>NC_048589.1:26089531-26739531 GCF_013265735.2 Oncorhynchus mykiss
CCTCCCCCTTTCTCTCTCTCCGTCAGCCAGCCCAGAGTCAGGCTCATACCTCGGTGCGAAAACAAAGCTGGGAGGTCTGTCCTAGTGCTGGTCAGCCTGTGGCCCCCACCGTGGCCCCGGAGGCCCCTGGAAGAGGACAGGAACAGAGTTAGGCCAGGGCAGGACATGCCCTTACCAAACAGTGATCCCTGGCCCTCGTCACTCGCTCCTTTGCTCTCCATAGGCAGATAAGGGAGGTGGGTTTTGGGGAAAATGGGGGCAAACAGTCACCCTGCAGGAGGCAAAGAGATCACTTCTGATTGGCTTGGGACTTTTCTCTGACCTCTTGCCCTCTGGTTTTGAAAACGTTGTCTTTATGTTATGATATGTCACGTTGATAGGAGGAATGTTGCCCTGCTCAAACAGGTTTATAAATGTGAACATGTGTATTTGAATGTCTTATGTTCAGTCCTGTTGTTTGTCATTCTAAAACATATGGAATGCACTGATTGTATACTTTTTGAATTATGAAATATTTTTCCAAGTTTAAGAACAGGCACTCACACAAAGCACACTTCCATGTGCAGTATGTCCTGTAGGGGATAGAACGGTCTTGGAGCCACAGCACCAAACCGTGTAGACGTCTAGGTACATGCAGACACCTGATGTCCATGGAGTGGCTGAGTCTCTCCAGGTGTCGTTGTCTTTTGCTCATCTTTCCAGCCTGAGAGAGATCCTTTTATTTACAGCTCCTAATGGAAGAAACACAGCTGAGCCAGGAGCAGTGGAGATAGCAGCGTAAAGTTGAATTCTGTTTTTAGGGGCATATATTCACTGCTAATAAGGGGTCCTTTTCATCTCTGAAAAAGAGTATGAAGACAGAAAAGGGGGCGGCGAGTGGGTGTTAATTTGCCCAAAATAGTAATGCATACAGTACAGTACGTGAAGCATCTTGGAGTAAAAGTTATTTTTGAAGTCTTGAACCCAAAATACATTCATAAAACAACCTTTAAATGTATTCTTTATTTAATATGCCATAGTATTTCCCCATTTAAAATATCATTTCACAGTGCAAAGAACGCAGATCAAACCAAGGCACGTGATACATATGGCCACCAATTCACCAGCCAGTGCAAGGTTTGAGGATTCAGCTCCACTGAGACTCTGCTTAGAGTCCAGTCCTGCTGAAAGATTGAGAGGAGCAGGCCTCTGAGTGAAGGGTCACCGTGGGATACGAGTGAGATCAAAAAATATATTCTCTCTCTGCTCTCCTAATCATGCCCAGACCAGTCCTGACCTGGTCCTCAGCCTGACTGGCTTTATTGGTGAGTGGTTTGACAGAATCCTGTACTTCCCTCATACTGGGGGGATATATGTGTGTATGTGCAAGAAAGAGTGGTGGGGGGAGGATTAACAGGAAAGTGTTGCATAATGTGTTACCTACCCTTAAACCTTTAGCCGGCTCCCATTTAGGCCTGGGTCCCACCATGAGGAGACTGGGGGATCGTGGCTGGGTCAGCCCTCTGCACCAAGCCCTCTGCTCCAACCTCAAGCCCCGGTACAAAACAACTGTCCCCAATGTCCAGTTAAACACAGCCTTATGGCTGGGGCTGTGGAATGCTTATACATCACTTTACGGCCCCTCTCAGAGACAAAAACAATCTTTTTCTGAACAGAGGGGGGAACATTTCAGTGAGTGGCGAATAAAGAAAGACAAAAGGTGTCAACAGCAGATTCAGTTCCTCTCAGGTTTCAAGCCTTCCTGCCATTGTTTTCTAAGATGGCTGTCTTACATAGAGGAGCCGGGGTCAACCCTTACAAATTATTTTCTGCACACAACGCTAAACCAAATAGGGATTGTTTTAAACCCACTTCAGAGGTTCTGGGTCAACCCATGAGTCAGCTGGAGAGATTTCCATGAAGTGAGAGCAAATTTAGAAAAAGGTTCCATCGGATGATTTTGTGAAAGTCTTTATTTTGTTTTCCTTGCCCTCCTCTTGTCTGCTGTCTGTTTTTAGATTCATTGTACTTGTCACAACAACGGGGAGGTGAAACTGCTCTCCAAATAAGGATGGTCTGGAGTGGAGTAATTACAAGCCTCTATATCAATTCAATCCAGTATTTAAATACAATCCATTGACACTGGTGGTCTATAAAACTATAGAGTGGAGGTTCAGGGACTTTTTTGTAAAAGTTGTCTGTAAACACCTCTGCATTAGCTGTGTATTATATACTGAAATGCTTACACTTTTTATGAAATGAAAATGCCAGAGGTATAAGTTCGATCCTTCCAGTAGAGCAGACGTTCAGACCACCAAACCAACTTTCTCAGTGATCTTGGTTATTTATGGTGTGGGAGCCCTGGCCTGTATCTGTCCCAGGCATCATCCTTCTCTTCCATGGGAGTCTCCCTGCCTGCTCAGCCTCTCCCCACCACGAAGACATTCACCGACGGGTGGAAATATATAAAAGTTCAGACTGGCCAGGCCCAGATTAAACGCATGTTTTGGAGATGGGTCGAGTAACATCAAGGGGAATCGGTACTCTCTGTGCGCAGGCCTCAAGTAGAAACTGATATGTTAAGCACATTTTTTTCATATTTTTTGTTCGGTAACAGTAATCAAAGTTTATGATTCAAAGAACAAAAATGAATCATGGGAAAAGCAAGATTTTTTTATTGGCAGTGTGGTGGAATTCTGACTGACAGGATAAGGGCTTCAGTGTGTGTTCGAAGGGAATCTAGACAACAAGCACATCAAGGCCTAGTGGTTGAAACTGAAAGGGGGGTAGAATGACTCACTGGCAGTGTGGGACAAGCAGAGGCAGTCCTTAACTTTGGGAGAGAGAGAACTTCAGAGGGACGCTGATCGTCCTCCAAAAATTATTCCTGACGTGACCGGAGATCGCATGTGCCTCAACGTTAGGCTTACCAACGCTCTGCAAGCCACTCAAATATCCCAAATTCTGTGACGGCCTTAAATGAGCAGCATGGAGTATCGGTTTAAGCCCTTCTGGTAACACAAGTCACTTCCCGTTAAAAGGGACTGCCAGTTGGTGGAAACCCAAATATCTGGGATGGGGATACTATGTTGGAACGTTGGAAGGTGTTGACTGAGGATTCTTACTAAGTGAGGTATTGCATTTTAACTCATGTGCCCATTTGTAAAAACAGTGTGCTTGAGGTGTAGCCATGGCTTCAAATAAATCCTAAGCACATATTTGGGGTTCCTCCGTGTGCGACGTGATACGCTGTGTGTCTGTAGGCATCGTTTAGGACCGTGAAGTTCTTCAGGGTGAAGCTGATAGACTATACATGAGCCATATCTACAGTGGCTATATTTGCGTGTCGGCTTTGATTTGTTCAATTTGCTGTATATTGTATTGACGTTGATGAAAGAAGTAGAAGAGGAGAGAAAGAAAGCCGTCTTTGAGTGGAGTGGAGGAAGGAGTGAGGGTTGGTTTGAGTGGAGTGGAGGAAGGAGTGAGGGTTGGTTTGAGTGGAGTGGAGGAAGGAGGGAGGGTTGGTTTAAGTGGAGTGGAGTGAAGGATGGAGTGAGGGTTGGTTTGAATGGAGTGGAGGAAGGAGTTAGGGTTGGTTTAAGTGGAGTGGAGGAAGGAGTGAGGGTTGGTTTAAGTGGAGTGGAGGATGGAGTGAGGGTTGGTTTGAGTGGAGTGGAGGATGGAGTGAGGGTTGGTTTGAGTGGAGTGGAGGAAGGAGGGAGGGTTGGTTTAAGTGGAGTGGAGGATGGCGTGAGGGTTGGTTTGAGTGGAGGGAGGAAGGAGTGAGGGTTGGTTTAAGTGGAGTGGAGGAAGGAGTGAGGGTTGGTTTGAGTGGAGTGGAGGAAGGAGTGAGTGTTGGTTTAAGTGGAGTGGAGGAAGGAGTGAGGGTTGGTTTGAGTGGAGTGGAGGAAGGAGGGAGGGTTGGTTTAAGTGGAGTGGAGTGAAGGATGGAGTGAGGGTTGGTTTGAATGGAGTG
This sequence comes from Oncorhynchus mykiss, assembly GCF_013265735.2. Classification (NCBI taxonomy): domain Eukaryota; kingdom Metazoa; phylum Chordata; class Actinopteri; order Salmoniformes; family Salmonidae; genus Oncorhynchus; species Oncorhynchus mykiss. Next base: position 26,093,487 of record NC_048589.1, read on the forward strand.
GAGGAAGGAGTTAGGGTTGGTTTAAGTGGAGTGGAGGAAGGAGTGAGGGTTGGTTTAAGTGGAGTGGAGGATGGAGTGAGGGTTGGTTTGAGTGGAGTGGAGGATGGAGTGAGGGTTGGTTTGAGTGGAGGAAGGAGGGAGGGTTGGTTTAAGTGGAGTGGAGGATGGCGTGAGGGTTGGTTTGAGTGGAGGGAGGAAGGAGTGAGGGTTGGTTTAAGTGGAGTGGAGGAAGGAGTGAGGGTTGGTTTGAGTGGAGTGGAGGAAGGAGTGAGTGTTGGTTTAAGTGGAGTGGAGGAAGGAGTGAGGGTTGGTTTAAGTGGAGTGGAGGAAGGAGTGAGGGTTGGTTTGAGTGGAGTGGAGGAAGGAGTGAGGGTTTGTTTGAGTGGAGTGGAGAAAGGAGTGAGGGTTGGTTTGAGTGGAGTGGAGAAAGGAGTGAGGGTTGGTTTGAGTGGAGTGGAGGAAGGAGTGAGGGTTTGTTTGCGGTGGTGGTGGAGACGAAGGGGTTAGGGTTGGTTTGAGTGGAGTGGAGTGGAGGAAGGAGTGAGGGTTGGTTTGCGGTGGTGGTGGAGACGAAGGGGTTAGGGTTGGTTTGAGTGGAGTGGAGTGGAGGAAGGAGTGAGGGTTGGTTTGCGGTGGTGGTGGAGACGAAGGGGTTAGGGTTGGTTTGAGTGGAGTGGAGTGGAGGAAGGAGTGAGGGTTGGTTTGCGGTGGTGGTGGAGACGAAGGGGTTAGGGTTGGTTTGAGTGGAGTGGAGTGGAGGAAGGAGTGAGGGTTGGTTTGCGGTGGTGGTGGAGACGAAGGGGTTAGGGTTGGTTTGAGTGGAGTGGAGTGGAGGAAGGAGTGAGGGTTGGTTTGCGGTGGTGGTGGAGACGAAGGGGTTAGGGTTGGTTTGAGTGGAGTGGAGGAAGGAGTGAGGGTTGGTTTGCGGTGGTGGTGGAGACGAAGGGGTTAGGGTTGGTTTGAGTGGAGTGGAGGAAGGAGTGAGGGTTGGTTTGCGGTGGTGGTGGAGACGAAGGGGTTAGGGTTGGTTTGAGTGGAGTGGAGGAAGGAGTGAGGGTTGGTTTGCGGTGGTGGTGGAGACGAAGGGGTTAGGGTTGGTTTCAGTGGAGTGGAGGAAGGAGTGAGGGTTGGTTTGCGGTGGTGGTGGAGACGAAGGGGTTAGGGGAGGTAGAGAAACAGAATGCATGGAGGCTGCAGCATTGCCCACCTCAAAGGTCAGACCCCTTGAGTGGCATTTGGACTCTGACAGAGGTGACCCAGATACTGTGTTATTTCCCCTTCCCAGCGTGGGTCCAGCCCAGGCTCGGTGACATCCACTGGCCCACGCCAATGCACTGGAAGGGGGTGTAACACTAACAGGGGTACAGCAGGTGTGATGGGGAGGGGAGGGGAAGTAGGGTGTGTGGGGTATAGGTCTGTCTGACATTCTAAAAGAGGTAGGAAAATGTGATTATTGGAGGTGGAGGGAGAGGGGTTTGGGTGGGTGTGGAATCTGATACAGGAAAAATGTGATTATTGGAGGTGGAGGGAGAGGGGTTTGGGGGGCGTGGAATCTGATACAGGAAAAACAAATGCTGGTGCACCCTCCCACTAGCCCTCCGAATATGAGCGCCACCGACCTGATGAGAGCTGTCACTGGCTTGTTATTATGAAATAAATGTACTTAGGAGCTGGCGAAGGGGAGGGGTGGTGGAGTGATGCTAATACTGATGGTGGCCATGGAGACAGGGGAGGGGGTGCTGATATTATGGGCTGTCTCAACCACAGGCTGTGATTAGTGATGAGAGCGCAGAGCATAGCCTCAGACCCGAGATGGAGCCCAATCGGAACCCACTAATGCTGCTGACAGCAATGGGCCTGGTTCTCTGTACATGCTGCATACTGCACCACACTCAAGTTCATTCGTAAATACATAGCCCGGCTTTTGTCAAAACAAGCCCAATGATCATTTATCAGTGTGTAATAAATCATGGCCTGCGATCCTAACAACACTGAGATGAGACGAGCCGCCATTATGTACTGCCCCTGCTTCTTTTGGAAATATTTGAAAAGGCAGATGTGATTGGTTATTTTGATAAATTGTTGCCACGGGCAACATAATATTTTTGTCCTGGAAAATTGTGGAAGGGGAGGGATGGAGGAGCGTTGGAGCTAAGCAGGATGCTAGCCGGATGAGTGGAGAAATGGAGGGATGAGGGGTTGGACTTGTCTTTTTCGTGATGTTTTATGAGCATTTTGTTGGGCCTGGTTGTGGCGAGCAATTAACTCTGGCGAGCAATTAACTCTGCTGTGAGCGTCGTGTTGGCTCCTGTGCTCCCCGTCTGAAAAATGGGGGCAGTTTGTCACTTTTACAATTCTTTTTCAACCAGAACCTTCCAACACCACTGGATTCAACCTGGCTGCCATGTACTTGTGTTCCATGTGACAGGTAAATAAATATACACCTCCACGCCAACACATCCTCTATCCACTAGAGTTGATGGGAGGTCACTCTGCAGAGGCATGGATGATGGCGTTCATTTTTAGAGATGCAACGATGTCAGATTGTGTTGGACGGTTACGGGCCTAAAAAGACATGCTGCTGAGATGAAAAGAATCACTCTTAATAATGTCCACATATTGGTTCCTACACATATTAGATCGTGTAAACAATGGACGAATAATGACATGATGTACCGTAAAACTTCAATCAATCGCAGTCTCAAATAGCCACCTGTCCCTTTTAATAGCCAGGCATCGGCACACAATTCAGATAATAAACGGCTGTTTCAAATAAACGCCGGGTCTAAATGAATAGTTTGCGAGTCAACTTCAGTGAGTACCATAAAGATTGCGTAAAATAACAAAAGGAGGGCGACCTCATTGCCATGGATGAAACAGCATGGATCTCACGCAACAAGATCCCGTGGTCTCACTTCAGTATTCGACGTTTGTCCAGGGGGGCAATTACATCTAGGGGTGAAGTGAAAGAAGGTAAATATTCTACGTTTGTCCAGGGGGGAACAAACATTTGTGGGTGAAGGGAAAGTAGGTAAGGGTTAAGATTGTTAAAGCAGAAAAAACTAGACGGCTAAGCATAAGTAAACTTGACTAGTGGACGGTATTGAAGGCATCTCCCGATGTCTTGGGGAACTGGACAAACATGGAATACTGAAGTCTATCTGGTGTGATCCATGCAATTATGGGGGATACAAGGGCCAAAGAGTGAGAGAATAGTGCTGAAGCATGAAATTGAGGTGTGTGATTGGAAGCCTCGTCTTTGCAAGTCTGATCGGCAATGGATTTGTTATTATAATGTTAATACTGGTCATACTGGTCACAATAAACGTGTGGTCGTCTTTTCAAAATTGTATTGAGCGAAAGCTGAACGCACTAAGGAAATATACACCTGGCTCAAATAGAAGCCTGTCTTTAATAAGTGCTGTTTGTGTTCAGTGATTGAAGCAAATAAACGCCCGGGATATTAATCAAAGTTTTACGGTAGCAATCTTATTCAGATGTCACAGCTCACTTAAACCCCATGGCCCAGTTGTAAAGGAGCTGTAATGGTCTGTTCCCAGTGGGTTAGAGAGAAACCCTAGCAGGCCATTCAGGTGTGCTGCAATAAAGTGCTTTTCACATTCTGAAGACTTCCTGTCTCCAGTGGCATCCTCCGTTTCCTCCCCCACAGCCAGACAACAGGCCTTCTACTGGCCCAGCCGCTCTGTATCACAACGGTCCCAGTCCCCCAGGTATTGCTGTACCTAGACATAGATAATATATCCTCTCTTCACCAAAAATAAGAGCTATCTGGATATTGACAGCAGTTGAGAAACGAGCCAGACTTGTTTGTCATTCTTCAAGCTTTTTATCATTGTGGAAGACTGTCTGTGTAATTTAAGTTTGGACATCCCACTGTTGCTAATTATTACCTCTAGCTACCGGTGATGGGCTAAAACAGTTATTGAATACAAATATGTATTTTCAGTGCTGGAGCTACTGACTGCTAACAGGCTCCTGCTACAATATATATACAAAAGCATGTGGACACCCATTCAAATGAGTGTATTCTGCTATTTCAGCCACACCTGTTGCTGTCATGCAATCTCCATAGACAAACATTGGCAGTCTCCATAGACAAATAATGGTCTTACTGAAGAGCTCATTGACTTTCAATGTGGAACCATCGTAGGATGCCACCTTTCCAACAAGTCAGTTCATTACATTTCTGCCCTGCTAGAGCTGCCCCGATCAAATGTACGTGCGATTATTGTGAAGTGGAAATGTCTAGGAACAACAACGGCTCAGCCGCAAAGTGGTAGACCACACAAGCTCACAGAACGGGACCGCCGATTGCTGAAGCGCGTAGCGCGTAAAAATCATCTGTCCTTGGTTGCAACACTCACTATCGAGTTCCAAACTGCCTCTGAAAGCAACGTCTACACAATAATTTTTGTTGGGGGTTTCATGACATGTTTTTCCATGGCCGAGCAGCAGCACACAAGCCTAAGATTACCATGCGCAATGCAAAGCGTCGGCTGGAGTGGTGTAAAGCTTGACACCATTGGACTCTGGAGCAGTGGAAATGTGTTTTCTGGAGATGAATCACACTTCACCATCTGCCAGTCTGATGGACGAATCTGGGTTTGGTGGATGCCAGGAGAATGCTACCAGCCCAAATGGGGATGTTTTTCATGGTTCGGGCTAGGCTCCTTAGTTCCAGTGAAGGGAAATCTTAGCATTACAGCATACAATGACATTCTAGACAATTCTGTGCTTCCAACCTTGTGGCAACAGTTTGGGGAAGGCCCTTTCCTGTTTCAACATGACAAGTCCCCCATGCAGAAAGCGAGGTCTATACAGAAATGGTTTGATGAGATCAGTGTGGAAGAACTTGACTGGCCTGCACAGAGCCATGACCTCAACCCCATCGAACACCTTTGGGATGATTTGGAACACGACTGCGAGACAGGCCTGATCGCCAAACATCAGTGCCCGACCTTACTAATGCTCTTATGGCGGATTGGAACCAAGTTCCCACAGCAATAATCCAACATCTAGTGGAAAGTCTTCCCAGAAGAACAGAGGCTGTTATAGCAGCAAAGGGGGACCAACTCCATATGAATGTGCATGATTTTGGATTGAGATGTTCGACAAGCAGGTGTCCACATACTTTTGGTCATGTAGTGTATCTGTGCCCTCCGCCTGCCTGCTTCCCTCTGCCCCCACTCTACACTGGTGGACACACACACACAAAGGATAGCTGTTGCATTAGTTAGGTGTTTTTCTGTCTATGACATTAATAAGCCATGAAGGATAACACCTACAACCCTATGAAAGTGTTTCAGTAGCTAGATACATGGATGTTACTAGACGTAACAGTAGGCTTGCTGTTGATAACATGGTGTAAATACTCATTTTGATTCAGGTGCTCTCTCGGCTGAGAAGAGAGTTAACCTGCTGCAGAATGGATTCAATAAGCTATTGATTATCGATGACTGAAGTATAGTGGCACATTCATACTGAGTCGGTTCAATTCATGAAAATGGACAGGCCAGGGAAGTTTAGAAAAAATACACCGATGGGAACACAGTAATGTGCAGGATTTTTTTTCTGGTTACTACTGATATTTTTTTCCACCACCCAATGTAACAGTATTTCCGTAGAGATTAGACGGCCTGGCAGGCTGGGGAGGATGCGTGCCCTGGCATTTTCGATTATTTGACGTTTAGAGGCGACTTGTCAGACACCCACAAACGTGGATTTCCCAAATTAGCGACCAGCTCACTCAAGTTAAATGACAGCGTCGACATTTTGATTTAGGGTGGGAAATGTCTAAATAAATTGATTGACATAGCCTTTATATTACTGAAATTATACAAATATTAAATACACTGCATTATGAGTTCAAAGGCATTGATTTTAATAAATAGTGTTTTACACTGTGTAATATGCAGCTATTTTTATGTTATCTTAATTTCTTTCGAATTTTGGAATCAGACTCATTTTATTAAATGATAAATTCATGAGGCCTATCTTACATTTTATGCTCAGTATTTTCTAAATATGCATTCCAATTTTCGGGACATTTGATTATTAAGCATTATCTTCTTAACTCTCTTCCGGGGTTGTGTGGGGTCGTTAACGAAGTGGCTATTCCTATTTTGACCATGTTTGTCTCGAAAGTGTGGGCTAAATCTCGTTATCGAGTTCTCTAAACTGCTGAGTTAACATTTTCTGTCTCTTTAACAATTTTTTTCGTCAGAGTGTGCAGCAAGAAACCTTGAGCATCAAAGAATACCCAAACTAACCCTGTGTAATCTGCGTTTCCACTGTTTATAGTGTGAATTATTGTGGTAATTAGGATAAACTAAGATTTTCCTGTGATGTATTATCAAACTAAATGTCATTGCCCATTAATTAAATTCCTGCAGTAGCATAGTGCACAATATCTTAATTCATTCAACGCTACGCTAAAGCTTTGCAATATATGTTTTTATTAAAATAACGAAAAAATAAAATAGCTAATAATAGCCATAATAATAATGGTTTATTATTTTCATTTTAATGTTGTGTATTTTACAAAGTACTGAAATCAATACATTCCCTCTCCTTTAACGTTTTCCTCTTCAATATGTTCCTCAAGGGGAGAGGACATGTAAACTATAAATCAGATTGGGCATATCCACCTGAAAGTGACACCGACTCTCCCTCTTCCTATCTGTTTTTTCTATCCCTCTCCTTCGCCTTGTTCGGATACACCATTACTATGTTTTGAAAAATAAGGCGCAGTTTGTACTGCCATTCGAGAAGATAATGGTTACTGATTCCATTCTTTCAGTCATAATCTTCAAGTGAATGAAATGAATAGTCGTCGCGTTAGCTACTCAGAGCAGGGTGCTTCTGGTTCACTGCTCTGTGACTTTAGCCGTGCTGTTTACTCTTAAGCCTGACAGTCCTGAGCAGAGATGGCTACTTGCTTGGCATGGTTGTGGTGTTTGAAACCTCACTAGAATACACAAAGGAACGACAAGCCTAGCTCTCAACGGGTCCCTAGAGCTCACATATTTACCCCAAAATCCATTTTTATTGATTATACCATGAATGCCCCCCCAATACATGCATAATGAGTTTTATACCTGTGAATAAATAAATGTTGAGAGTCTTTAGGGGTCGCCTATATACAGGGTCATCTTGGCTGTGGACGCTGAGACCAGATAAGCCTTGACCATTGTTTTGGACATTTTGGTTATGTAGACCTAATAACTTCGTGAATGTTTCATAATTCGTTTCATAAAACGTATAGCATATTGGTTGAGGACTGTGGAACAAACATAAATCGAAATGCTTTACAAATTAATGATATATCATCAATCACGGGGAGATATATGTGATTTATATGTAGGCTATTTTATTTTCCCGATCCTTGCAAAATATGAAAGCAAGCGCCTGAATTTAAAATACACTAGGCTTTAGCAAAAACGATGAACCCTCAAGGGCGGAAATGCAAAAACAATTACAAGTGAATAATTTTCAAGGGATTTCCAATATGTTGTACGCTTTTCGATATACCATCACTAAATGTATCAATATAGTGTAGGCCAATTCAACATTTTAGAATTAATACGTGTCTAGGGAGGAAGGGGAAGGAGAACGCAGCTCAGTGCATTCCAAGTGAACACATTATTTTCTCTTCCAGGAGGGGTCGCCATGATGTTGTAGCACAGTGCCCAGGCTTGTAGCCTACTCGATAAACATGGGGGGAATCTCTCTTGCTGCTTGTCCCTGCTCTCTGCCCTCCATCCTCTTTCCCCCTCTCCTTCTCTCTTCATCCCCTCTCTCTCTCTCCACTGCCCTCTCTCTCCTTTTTCCTGCAGCGCCCTTCCTTTCATTGCCAGAGCCCTTCTGTTATTTACAGTTCTCATGAAATGTCTCACTTTGCTGCCCTAAGCTCCCCGCAAGGTATCAACGGTTTTTTGTTCAAAAAAGTGTAAGAATTATACATAAAGGCAAGTTAGGGACGAGGAATTATAAACATTTGTGCGCCTGTTAGTTCCGCCGAATGAGGCAATGTTTATTTGCTGAGTTCAATCCTCGAGCTACAAACCGTGATTATTTCAGTGGAAAACTGGTCAAATGTTGACAACCTTTAAGCCCATGTAACGCTCAGCATTGGGGAAGGCAACCTAATGAGGAAATATCAGATCGTCCGGCCCTAGGCTGGCTTAATTAAATGTAAACTTATTCAAATATAAAGGCTTGAGCTGCACCTCGCGGCTTAACTAAACTCTCAGCTTGTGTCCTTTATTGGGCTTTATTTATTCTCCAGTCACACGTGCAAATCCCCTTCTATTTCCACAACGCACCGACTAGAATGACCATTGCACTGAATGACCATTGCACTGCAGTTTTCTATTGCCAATTCTGCCCCCTTTAGCTATGTTATTTAACTAATTAGAAAAATGTAATTCATTAAGTTTTAGAGAGGAGGAGGGGGAGAGCTCAATCTGTCACTCAGTTTTAAGAAGACAAGCACCACTGGAGTGTAAAGAAATCGGCTCTGATTCAAAAAAGCGACCAAGCGCAAAAAGTCCTCAACATTAGCCTGCTAGTTATTCATGCGATTTCCCCCTGAAACAGAAAACCCCATCGTTAGTTTTCTCTCCTTTTCCACAACATCATTTTGATGCATGTTTCCACTCACCCATAGATTACGAATGGCCTTTTAAGTATTTACTATTTAGGCTGTGTGTAGTCAGTGGGATGCAGGTTGGGATATTGTGGCAGGGGTGAGGAACTGACTGTCTGATGAATCTCACTAGTCAATAGTCATTTAGTTATCTCATTATAATCATGCGTCTGAATTTTATTTGTTCAATGTAGCCTGTAATGGTATGATTTTAAACACATTTCTGAAGAAAAACTATGCCTATTATTTACAAAACTATTATTAGGCACATCATTATCAACGGGTATCATGATATAAATGTTAATGTCATTATTTGAATTATATTAGTAGTATTATTACTGTGTTGCCGACATTGCTGCATTTTAGTATATTTTATTTTAGGCTATAGGCCTATTTCTTTGTTACTTGAAATAAAAATGTATTTCTGTAAATGTGTGGGGTGTTTTCCTTTTCTTGCTGCAGGCACTGTTAAAATAAAAAGGAACGCTTTTATTCGAATACAGTAGTATTTATCATAAATGATAAATAGGTTGTAGGGAGCTGTCTTCAGCAGATGCGTTCATCAAGCGTAAATGGGAGGTAGCATGGAGAATTAGGAGAAAGAGTCAGCAACATTCCTGCAGGGGATAAGTTGGTGACAATTAAAACACACACACACACACGGAAAGAGATACACTCACTGTATGCATATTCTGATAAATTACTATGCTGAGTATTTGAACACATCCCTCTCCTCCTTCATATCCAAACACTGTGCTCAATAAGGGTATGTTGAAGTCAAAGAAAACATACACTTCACTGTAAAACAGCATTTATGAGAAGACCTCCGAAAGATTGTTTTTTCAACCGAATGAAAAGTATTTTATATTCAGTTGGAAACTGTTAAGTAGCCTATTAGAAACGCATTCAAGACCAACGGTAACTGAACGTGTGTATATCCAATTTTTAGACAACATATTGATAAATCAAATATTTTGGCATCCTCATGAACCAACAGGAGATCCGATTAAAATATCTCCACCATGTCTAGTCATGTCACAGCAAAACAATCAAACAATATCTCCAACGCTCCCTCCGTCAAAGTGAAGTTTGTTTCCAATCCTCCACCAACTCGATATCCGTCCCTATTCCCTATTTAAATGAAATTACGTTGAAACAACGTGGAATAGACGTTGAATTGACGTCCTTTCCGAGTGGGAAGCCTCCCTTGGCCTCCACAATCCTTGTCCGTGTGCTATAATAAACCATTTTCCCCGTCCATTATTGATCAGTCAGTCCGAGCTAATGTAATTATCCTCATCAATAGGGGACTGCAGGGAGAATCATTATGCGGTTGACAATGATAAATGATCACCGAAATGCGGCCTTTTCCCCAGCGGACCCCTGCCTCTGACCCGCTCACATACACAACGTAGTCATAGAAACACCTTATGGCAAAAAGAGCGAACTGCTGAAATGTTAAAAAAGGAGGTCAGCATTCAAATAAAACAAAAACACAGAGAGATAGAAACCCGCCCTAAATAACAACTGTTCCCAAAGCAAGCCATGTTTGTGAGGCCAGCTGCAAAGCGAAGATGCGTGAAGCCCCACCACTCACGCGCACCCACTTACAATGCAGCGTTTAGAAAGAAGAAAGCTACAAACTTAGAGCAATGTAGGTATAACCTGACACACAACCGCAAATAAAATACAGTTTATTTGCAAAAAAACATCTTAGTAGGAATGGCATTTTGTAGCCTATTTCTTGAGACTCACTCCGAAGAGCCCAAATCCTGAGCCAGTGTTGCAGATCGAATAACCTACTTCTTTCTCTAGGTGCTCTATAAGAGACGATATTATCAGAAGGTTAGGGCTTTATTAACGTGTTGCCTGTGTACACACAGCCAGCAACGGCGTCGTGTTCTGCAGGGTATTGTGGACATTTAATATCGTTGTCTGAGACTGTAGAGAGGAGAGGAAAACGGTCTGGGAAGGTGTTTTTGTGTTGTGCAGAGAGAGCAGTGCAGGGGAACTATTCCTTATTTTATTCCTGCACTAGTACCCGAACTAGCTTTGACAGGGAGGAGATGAAGGGGCGGTGTTGTTTAGCTCGGCTGGATCATCCATCATTCCTGTCACACCGAATCGGCAAAGGGAAACAGCAGAGGCAATCTACCTTCTGTCTCCTCGAAAATGGAGAAAGGGGGAAAAAGGAGAAAAAACTATTAATATTACCCCCCCCCCCACCCCCACCCCCGCCACTACCACCATCCACAATAATCAAGGCGTTTTTTCTCTTTTAGACCAGATAATCTTCACACAAAACGGAGGGCTTCTTCCTTCCGTTCATCCACATAATAGGATGATAAAATAAGTGTATAAGCTTTTAAACAATTCAAATGGTGCATCATCAAATGCGTTGGGAACGCGGATGAAAACCTAACAGTTTGTCCAACCTGTCAAAGGCTCAGAAAGGTGTTTTTCTATCTTCATTTGACGCAGTTTTAAAACAATTACGTTTGGGTATTTTGCATATTTACTGGATTATTTTTTAAATTTTGTTTATGTTTCAATATAGGCCTACATATTTTAATTCCTGTAATATCGAAATACTAATGCAAATTGTTGTAGTCTATTACCAACGCAATCTTCCATTTGTAAATCATTTCTTATTTTCACTTTTTTTTTGCACGCTTGAGGGAACAAAATAAATATACCAAACAATTTGATAACAAGAACCTAATAATATCCTTTATCAACATAATTTCATAGGAATAATGAATTATTAGAAATTAGATAAATCAGGCGAAGATTATTCAGCAATTGGAATACGAATAAAAAAAATCTCTAAAATCACAGGGCAATTTGTGTTTTGCGTCAGGATCAGGACTGTAAGGCATTTTGAAAGTAGTAAGTTGCAATAAAAGTCAACATAATATTTCCCCCCTTTCCACCAGCCCTATGCTTGTTCTGGCTCAACAACCCAATGCCCTCCCTAGACGTCACTCACCTACAGGCTACAGACAGGGCTGAGCGCTGGAGTTAAAACGGGAAAGCCCTATAGCTCTAACAGTTCTCTACAGTAGACCATTTGAAGAACAAAACAAGTGTTTTGTGTAGTGACCTTCCTAATACAGAATGTCATATAGCCTAATAAAAAAACGATGTATTAATACTATAATTATTATTAACTGCTTTCAATGTGTGGAAGAAAAATGTAACACAATCCACTACGTTTTACAATAGCATTATGGACAGGAGAGTAAAAAAAAACCCAGCCATTACAGCATTGTTGGAGTTAAATCCCTTATCTGAAAGGCAGAAAGATTTCATCCTGCAAGACAGAGAGATAGTCATTTCTGGTTTAAGGCTATGACTTCTATGGCCGCGAGCAAACAAACACTGGCAAAGAGATATCAAAAGATTATCAGTGAACCCGTGAGCGATTCAGATTACGCCGTCAGGGGTCGCTGTAAAGCGGCGGAAATATTCACTTGCAGCACTTGTATGTTGTCAGTTGGAAACGGTTGCAGCAAAAGGGAAGGGACAAATGCATATTCTATTGTTTGAAGCCAATAGTAAAACTGAGGTTATTGTAAATATGTTGAACTGTATGCTATCGAAATCGATTATCTGTTTAAAACTCAACTCAAATGGGAAGGCATGCAAATCCAAGGTTTTGTATCTCCATTTCCACTGACATTATAATGAAAAACAAAAAATCATGCCATATTTGTGTTTCTGACAAAGCAAACCATTGCAAATATAATTAAAACACAGATTTAAAATACATTTTAAATGATTAATTTCTTTTGTTGCAACAGGTCGCCAGATTGCTTTTCTTTCTTCATTCCACTAAAGTGGCACCACTCCCTTGGGGGTTTTGCAACTATAAACTTTACCGGGTAAGGTAACCTAAGTGTGTAGAAATGCACTGTCTTTGAATGAACAATCGTGCTTTTTATAGCATTACCCTAATATTGATATAGCTATTTAGCCAAACTTTGTTAACCATTTTCTGTCAGAACTATCACCATGATAACTTTGCAATAATAATAATAATAATATACGACCTATAATAAATATAAACCCATTACTATGTAGGCTTAATTACTATTACTCTTAGTTATGTTCGTAACACACAGCACACACAAATCTAACAAAAATCAAAAATGAAATATTTATTACAGCATTTGTGACTGAACACCTTTTAAACATTACGTCACAGTCCTCATACAAGTATTTAATAATGTATTTTTGACAAAGCTTAAGGGAGATGGCATTGTATCATCTAGTGAGGAACACGTGCTGAAAAAGGAAGGAATTCATAGACATACAATATCAATGCCACAGCAGATCTGAAACTAGCAAAAACATTCTTTTTCAATTGAGGTAAACACATAGAATATCTAACATGAAACAATTAATAGACTGAACTCTGTACGAAGTTTGTTGCAATATTCTCTTAGCTTTTTCCCAAAGCTTTGAGTTCATAATTTAAGTTATTTTTTTGTCTTTTTGTCTTTTTTATGTTTTTTGGTGCATCAACCATCAATTGTTTCTCCCAGTGCCAAAGAATCCACCATTGTGTCAGTATTGTCCATATGGCAAGTATGTTTATCCAGAGGCAAAGAAGCAAAGTAGGATGCTGCTTTTCCACTAGCTTCCTTCAATAGGCTCTGTCAATGAGAGTCCAGGATACAAAAAAATAAAATAAAATAAAAATGTATAAAACCAACACAATCCAGTGCTTGGGCAATTCAAACTAATAACTTTTGTTTATATACCTACAGGGCAACATTCATTCATGAACCAAAAAAATGAGGGGCATGAAACATTTTTAAACTGAATCTTCTGGAGAGATCAGATGTCATTTAGCAGCCTTTTCCCATCATGCCCTGTTCTCTATGGGGACAGCGCCTGTTCTGCCTGTTGCTCTGGTTGGGAGCGAATGGGAGTCCGTTGTTGAGATGTTCCATCTTTTCTGTTTTATAGTGCTGCTGCACCACCGAGACAGTTTCTCCTCCAGGAAGGAGCACACACAGTGTGAGAGAAAGGCTTAACCTTTAATTCTATAACTAGCTCAGGAAACATAAATTGAGTGATCAACGAAAAATGCACACGTTTTAACTTCGTTTCTATAATTTTTATACTACAGTAGTTATAACTCTTGGGAATCTTTTCTTCTCTTTTTTTCTCTCAATTTTCCAGAGTGATTTCATTTGAAAATGAGTTGAACGTGTCACTGGAGAGAGTGGGTACTGTGTTTGTATGTGTGTGTCTTGAGTTGTGTGCGTGTCCGTGTTTGCACGTGTCCGTTGTTAGAACATCTGTTGATCTTTAACAAAAGCCCAAGACAAAGTGTTCATGTCAGCTTGGTCCTCCATTTGGATGAAAGTAACAAAATTGACAAGTAAAAACAAAAAAAAAAAGGAAAAAATCATCACAGCTCATCTGGAATTCTGTTTTTAATGTCTAATTCCGGTCAAAGGGCTTTGCGTTTTTATTCTGAAATGTTTTCTGAAAATAGCTTTGTTGTAGGGTTGTTGTTGTTTTTTTCTCTTAGTAGCTGCTGCTGTTGTTGTTGATGATGTTGACGTCATTGTGGTAGTAAAGTTCCCTTATACAATTGGGCGTGGATGTCCAGGCCTTGTCCTCCAGCGCTGGGGTCAATGGGGCTCTGCGGGGGGTGGCCGGGGGCTATGTGCAGACATGGTGATTCCTGGTTGAGAGGGGGGTCCTCCGTGCATCAGCATGGCTGAGTGATGGGGATGGTGGGTGTGATGAAGGTGATGGGGGCCGGGCAGTTAGGGGTGGAGGGAGGGTCCGTGTCGAAGCTGGGTGGGGTGAGGGGTCATCTGATGAGGAGGGGTGTAACTTTGCGGGGCCATGCTCATGCCCATAGGACCACTCTGAGGTACGTACTCCCCTGGCATGCCTTGAAGCCCTGAGATCAGAGAGAGAGAGGGAGGGTTAAAAACAAGCACTCACTTGAATGGAAAAGTATTACAAAAATGGACTACTGAATTCCAAATTTCGTAATTCTGACATAAAATAAAACATTAATTTATACCTTGTGTAAAGTGAGCTCATTTTGTGGTGTAAAAATTAAGTAAAATAACATACTAACTTCATTTAGGATTACACATGCCCCAAAAGTCCAAAGCTACTTCCGAAATGTTGTTTTAGGAGCTAAAAAAGCTATTTTATCACTAAATTTTAGGTGATTGAGAGTCTGTTACAATGTCAATAGAATCATGGTCAGTTCTCAGGTTGGAAAGTGATTTCCAACCAAATCAAATCAAATCAAATCAAATCAAATTGATTTATATAGCCCTTCGTACATCAGCTGATATCTCAAAGTGCTGTACAGAAACCCAGCCTAAAACCCCAAACAGCAAGCAATGCAGGTGTAGAAGCACGGTGGCTAGGAAAAACTCCCTAGAAAGGCCAAAACCTTGGAAGAAACCTAGAGAGGAACCAGGCTATGTGGGATGGCCAGTCCTCTTCTGGCTGTGTCGGGTGGAGATTATAACAGAACATGGCCAAGATGTTCAAATGTTCATAAATGACCAGCCATCCAGACACAATCGTCCTGGAGGATGTGAAGCTAGCTGCCAAACTGATGTTAGCAACACTAATATTTTTACAGGCAGAAGAGTCAATTCCCCCACTGAATGTAGTGACAACCCGAATAGAGGCGTTTTCTCAGGGGGACGCACTACTGTGAACATGTTTGATTTAAAACCCATTAAAGAAGTTATTAAATAATTTAGAGCCATTTAACTATAACAACACGCCAGTCTAAGAATAGCATTCAAGGCTTTGCGTTTTCCCCTCCAATAAGAGGCACTTTTAACCAAAACAAAGTGCTGCTCTTGGAAAAGTATAATGACAACAACAGCTAAAGCACAGAGACAGCAAGAAACAGAGCCAACAGAGAGATAAAAGGAGGGAGAGAGAATGTAGAGTGGAAGAGAGGGAGGGAGAAAAAGGAGGTAGGGAGGAGAGGGAGGAATATGCTGAAGTGATACCCCTTGGTACGGAGAGTAGGGCCCTGTGCTGATGTGATACCCCTTGGTACGGAGAGTAGGACCCTGTGCTGATGTGATACCCCTTGGTACAGAGAGTAGGGCCCTGTGCTGATGTGATACCCCTTGGTACGGAGAGTTGGGCCCTGTGCTGATGTGTGTGGAGACCCCAGCATGTTGGCATCCCCTCACTCTGTGCCTGGTTGGTGGAAACAGAAGCCTGCTCAGTGGTGCTTCTGTTTGGTTATTCAGGGGTGTGTTTGTTGTCTGCAGACCAGGGAGAAGGTAGTGGTGGTGGGGGGCCCTGTGGCCTGGGACTGGAGTATGGGAACAGGCCTGGCCCAAAGTCCTGGACCCTGGAGAGAAGCAGGGGAGAGCAGGTGTGGGTCTGGGGTGGGATACTTCTGGTGCTGGAGCCAGTGGGGCCTGGATAGGCCTGCTTTGTAATGTGAACCCTTGGGGGATTAACGCTGCTTGGGAGGGAGGGGTGAAGGAGAGTGGTCGCCACAAGGTCACCAGGCATGCTCACTCTCCACATTCCTCCACCTTAGTACACCGCAATTAAGAAATGACAGAGCAGAGCCCAGCAAGTTGAGGAGGTAGCGAGGGAGAAAACAGGACAGCAGAGGCCAAAATTAATGACCAATCTCATTGGCTGAAAGCAAGGTGCCATTTTCTAATACTCACTACCCTCCTACTATCCACGTCTAGTTCATTGGAAATTCACAAGTTTGTCGCAGTGTTCTCTTAAAACCTCACTACGGGGTCATAAAATAAGTAATTCAATCTGGACATGCTGGGTTGGGCTGGGCAGGGCTGGGGTGTATGGCAAGGGCTGTGCGAGGGGTATGTGAGGGGTGCCCTCACCTCCATATAACCTGGAGCGGCTCCTGTTAAAAGGCCCAACAGATGTTTTTGACACTGTAAGACGGTAATCTCCAGTCTTGTAAGCTGCAGTCATTCTGTTAAGTAGATCTGTGGGCCCCCTTTATTAACAGGAGTGGTCAAATCATCTGAAGACAATAATGGTGAGACTGGTCTCTCTCTCTCTCTCTCTCTCTCTCTCTCTCTCTCTCTCTCTCTCTCTTTCTATCCCTTTCTCTCTCTATCCCTCTCTCCTCTCTCTCTCCTCTCCTCTCCTCTCCCCCACTCTCTCTCTCTCTCCTCTCCTCTCTTCTCCCCACACTCTCTCTCTCCTCTCTCCCTATCCCCCTCTCTTTATATTTCTTCCCATTCTGTTCAGTTCTGTCCTGTTCTGGTAGAGCAGGCCTGCTCAATGGCTGAAGATAATTAAGTACCAAATATACCATATTGTTTGGCGGCGTAATCAAATCAGAAGATGATAATATTCCTCTGTATTAAGCTATTAATGTAATTGGTCATGAAGCATAAAATATGTTATGTAATTGAATAGTCTCAAAATTATATAGCCTATATTAAGAATTAGCCAAGCTGAGCAAATGTTGTCTCTGTGTCTGTTTTAGGGAACATTGCTTCCCAAAGTTTTTTTTAATCCCTGACGCCATTAGCAAAGACAGGAGGGGATGAGATGAGAGAGGGAGGGAGAAAAAAGAGGAGAGAAATGGGCTTTGCCAATAGAATGGCTTTGGTGACTCTTCGGAAATTCCAGGCTCCATTTACATATAAAGGGTTCTTTTAATCAAGGTAAGTGTCATTATATTGTGCCTCACTGGGCAAAGGAGTTTGGGTGTTAAATAAAATCTCTTCTGCCCCGCCGCCGTTGGGATGTGATACATCTTGATTTTTCAAATGTCAGCGCTCTGGCACTAGTGGGAGGTGGAATGGCCAGGATTAATCAGACAGTGTGTGTGTGTGTGTGTGTCTGTGTGTGAGAGGGTCTCGGGTCCTTTAAATGTATCTCTGTGTCTCTCTTTGCTCTGTCTCTGTGTGTCTCATGACGGGGCTAGTCAATGCCCCCTCCAGTAAAAAATAATCAAAACACACAGGTCCCCTCCCCTCACTCCCCTCGCACCCCTACTTGCCAACCCCACCCCCCAGTGAAGGATCGGCCATGTCACCCACGGCTCGTATATCTCGCCCGAGGACCGTAATGTACTGCGGCGCTCCCGTCTTTGCATATAAGATAATTTGGGCATCAATCGTTCCCAAGACAGATTTATGTCACTCAGAGGACAGTTTCACTTCTCCTTCTTTATCGCTTCACTGGAGCCTGCTTAATTTCTCCCCGTCAGACCCTGCCTCTGGAGATGTTATTTTTCCCTAAATGTCCAACATTTGCATTGGCTGTCAGAGATGGGGAGAGAGATGGCCCTGTTGGGATAAATGAATGTGTGGTGTCGGTACATGCCATGCTATCAAGACCTTGGTTGTTGGTTGTGCTGGTTGTTCTTCTGTTGTCTGGGCTGGCGCCACAAGTCCCCCCTCTCTCTCCCAGGGACCAACAGGAGAAAGCTTCACGGCATGGCGGCAACTCCCACTATTCCCAGTCCTTCTATTCATCTTTCAGTAGCTAGCTAACCCCCCTTCCTTACCCCCCTTCCGCCCCTTAAAGCACCATGCTACACCAACCACACTCACTGGTTGTCAAGGGGGTTGCTGTGGGGGAGGTTGTTGTAAAATTAGGGTGGGGATGGGAGGGGGAATGTGGTGAAGTAAGGGGGTTTGTGGGTTAAAACCACAAGCCCAGAGGTTTGAGAAATAAAGCCCAGTTGTACTTACTTCCCCCTTTTTCGTTGCGTTTTGCTTTACAAGATGGAGGTTACATGTAGTGCCATTGCCCATCCATGCCCATATTCATCCCCATTCCACTCATAGGCCCTAGAAGAGGAAAAACACAGTCAGCAGAAGGTCAAAGGTGGAATGGCAGACAGGTCAGAGCAGATAGACACCCTGGTAGGTAGAAGGACGGATTGGTTACAGAGAGGAAGAGGAAGAGAAGGTGCAGTAGTTAAGTGTCTAAAAATGTTAGTCTCCACAAATCTCCCCGTTCGTTACAAAGATTTGTGTCATTTTCTAGAGATGGGTGAAAAGAGAGACAAGGAAATGGAGGTAAATAGTGATACCTAAGGGAGTTGAGAGAGGAGGGTGGAGTTGACTGAGTAAGTGAACTCTATTATGGTGCAGTGATATCATCAGTAGTTTTGTGACATTGGTTAGTATTGGGTTGATGATGCTGCCATGTACAGCACAGTAGTCAGTGCTGGTGTGACATTTCCAGGGCTAGAGGGGTTGGAGTGTGTTGCTGTCAGTAGTCATACAGTCACAGGGGTTGCATTGGTGACTGTAAACATACACAGCACAGTGACTAGTATACAGTATGCAGGACAGGAGGAGGAGGAGGGGGGCCTTACCAGCTGGTCGGATCCCCATGTGCTGCTGGCCGTCCAGTACAAAGCTGCCCATGGGCTGGCCCTCCGGACTGTACGCTGCTCCTTGACTCACTGAAGGATCAAGAAGAAAACCTGATTGTAGTCAAAACATGGACACGAGGGGGGGGGAGAGAAGACAAACCACACAATCAGCTTACTGTCCCAGCTCCGGCCCAAACATACTGCAACACATTATGTCCACCATGACTGATGCATGGCATGCAAACACATACAGTATGAGTCCACACACACACACACACACACACACACACACACACACACACACACACACACACACACACACACACACACACACACACACACACACACACACACATACACATACACATACACACACACACACACACACTTTAACATTAGACAAAAGAAGGGGTAATGCATTGCTCTCTAACTGAGAAAAGGAAGCAAGCAGTTTGACATGATCAGGATTTTCTGTCAAGACCATCACCAGCCATTCCCAAAGCAACAGGGATGTTATTTCATGGACAGAGACACGTTATGGGACATCATTGGCAAAAACATCACTATTTACCCCCCTGCAATTGTCATTATCTACCCCTGCAAATTCAAATGAGTTAAAATCTCCTGAGTACAGCGAAGCTGAAAACACTGATCATGATCATTATTTACAAATAAGATTCATATAAAAATATTATTCAAGCATCATAATACTGTCCACAGTAGTAATCAAATTAGGTCATAGTGTCATATCATTAGCCCTATTCAGTAAGAGTATTGTGGAGTCTGTAGCAAACAGCATATTCCTGGACTAAACAGCCTAATCTGGAGTAATCTGTCAAATTGAAGATTAGGGGAAGCTTTTAGTCATGCTGTCTTCAGAGAGATTACTGATTGCCACACTCTAAACACACGCTCTCTGTCTCTCTCTTCTCTCCTCTCTCTCAAATATTCCCAACAAACCACAATAATTGTACTGAGATTTGGAAAGGCGCGTCTCATTTCAATAACTGTTTAACTTAATTTGCACAATCTCCTCCCCAATTTGTGGGTCTCTCTCTAGATTTGGAGCGAGCTAATCAACAAAAAGCTTTTCTCCCTCAAAGACAAATTATGTGGCGTTTTTCCTTAGTAATGTTACAGTCGATACGGCCTAGGGTGGCTACATAAATTCCTGCCCGGATTATTTGCTCGATTCTAGAGTGGCATGTTTATGACTTAATCTTTCAGTGCTTTTTGTCGTCTGACCATTGTAGATATGGAAAATCAATGCCTGATCAATTTGCAATATGAACCCTTCCTTAATCCTTTTCGGAGGAATGGAAATTGATTTTGCGTTGTAGATATGTGGTAGTGGAGTATGGGCCTGAGGGCACACACTTAGTGTGTTGTGAAACTGTAATGCACGCATTGTAATGTTTTTAAAATTGTATTAAAATTGCCTTAATTTTGCCGGACCCCAGGAAGAGTAGCTGCGCCTTGGCAGCAGCTAATGGGGATCCATAATAAATACAAAATCTCTCCCTTACGTAGGGCGTCCAGACAGAAATCAGAGATCAATGGATCATATTAAACTCATTTTCATCTGTTAGGTAGTTTTTCATGACCAGAATGAATTAATCGCCCACAATTACTAAATTGAAATGATGACGTTCAATACAATCACATATAGGACCCTTGATATTTCAAATCTGGGCTAAGTGAATACCGAGCAGCAACAGCCAGAGGACTGACACTTGGGAATTGAGTGAGTTAAAAAACACAAAGTAGATACCAAAATGCTCCAAGCATTCCTGGAGCTTCTCTTGTGCCCAATTAGCAATTCACAGAGAGAGAACATGTTGCTAAAGCACCTCTCAGTGTTAGATTAGGATATCGGCAATTACAGGCAATCAACTAACAGATAGCGTCACCACCACACACTTCCCATTGAGAAAATAAGAAGATAGGGTGTGGTGTGTGTGTGTGTGTTTGGTGGTAGTAGGGGGGCTGGGGATTCTCCCTTACAAATCCAGGCTAGTAGGCATGATGTGTATGCCAGTACATTAACTGGAAGAGCTGGTGTTTCTGGAAAAAGTGGAAAAGATGTGCAGAGTAGACTTTCTTACCTGCTCGATTTGACTGGTCAATCATGGGCTGTACTATTCTTCTCCTGGCATTAATGAACCTGGGAGAGAAGAGAGAAGAAAAGAGAAAAACACTTTCAATCACACAGCATTCACCAACAGGAGAGTTCATCGGAAACCGCAGCACAACAACACAGTTTTGCATGACTTAGTAACAACATTAGCCACTGGCTCTTGGAGAGCCAATCAAAACAGATACAGCAACAACAAAAGGGTGATTGTGAGCAGACTTGGAAACCCAACAAGGTTTTCTTTTAATGCCCCTTATGATCTATTTCCCTTGTTTAATAAAGCTTTTGATTACATTTGGTTGCTATGGAGACCGGGAAAGCATTCCACAGGCATTAAGTGTGTGCTATGGTGAAGCAGCCATGCCACTGAGAAACTAGACCACGCAGTAGGCTATGTCACAACTCTCTCTCACACACATGCACTCACGCACACACATTAACACACATGCGCACCCTATAAACATGTTATTCCTCGCGTGTTATCACTCATTAGAAATTCAAAATAATATACGTTCGCAAGGGGCAACATACAAATGGTCCCTTTCATTTGCCCCCACCCCCCCCAACTCTCTCTATCTCTCTCTCTCTCTTTTCATTGCGGGGGGTTGTGCTCCCCGTCCAGCTGTCTATAAATGAGGACCAGGCATGGCCACTCGGCTCTTTCACAAGGTATTGTTATGTCAGCAAGCCCATCAATTAGGCTGTGTGAAGTTTTATCACCGCCACAGCGGTGAATAAGTGCAGTTCCACAAAGCCTTCCCTGTGCAGTCCTCCCCGACTCTCCTCTCTGCTCCCGCCACTTTCCACTGTAAAGACCAAGGGGTCATCTGGAGGTGACTGCCAGCCAGGGGCAACCTCTTAAAGTCCCAAATGGGACGCAGTGACCCAGGGCTGTGTCAAAGACAAGCTGGCTTCACTACCCCAGACTGGGCCAGCTTTACCTATACTGGTCATCTCCATCTAGGCTGTATCACAACCGGCCGTGATTGGGAGTTCCATAGGGCGGCGCACAGTTGGCCCAGTGTCATCCAGATTTGGCAGGTGTAGGCCGTTATTGTAAATAAGAATTTGTTCTTAACTGATTTGCCTAGTTAAATAAAGGTTAAATAAAAAAATAAAAAATAGTGAACTCTAGTACCTCCCTATCTCTCTCTCTCTCTCTCTCATACTAAGAAGTCAGAGAGGAGTGAGCTCGGTAGCGCTAAAGGTACCCACATGTGGTTGATATTAGAGGAAGGTTTCAGATCATCATGGGGTGATTCCAGCATGGAGCCCCTTTTCAAAGAATAAAAAAGAGAGAAAGGTAACTTTTTTGGAACATGGAGGAAATGGAGATGGAAAAAAGGGAAGGTTCTGGAACCAATTTGAGTTCCTAATCCCCCATGAACCCCTGATACCTGCCTTTACCTTCACCTATTAACGTAAACGGCCGTAATCTGCCTGCTCAAAGTGACATTGGTAAATGGACAAAACGCACGGTTGGGAAAAGAGATGGATGCAAGCTTATTTGCGAGGGTGCACCCAGAGGGCAGATAGACTGTACTGCTGAACCCAGACAGAGAAATGACAGACTAACGCCTACATGGGAAAAGAGAGAGGAAAAGTTAGGCAGATCATATCAATGTTGATTTGGGACTGTGATGTGTGATCTATTGAAGAGAGGTTTTGTTTTTGGACCTATCGTAAATACCAGTT
The DNA here is from genome assembly GCF_013265735.2 of Oncorhynchus mykiss. Lineage (NCBI taxonomy): Eukaryota > Metazoa > Chordata > Actinopteri > Salmoniformes > Salmonidae > Oncorhynchus > Oncorhynchus mykiss. Next base: position 26,116,326 of record NC_048589.1, read on the forward strand.
TAAACTATCTGTGGCTCACACACAACACTCCTTCCGTGGCTTCCAACTGCTCTTAAACGCTAGTAAAACCAAATGCATGCTTTTCAACCGTTCGCTGCCTGCACCCGCACGCCCGACTAGCATCACCACCCTGGATGGTTCCGGCCTAGAATATGTGGACATCTTATAAGTACCTAGGTGTCTGGTTAGACTGTAAACTCTCCTTCCAGACTCATATCAAACATCTCCAATCCAAAATCAAATCTAGAATCGTCTTTCTATTTCGCAACAAAGCCTCCTTCACTCACGCCGCCAAACTTACCCTCGTAAAACTGACTATCCTACCGATCCTCGACTTCGGCGATGTCATCTACAAAATGGCTTCCAATACTCTACTCAGCAAACTGGATGCAGTTTATCACAGTGCCATCCGCTTTGTTACTAAAGCACCTTATACCACCCACCACTGCGACCTGTATGCTCTAGTCGGCTGGCCCTCGCTACATATTCGTCGCCAGACCCACTGGCTCCAGGTCATCTACAAGTCCATGCTAGGTAAAACTCCGCCTTATCTCAGTTCACTGGTCATGATGGCAACACTCACCCGTAGCACGCGCTCCAGCAGGTGTATCTCACTGATCATCCCTAAAGCCAACACCTCATTTGGCCGCCTTTCCTTCCAGTTTTCTGCTGCCTGGGACTGGAACGAATTGCAAAAATCGTTGAAGTTGGAGACTTTCATCTCCCTCACCAACTTTAAACATCTGCTATCTGAGCAGCTAACCGATCGCTGCAGCTGTACATAGTCCATCGGTAAATAGCCCACCCAATTTACCTACCTCATCCCCATACTGTTTTTATTTATGTACTTTTCTGCTCTTTTGCACACTAGTATCTCTACCTGCACATGACCATCTCATCATTGATCACTCCAGTGTTAATCTTCTAAATTGTAATTATTCGCCTACCTCCTCATGCCTTTTGCACACAATGTATATAGACTCTTTAAAAAAAAAATGTAAAAACATTTCTACTGTGTTATTGACTTGTTTATTGTTTACTCCATGTGTAACTCTATGTTGCTGTCTGTTCACACTGCTATGCTTTATCTTGGCCAGGTCGCAGTTGTAAATGAGAACTTGTTCTCAACTAGCCTACCTGGTTAAATAAAGGTGAAATAAAAAATACATTTTAAAAATTCATTTAAATAAACACACTATGAGTTAGAGGGATATAAAAGAGCATATTTGGCTGTCTATCGTCTACCTTTACTGTCAGAAGTGTCACTACACCTGCAGTACATTAGAAAGAGTCAGGCTTCCAGCATCTACACCAGGTGAGTAAGTAAACAAAGCAGAAATTCCTGCTATCGTGCTCGCTCTGGGCAGGCTCACAGAGCAAAGCTCACACAGAGCAAGGCCCACAGAGCAAGGCCCACACAGAGCAAGGCTCACACAGAGCAAGGCTCTCACAGAGCAAGGCTCACACAGAGCAAGGCTCTCACAGATCAAGGCCCACACAGAGCAAGGCTCACACAGAGCAAGGCTCACACAGAGCAAGGCTCACAGATCAAGGCCCATAGAGCAAGGCCCACAGCAAGGCCCACAGAGCAAGGCTCACAGAGCAAGGCTCATAGATCAAGGCCCATAGAACAAGACCCACAGAACAAGGCCTGCCAAAAATATATGTCCTGCTCTCTCTTTTTTTCTTTCTCCCAAGATGGCACATATGGTTTGGAAATTATAACCATGTGGATTCTTACCTATTCTGGACAACCATAAGCACTTAATATCAGGAATGTTTCTTGCAGGTGCTAAATATTCCCATCCTGGATCAGTGACAGGAAGACAGAGCCCCAGGAATAACAAAGTGCACATGGAACAGCGTGTTTGAGTTACTGATCTATTTAGAACACGTTTTGATCTTATCCAACTAAACGGTTGCTCATTTGTACTTCTTATGAAAGGTATTGCACAGCTATACACAAACATATTTTCCTATCTGGTTGCTGTCTACACTCAACTGTTATGCTGTTCCAACATGGTCATTTGAGTAGGGAAAACAGTTCTTCACAGCAGCATACACAAACATACACTCAGTAGCCGGTTTATTAGGTACACCCCCCCGTTCACGAAAATGGTTCGCTCCTACAGACAGTGAGTCACGTGGCCTATATAAAGCAGGCAGACAGGCATCGAGGCATTCAGTTACTTCAATTGAACGATAGAACCGGCTAAACGATTGTCGTTTTACCCATTCCCGTCGGTGCCTGGCGCACCGGTTCCAGTACCTCAGAAACGGTGTCTAGTGTTTGCCGAGAACGGTGCAACAATCATAGGTCCCTCGATACCAATTGAGCAACGTTTGAATGTAACAGCGTATCTGAGAATAGAATCCATGACCCAAAGAATTCAGGCAGGTCTGGAGGCAAAGGCTGGGTCCATCTCGGTACTAGATGGGTGTACCTTAAAACTGGCAACTGAGTGCATATAGATTTTCTATTACTTTCTGTCAGGGCCGCTGCCAAGATTGATCCCCCCCCCCTCCCCACACACAAACACACACATGGTTCTGTTTTTATTCTCTGAACAAGTGGCCAAAGTAAGGCGGTTGGTAGGGGCAGCGGGGAGGGAGGGGGTTGCTGACCGACCGAAGCCCCACTCTGCCCCTAGAGCACCTTTTATCAGGTTGAGTAAAGCCAATTGAGATTATCAGAGCCAGCCCTGATAACACTGTTTTCTCTCCTCTTATGAGCTGCTAATGGTGTGTGCTTCAAACAACACCAGCAGAAATTCTCCAGAGATGGAGGGAGGAGTGAAGGGATGGATGGCAGGCAGGGAGGGAGGAGTGAATGGATGGATGGCAGGCAGGGAGGGAGGGAGGAGTGAAGGGATGGATGGCAGGCAGGGAGGGAGGGAGGAGTGAAGGGATGGATGGCAGGCAGGGAGGGAGGGAGGAGGGAAGGGATGGATGGCAGGCAGAGAGGGAGGGAGGAGTGAAGGGATGGATGGCAGGCAGGGAGGGAGGGAGCAGTGAAGGGATGGATGGCAGGCAGGGAGGGAGGGAGGAGTGAAGGAATCGATGGCTGGCAGTGAGGGAGGGAGGAGTGAAGGGATGGATGGCTGGCAGGGAGGGAGGGAGGAGTGAAGGGATGGATGGCAGGCAGGGAGGGAGGGAGGAGTGAAGGGATGGATGGCAGGCAGGGAGGGAGGGAGGAGTGAAGGGATGGATGGCAGGCAGGGAGGGAGGGAGGAGTGAAGGGATAGATGGCAGGCAGGGAGGGAGGGAGGAGTGAAGGGAGGAGGGAAGGGATGGATGGCAGGGAGGGAGGGAGGAGTGAAGGGAGGAGGGAAGGGATGGATGGCAGGCAGGGAGGGAGGGAGGAGTGAAGGGATGGATGGCAGGCAGGGAGGGAGGGAGGAGTGAAGGGATGGATGGCTGGCAGGGAGGGAGGGAGGAGTGAAGGGATGGATGGCTGGCAGGGAGGGAGGGAGGAGTGAAGGGATGGATGGCAGGCAGGGAGGGAGGGAGGAGTGAAGGGATGGATGGCAGGCAGGGAGGGAGGGAGGAGTGAAGGGATGGATGGCAGGCAGGGAGGGAGGGAGGAGTGAAGGGATAGATGGCAGGCAGGGAGGGAGGGAGGAGTGAAGGGATGGATGGCAGGCAGGGATGGAGGGAGGAGTGAAGGGATGGATGGCAGGCAGGGGGGGAGGGAGGAGGGAAGGGATGGATGGCAGGCAGGGAGGGAGGGAGGAGTGAAGGGATGGATGGCAGGCAGGGAGGGAGGGAGGGAGGAGTGAAGGGATGGATGGCAGGCAGGGATGGAGGGAGGAGTGAAGGGATGGATGGCAGGCAGGGAGGGAGGGAGGAGGGAAGGGATGGATGGCAGGCAGGGAGGGAGGGAGGAGTGAAGGGATGGATGGCAGGCAGGGAGGGAGGGAGGAGTGAAGGGATGGATGGCAGGCAGGGAGGGAGGGAGGAGTGAAGGGATGGATGGCAGGCAGGGATGGAGGGAGGAGTGAAGGGATGGATGGCAGGCAGGGAGGGAGGGAGGAGTGAAGGGATGGATGGCAGGCAGGGAGGGAGGGAGGAGGGAAGGGATGGATGGCAGGCAGGGAGGGAGGGAGGAGTGAAGGGATGGATGGCAGGCAGGGATGGAGGGAGGAGGGAAGGATGGCAGGCAGGGATGGAGGTATGAGGGAAGGGATGGATGGTAGGCAGGGAGGGAGGGAGAGGGAGGGAAGGGATGGATGGCAGGCAGGGATGAGGGAGGAGGGACAGGATGGATGGATGGATGGATGGCAGGCAGGCAGGCAGGGATGGATGGATGGATGGAGGAGTGAAGGGATGGATGGATGGCATTGATGGAGGGAGGAGGGAAGGGATGGATGGCAGGCAGGCAGGGATGAAGGGATGTGTCCATGTGTGTAAGGGGGGCGACTACACTCCCAAACCTTCGAACTCACACACATCCACAGAATAGACACAACCACAGAACAGACACATCCACAGAATAGACACATCCACAGAATAGACACATCCACAGAATAGACACAACCACAGAACAGACACATCCACAGAATAGACACATCCACAGAATAGACACATCCACAGAATACACACAATCACAGAATAGACATATCCACAGAATATACACATCCACAGAATAGACACAACCACAGAATAGACACAACCACAGAATAGACACAACCACAGAACAGACACATCCACAGAATAGACACATCCACAGAATAGACACATCCAGAGAATACACACAATCACAGAATAGACATATCCACAGAATATACACATCCACAGAATAGACACAACCACAGAATAGACTCATCCACACAATAGACACAACCACAGGTTTCTCCAAAACCTCCAACCATGTTTTAGTATTTACATCTGATGGTTTCCCTTATGTCCTTACACTGCACGGCATTACGATTCACACACCCGCACACACACACACACACACACACACACACACACACACACACACACACACACACACACACACACACACACACACACACACACGCACACACGCACACACGCACACACAGCGACTCTCAGCATGGGAACTCCATGCTGTTTTCAAACAAATAATTAAAGCAAGGTTACGGGGTCTTGGGGAGGTCATTTCTGTGGATACCGCTAAGAATGTGTACTTTACAGAGAGCGAGAGAGAGAGAGAGAGAGAGAGAGAGGGAGAGAGAGAGAGAGAGGGAGAGCTGTCCCCAGAGGACTAAACAACCTGCAGTTGTTGCTACAGTATGTGGAAGGGAGTGTTCCACAGGCTAACAGTAGTGCATTGGAGGGTGCATTGAACTTGGTGGGGCTGCGTGTGTATGAGAGAGAGAGAGAGAGAGAGAGAGAGAGAGAGAGAGAGAGAGAGAGAGAGAGAGAGAGAGAGAGAGAGAGAGACTGTTTAATGTGCACCCTGCTTTACTAATCCACTCAGAGACCCAAAATAGTATAAAAAAGGTTCCAATCACTTCTAATTCGTACGGAAAACTCTTCTGTGTGTGTATGTGTGTGTACTTGTTCATGCCCGTATCCAGCATGTGTGTACGTGTGTATGTGCATGCCTGTGAATGTAGCCTACTGTACACAGGGAAGTGCAAATGGGACTCCACTCACAGATACAGTACTTCACCCAGCACATTTAAATCTACCAGGGACACACTGTGTCTATGTACAAACTCTCTGTCTGCCACAGGGCCAAGAGTGTATCACTTTCAAAACAAGTCCTATAGAGACATGGATTTACTGCAGCTCTGGGTGTTTTTCTATATGGGGCCTTCGCAGCATAACACAATAACAGCAACAATATGAGTAATGGAGTCCAGACAGCATGAGGCCACTTGACCCTGGCTGTCCACTGAGCTGGATCAACACACGATCCCCAGCCACTAATATCAGCTCACTCAAACAGTGGGGAGCGCCACTGCAAAGCAACTGTTTAGGTATTAAATACCCCAGCTAGCATGTTAGCACGCTATGCTACGCTAACACCAGACCAGAGACAGTGCGTGTGTGCAAGGAAGGGGATTCAAGTTCCATAATAATGACTGATGTCCTGTGTGAGAGAGAGACAGAGAGAGAAGTTCCCCTTCAGAAGACCTTAGCCTTGGTGTTCTATTTCGTCCTGTGATAATGTCACATGCTGTTTCTTCCCGGAGAAATAAAGGGCTCTCAGAGAGAAGGGAATGGAGGAATGGTGACTTTGCATTTGCATCACAACAAACCAGTCCAGCTGTTGAATCTCTGGGGCTTTCCTCTCCTCTTCTCTTTTTGTTCTTCTTCCCCTCCCTTTTTCCTCCTCTCAATCTGTCAGAAATGACTTGTTTCTGGTTAACTGACTCGCGGCCACACCTGGTAACTTGCTCCTGTTGTCAGCATTCCTTTCCGGAGAAATCCTCATGCCTAACTCTCCAGCCCTGGAGCGCAGCCAAGAGAGAGACAGAGAAAGTAAGAAAGAGAGAGAGAGACTCACAGAGCCAATCATGGGGAGATCTGAGGGAGCCCAGCCAATCGGGAGCGGGGTCACTTGTTTGATGAGTTTGTGGTGAAAGAGAGACAAGGAGTAAGTGAGAGAGAGAGAGAGAGAGAGACGAAAGAGAGAGAGAGAAAACAAGACAAACTAAACATGTCTCTCCAAGAAACAAAGAGAGAAGGGGTCCTTAAATGAATCGTGACACAGAAATAGTTGACGGTTTACTGCCTCCATAGCTAACCTGAATATGCCCATTTGAAGCATCCATGCCAAAGTTAGGGGAGGGGTGGTTGGAGCGATTTTCCGTTTGCCAGTCAAATTCCTGGGCCTCTGCTTTTCCAAGAAAGATTAGACGCGACGCGATCTGAACTGAAAGATGCTTAGACTCAATCCTCCAATCATTGTTTACCAACATCACTGTCCTCTGCTTTCTATTAGACCTCATTGCTTCCATAGTTCTGCTTTCAGAGAAAAATAAAGATTTCAAACCCTGAGTGAGTGATTGAGTCACTATTCGCTAGAATGAGAAAAATGGAAGAAGAGTCTTAGTAAGAAATAAAAATAAAAAGTCTGGAGAAACAGATGATGCACTTTGACCTGGAAGTGCATGCAGATTAACTTGGGAGGGTGTGTTTAATACAAAGCAAACAAGGCCTAATTATCAGGCAGTGGGCAGGGCAGCCCAGGTCCACAAGGCTGATAATCTGCTGTAGTGTAAATACAGATGGAGTCAGTCCACCTGACTCCAGTCCACCTGGGCGTCCCAGACACACTGTAATAGTTTAAGCCAGCCACCAGATTGTAGCACCTATCTACGGGTTTATCATAAACTATCAAAAAGGATCCTTTCAAAAAGCTACTCCAGGAGACGAGGGGGAGGAGCGAGAAAGCTTCCTCCGGCTATTCATATCAGAGAGTTCCTCTCTTCTTTAAGTTAAAACAGGAGTGAAGAGACATAAGCCGTGCAGCATTACATCACCCCCTTGTTTTGATTTAGTGCAGATGTGAAACGAAGCGAAGCCGGGAAAGCTTTCTTTTAGGACGTAGGAGAAGCTGCAAGGGCCCGTGTTTAGGGCTGCCACTATGTTCTTCCCCCTCTCTCTCTCTCTCTCTCTCTCTCCCTCTCTCTCTCTCTCTCTCTCTCTCTCCCCCCCCCCCCCCTCTCTCTCTCTCTCTCCCCTCTCTCTCTCTCTCAAAAGGCAATAGCTTCACCTTAAATTTTCCATATACATCCACTGACTGGTTTTCTCTCCTTATTTTCTATAACTTTTAACTGATTTACTTTTGTAACATTCATCTCTACGAAATATGGGCAGAATTAGCATTTCTCTGTCTCTCTCTCCAACCAGTGGTATGCAGCTAGAAGTCATTAAGAGTGGAGTGGAAAATCAGACACAGAATTATATATTTGTTTTGCAAACTGACACGATTTAACGAGCAGCTAATTAAAATAAATCAATAGCACTGCGGCACTCTCTCTCTCCCTCATTCTCGATCTTTCCCTCGTTCTAGTTCTCTCTCTCTCTACCTCATTCTCCCCCCCTCTCTCTCTCTCCCTCATTCTCGATCTTTCCCTCGTTCTAGTTCTCTCTCTCTCTACCTCATTCTCCCCCCCTCTCTCTCTCTCCCTCATTCTCGATCTTTCCCTCATTCTAGTTCTCTCTCTCTCTACCTCATTCTCCCCCCCCCCCTCTCTCTCTCTCTCTGTGGTGCAGAAGTGGGGTTACTGACTGCAGTGTGAGGGAAGTGGTGCTTGACTGTTGGCGTTACCTCTGATATAACTCCATATCAGCTCTTTCTACCTGTATTATCATGTGTCAATAATAACCATCAGGAGAATAACCATCAATAACCAACCACCAAATACAATGCATCAGATGATCTATATCAGGCTTATGGGGGAGGAACGTCACCCTCTACCAAATACAATGCATCAGATGATCTATATCAGGCTTATGGGGGAGGAACGTCACCCTCTACCAAATACAATGCATCAGATGATCTATATCAGGCTTATGGGGGAGGAACGTCACCCTCTACCAAATACAATGCATCAGATGATCTATATCAGGCTTATGGGGGAGGAACGTCACCCTCTACCAAATACAATGCATCAGATGATCTATATCAGGCTTATGGGGGAGGAACGTCACCCTCTACCAAATACAATGCATCAGATGATCTATATCAGGCTTATGGGGGAGGAACGTCACCCTCTACCAAATACAATGCATCAGATGATCTATATCAGGCTTATGGGGGAGGAACGTCACCCTCTACCAAATACAATGCATCAGATGATCTATATCAGGCTTATGGGGGAGGAACGTCACCCTCTACCAAATACAATGCATCAGATGATCTATATCAGGCTTATGGGGGAGGAACGTCACCCTCTACCAAATACAATGCATCAGATGATCTATATCAGGCTTATGGGGGAGGAACGTCACCCTCTACCAAATACAATGCATCAGATGATCTATATCAGGCTTATGGGGGAGGAACGTCACCCTCTACCAAATACAATGCATCAGATGATCTATATCAGGCGTATGGGGGAGGAACGTCACCCTCTACCAAATACAATGCATCAGATGATCTATATCAGGCTTATGGGGGAGGAACGTCACCCTCTACCAAATACAATGCATCAGATGATCTATATCAGGCTTATGGGGGAGGAACGTCACCCTCTACCAAATACAATGCATCAGATGATCTATAGCAGGCTTATGGGGGAGGAACGTCACCCTCTACCAAATACAATGCATCAGATGATCTATATCAGGCTTATGGGGGAGGAACGTCACCCTCTACCAAATACAATGCATCAGATGATCTATATCAGGCTTATGGGGGAGGAACGTCACCCTCTACCAAATACAATGCATCAGATGATCTATATCAGGCTTATGGGGGAGGAACGTCACCCTCTACCAAATACAATGCATCAGATGATCTATATCAGGCTTATGGGGGAGGAACGTCACCCTCTACCAAATACAATGCATCAGATGATCTATATCAGGCTTATGGGGGAGGAACGTCACCCTCTACCAAATACAATGCATCAGATGATCTATAGCAGGCTTATGGGGGAGGAACGTCACCCTCTACCAAATACAATGCATCAGATGATCTATATCAGGCTTATGGGGGAGGAACGTCACCCTCTACCAAATACAATGCATCAGATGATCTATATCAGGCTTATGGGGGAGGAACGTCACCCTCTACCAAATACAATGCATCAGATGATCTATATCAGGCTTATGGGGGAGGAACGTCACCCTCTACCAAATACAATGCATCAGATGATCTATATCAGGCTTATGGGGGAGGAACGTCACCCTCTACCAAATACAATGCATCAGATGATCTATAGCAGGCTTATGGGGGAGGAACGTCACCCTCTACCAAATACAATGCATCAGATGATCTATATCAGGCTTATGGGGGAGGAACGTCACCCTCTACCAAATACAATGCATCAGATGATCTATATCAGGCTTATGGGGGAGGAACGTCACCCTCTACCAAATACAATGCATCAGATGATCTATATCAGGCTTATGGGGGAGGAACGTCACCCTCTACCAAATACAATGCATCAGATGATCTATATCAGGCTTATGGGGGAGGAACGTCACCCTCTACCAAATACAATGCATCAGATGATCTATATCAGGCTTATGGGGGAGGAACGTCACCCTCTACCAAATACAATGCATCAGATGATCTATATCAGGCTTATGGGGGAGGAACGTCACCCTCTACCAAATACAATGCATCAGATGATCTATATCAGGCTTATGGGGGAGGAACGTCACCCTCTACCAAATACAATGCATCAGATGATCTATATCAGGCTTATGGGGGAGGAACGTCACCCTCTACCAAATACAATGCATCAGATGATCTATATCAGGCTTATGGGGGAGGAACGTCACCCTCTACCAAATACAATGCATCAGATGATCTATATCAGGCTTATGGGGGAGGAACGTCACCCTCTACCAAATACAATGCATCAGATGATCTATATCAGGCTTATGGGGGAGGAACGTCACCCTCTACCAAATACAATGCATCAGATGATCTATATCAGGCTTATGGGGGAGGAACGTCACCCTCTACCAAATACAATGCATCAGATGATCTATATCAGGCTTATGGGGGAGGAACGTCACCCTCTACCAAATACAATGCATCAGATGATCTATATCAGGCGTATGGGGGAGGAACGTCACCCTCTACCAAATACAATGCATCAGATGATCTATATCAGGCTTATGGGGGAGGAACGTCACCCTCTACCAAATACAATGCATCAGATGATCTATATCAGGCTTATGGGGGAGGAACGTCACCCTCTACCAAATACAATGCATCAGATGATCTATAGCAGGCTTATGGGGGAGGAACGTCACCCTCTACCAAATACAATGCATCAGATGATCTATATCAGGCTTATGGGGGAGGAACGTCACCCTCTACCAAATACAATGCATCAGATGATCTATATCAGGCTTATGGGGGAGGAACGTCACCCTCTACCAAATACAATGCATCAGATGATCTATATCAGGCTTATGGGGGAGGAACGTCACCCTCTACCAAATACAATGCATCAGATGATCTATATCAGGCTTATGGGGGAGGAACGTCACCCTCTACCAAATACAATGCATCAGATGATCTATATCAGGCTTATGGGGGAGGAACGTCACCCTCTACCAAATACAATGCATCAGATGATCTATATCAGGCTTATGGGGGAGGAACGTCACCCTCTACCAAATACAATGCATCAGATGATCTATATCAGGCTTATGGGGGAGGAACGTCACCCTCTACCAAATACAATGCATCAGATGATCTATATCAGGCTTATGGGGGAGGAACGTCACCCTCTACCAAATACAATGCATCAGATGATCTATAGCAGGCTTATGGGGGAGGAACGTCACCCTCTACCAAATACAATGCATCAGATGATCTATATCAGGCTTATGGGGGAGGAACGTCACCCTCTACCAAATACAATGCATCAGATGATCTATATCAGGCTTATGGGGGAGGAACGTCACCCTCTACCAAATACAATGCATCAGATGATCTATATCAGGCTTATGGGGGAGGAACGTCACCCTCTACCAAATACAATGCATCAGATGATCTATATCAGGCTTATGGGGGAGGAACGTCACCCTCTACCAAATACAATGCATCAGATGATCTATATCAGGCTTATGGGGGAGGAACGTCACCCTCTACCAAATACAATGCATCAGATGATCTATATCAGGCTTATGGGGGAGGAACGTCACCCTCTACCAAATACAATGCATCAGATGATCTATATCAGGCTTATGGGGGAGGAACGTCACCCTCTACCAAATACAATGCATCAGATGATCTATATCAGGCTTATGGGGGAGGAACGTCACCCTCTACCAAATACAATGCATCAGATGATCTATAGCAGGCTTATGGGGGAGGAACGTCACCCTCTACCAAATACAATGCATCAGATGATCTATATCAGGCTTATGGGGGAGGAACGTCACCCTCTACCAAATACAATGCATCAGATGATCTATATCAGGCTTATGGGGGAGGAACGTCACCCTCTACCAAATACAATGCATCAGATGATCTATATCAGGCTTATGGGGGAGGAACGTCACCCTCTACCAAATACAATGCATCAGATGATCTATATCAGGCTTATGGGGGAGGAACGTCACCCTCTACCAAATACAATGCATCAGATGATCTATATCAGGCTTATGGGGGAGGAACGTCACCCTCTACCAAATACAATGCATCAGATGATCTATATCAGGCTTATGGGGGAGGAACGTCACCCTCTACCAAATACAATGCATCAGATGATCTATATCAGGCTTATGGGGGAGGAACGTCACCCTCTACCAAATACAATGCATCAGATGATCTATATCAGGCTTATGGGGGAGGAACGTCACCCTCTACCAAATACAATGCATTCGGAAAGTATTCAGACCTCTGAACTGTTTGCACATTTTGTTACGTTACAGCCTTTATTCTAAAATTGATTAAATCAATTGTTTTCCTCATGAATGTACACACAATACCCCATAATGACAAAACGAAAACAGAAATACCATATTTACATAAGTATACAGACCCTTTGCTATGAGACTAGAAATTGAGCATCAGGTGCATCCTGCTTCCTTGAGATGTTTCTACAACTTGATTGGATTCCACCTGTGGTAAAATATATTGATTGCACACACCTGTCTATATAAGGTCCCACAGTTGACAGTGCACGTTAACCAAAAACCAAGCCATGAGGTCAAATGAATTGTCAGTCAAGCTCCAAGACTCTTCCTAGAGCTGGCCGCCAGGCCATACTGAACAATCTGTGGAGAAGGGCCTTGGTCAGGGAGGTGACCAAGAACCTGATGGTCACTCTGCAAGAGCTCCAGAGTTCTTCTGTGGAGATGGGAGAACCTTCCAGAAGGACAACTATTTCTGCAGCAGTCCACCAATCATGCCTTATGGTAGAGTGGCCCGACGGAAGCCACTCCTCAGTAAAAGGCACATGACAGCCCACTTGGAGTTTGCCAAAAGGCACCTAAAGGACTCTCAGACCATGAGAAGGAAGATTCACTGGTCTGATGAAACCAATATTGAACATTTGTCTGGAGGAAACCTGGCACCATTTCTATGGTTAAGCATGGTGGTGGCAACATCATGCTGTGGGGACGTTTTCACCAGCAGGAATGGGAGACTAGTCAGGATCAAGGGGAAGATGAACGCGGAAAAGTACAGAGAGATCCTTGATGAAAACCTGCCCCACAGCACTCAGGACCTCAGACTGGGGTGAAGGTTCACCTTCCAACAGGACAATGACCCTAAGCACACAGACAGTGCAGTATTCGCTTCGGGCAGTGAGACCAATATGTCTTACTCTATCCACAAAGACACCCTCACAACTCAACATCCCCCCAAAATGACTCAACTGTCCACTTTAGGGAGGTTACCCCTGGGCCCTCCTCCCTGTGGGGTGAGGCAGGTGGTAGTGGGGCTGACCCCTGTGGTAGGTCCGGCCGGTCAGACCTCAACTGCTGACTGTCTGTCAAAACCACCTCCTGTGGCCAATGGCTGGGGCCACAGGGCCAGGAAGCTCAAGGTTGTCGCTACTTTAATCCGGATCGCAGCAGTAGCTGCTGCTCCTCACACAGCCACGACTTTGTTCCTCCGTTACTCCTCTCTTCTCCCTACTCTGTCTCACCCCTTGGCACAAAACCCATGTTAACCACTGGAAATCCAGAGAAAAATTGGGAAAGAAAATAAAGCAAAAACACGAGGGGGAAATAGAGGGGGGAAAAAAGAAAAAAAAACTCCAGTTTCTCTTCCCCGCAACATCAACAAGCTCTGACAACTGCAACAGGGTTTTTTCCGGCAGGGCTCTCAGGCATCTCCTTTTGACGCTTCGCCCTGCCTTTCTTTTTTAAGAGATATGATAGTTATTGTTCCAATCCAAATGGAATGGACCACGGCCAATCCTGCCCCGGGCGTCAACACACCTGTATGAAAGAGGCCTTTTGTAGTAACCCGGCAACCCTGCTAACCTGCACCTAGCTCTACCAGTTTTTAGGCTGTTAAGGAGGGGGAAGAATGCACGCCGCTGTCTCTCTCTCTCTCCTTCTATCTCTCTTTCTTTCTCTCTCTTTGCTCAGAAGGCACCCTAATCACTCCCCTTATTAATCCCTTTTCTTCTCCAGGCAGTCACCTTTGCTCTGGAATGTTTTTACTAGTGCTATTATTGTTGATTATCACCAGCAGAGGAGGGATTAGGGAGAGGAGTTGGTCTACATCCTCTTGTTAGCCCTCAGTCTCTATCCCCCTCTGGATTTCTTGCTCTTTCCCCCAAAAACAAGATCTTATTAACATGCATAGGTGCACTAAAGGTATTCCTACCCCTGTCTGGGCAAACTGAGGCTCAGGGGGAGCAACAGCTGTGTTTTCCCTTGTTTGAAGTAGAGTTGAAAACATCCAGCACATGTCAATATTAGCCTCTGTCAAGGATCTCTGGCGCGGGCCATGTGACAGAGGTCTTCAGCGCTGGAAGGTAACTCTTCACTCCTCAAAAGCCAGCCTCTCACCTTTAAGGTTGGCCAGGGTTCTCCGTTTCATGCTGGGCCAGCATGAAATACCACAGGCACACGCTGGCAATATACATACACACACAGACACACACTGCCTCAAACACGTAGGAAAAGAACACATCCAAACAGAGAGAGATAAGTACACACATGGTTAGGCTTCTTTTTCTAGATGTGTCTCAGTGTGTGGGTGTGTTTCCTCCAGCCCATATGTTGAGTTGCCTCCCTCCCCTCTCCTTTTTTCCTAAAAAGCACCAGCGCAGGTCAGAACCCTCAGAGCACCTGGGGAGGTTCAACTGGTCTCTGTCATTTAATTCCAGCCCAGCGACCAGGGTAAGACACCACAAAACGTCTCAATTATCTGCCTTTTATTGACTCCACAGAGAGATAGAAAAAGGGAGAGTCCTCCAATTCCATTACTGTGGCCTGCCCACGCACACACACACACACACACACACACACACACACACACACACACACACTAGACCCAGCCTCCTTAAAGGAGTGTTTACGAGGTCGCCCACCCGCCCCCCATTCTCTGTGCTCTACAGAGAGCCTCCCCTGCCTCCCCTGCCCCTGCCATGCCGCTCCTGCTTTCCCTTTTCCCCACAATGCCCAGCGTGCTGGGGCCCTTTGTGTGTCTCCGTGGGGAGCTCAGGTATAATCTCTGTTTTCACCTCTAATCGTAGGGCGCTATCGCACACATATGGGCCTTTTTTCTTTCTCTCATTCTGCCGCTCTTCTCTCCTTCCTTTCACTCTGTCCCTTTCACTCTTTCTCTCTGTCCTCAGTAATCGAGAGAAAGAGATTGCGCAACTCTCAACTCCCTCTCTCCCCCTTACTGTCAGATATGAAACGGGGCAACTTTGTAGATTACTAGGGGAAACATGACGGAGGCGTGAGATTTTTAACAAAATGTAGTGTCAATTTAATGCATCGTCTAGGCAACACAAGTGTCTGCGGCATGCCAGCCAGACAGGAAATAAGGCCAATCTATTTGCTTTGCTTCATATCAAACGTCTATTCCCCCTCTCTGGGTTATGAGACTATAATAGGCTCTCAGCTCAGCTCCGGCTGCTCCTAGAAGAGGCTGCCTGCAGAGAGGCTTCAACCCTGTGTGTTCTCCTTAAGCAACACACATACACGTACTCACACCCACACACATAAACACGCACACACACACACACACGCGCACGCATGCACGCACATACACACACACACACACACACACACACACACACACACACACACACACACACACACACACACACACACACACACACACACACACACACACACACACACACACACACACACACACACACACACACACACACACACACACACACACACACACACACACACACACACACTACTGATATTAATTTGCATGTGGAAGAGACAGAAACACAGAGACAGTGGGAGGCTAGTAGGGTGCCCCCATTAAAAAATGTTCTTTCTCCCTCTGGTTTTTTTCTCACACTCCCTTACTAGTAACCATGACTTTACGGCAGTGAAAATGCACAGCAGTTTGAGCAATTAAGGAGTGACACCTAAATCTGTCTGGGAGACTGCCTGGGTTCCCCAATGCCAGGACTGAGCTTCTGCTCCTTCTGCTCTCGTGGTGTTAAAGAAGTATCAGGAGTGATTAAAAACGTGTGTGAATGGTGTGTGGCAGAGTGTGTGAGACACAGGTAGGTTGTCTGTGTTTGTGACTGTGAGAGCCATCAGTCAAATATTGCAGGCCCTCTGACTCTCTTAAATAATTAATTGAACCCTCAATCACGAGAAACACACACGCAGACGGACACACTCTCAGAAAGCACCGTTTAGGGGTAAAAAGCCAGACATCAGTCCAGTGTTAGAAATAGATTTGTTGGGAAGGCTGGCAGCAGGGAGAGAGAGAGAGAGAGAGAGAGATAGGGGATGTGAGAGGGGGAGCAGGCTTTCTGTAAAACATAGAAGGAATAATAGACAGAGAAAGAGAGAGGGAAGAAAGAGATTCAGATGAAGAGAGAGAGAGAGAGAGAGAGAGAGAGAGAAAGAGAAAGAGAAAGAGACAGAGAAAGAGAAAGACAGAGGGAGGAAGAGCTGTCCCCAGAGGACTAAAAAACCTGCAGTTGTTGCTACAGTATGTGGAAGGGAGTGTTCCACAGGCTAACAGTGGTTCATTGGAGGGTGCTTTGAACTTGGTGGGGCTGCGTGTGTATGTGTATGTGTGGAGGGTAAAGGTGACCAGGTGTGACAGAGAGTCCCTGGGGCCGTTGTGTTAGGGAGCCAGAGCGAACAGGAGACATACAGGAGCTCCTTCTTTACCTGTCCATCTAAACCCAGTGAACCTAAGACAGTTAGTCTCTCTATGTCCAGGCCTGCTCTCTACCTCTCTCTCTACCTCTTTCTCTCTTTCTCTCTCTCTCTCTGTGTCCAGGCATGCTCTCTACCTCTCTCGCTCTCTGTGTCCAGGCATGCTCTCTACCTCTCTCTCTACCTCTTTCTCTCTCGCTCTCTGTGTCCAGGCATGCTCTCTACCTCTCTCTCTACCTCTTTCTCTCTCGCTCTCTGTGTCCAGGCATGCTCTCTACCTCTCTGTCTCTCTGTCCAGGCCTGCTCTCTACCTCTCTCTCTCTCTCTGTCCAGGCCTGCTCTCTACCTCTCTCTCTCTCTCTCTCTCTCTCTCTCTCTCTCTCTCTCTGTCCAGGCCTGCTCTCTACCTCTCTCTCTCTCTCTGTCCAGGCATGCGCTCTACCTCTCTCTCTACCTCTTTCTCTCTCTCTCTCTTTCTGTCCAGGCCTGCTCTCTACCTCTCTCTCTCTCTCTCTCTCTGTCCAGGCCTGCTCTCTACCTCTCTCTCTACCTCTTTCTCTCTTTCTCTCTCTCTCTCTGTGTCCAGGCATGCTCTCTACCTCTCTCGCTCTCTGTGTCCAGGCATGCTCTCTACCTCTCTCTCTACCTCTTTCTCTCTCGCTCTCTGTGTCCAGGCATGCTCTCTACCTCTCTCTCTACCTCTTTCTCTCTCGCTCTCTGTGTCCAGGCATGCTCTCTACCTCTCTGTCTCTCTGTCCAGGCCTGCTCTCTACCTCTCTCTCTCTCTCTGTCCAGGCCTGCTCTCTACCTCTCTCTCTCTCTCTCTCTCTCTCTCTCTCTCTCTCTCTCTGTCCAGGCCTGCTCTCTACCTCTCTCTCTCTCTCTGTCCAGGCATGCGCTCTACCTCTCTCTCTACCTCTTTCTCTCTCTCTCTCTTTCTGTCCAGGCCTGCTCTCTACCTCTCTCTCTCTCTCTCTCTCTCTCTGTCCAGGCCTGCTCTCTACCTCTCTCTCTCTCTCTCTGTCCAGGTCTGCTCTCTACCTCTCTCTCTCTCTCTCTCTCTGTCCAGGCCTGCTCTCTACCTCTCAATCTCTCTCTCTCTGTCCAGGCATGCTCTCTACCTCTCTCTCTACCTCTTTCTCTCTCTCTCTCTTTCTGTCCAGGCCTGCTCTCTACCTCTCTCTCTACCTCTTTCTCTCTCGCTCTCTGTGTCCAGGCATGCTCTCTACCTCTCTCTACCTCTTTCTCTCTCGCTCTCTGTGTCCAGGCCTGCTCTCTACCTCTCTCTCTCTCTCTTTCTCTCTCGCTCTCTGTGTCCAGGCATGCTCTCTACCTCTCTCTCTCTCTCTTTCTGTCCAGGCCTGCTCTCTACCTCTCTCTCTACCTCTTTCTCTCTCGCTCTCTGTGTCCAGGCCTGCTCTCTACCTCTCTCTCTCTTTCTGTCCAGGCCTGCTCTCTACCTCTCTCTCTCTTTCTGTCCAGGCATGCTCTTTACCTCTCTCTCTACCTCTTTCTCTCTCGCTCTCTGTGTCCAGGCCTGCTCTCTACCTCTCTCTCTCTTTCTGTCCAGGCCTGCTCTCTACCTATCTCTCTACCTCTTTCTGTCCAGGCATGCTCTCTACCTCTCTCTCTCTTTCGGTCCAGGCCTGCTCTCTACCTCTCTCTCTACCTCTTTCTGTCCAGGAATGCACTCTACCTCTCTCTCTCTCTCTTTCTGTCCAGGCATGCTCTCTACCTCTCTCTCTACCTCTTTCTGTCCAGGCATGCTCTCTACCTCTCTCTCTCTTTCTCTCTCGGTCTCTGTGTCCAGGCATGCTCTCTACCTCTCTCTCTCTCTCTCTTTCTGTCCAGGCATGCTCTCTACCTCTCTCTCTCTTTCTCTCTCTCTCTCTCTTTCTGTCCAGGCATGCTCTCTACCTCTCTCTCTCTTTCTGTCCAGGCATGCTCTCTACCTCTCTCTCTCTCTCTCTTTCTGTCCAGGCATGCTCTCTACCTCTCTCTCTCTTTCTCTCTCTCTCTCTCTTTCTGTCCAGGCATGCTCTCTACCTCTCTCTCTCTTTCTGTCCAGGCATGCTCTCTACCTCTCTTTCTCTCTCTCTCTCTCTCTCTCTTTCTGTCCAGGCCTGCTCTCCACCTCTCTATCTCTTTCTGTCCAGGCCTGCTCTCTACCTCTCTCTCTACCTCTTTCTCTTTCACTCTCTTTCTGTCCAGGCATGCTCTCTACCTCTCTCTCTCTCTCTCTCTCTCTCTCTAGGCATGCTCTCTACCTCTCTCTCTCTCTCTCTCTCTCTCTCTGTCCAGGCATGCTCTCCACCTCTCACTCTCCCTCTCTCTCCATTTCCCCCCCCCCTCTCTCTCTCTCTTTATCCCTCTGACCCTCTTCCTGTCTAACTCCTGGAGTGGTGTCAATTCTGAACGCTACCTAGTACCCCCCTACTCCACCTATCTTCCCCTCATTATCTCTCTGTATATCTCTCTCTTTCCTAGCACCATTATAATCACATCCACAACAACCTTAATGTATTATTTATTCATGTTTTGTGCATAATGTACGGCTGGGTGCGCTGTGGCTGCGAGGCAAGGTGCCTGCGATGCCAATAACCCCATCATGGAGGACCCTATAAATCAATACAGGGCTTTGTTTGTTTAAACGAGATTTACTAGGGTTCCCGCTTGTTATGGATGAAGTATCAATAAAATAAGTGCCAAACGCCCCCCTTGATGAAGTTATCAGAGGAAGCTGGAGGTATTAAACCAGAACTATTATGCAGTGCCTGGCTTAGGGAGAGAAAGAGAGGCTCACAATGAGGCCCTTATCAGTATAATCTGGGATTTTCCCCCAGCCTTATGAATATTTATCTCCCCCATTACTACCGATGATGTTTCAATTGCACCTTGCACTGAACATGTGCAGGATGCCACATCTCCTCCTGCTTACAGTGGCTCTCAACGCGGAGAGAGACGTCGTTGTTGTCCATAGACCCAGACATCACTAGCCACTTTATCTTAGGCATGATTTGGAGGGGGGACATCAACATCAGTGTAATCTGTGTTCATTAGTAAGGTCTGGTGGGTCTGATGATGAGAAACAAAACTACAGTACTTCTCATACATTTAGTCTCTCTGCAATACTGTATGCATCACATCACTGATTCTGATCCCAGACTTGTATCAATTCCAATGCCTGTTCTATTGGTGCTTGACATTGGTAGCAAATGCTGGACATTAGTGCTACATAACAGGCCAATATTTCAGGCCTTTCCAGCTGTAGTGTCTGAAAGCCCACGGAGAAACCATTCATCCCAACGAGCTCTAAAGGCAAATGGAAGCTCATACATAGAGATTTGACTGTATAGACTTTACATTTTATTGGCCAGGGAACCCTCTAACCCAGGGAGGGAGGAAAAGATGGAGAGAGAGGGGATAGAGAGAGAGAGAGAGAGAGAGAGAGAGAGAGAGAGAGAGTGGTGAAGAGAAGGATGGAAAGATATAAAGAAAGTGGGAGAGGGAAGAAGTAATAGGATCGTAAGAATGAGGGACAAAGAGAGAGAGAGAGAGAGAGAGAGAGAGAGAGAGAGAGAGAGAGAGAGAGAGAGAGAGAGAGAGAGAGAGAGAGAGAGAGAGCAGGGTCACAACTCCTGCTGATATTCTAGTATGTGACATCTTCGCTTGTTTGCTGCTGCTCATTAACAAACAATACAGCTGTGAAATTGGTTTAATGACAAAGTAATAAAATTGCTATTCTGCTCACAGATGGCCCCAGGCACTGCATGATTCTGCCAGGCTTACACTGGTTGGCCGTGCGCATTCTGCTGCTTATTCATGAAAACGGCATCCTTCACTTTTTCTCTCTTCCCTCGTGCTTTCTTTTTTAAACTGTCTACCTGCAAATGAAATAAATTAACCTCCTTTTCTCCCTTGTATTCTCCATGAATTCTCTCTCATCCACTCTCTGTCACCCTTTTGCTCTCTGCTTGTGTGCGTATATCTCTCTTGCGTATATATCTCTCTAGTTCTCGCTCTTTCCAGCTCTTACCCCTGAACAGAAATTACCACCTTAAAATAAAAAGGAGTCTCGCCCACGCAAAGGCAGCTCGACTTCATTTCAAACGCAGAGCCCTTGTTATTAAACAACCCACCAATAAAACCAAGCCATTGAGGAATAAAAGAGCCAAAAGGAGAAGAGAAGTACAAAGACACCCCCCTCCCCTCTCTTTCTCGCCCCCTCTCCCTCTCCCTCTTTCTCTCCCCCTCTCCCTCCCTCTCTTCCTTCCTTGCCTGGCTTCTTCTAGCACGGTGCCTTGTTCTGACATTTCTACAGCTCTCTCTGGAAAGGATGGACTTAGTTACCAAAAGAAAAGGCTTCATGTTTCTATGATCAGCTGAACGTGCTTTTATTAAACAGCCCCCTGTTTTTCAGAACTCATCTCTAACACAGAGGTGGGCACCTCTCTCACCCCGTGACCATGGCGTGGTGGGCGCACCGTGCCAGCCTTCGACCCAATTTGGTCCTTCCTACCCAGACAGGTGGACACTGTGTTGTTACTCTCACCGAACAATCACAGTTGGCACTGCTACCCATGATACACAGAGGCAGACACAATGCCACACACATTAATCAGCTGTGAAAGCACTTACAGTACGCATGTTACGCTAATGCCTAAGTGTGAGAACCGTGTGTGTGTTTGGCACTTTAAATGGATATATGGGTGTGTCTGTGTGTGACTGAGCTAGCCTTTAGTCTCTCATTCAGCCACCCTTATCAAAACGATTAACCAAATAAAACTGATACACGACACAAGAGGGATTCTGTTCTGGCAATAATCAAATATTTGTTTTTATCCTCCCAAACACGGAAAATTGCTTGACTAAAGTGGGATTAATATTACAGCTTTATCAAATGATCCTGGAGGAAGGGGGGTGTTGGGGGGGGGGGGGGTGAGGCACTTGGGATCCGACAACAGAGTCAATTCTGCTAATTAACTGCCAATTAGCGGTCCCTAAATGAGAGGATCATGGTGCCTGTGTTGGCAGCGCCCGGTAAGCACACACACAAACACACGCAAGCAAGCACACACACAAACACACATACACCCACAACCACACCCACACTCACACCCACACCCACACCCACCCACACCCACACCCACACCCACACACACACACAGAGAGAGATAGAGATAGACATCCACCTGGCAGCTCCACACTCCAGCTGTATATTTAGAAGTCCAGGAGCACAAGATGGCCACCGTTGGGACTCCCAGTTCGCAGCCAAAAAAGGCCTGACATTTCCATCTGGGTCAAAGTTAAATGGATAACCAGCAACTTCAGTCAACTATCCCACCAATGCAGGAGAAAGAGAGGGTGAGAGAGGTTGAGGAAGAGAAACAGAGAGAGAAGAAGAGAGGGTGGAAAGGAACTCAAATGCCTCTCTGTAAAATCCCAAAATGCTTAGATGAGTGAGAGGATATAAAAAACACAAGACTGTGTCGGGCCAATTTCATATTTTTACATTACATTTGGAAAATATTAGTTATTATTTAGCATTTCATAACAGCTCCTCACGCCAAGATGGAGGGTCGTAAAAAATGGTAAAAATCATAAAAGGCCCTCTTTCTAAGTGCCTCATTGGGCTTTCTCAAGGGGGAGGAAAAAGCTTGCAGTAAGTGAAGTAACAAAAGCTGGCCTTAGTCTTCTTTTCATCCACCAGACACCACTATAGACACATGTTGTGTATCCAGTTCATCCACACCACTAATAAGATGTTGCATGTGAATCTAAAGCAGCATATGGCTCTCTACTGTGAGTCCAAGTCTGAGGGAGGGAGGGAGGGATGGAGGGAGGGAGGGGATAGCATGCTGAGAAGGGAGTTCCACTGCAGTCAGGCTAGATGCTAGCTAGCACACTAACTACAGTACGACAGGCTTGACTACAGCGAGCAGAATGCGAGAATAAAAAATCAAAACTTTACTGATTCTGGCAGGATGGGGGGAAAAACGGCGTGGTGCGGTCCAAGACTGTGACATCACTCAACACTTTCTAGGGGTGCAGACCCCCATATCCCCCCCTCAAAACCCCCCGTATCACCTCACTTTGCCTCTCCTAGATCCTAGAGATTCCATCTGCCTGATAATCTCCAGCCTTGGCATCAATGGGCACTTGGCGCCATGGTTTGCCAGATATCCATCTCCTTATCATGTGACCTGTGTTCTGACAGGGGCCAAAGGTTGTACCAGATCCGCCCCTGTGTCTTAATAACTCACTCATTGTATTCCTTTCTGTTGCTAATTAGAGCCTCTCTCTCTCTCTGTGTGTGTGTGTGTGTGTGTGTGTGTGTGTGTGTGTGTGTGTGTGTGTGTGTGTGTGTGTGTGTGTGTGTGTGTGTGTGTGTGTGTCTGTGTGTGTGTTTTCGCCAGTGACGAGTCGGAGAAGTAGAAATCGTGTGTGGCTCAGTGCTCCAGTGCAATGACACTCAGTCATTATGGCCTCAGAGCTCTCTCTGCTCTCTCTCTCTCTCTCTCTCTCTCTCTCTCTCCCTCTGTTTCTCTCACTCTGACTCTCTCTCTGTTTCTCTCTCTCTCTGACTCTCTCTATTTCTCTCTCTCTCTCCTTCACTCTCTCTCTCTCTTTTTCTATCTCTCTCCCTCTCTCTGACTCTCTCTATTCTCTCCCTCTCTCGCTCTCACTCTGACCGTCTCTCTTTTTCTATCTCTCTCTCTCTCTCTCTCTCTCTCTCTCTCTCTCTCTCCCTCCCTCCCTCATTCCCTCCCTCCCTCCCCCTTTCTCCCTCTCTGTGCCATGGACATGTCCTTCCTGCCTGTGAGATGAGGGAATAATGAGGGTGTTGCTCTCTTCGGTCTTCTGTCATCGGAATCATCTTTCAATGGCTGAGTAATAACCCAGAGTGTGTGTGTGTGTGTGTGTGTGTGTGTGTGTGTGTGTGTGTGTGTGTGTGTGTGAGGGTAAATAATGGCAGGGCCAGTGTGTTGATGGTGGTGAGAGGGGGTATGTCATGCTGAGCCTGATGCTGAGACATGAAAGGATCTGGTCAGGCCCCATTTAGCCCAGATTGATAGAAGGACACAGAGCTGTTGCATTCTGCTCATAATGACAACTGCAGCTGGATTCTATATTGTGGATTCTTGCCTCCAGTCCCCGCGCTGTTCCAAGGCATCTCAACCTGAGCCAAGGCCTGCTGATTCACCTCCTCTGCTAGGCAGAACCTGTAGTTACGATCCTCACCCTCCTTTTCAATCTCAATCAAATGCTGCAATGTTTTCTGACCACTCCCCAATACCGTTAGCATGATGCTAATCTCCAGACTCTAAGCAGAACAAACAAGGCACTAACTAATGGTAAACTAATGTTCCTACTACACTGTACACACAGTGTCTACTCTACAAACACAGAGGGTGCAGTGTCACTCTAACTACTAACACACACAGTGTATGAGGAACAATTAACCCCACCTCCTCCATTGCAAATCAGTGCAGTGACTAAGTGTACTTTAACCGGAACCTTTTGTTCCATATTAGCAGCACTAAGCTAATGGGGTGTTGGTGGTATAAGCAAACAGGTGAGGTTGCTAGCTAATGCAGGTGACACATATTTGCTACCAGCTAGCACTTAGCATAGTTTTAGCCTATTAGCTTGCAGGTCTAATAAATTGTAAAGCCTTGTCTTTCTAGGGGTTGGGGGGGTACCCTTGGGACCCACCTATCCAGTTGAGGTGAGGGGCAGGTAAGTGTGCAGGGGGAGGTTAGTGAAGGGCTTAGCAGGGTGAGATGGAGAGAGAAGGAGATGTGCCGTCCATTGACACTACACAGAGCGCCCTTGTGCCCTCCTTGGGTAGCGATTGTGCCGGCGGACAAAGCCGTGATTCAGCACACCCTTACCCAAGGGAGAGAGCTGGAAACTGAAGACGGCAGTCGTCCCTCATTCACCCTCTCTTTTCCCTCCCTGTGTCTATCTCTCTGTCGCGAGCCAATGACCCGGCAGCGCCCCAAATCAAAGGGAAGCAGCACACAATGCACTCACTCGGCCCGCCAGGAATTTCAGAGGCCTTTTTATTTCTGGCCCCATCGACAGGAATTTCATATGCTGAAATATCCTCTGTCATATCCTGGGTGGAAGGAGGAACCATCTCTTAGGCTCTTGGCCCTGTGAGGAAACGACACCAGTCCAGAGGGAGAGGGGCCTGTGGGCCGAGGGGATGGGGACCAAACAAAGGGATATTTAACTCTAACTCACCACACCGTCATGCTTGGTTATGAAAACAACAGTCAGCGCATCCTATCTGTGGCTCATCTTTCGTGCCCCGTAAAACACCCAAAAACATGGTGGTGGCTCCCCTTGACTCACCTCTACTGCACAATGCCACCAGAGACATGCCCCCCGAAGTCCCTATAAGCCCCTCTTTATTTGTGTAAACATATTCCTGATGTGTTTTTGTTAGCTAGCACAAATATATAAGTGTAACAAAGGCATTTTCAGCCTGTTTAGAAATGAATCGGTGATATTTTGTGTGGCTGGGGTTTGGACATTAAGGCCTCCATGAATGGAGACACTATCCATCTGTCTCTCTCTGTCGCTATTTCTCTCTCTCTCTCTTGCTCTCATTCCTCTCAGGTTAGTAGACTATTTCTGCATTAATCACCATGACACAGGCAAGGCAACTCAATTTTCTGCTCCTGTAGGTAAGGTGCGTGGCGTCTCGAAACAGCAGCACGGCGATGCATGAAAAAGGCAAGCGGGGGCTAATCTTTGGTTACTGGTGTAATTGAAATGCTATCCACACTGTAGGGGGCATTAAAGTCTGATAACAGCGGTTCCTGTGGCCAATTTAAGTAGCTTGACTTCTGCTAAAAAAAAAAGAGAGAGAGAGGGGGGGGGGGGGGGGGGGAGAAAAAAATGGTCTGACAGATAAGGCAGACAAACTGAACTAATTCTCCAGGCATGTTTCTCATTGTGATCCAGGAAAAATGAGAAAATAAATGAATCATGGAACCAAAAAAAATCTATTGACCCTCGGGTGTCTTGTCAGGCTGGGAGTGTGATAAACCTAAAAGCTTGCTTAATGTCGGCCTGCCTGTACCCGACAGATAGAGCACTTTGTAAATGAACCCGCTTTGATAAATATATTAAGGAAAGCTGCGAATAAAAGGCAGGGACTTCTCATTTGTAAATAGAACCCTCGCTACATGGAATTAGAATGATAAAATGGGGTTCCATGTAATTAAGTTTGTGTAAGACCTGAAATCCGTGCAAATACCTTCCCAGAATTCTGAAAGGAAGTTGTCAGTTCAATTAATCTGAACATCACCCATAGAATGAACTGAACAAAATGAAGCCTCAGATAAAACCTGGCTAGTATTTGGATAAGTAATTCCTGTATCATTTCTTTGCTTCTGTGATCATTTTATTTAATCCACCACCCCCAGTTATATGCTAAGCCATCTACAAAGAGACTGCTGGCCAGGCCACCAAAACCTTAATCCACCATATAGCATGTGTAACATGGGGTGGGGGCGGCTGGCGGGTTTGGCTTGTGTGGCGGTGCTGGTGGTACTGGTAGTGGAAGTAAGGTGGGGGGGTAGTGTATTCTGGTGGTATTGGTAGTGGAAGTAAGGTGGGGGGAAGTGTATTCTGGTGGTATTGGTAGTGGAGGAAAGGTGGTGGGGTAGTGTATTTTGGTGGTATTGATTGTGGAAGTAAGGTGGGGGGGTAGAGTATTCTGGTGGTATTGGTAGTGGAGGTAAGGTGGGGGGTAGTATATTCTGGTGGTATTGGTAGTGGAGGTAAGGTGGAAGGGTAGAGTATTCTGGTGGTATTGGTAGTGGAGGTAAGGTGGGGGGGTAGTGTATGATCTGGTGGTATTGGTAGTGGAGGTAAGGTAGGGGGGGTAGTGTATTCTGGTGGTATTGGTAGTAGAGGTAAGGTAGGGGGGGTAGTGTATTCTGGTGGTATTGGTAGTAGAGGTAAGGTAGGGGGGTAGTGTATTCTGGTGGTATTGGTAGTAGATGTAAGGTGGGGGGGTAGTGTACTCTGGTGGTATTGGTAGTGGAGGTAAGGTGGGGGGTAGTGTATTCTGGTGGTATTGGTAGTAGAGGTAAGGTGGGGGGTAGTGTATTCTGGTGGTATTGGTAGTGGAGGTAAGGTGGGGGGGTAGTGTATTCTGGTGGTATTGGTAGTGGAGGTAAGGTGGGGGGGTAGTGTATTCTGGTGGTATTGGTAGTGGAGGTAAGGTGGGGGGTAGTGTATTCTGGTGGTATTGGTAGTGGAGGTAAGGTGGGGGGGTTGTGTATGATCTGGTGGTATTGGTAGTGGAGGTAAGGTGGGGGTAGTGTATTCTGGTGGTATTGGTAGTGGAGGTAAGGTGGGGGGTAGTGTACTATGGTGGTATTGGTAGTGGAGGTAAGGTGGGGGGGGTAGTGTACTCTGGTGGTATTGGTAGTAGAGGTAAGGTGGGGGGTAGTGTATTCTGGTGGTATTGGTAGTGGAGGTAAGGTGGGGGTAGTGTATTCTGGTGGTATTGGTAGTGGAGGTAAGGTGGGGGGGTAGTGTATTCTGGTGGTATTGGTAGTAGAGGTAAGGTGGGGGGGAAGTGTATTCTGGTGGTATTGGTAGTAGAGGTAAGGTGGGGGGGTAGTGTACTCTGGTGGTATTGGTAGTGGAGGTAAGGTGGGGGGTAGTGTATTCTGGTGGTATTGGTAGTGGAGGTAAGGTGGGGGGGTTGTGTATGATCTGGTGGTATTGGTAGTGGAGGTAAGGTGGGGGTAGTGTATTCTGGTGGTATTGGTAGTGGAGGTAAGGTGGGGGGTAGTGTACTATGGTGGTATTGGTAGTGGAGGTAAGGTGGGGGGGGTAGTGTACTCTGGTGGTATTGGTAGTAGAGGTAAGGTGGGGGGTAGTGTATTCTGGTGGTATTGGTAGTGGAGGTAAGGTGGGGGTAGTGTATTCTGGTGGTATTGGTAGTGGAGGTAAGGTGGGGGGGTAGTGTATTCTGGTGGTATTGGTAGTAGAGGTAAGGTGGGGGGGAAGTGTATTCTGGTGGTATTGGTAGTAGAGGTAAGGTGGGGGGGTAGTGTACTCTGGTGGTATTGGTAGTAGAGGTAAGGTGGGGGGTAGTGTATTCTGGTGGTGTTGGTAGTAGAGGTAAGGTGGGGGGTAGTGTACTCTGGTGGTATTGGTAGTAGAGGTAAGGTGGGGGGGTAGTGTATTCTGGTGGTATTGGTAGTAGAGGTACGGTGGGGGGTAGTGTACTCTGGTGGTATTGGTAGTAGAGGTAAGGTGGGGGGGAAGTGTATTCTGGTGGTATTGGTAGTAGAGGTTAGGTGGGGGGGTAGTGTACTCTGGTGGTATTGGTAGTGGAGGTAAGGTGTGGGGTTAGTGTATTCTGGTGGTATTGGTAGTAGATGTAAGGTGGGGGGGTAGTGTATTCTGGTGGTATTGGTAGTGGAGGTAAGGTGGGGGTAGTGTATTCTGGTGGTATTGGTAGTGGAGGTAAGGTGGGGGGTAGTGTATTCTGGTGGTATTGGTAGTGGAGGTAAGGTGGGGGGTAGTGTATTCTGGTGGTATTGGTAGTGGAGGTAAGGTGGGGGGTAGTGTATTCTGGTGGTATTGGTAGTGGAGGTAAGAGGGGGGTAGTGTATTCTGGTGGTATTGGTAGTGGAGGTAAGGTAGGGGTAGTGTATTCTGGTGGTATTGGTAGTAAAGGTAAGGTGGGGGGTAGTGTATTCTGGTGGTATTGATAGTGGAGGTAAGGTGGAGGGGTAGTGTATTCTGGTGGTATTGGTAGTAGAGGTAAGGTGGGGGGTAGTGTATTCTGGTGGTATTGGAAGTGGAGGTAAGGTGGGGGGTAGTGTATTCTGGTGGTATTGGTAGTGGAGGTAAGGTAGGGGGGGGTAGTGTATTCTGGTGGTATTGGTAGTAGAGGTAAGGTAGGGGGGGTAGTGTATTCTGGTGGTATTGGTAGTGGAGGTAAGGTGGGGGGTAGTGTATTCTGGTGGTATTGGTAGTGGAGGTAAGGTGGGGGGTAGTGTATTCTGGTTGTATTGGTAGTGACGGTAAGGTAGGGGGGGGGGTAGTGTATTCTGGTGGTATTGGTAGTAGATGTAAGGTAGGGGGGTAGTGTACTCTGGTGGTATTGGTAGTAGATGTAAGGTGGGGGGGTAGTGTACTCTGGTGGTATTGGTAGTGGAGGTAAGGTGTGGGGGTAGTGTATTCTGGTGGTGTTGGTAGTGGAGGCAAGGTGGGGGGGTAGTGTATTCTGGTGGTATTGGTTGTGGAGGTAAGGTGGGGGGGGGTAGTGTATTCTGGTGGTATTGGTAGTGGAGGTAAGGTGGAAGGGTAGTGTATTCTGGTGGTGTTGGTAGTGGAGGTAAGGTAGGGGTAGTGTATTCTGGTGGTATTGGTAGTGGAGGCAAGGTGGGGGGGTAGTGTATTCTGGTGGTATTGGTAGTGGAGGCAAGGTGGGGGGGTAGTGTATTCTAGTGGTATTGGTAGTAGAGGTAAGGTGGGGGGTAGTGTACTCGGGTGGTATTGGTAGTGAAGGTAAGGTGGGGGGGTAGTGTATTCTGGTGGTATTGGTAGTGGAGGTAAGGTGGAAGGGTAGTGTATTCTGGTGGTGTTGGTAGTGGAGGTAAGGTGGGGTGTAGTGTACTCTGGTGGTATTGGTAGTAGAGGTAAGGTGTCGGGGTAGTGTATTCTGGTGGTAGTGGTAGTGGAGGTAAGGTAGGGGAGTAGTGTATTCTGGTGGTATTGATAGTGGAGGTAAGTTGGGGTGTAGTGTATTCTGGTGGTATTGGTAGTGGAGGTAAGGTGGGGGGGTAGTGTATTCTGGTGGTATTGGTAGTGAAGGTAAGGTAGGGGGGGTAGTGTATTCTGGTGGTATTGGTAGTAGAAGTAAGGTAGGGGGGGTAGTGTATTCTGGTGGTATTGGTAGTGGAGGTAAGGTGGGGGGTAGTGTATTCTGGTGGTATTGGTAGTGGAGGTAAGGTGGGGGGGGGGTAGTGTATTCTGGTGGTATTGGTAGTAGATGTAAGGTGGGGGGGTAGTGTACTCTGGTGGTATTGGTAGTGGAGGTAAGGTGGGGGGGTAGTGTATTCTGGTGGTATTGGTAGTGGAGGCAAGGTGGGGGGTAGTGTATGATCTGGTGGTATTGGTAGTGTAGGTAAGGTGGGGGGGGTAGTGTATTCTGGTGGTATTGGTAGTAGAGGTAAGGTGGGGGGTAGTGTACTCTGGTGGTATTGGTAGTGAAGGTAAGGTGGAAGGGTAGTGTATTCTGGTGGTGTTGGTAGTGGAGGTAAGGTGGGGGGTAGTGTATGATCTGGTGGTATTGGTAGTGTAGGTAAGGTGGGGGGGGGGGGTAGTGTATTCTGGTGGTATTGGTAGTAGAGGTAAGGTGGGGGGTAGTGTACTCTGGTGGTATTGGTAGTGAAGGTAAGGTGGAAGGGTAGTGTATTCTGGTGGTGTTGGTAGTGGAGGTAAGGTGGGGGGTAGTGTATTCTGGTGGTATTGGTAGTAGAGGTAAGGTGGGGGGTAGTGTATTCTGGTGGTATTGGTAGTAGAGGTAAGGTGGAAGGGTAGTGTATTCTGGTGGTATTGGTAGTGGAGGTAAGGTGGGGGGGGGTAGTGTATTCTGGTGGTATTGGTAGTGGAGGTAAGGTGGGGGGGGGGGTAGTGTATTCTGGTGGTATTGGTAGTAGAGGTAAGGTGGAAGGGTAGTGTATTCTGGTGGTATTGGTAGTAGAGGTAAGGTAGGGGGGGTAGTGTATTCTGGTGGTATTGGTAGTAGAGGTAAGGTGGGGGGTAGTGTATTCTGGTGGTATTGGTAGTAGAGGTAAGGTGGGGGGGTAGTGTACTCTGGTGGTATTGGTAGTAGAGGTAAGGTAGGGGTAGTGTATTCTGGTGGTATTGGTAGTGGAGGTAAGATGGGGGGGTAGTGTATGATCTGGTGGTATTGTAGGTGAAGGTAAGGTAGGGGGGGGTAGTGTATTCTGGTGGTATTGGTAGTGGAGGTAAGGTGGGGGGGTAGTGTATTCTGGTGGTATTGGTAGTAGAGGTAAGGTGGAAGGGTAGTGTATTCTGGTGGTATTGGTAGTGGAGGTAAGGTGGGGGGGTAGTGTATTCTGGTGGTATTGGTAGTGGAGGTAAGGTGGGGGGGGGTAGTGTATTCTGGTGGTATTGGTAGTGGAGGTAAGGTGGGGGGGGTAGTGTATTCTGGTGGTATTGGAAGTGGAGGTAAGGTGGGGGGTAGTGTATTCTGGTGGTATTGGTAGTGGAGGTAAGGTGGGGGGGGTAGTGTATTCTGGTGGTATTGGTAGTGAAGGTAAGGTAGGGGGGGTAGTGTATTCTGGTGGTATTGGTAGTGGAGGTAAGGTGGGGGGTAGTGTATTCTGGTGGTATTGGTAGTGACGGTAAGGTAGGGGGGGGGTAGTGTATTCTGGTGGTATTGGTAGTAGATGTAAGGTAGGGGGGTAGTGTACTCTGGTGGTATTGGTAGTAGATGTAAGGTGGGGGGGTAGTGTACTCTGGTGGTATTGGTAGTGGAGGTAAGGTGTGGGGGTAGTGTATTCTGGTGGTATTGGTAGTGGAGGCAAGGTGGGGGGGTAGTGTATTCTGGTGGTATTGGTAGTGGAGGTAAGGTGGGGGGTAGTGTATGATCTGGTGGTATTGGTAGTGGAGGTAAGGTGGGGGGGGTAGTGTATTCTGGTGGTATTGGTAGTAGAGGTAAGGTTGGGGGTAGTGTACTCTGGTGGTATTGGTAGTGAAGCTAAGGTGGGGGGGTAGTGTATTCTGGTGGTATTGGTAGTGGAGGTAAGGTGGAAGGGTAGTGTATTCTGGTGGTGTTGGTAGTGGAGGTAAGGTGGGGGGTAGTGTATTCTGGTGGTATTGGTAGT
Source organism: Oncorhynchus mykiss (assembly GCF_013265735.2). Classification (NCBI taxonomy): domain Eukaryota; kingdom Metazoa; phylum Chordata; class Actinopteri; order Salmoniformes; family Salmonidae; genus Oncorhynchus; species Oncorhynchus mykiss. Next base: position 26,148,170 of record NC_048589.1, read on the forward strand.
AGAGGTAAGGTGGGGGGTATTGTATTCTGGTGGTATTGGTAGTAGAGGTAAGGTGGGGGGTAGTGTATTCTGGTGGTATTGGTAGTAGAGGTAAGGTGGAAGGGTAGTGTATTCTGGTGGTATTGGTAGTGGAGGTAAGGTGGGGGGGTAGTGTATTCTGGTGGTATTGGTAGTGGAGGTAAGGTGGGGGGGGGTAGTGTATTCTGGTGGTATTGGTAGTGGAGGTAAGGTGGGGGGGTAGTGTATTCTGGTGGTATTGGTAGTAGAGGTAAGGTAGGGGGGGTAGTGTATTCTGGTGGTATTGGTAGTAGAGGTAAGGTGGGGGGTAGTGTATTCTGGTGGTATTGGTAGTAGAGGTAAGGTAGGGGTAGTGTATTCTGGTGGTATTGGTAGTGGAGGTAAGGTGTGGGGGTAGTGTATTCTGGTGGTATTGGTAGTAGAGGTAAGGTGGGGGGTAGTGTATTCTGGTGGTATTGGTAGTGGAGGTAAGGTGTGGGGGTAGTGTACTCTGGTGGTATTGGTAGTGAAGGTAAGGTGGGGGGGTAGTGTATTCTGGTGGTATTGGTAGTGGAGGTAAGGTGGAAGGGTAGTGTATTCTGGTGGTGTTGGTAGTGGAGGTAAGGTGGAAGGGTAGTGTATTCTGGTGGTATTGGTAGTGGAGGTAAGGTGGGGGGGTAGTGTATTCTGGTGGTATTGGTAGTGGAGGTAAGGTGGGGGGGTAGTGTATTCTGGTGGTATTGGTAGTGGAGGTAAGGTGGGGGGGTAGTGTATTCTGGTGGTATTGGTAGTAGAGGTAAGGTGGAAGGGTAGTGTATTCTGGTGGTATTGGTAGTAGAGGTAAGGTGGGGGTAGTGTATTCTGGTGGTATTGGTAGTAGAGGTAAGGTGGGGGGTAGTGTATTCTGGTGGTATTGGTAGTAGAGGTAAGGTGGGGGGTAGTGTATTCTGGTGGTATTGGTAGTGGAGGTAAGAGGGGGGTAGTGTATTCTGGTGGTATTGGTAGTGGAGGTAAGGTAGGGGTAGTGTATTCTGGTGGTATTGGTAGTAAAGGTAAGGTGGGGGGTAGTGTATTCTGGTGGTATTGATAGTGGAGGTAAGGTGGAGGGGTAGTGTATTCTGGTGGTATTGGTAGTAGAGGTAAGGTGGGGGGTAGTGTATTCTGGTGGTATTGGAAGTGGAGGTAAGGTGGGGGGTAGTGTATTCTGGTGGTATTGGTAGTGGAGGTAAGGTAGGGGGGGGTAGTGTATTCTGGTGGTATTGGTAGTAGAGGTAAGGTAGGGGGGGTAGTGTATTCTGGTGGTATTGGTAGTGGAGGTAAGGTGGGGGGTAGTGTATTCTGGTGGTATTGGTAGTGGAGGTAAGGTGGGGGGTAGTGTATTCTGGTTGTATTGGTAGTGACGGTAAGGTAGGGGGGGGGGTAGTGTATTCTGGTGGTATTGGTAGTAGATGTAAGGTAGGGGGGTAGTGTACTCTGGTGGTATTGGTAGTAGATGTAAGGTGGGGGGGTAGTGTACTCTGGTGGTATTGGTAGTGGAGGTAAGGTGTGGGGGTAGTGTATTCTGGTGGTGTTGGTAGTGGAGGCAAGGTGGGGGGGTAGTGTATTCTGGTGGTATTGGTTGTGGAGGTAAGGTGGGGGGGGGTAGTGTATTCTGGTGGTATTGGTAGTGGAGGTAAGGTGGAAGGGTAGTGTATTCTGGTGGTGTTGGTAGTGGAGGTAAGGTAGGGGTAGTGTATTCTGGTGGTATTGGTAGTGGAGGCAAGGTGGGGGGGTAGTGTATTCTGGTGGTATTGGTAGTGGAGGCAAGGTGGGGGGGTAGTGTATTCTAGTGGTATTGGTAGTAGAGGTAAGGTGGGGGGTAGTGTACTCGGGTGGTATTGGTAGTGAAGGTAAGGTGGGGGGGTAGTGTATTCTGGTGGTATTGGTAGTGGAGGTAAGGTGGAAGGGTAGTGTATTCTGGTGGTGTTGGTAGTGGAGGTAAGGTGGGGTGTAGTGTACTCTGGTGGTATTGGTAGTAGAGGTAAGGTGTCGGGGTAGTGTATTCTGGTGGTAGTGGTAGTGGAGGTAAGGTAGGGGAGTAGTGTATTCTGGTGGTATTGATAGTGGAGGTAAGTTGGGGTGTAGTGTATTCTGGTGGTATTGGTAGTGGAGGTAAGGTGGGGGGGTAGTGTATTCTGGTGGTATTGGTAGTGAAGGTAAGGTAGGGGGGGTAGTGTATTCTGGTGGTATTGGTAGTAGAAGTAAGGTAGGGGGGGTAGTGTATTCTGGTGGTATTGGTAGTGGAGGTAAGGTGGGGGGTAGTGTATTCTGGTGGTATTGGTAGTGGAGGTAAGGTGGGGGGGGGGTAGTGTATTCTGGTGGTATTGGTAGTAGATGTAAGGTGGGGGGGTAGTGTACTCTGGTGGTATTGGTAGTGGAGGTAAGGTGGGGGGGTAGTGTATTCTGGTGGTATTGGTAGTGGAGGCAAGGTGGGGGGTAGTGTATGATCTGGTGGTATTGGTAGTGTAGGTAAGGTGGGGGGGGTAGTGTATTCTGGTGGTATTGGTAGTAGAGGTAAGGTGGGGGGTAGTGTACTCTGGTGGTATTGGTAGTGAAGGTAAGGTGGAAGGGTAGTGTATTCTGGTGGTGTTGGTAGTGGAGGTAAGGTGGGGGGTAGTGTATGATCTGGTGGTATTGGTAGTGTAGGTAAGGTGGGGGGGGGGGGTAGTGTATTCTGGTGGTATTGGTAGTAGAGGTAAGGTGGGGGGTAGTGTACTCTGGTGGTATTGGTAGTGAAGGTAAGGTGGAAGGGTAGTGTATTCTGGTGGTGTTGGTAGTGGAGGTAAGGTGGGGGGTAGTGTATTCTGGTGGTATTGGTAGTAGAGGTAAGGTGGGGGGTAGTGTATTCTGGTGGTATTGGTAGTAGAGGTAAGGTGGAAGGGTAGTGTATTCTGGTGGTATTGGTAGTGGAGGTAAGGTGGGGGGGGGTAGTGTATTCTGGTGGTATTGGTAGTGGAGGTAAGGTGGGGGGGGGGGTAGTGTATTCTGGTGGTATTGGTAGTAGAGGTAAGGTGGAAGGGTAGTGTATTCTGGTGGTATTGGTAGTAGAGGTAAGGTAGGGGGGGTAGTGTATTCTGGTGGTATTGGTAGTAGAGGTAAGGTGGGGGGTAGTGTATTCTGGTGGTATTGGTAGTAGAGGTAAGGTGGGGGGGTAGTGTACTCTGGTGGTATTGGTAGTAGAGGTAAGGTAGGGGTAGTGTATTCTGGTGGTATTGGTAGTGGAGGTAAGATGGGGGGGTAGTGTATGATCTGGTGGTATTGTAGGTGAAGGTAAGGTAGGGGGGGGTAGTGTATTCTGGTGGTATTGGTAGTGGAGGTAAGGTGGGGGGGTAGTGTATTCTGGTGGTATTGGTAGTAGAGGTAAGGTGGAAGGGTAGTGTATTCTGGTGGTATTGGTAGTGGAGGTAAGGTGGGGGGGTAGTGTATTCTGGTGGTATTGGTAGTGGAGGTAAGGTGGGGGGGGTAGTGTATTCTGGTGGTATTGGTAGTGGAGGTAAGGTGGGGGGGGTAGTGTATTCTGGTGGTATTGGAAGTGGAGGTAAGGTGGGGGGTAGTGTATTCTGGTGGTATTGGTAGTGGAGGTAAGGTGGGGGGGGTAGTGTATTCTGGTGGTATTGGTAGTGAAGGTAAGGTAGGGGGGGTAGTGTATTCTGGTGGTATTGGTAGTGGAGGTAAGGTGGGGGGTAGTGTATTCTGGTGGTATTGGTAGTGACGGTAAGGTAGGGGGGGGGTAGTGTATTCTGGTGGTATTGGTAGTAGATGTAAGGTAGGGGGGTAGTGTACTCTGGTGGTATTGGTAGTAGATGTAAGGTGGGGGGGTAGTGTACTCTGGTGGTATTGGTAGTGGAGGTAAGGTGTGGGGGTAGTGTATTCTGGTGGTATTGGTAGTGGAGGCAAGGTGGGGGGGTAGTGTATTCTGGTGGTATTGGTAGTGGAGGTAAGGTGGGGGGTAGTGTATGATCTGGTGGTATTGGTAGTGGAGGTAAGGTGGGGGGGGTAGTGTATTCTGGTGGTATTGGTAGTAGAGGTAAGGTTGGGGGTAGTGTACTCTGGTGGTATTGGTAGTGAAGCTAAGGTGGGGGGGTAGTGTATTCTGGTGGTATTGGTAGTGGAGGTAAGGTGGAAGGGTAGTGTATTCTGGTGGTGTTGGTAGTGGAGGTAAGGTGGGGGGTAGTGTATTCTGGTGGTATTGGTAGTAGAGGTAAGGTGGGGGGTATTGTATTCTGGTGGTATTGGTAGTAGAGGTAAGGTGGGGGGTAGTGTATTCTGGTGGTATTGGTAGTAGAGGTAAGGTGGAAGGGTAGTGTATTCTGGTGGTATTGGTAGTGGAGGTAAGGTGGGGGGGTAGTGTATTCTGGTGGTATTGGTAGTGGAGGTAAGGTGGGGGGGGGTAGTGTATTCTGGTGGTATTGGTAGTGGAGGTAAGGTGGGGGGGTAGTGTATTCTGGTGGTATTGGTAGTAGAGGTAAGGTAGGGGGGGTAGTGTATTCTGGTGGTATTGGTAGTAGAGGTAAGGTGGGGGGTAGTGTATTCTGGTGGTATTGGTAGTAGAGGTAAGGTAGGGGTAGTGTATTCTGGTGGTATTGGTAGTGGAGGTAAGGTGTGGGGGTAGTGTATTCTGGTGGTATTGGTAGTAGAGGTAAGGTGGGGGGTAGTGTATTCTGGTGGTATTGGTAGTGGAGGTAAGGTGTGGGGGTAGTGTACTCTGGTGGTATTGGTAGTGAAGGTAAGGTGGGGGGGTAGTGTATTCTGGTGGTATTGGTAGTGGAGGTAAGGTGGAAGGGTAGTGTATTCTGGTGGTGTTGGTAGTGGAGGTAAGGTGGAAGGGTAGTGTATTCTGGTGGTATTGGTAGTGGAGGTAAGGTGGGGGGGTAGTGTATTCTGGTGGTATTGGTAGTGGAGGTAAGGTGGGGGGGTAGTGTATTCTGGTGGTATTGGTAGTGGAGGTAAGGTGGGGGGGTAGTGTATTCTGGTGGTATTGGTAGTAGAGGTAAGGTGGAAGGGTAGTGTATTCTGGTGGTATTGGTAGTAGAGGTAAGGTGGGGGTAGTGTATTCTGGTGGTATTGGTAGTAGAGGTAAGGTGGGGGGTAGTGTATTCTGGTGGTATTGGTAGTAGAGGTAAGGTGGGGGGTAGTGTATTCTGGTGGTATTGGTAGTAGAGGTAAGGTGGGGGGTAGTGTATTCTGGTGGTATTGGTAGTAGAGGTAAGGTGGGGGGTAGTGTATTCTGGTGGTATTGGTAGTGGAGGTAAGGTGTGGGGGTAGTGTATTCTGGTGGTATTGGTAGTGGAGGTAAGGTGGGGGGTAGTGTATTCTGGTGGTATTGGTAGTAGAGGTAAGGTGGGGGGTAGTGTATTCTGGTGGTATTGGTAGTAGAGGTAAGGTGGGGGGTAGTGTATTCTGGTGGTATTGGTAGTGGAGGTAAGGTGGGGGGTAGTGTATTCTGGTGGTATTGGTAGTAGAGGTAAGGTGGGGGGTAGTGTATTCTGGTGGTATTGGTAGTGGAGGTAAGGTGGGGGGTAGTGTATTCTGGTGGTATTGGTAGTGGAGGTAAGGTGGGGGGTAGTGTATTCTGGTGGTATTGGTAGTAGAGGTAAGGTGGGGGGTAGTGTATTCTGGTGGTATTGGTAGTGGAGGTAAGGTTGGGGGTAGTGTATTCTGGTGGTATTGGTAGTAGAGGTAAGGTGGGGGGTAGTGTATGATCTCTCCTTTTTGCTTTAACCATATCAAAGTGAATATATGTATATCAAACAGCAGAGACCGGTGACTTAATGCTAAACACCTTGTAGATAAAGCCGTAACATCCTGATAGCTCGCATTCAGGGATGCCACAGAGGTAGTTTGTGTGTGTGTGTTTGTGTGTGTGTGTGTGTGTGTCTGTATCTGTCTGTGTGTGAGTATGTGTGTGTTAGGAGGGGGGAGTGTACATAAACGGTTTTCACACTTTAGGAGTCTTAGCCGTCTTGGCTGCCGAGTGGGAAGAGGGAGGAAAAGGCTTTTGAAAATGAAAGGCAGAGCGATGCTGGTGGCAGAGATAGGATATGAAGACTTGACTCACCAGTTGTTTACTTGTAAGATGGTGAGGCCTGTGTCTTGGGCTAGCTGCTTTTTCTGTTCTTCAGAAGGGTACGGGTGCTACAAGAGAAAGACAGAGAGATAGACGAGATGGGTTTTCTTTGTACAACGAGATGAACATAAATATTCATGTAGCACATAACACAGAAAAAGAGAGAGAGATGTTGGATGTTGTATCTCCCAGTCATTATTATGTACAGGTGCATTACATTCTGTGTGTTCTGGTATAACATGTATTGTTTAGGTGAATACTATACATTCCCATGAGCTACACCCAACCTGCCCCTCCCTATGTATAGACATTACATACAAAGCACACGTAAACACCCATATATGAACACACACACACTAACTGCACAAATCAGTGCAAACTTGTGAAGAGTTGGCCAAACAAGTTTGTCAAAACTGACGACTGTGATAACCCTTCCCCATCCCCTCCCACACACACACACTGACAAGACACAAACACACACACACACACACACACACACACACACACACACACACACACACACACACACACACACACACACACACACACACACACACACACACACACACACACACACACACACAGCCTCTCTCCCCTCAATCTCCAGTGTTTTAGAGTGCCTTTTGTAATACAATATAACAGAATGAGTGGGTGAAGATCTTACTATATTCATTTCTTCCCTGAATGTCTGAAGGAAAAATATGCTACTGGGATGTCTGTTTCACAGAGAGCAGTTGAAAGCAGCACCTGAGAGCAACAGAACAGGGTGCTAGGAAATGTCTCTTCTCTCTTGCCAACACTTCTACCTGCAAATGTAATTCTCAGAGTGGAGCTGCAATGATACTATCTGTGTTAGTTTCAATATAGCAAATATGAGATTATATAAATGGCAGACCTTGGGCCTGTTGTGTCTGTCTCCCTGCTCTCGCTACAACAGTGATCGCTGGTGACAGATGTCTTTAAGGGACAGATTAGGCTATGCGTTTCATTCAGCCGCTCCGCACACATGAAACACACACACACATACATGTATGCATGGCATGCATGCACACACGACACACACAGGGGTGTAAAAGGAGACACCTTAATCCGACTCATTTTTGGGATGGATTGAAAATCCATCGACACCCGCTTTACCCTCTCCCACCCCTCCTCCCTTTCCCACCCCTCCTCCCTCTCCCACCCCTCCTCTCTCCTCCCTTTCTTACCCCTCCTCCCTTTCACACCCCTCCTCCCTCTACCACCCCTCCTCCCTCTCCCACCCCTCCTCCCTCTACCACCCCTCCTCCCTCTACCACCCCTCCTCCCTCCTCCCTTTCCCGCCCCTCCTCCCTCTCCCACCCCTCCTCCCTTCTCCCTCTCCCACCCCTCCTCCCTTCTCCCTCTCCCACCCTTCCTCCCTTTCTCTCTCCCACCCCTCCTCCCTCTCCCACCCCTCCTCCCTCTCCCTCTCCCACCCTCCTCCCTTCTCCCTCTTCCCTCTCCCACCCTTCCTTCCTCTCACTCTCCCACCCTTCCTCCCTTTCTCAACCTCCTCCATCCCCCTCTCCCACTCCTCCTCCCTCTCCCACCCCTCCTCCCTCTCCCACCCCTCCCCCTCTCCCACCCCTCCCACCCCTCCTCCCTCTCCCACCCCTCCTCCCTCTCCCTCTCCCACCCTCCTCCCTTCTCCCTCTTCCCTCTCCCACCCTTCCTTCCTCTCACTCTCCCACCCTTCCTCCCTTTCTCAACCTCCTCCATCCCCCTCTCCCACTCCTCCTCCCTCTCCCACCCCTCCTCCCTCTCCCACCCCTCCCCCTCTCCCACCCCTCCTCCCTCTCCCACCCCTCCTCCCTCTCCCACCCTTCCTCCCCTCCCTCTCCCTCTCCCTCTCCCACCCCTCCTCATCTCCTCTCCCACCCACCCCTCCCTCCCTCTCCCACCCCTCCTCCCTCTCCCACCCCTCCTCCCTCTCCCACCCTTCCTCCCTCTCCCTCTCCCACCCCCTCCCTTCCTCCTGTCCTCTCCCACCCCTCCTCCCTCTCCCACCCTCCTCCCTCCTCCTCTCCCATCCCTCCTACCTCTCCCTCTCCCACCCCTCCTCCCTCTCCCACCCCTCCTCCCTCTCCCACAACAACCTTTACTTTGTTTCTTCCACCAGACCGGTTCAGGAAATGAATATGACAGCAACTTCTAGTCAGTTTGACCCTATACTTTTCAATATAACATTACTTCAAAATGGAATTGTTGCTCAATAACCATTTCCTAATTTACAGCTACAACAATATACACAATATAATAGATATTGTTCTATCCTCTCAGTAGAACAAACACTAGAACATTTCTTCAGGTAACATTGTCTGTCTCAATTTGCCCATTGGAATTAAGTGAAAGAAGAAAAAACATTTGAGGATTGTGCTCAATAACAAACAGGGCTGGGATTGGACAAATAATGAACCCAGGCTGCAAGGAGGATTCATCTACTTGTGTATGCAGTCCCTTTTAATATGCTAAAATCATTAACAAAGAAAGATGATAATGCTTACATAGAAATACATTGTTTGATTGCCAGGTGCTGACATTACCTTGGCTGAGTCAGTCAGGGATTTTTTTCTCTCTGTGTGTGTGTGTGTGTGTGTGTGTGTGTGTGTGTGTGTGTGTGTGAGTGTGTGTGTGTGTGTGTCTCCACCTTTATGTTTGTTTTTTTCCCTTTCATCCCTGCACAACAGCATGTAATAAGAGTAGGGACCTTTCCTCCCTCTCCCTCCACTCTCAGTTTGCCTGGCTTTTTCACATTAGCAATGACCTCGGCCACACACACACACACACACACACACACACACACACACACACACACACACACTAATGGGGAGCGGCAGTGAGGAGAGCAGACAGGGCCAGATTGGAAATGGGAGTGGGTCATTTACATTGTATTAAGGTTTCCTCAGCCTCTTGGGCTCAGACCCCTTCATCAATCGCCCCACTGTCAGCCGGGCGATAAATACAGCGGGCCGTGTCACACCGTGGCCAGCAGAACCACATAATAAATGGTTTGAACAAACAAGAAAGATGCCTCATCAAGGAGAGTGGGGATGTTAAAGCCCATTGCTGCAAAAAGCTCTGAGTAAGGAGATTTACTCTGACCACATAGACACACCACTAAAAAGTCCTATTCCTCCACCAGACTCACATACACTATACTCACACACACACACACACACACACACACACACACACACACTGTGTCTTACAGTTTACAGCCACCCCCTATTCATTCTTCCAGATCCCCTCCTCCTCCCTCTCTCTTGTTCCCTACTGTTTTTATGACTGAGAGACTGCAGGCCACCCACACGTTAACGTTGTGGCAGCTTTCCTTTAAGCATGGGGGCTCTGAAAATCGCGGCCACACAAAATGGAGAGTCTAGGAGGTATTAAAGGCTGGGGTGTAGAGCAATGCTGTGTACAAACAACCCAGAGAACTAGGCCATCATCGTAGGCTAGCTGTTACATGGCCACAGCAGCCATGAAATTTGAGAAAGGGTATGTAGCCTTCTGAGCAACCTCATCACGTTAATTGCCTCCGCAAAAAATCTCCGACAGTAAATCACCAATGTCAAAGAAAAAATATGAAAACCCGAGAAAGATATCCTCTGAGTGAGAGACAAATGTGTTAAGTCGAAAATAATAAATCATTCAGTGTTTTTGATTGGTGATTGGTTTTCTCTTTCCTAAGATGTCCGCCCACCGTCAGAAGTGTGTGTGTGACATGATTTCTTAATGGATGGAACACAAACCAAACCCAAAGAGATCAAAGAGGTTATTGAAAATCTCCCTCAGCTAGCTTTGAATGGAATCAATAGAGCGAGTTACAAACACCAAAACCAATATCCTGAAAATGTAAACCGCACCATCCAGTCTATAAATAATTAGGCCTAGAAATGAGCGCTGCATTTTATTTCCCAATACAGCGTGGGGCCGGCCTCCTGCAATGGAAACAGCTCTGTTAATTACGCAGAAGCACGTTAATGGCACAAGCATGCACTACACCACCATGCTCCTTTAATGTCTACTATCTGACCCACAGATACACCCTGCAGTACACACACACACATACAAACAAACACACACATACAAACAATTCACACTAGTGATGGAGGTGGATCGTGTTCTGCCAGACTGAGATCTTGTGCGTGTGTGTGTGTCGGCTCTGTTGGCCAGATTACAGGGTGTGAAGCTCTCTGTGCTCTCTGATAGTGCTGAATGTAATGGCCCCTGCGGTTGCTGCACATTACCAGCTGAGCTAGGCTTCCATCATCGCTGTCACTCCTCCTGCAGACCCACCCATTGAAATCTACTGGATGTATTTGCTATGTATCAAATGTATATACAGTACAGTGTTAATCCCCACAACACACTGCCCCCTATACATCCCCAGCCATTACCCTGTCCTCTCACCCGCACCCCTTCACCCAAATCCCTTCACTCTGAGCCTACTGCAGACCCTAGCTGATGGATGACATCATCAGCGGCAGGGCCAGTGTGACATGGTGACATCACTAGTGTGAATTGTTTGTATTTTGTGTGTTTGTATGTGTGTGTGTGTACTGCAGGGTGTACCAGGCCACAGAGTCGCGGTGTCCTGCAAACCCATTCCATGCTAATGAATCCCTCCCATGAAATCACAGCCCATTGGCTGTTTACCCCTGATGCCATGGCAACACACCACCAACCATTTGTTTGTTTCTCTGCATTGTGTTGATTGGTGTGATTTTGTCCCATCCTTGTCACTATAGGCTTATTAAAACAATATATCTTTCCAATCTTTATTTCAACAATATTTAATAACAACGCCACTTAGCAAACTGACGTGATAACTGTCTAAGTGTCAAATATTTTTGACAGTATTGCTTATTGTGTTGATAGGGTTTGGTGGGACCATATTGAAATCATGTGTGTGTGGATCTTCTATAGTGCTCTATGCAGCAATGTATTATTCAAATGTAGGATTTCATATATTTTCCAAATTGATTGCAATCTTATTTGTGTTTTAATCAAAGTGACAATAATAATATTCACGGTCTAAATAAAGATGATAAAATAAAGCCATGACATTTTAATATGCATTCTGCATAGAGTTGGAGTAAGATTACCACATTTTAAATATAAATATGCCATTATTAATATTATGACAGATATGACTTTTATGACAAATGACAATGAGATTGAATAGACGGGAGGCATTCCATATACACTGAGTGTACAAAACATTAAGAACACCTGTTCTTTCCATGACATAGACTGACCAGGTGAAAGTCATGATCCCTTATCGATGTCACTTGTTAAAGTGGCAATGTGTAGCTTTTTGGGCGTCCCAACCAAATTCACATAGAAATTAGAGTTATAGATCTATCATTCTACTTGAAAGCATGTGTAATTCAATATTAGGAAGGTGTTCCTAATGTTTGGTATACTGAGTGTAGATCTGATAGATATGGCATACATATATCCAATTTGACAATTTGAAGTTACCACTCATAGTTTGATTACTATGCACCGGAGCAAGTTTTATTTTGTGATGGGAATGCATTTCATCAGGAAAGCCATTTCCTTGAATTGTTGAATTTAGTTCATCAGCCTGGAGTCTTACAAAGTCAAATGGACTGACAATTGACAATATAATAATTGTTACATTCTAGCTATTTCATTATAGTCCATTTTTACTTTTAAGACTGAAATGTAGGTCTATATTTTGTAAAACCTTGCTTGTTGTTGAAACTCAAAGAAACGTTTTTTGGCGGCTGTGTACTTCTTTCCTCTCCTCCGCTCTTCCTGTGTCTGTGTGTCTTTGTGTGGGGGATTTTAGGTGGGTGGAGGGGGTTGGGGGGGGGGGTTAGTGTTTGTTTTATTTTCCTGGGCACTAAGCTTCTTCCTGACAACAGGGAGAAAACAGGCAAGAATGCCACATGACTCAATGACTCAACCTCTGTTGCTTTTAAACTGTCTGACACTATGCCAGACAAGCAGACGCACACAAACACACAAACACGCATGCATGCACACACTCTCACACAACCATCCAGCAGGAATCCAGACCCCATCCATTCCCTATACACATACACCATAGCCTCTGCTTTATACCAGCCATACATACCACTGTATTCCATTCTATAGATTACAGTCTGCTACAGTCTTAACTCAACTCAGCTCAACAATCGCTGGCTGGCCTCATGCATTGGGCTCCCTGCCCCCAGCCAGTCAGCCCATTTGCTCTATACCATCCATTTATGTTCACTGGAGATGGTGCAAGTTTCTAGAGCAGCTACTCCAGAATACCCACACACCTGCCAAGCAAACTGTTTCCCCTGGGAGGGAGGAAGGGAGGGAGGGAGGGAGTGGGGGGAGGGAGGTTGGGTGGGAGGGAAGGTGGGGGGCAGATGAGCAAACAGAGGTGCTGAGGCTCATGGTAATGGGCTACACCCAGCAGCCAATCAGAGGAGAGAGAGTTTTACGATGTACTGTACTGTATATCTCCTGATGATAACATCCTTCTTATCAACTACGTAAGGAACGATCCGCTGTGGGAAAGGTAGAGTGTGGTGTTACCAAAGACTTGAACAGAATATGGGAAGCAGGTGGATGGAGTGGTTGGGGAGACCCTTGTATCTGTGGGGTCAAATGGCTCACATGGTTGTGTGTGTGGTTTTCCAGACTCTTGTCTGAGATGTGGCCCTCAGCCATAGAGATGGGCCTGTTTAATCATCTGATCAAGTGCATGGCTTCTCTTTCCACCACGCGGCCGCCCCATCGCTTTTAAGGGGAGGAATACGATCCCCCCATCCTTTCAGAGGGGGCCTGGTCTCTCTCTATTTCTCTCTCTCTCCCCCTCTTTCCCTTTCTCCGTCTCTCCCTCCGTATCGACGGCCCCGGCGGCTATCCTCCCCACACTCAACACCAGCCAGTCTGGCCTCCTCTTCTCTCTTTTCTCCTCTCTTCTCTCCTCCTTTGAAATTTTCCGCTCACACTTTAAGCCGGGTCCTACAGGGCAGGAATTTGGCCTGCTTTTTCAGACCAGGCTCTTTCTGCTGCTTTGTTGTTGGTAACTGGCTGCTGTGGGGCACCGGAGCTCAGAGCTTGCCTGATGTCAACACTCAGGCACACTTTGTACTGCCCCATGAAAACTTAATCAATGGCTTTACATGGCAAAATTAAATTCACAGTCAATTTTCATGAAAAAGTAATGGGTTTCTATTGCGTTTAACACTCAAACCGCTAAAGCAGTCATTTGGACTGGTCATAAATACCCCCCTCCATCCTTGACTTTTCCTAAATAAGTCTATATAACACACTGTCATTGTTAGAATCTTAATATCACAAACAGAATTAGAGTTATAACCAGTTTTAGGCCGGGGTAGGCCGGGGTAGGCCGGGGTAGGGCATCATTGTAAATAAGAATGTGTTCTTAACTGACTTGCCTGGTTAAATAAAGGTTAAATAAAAAAATACAAATAAAATAGGAGGGAATGTCATTATTTGATTGGTTTTCCCCCCTCTGCTCCGCTCATTCTCCTGACAGTAGGGCCTGCTCCGCTCATTCTCCTGACAGTAGGGCCTGCTCCACTCATTCTCCTGACAGTAGGGCCTGCTCCACTCATTCTCCTGACAGTAGGGCCTGCTCCGCTCATTCTCCTGACAGTAGGGCCTGCTCCGCTCATTCTCCTGACAGTAGGGCCTGCTCCGCTCATTCTCCTGACAGTAGGGCCTGCTCCGCTCATTCTCCTGACAGTAGGGCCTGCTCCGCTCATTCTCCTGACAGTAGGGCCTGCTCCGCTCATTCTCCTGACAGTAGGGCCTGCTCCGCTCATTCTCCTGACAGTAGGGCCTGCTCCGCTCATTCTCCTGACAGTAGGGCCTGCTCCGCTCATTCTCCTGACAGTAGGGCCTGCTCCGCTCATTCTCCTGACAGTAGGGCCTGCTCCGCTCATTCTCCTGACAGTAGGGCCTGCTCCGCTCATTCTCCTGACAGTAGGGCCTGCTCCACTCATTCTCCTGACAGTAGGGCCTGCTTCGCTCATTCTCCTGACAGTAGGGCCTGCTCCACTCATTCTCCTGACAGTAGGGCCTGCTCCGCTCATTCTCCTGACAGTAGGGCCTGCTCCGCTCATTCTCCTGACAGTAGGGCCTGCTCCACTCATTCTCCTGACAGTAGGGCCTGCTCCGCTCATTCTCCTGACAGTAGGGCCTGCTCCGCTCATTCTCCTGACAGTAGGGCCTGCTCCGCTCATTCTCCTGACAGTAGGGCCTGCTCCACTCATTCTCCTGACAGTAGGGCCTGCTCCGCTCATTCTCCTGACAGTAGGGCCTGCTCCGCTCATTCTCCTGACAGTAGGGCCTGCTCCGCTCATTCTCCTGACAGTAGGGCCTGCTCCGCTCATTCTCCTGACAGTAGGGCCTGCTCCGCTCATTCTCCTGACAGTAGGGCTTGCTCCGCTCATTCTCCTGACAGTAGGGCCTGCTCCACTCATTCTCCTGACAGTAGGGCCTGCTCCGCTCATTCTCCTGACAGTAGGGCCTGCTCCGCTCATTCTCCTGACAGTAGGGCCTGCTCCGCTCATTCTCCTGACAGTAGGGCCTGCTCCGCTCATTCTCCTGACAGTAGGGCCTGCTCCCCTCATTCTCCTGACAGTAGGGCCTGCTCCGCTCATTCTCTCGACATTGGAAGGTGCCATGCTCAGTTCATAATGACCCTGATAATTGCCTCGAAACTGAACCTAAACTATACCGAAACTAATTTCACACATACAGTATAACAAGAGATGAAATACATTAAGTAAAGTATGAGGGGGAGAAATGGGGAGAATGGGTGAGTTGATGAGTGAGGAGAAGCAAACAATGAATAATAATGTAATCAATTGTGAATGAAGAACAGGGTGGGCCATTCTATTGTATTTATCTACTGTAATTATCATCTCAAAACAGTGTACCCTATATCCGTCCACTGAATCCAAGCTGTTTTATTAGTCAGGACACTTGGTGTAGTTTACACAGTGAGTGTGCGTAATTTACAATAGCAAGACCAAGACGAATGGATGCACATGCTGCGTTATATTGCTCCAAGATCTGAATGAAAATGACTCAGGTGGTGGGAACGAAATGAATCATGACATCTCTGATAATTTTCCTTCTGATTCTGAGCCTCAGCCTAAACCTACACTTTCGAGGCCTAAGCCCAAAAAAAGGCAGAACGTTGCACACTGAGCAGGTGCCCGCGACACCACCAAATGAAACTGTGAGACAAGGGAGAGAAAGGGATGGCACTGTTTGGATCGAACAAGCTGGAGAGAATGTCACCACTGACAGAGCAGGCCCTACGTCTCAAGCAGAAAACAACATAAGCAACGCACTCACCTGCTTTTGTTGTTTACATGTATGTGACATGGACATGCTACAGCACATCAGGGACTGTCCCACATCAAGGAGACACTGCCTGGGATCTGTCTGTTGATGAGCTGCAAGTGTTAATATCAATCCTGTATGTCCGTGGAGCATTCGGTGGAATGAGCGTATATATGGCACATGCTTCTGGTCAGACATTTCTTCACTTCACTGACATTAGTAAACAAGTTGCTGGCAAATAAAACAAGCCTAGTCAGTACCATTAACAAAGCGAGACGGCAGCTCCCACCTTCTGCGCAAAATAAAGCAGCTGCACAGCCGTTGTACTCCACAAAGGAGTGGAAGAATGATAAGACAATGCAAGGCAAGAAAGAACGTTTCTAGCATGAGCAGCACGCGTCCGACAGTTGCCATCGACAGAGACACAATAAAGAGAAAACTGGATACTATTACTTATGCAATGCATTATGCTCTTATGTATCAAAGGAGGCGCCTGCCGCTGGCTTGTTGCTGTGCTCTACAACATGCTTGACTTGAATGCTATCAACGCACACGTGTTGTTCAAGCAGTGCATCAACAACACCATGCCCAGAAGAGACTTCATGAGGAGTCTGGCATACAGGCTATTATGTGAGAGACATATGAGGGCCAAGGCAGCAACAGAGATTCCACACGTCTCCTCTGCGCCAGCCAGAGGAGACGTGTCCAGATGAACAAAGCACAGAACCAATGGTGTCACCTGCAAGTGACTTGTTTCTGGGAAGTGTGTCAAGTGGCAAAGATTTGTGTTAATTGTTAGGACAAGGGATAACCACTAAATGAAACCCAACTGATGTCATTGTGTGAAAACACACACCATGTAAGCACGAGCTGACAATACTATTTTAGTTGTATTCATTATAATGCCATTATTGCTTTTGTGCTAATTATCAAGCACACTGGCACATATAATGATGTTTAGGCTACTGTCATAATTTCATTTTGCTGTCTGTGCTTCTTTGTGGTTGGGGAATTTTGTAAAAAAATACCCCCAACCAAATTGAACACAACCAAATGATTATTTTAGCGAAAGCATATATGAAATGTGTTAATTACACTGTTAGAATGTTGCAGTCAGAATGACTGCTCGTTAGCTAGTGTTATTTGCGGGATTTTTTTAAAGACTGTAGCAGTGTATCAGTACAGAAAGTGCGGCCATATTTGGTTCTGCACAGCTTGCAGTTGTGGGTGTGAGGTCATTCATCTATACTCTGTAAATGACTTTTAGGGTCTATAAGCTGGTCATTAGGGGGCTGGTACAGTCACCCAGGGCCAATTAAAAGGGAAAGGGCCCATCTCCCTGGCCTATCATTCAGGAACCCCCATATCCACACCATTTGCCACTATTGCCAGTCATAAAGTGATTGGGAGCCTCTGCTAGCACGTTAAAAGGCCCAGTTCACTGCTAGCGAGATAAACACCAACACCACTTTAATGACCTGAGCACACATTGTAAAGGAGGGAATCTGTGAGCAGGCTTACAGGCTAGCAGGCTAACAAACTGACCTCAGGCTGCAACTTCCAAGGTCTAAAGACATAGGAGGAGCCTGAAAGTTCTCAAGTTAACTTAATGGTGTCCAGATCCACCTGGCTATTGTACACAAATGGGATGAAAGAGAATCTGTTCTAGCCCCAGGCAAGGATAAAGGAAGGGAACATTTCCCTATAGAAAGACTCAGTCCTTCATGTTGTAGGAGACAGGCTTCACTCTTCATGTGTTGCTACAAAAGCACACAACCCATCTAACGTGTATTTCAGTAAAGTAAAGCTGGGACTCGTAAGTCCCAAACCAACCCTAGACCTCACATGTCCCATATAGTACACCATTAGGCATCTAACTACCTCTGAACAACCCTGTTACATTATCTAACACCCCCATCGTCCCTCTCCCGAGGGCCTGAACTTCTCTGCTCCATACTTTAATATATTTAGTCTGCGTGAAACAAGACGAGGTTATTACACGCTGAGTGTCCCAGGAATCTCAGTGCCCCTCCAAGGGGCTTCTGGGTAAGTCGAGAGCAATAGGGTCAGACGACTGGAAAACAGCGCCGGCCGTACTTCACCTCCTAGCCTCTCCAGTCTGTTGTGAATGAGACTTAGTATCAACATAAAGAGGTCCCCTAAGTTTTCCCTTCTCTATTGTGTCCTCTAAACATTGTTTAACTTCCCCAAGAAGAAATAAAGTGGGATTTGATCAAGGAGCAGTGGCAGAGGTTAATTTGTGGGGGGAGAGAAGGAGCAGTTTGTTCCCCTATGCTAGACGAGGTCCTGAAAGTGGCACTTGATGGACTCTCCCTCCACTTGAGTATTAAGTTAATGACCGTAAGTATTCAGATACACGATAAGGACATCTCCATTCCTTTTCTCAGAAAGACACTCCAAGATGGCCTCAGAAAAGGCCACTAAGTTCTGTTGTAATAGTCTGCCCCATGCCCCGGCAACAGCAGTAAACACTTTGTGGAGGCTAACAAAAACCCACAGGGCAGGTATGTAATGTCAAGCCTATTTGGAGATGTTATAGCACATTTGTAATGTCAATTTATTTGGTTTTCGGGTCAAAAATCTAAGCAGGATAACATTTGTCCATTACAGGGGATGAGGGGGGCTGAGGAGCTGCGTTCAGAAACAGCTGCAGGGGACATTTCCTGTTTGTTAATGACTCTAAATATGTTCAATTCAACCATGTCAAATCCTTGTTTATCTGAATGGACTGAACACTGCTGGGGTAAGGAGTAACAGGGACTCCGTTCTGTTACTGAAGGAAGCTCTTAACATTGTGACAGACAGACAGTCAGGCTTAGGCCCATGCCGAGGAAGTGGGGGTGACGTGCTGAGAGTAAACCACAAGTTTATTCATGTCAAATTGCAGGCACTTTGAGCAACTCAGGTGGAACAAACACAGCCCAGCCGCGATCAGTCACCACCCCATCATGCCTGTTGTGTCTGTAGCAGGATACCATTTATGCCTTTCACAAACGCACACCCTTTTAAACAGGACGGTTGCATGTCTCAATGAAGATATCTCTCTGTCAGTCATCCGTGTGTGTGTGTGTTTGTGTGTATAACTATGTGGCTGTTCACTGAGACATGCCCAAGGATCTTCACTTACTTATTGTTCTACGAGATGGCAGAGGAGTTAAAATGCCTGTATAATGAGCTGAGGAGAGAAGAGGGGAATGGAGAAGAGAGGTGTGGTAGCTTTTAGAGTTCTAGGCTAGCTAATTGTGGCTATACTTTTAAGCGCATTCTACCATCCTCCCTCCCTCCACCCCCCTATCCCCTCTCTCTTTCTCTGTCTCTCTCCCTGTAGTGCTTTCTGGTCTGATCCTGCCCTGGGGCCGTACTGACCTTTGACCAAGCTGGCCGAAGCTGGCTACAGGCCCCTCATTTGTTACAGGCTTTATCCACTGAAAAAGCAGGCAGGAAGCTGGCAGCCACCCAGCAACCCCATTGGAAGATGACCATCAGCTACGGAGTGCTTGGAGTGCTTATCGCTTATTAGACCAGGGTGAAGAGTGTGTGTGTGTGTGTGTGTGTGTGTGTGTGTGTGTGTGTGTGTGTGTGTGTGTGTGTGTGTGTGTGTGTGTGTGTAGGGGTAGGGAGTGTGTGTGAGGGTATGAAGTGTGTGTGAGGGTATGAAGTGTGTGTGTGTGAGGGTATGGAGTGTGTGTGAGGGTATGGAGTGTGTAGTATGTGAGTGAGTGTATGCGTGTGTGTATATGTCCGTGCATGCGGGGAGGGGCAGGGGGAGCCCAATCCAAAATGCTCGTAGCTTGACCTTTTTCTACCATGCATGCCGGCAGTTTTGTTAACTAATGAAATGCAAATAAGAAAAAGCCTGGAAGCCACAAAAACATCCCAGTCCCTGGGCAAACCCATTCAGCTACGCATGTTAGTGACAATCATGCAGGCATCCAGGTGCAGGACTCAGGGGACCTCGCTGGGTATTTCTGTTCTGACCTCTCCTCTCTTTCCCTCTCCTTCCCTCTCTTCCTCTTCTCCTATCCTCAGCCCAGTCATCCCAGCGCCCGGCGGAGCTCACTAAAACATTGGATGATAAAACACTTTCCTCTCAGCACTCCATAAAAGCCGGGTAATTCATACTTCATTTAAATACCTTTCCATTAATAAAGCAGATGAACTTTTACTCCTTAAATCTAATGGTCCATTTTGCCTGACTGCTGCCGCTCGCTTCTCTCCTCTCTCTGTTTTTTCTCTCTCTCTGCCATTGAGAAGCCTATGCTAATTCACACACAGTCACTCAGTGTAGGACTATCCAGTCAGTCTAGTACAGTGGTGGAAGGAAGCGGTAAAGAAGGGGATTTGGAGGCATTTGCCTGACCTCTGCCACAGACAAGCAGTGACACGCACTCTATTCTGTGGGACTGCTAGGAGATTTGGCGGTCTCTCTCTCTCTCTCTCTCTCTCTCTCTCTCTCTCTCTCTCTCTCTCTCTC
This sequence comes from Oncorhynchus mykiss, assembly GCF_013265735.2. Lineage (NCBI taxonomy): Eukaryota > Metazoa > Chordata > Actinopteri > Salmoniformes > Salmonidae > Oncorhynchus > Oncorhynchus mykiss. Next base: position 26,168,140 of record NC_048589.1, read on the forward strand.
TCTCTCTCTCTCTCTCTCTCTCTCTCTCTCTCTCTCTCTCTCTCTCTCTCTCTCTCTCTCTCTCTCTCTCTCTCTCTCTCTCTCTCTCTCTCTCTCTCTCTCTCTCTCTCTCTCTCTCTCTCTCTCTCTCTCTCTCTCTCTCTCTCTCTCTCTCTCTCTCTCTCTCTCTCTCTCTCTCTCTCTCTCACACACACACACACACACACCCCAAAGGGGAGGGTCATTAACCTCTGGGGCTAGAGCTCTCTGGCTCGGAGGCTGTTGACAAGCATCTGTGTTCTTTTCAACAACTCTTTGAGCCACCCCCTCTCCCTCCCCTCACCCCCACTCCCCTCCCCCTTCCTCACCCCTTCCCTTCTCAGGACTGTAACACAACCATTCGCTGAGGTAATCCAAGCCCCTCCCTCCCTCTCTCTCTCTTTCACATCCCTCACTCACTGAGAGAGAGAAAGGAAGACAGAGATGCCGACTGGAGGTGTAAGACAGCTGTTGTTTTTTTCTCTTGTCCGCCCTCCTCCCGCTCTCTCCTGACCTCTACATTTGCCACCACTCGACTGCCTGTACTGTGGATAATGAGTCAATTTTGAAAGTGAGAGAGAGAGAGAGAGAGAGAGAGAGGGAGGGAGAGAGAGATGGAGAGAGAGGGGGAGAGAGAGAGAGATAGAGAGGGAGAGAGGGAGAGAGGGAGAGAGGGAGAGAGAGAGAGAGAGAGAGAGAGAGAGGGAGAGAGAGGGGTAGAGAGAGAGAGAGAGAGGGAGAGAGGGAGAGCGAGAGAGAGAGAGAGAGAGAGAGAGAGAGAGAGAGGTGGTGGTGCTACCTGACCACCACACCAAACCTGGACCTCCAATAAAGGAACTTCACTCTCTCCACCTAGCTAACTGGTGTTTTACATTTCAAACTTTCTCTTGTCTACTCCACCCATCCCCATCCCCCACTCCTCTCATCCCAACCCCTCAGGTGGCAGGATCAGGGGCATGACTAGTTGACCTGTCTGGTGATTGATGGTAATGTCTCAGGAAGTCATTTCCCCCCATAGCGCCCTGCCCGCCGCCCTGCTGCCTTTCACCAGGCAGGCTGAACCACTACAAAGGTGACCCAGCCAGCCCATCACAGACACAGACCTACTTTCAAATCTCTGCCTGCTCAGGTCCGGCTGGACCCCCACCAAAAGCCCCCTTAAGCCCCCCCCCCAAGTCCCCCAGGTCAAACACTTGTGGAGGACAATGGCTCCAGTAAATACCAGGACCGACAGTGGAATGGGTGTGGCTAAGGTGGGGTTGGCGACCATCCATTAAACACAGCACATCCACAAGGGATGACAGAGGTGGATGGAGAAGAGTGGGTGAAGTCCTCAGCCACCCTGCCTTTTATTTAGTTAAAATCAACAGTGGACATCTTGAAGCGGGCCAGGCCAGTGATGGCCCCTAACTCCAGGTGCTGAGGATGGTTCCCCTGCAACTCCATTACTGTCAGTGGTTACCAGGTCCATTACGGCAATTAGGAGCCTGCTTCTAACACGAGGAATGCCTCGTCCGGAGCTGCAATTGCTAACATCTGCTAACATCAGCCTCCTTCCATGTGTCGATTCGGTTGTCTTTGCTTAAACACACATCTTTTCACAGTCACCGCCGTTTTTTCTTCTTTCTCCACGGAACACTCCACTTTTATTTACTTAGTTCCACTCAAACTGTGCCTTACAGAGATCCCACTAAGTAACTTCAAATGATCAGGGAAAAGAGAGCTTGCCTTCCATCGCTTTTCCAAATGCTGTGTTACTTTTTAATATTTGAGCAGGATGAGAGAGGGGAGGGAAAATGGAGTGGAGATAATCAATGGAAGAAGGTCCACGAGCCTAATAATCTCCACCAAAGGATTGTGGGTTATTACACACTCTTGCATAGGCCAACAGGGCTGTGTGGCGAGCACATCTGTCTGTCTGGATGGGCTACTTAATGAAACAAGGCAGCCTGTGGGTGCAGAGACGAATGGCTTTTCCTCAATGAAAAATAATGATTCTATCAGTGGCTGAATCCCAGGCTAAGACACAGGTCCAGATGACATGGCTCTATACATTCAATATAGTGGAGACCCCAGCCTGTGTCCCTGAGAGACAGGCTTCAACAAAGAGGGTGCCAGATAGGAGAGAGGACATGGTCACCAGAGCAGCTCCCCACGGTGATCATATCAGGGATCCCCTAATGCGAACAAGAGTTTGACTGATCTGGGAAAGAAAGAGAGTGAGAGAGAGAAAAAGAGTAGAGTGGTGAGATAAAGAGAGAGGGAGAGAGGGGCTAAGCCACCTGGGGATGATGAGTGGGGGCTTGATGTGTGTGCGTGTATGTATGTGCTTGTGTGTGCGCATGTGTGCGCATACACGCGTTTGTGTGTATGTTGTGGCTACCACTATGTGTGTGCTTGTGGTGACCCCTGGTCAGGGACTCCTGTAACAGGAGCTCACCTCCGGTTCTCCTGTCTCTCCTCTCAGTGTGCTGTACAGGCACCTGAAGACAGGATTAGCCATTGTGACCGAGCCCCAAAGGTAACAGAGATGCACCTCCGGGGACCGGCCTGAAACACACACTCCCACGTGCTGCAGGCAGAAACCAGCCGGCCGAGGAGAGGTGGCGAGAGATAGAGAGGAAGGATAGACAGGAAGACAGGATGACGGAGGGGAAGGAAGGAGGAGAGGGGAGGATAGAGATAGAGGTAGGGGGGCTGGAAATACAAACAGAACAAGACACACTAAACAAGGCAAAGATAGGAGGTATAGTGTAGTATCAGTCTGGGTTAAGATGTTGTTGTTGGGGTTTTTGTCACAGTGGGGAAAAACAAAAGCAATGTATAAGAGGATTTTGGGTCCTGAGCTGCGGTAGCGCCCTGGGGTGGCTGAGATTCTGCCTGTGTGGAAATTGACGCCTGTCACTGTGTCTATGATTCACTCCTGTTAGTGTGTGTGTGTGTGTGTGTGTGTGTGTGTGTGTGTGTGTGTGTGTGTGTGTGTGTGTGTTCTGCTGTGACGAATGAGCAGCGCTAAATTTTCTCCTGATTATGCGGGTTGCTGGTCCTCTAAACCTCTTTGAACTTGTAATTGCCGCTGGTTTCAATAATGAACATTAAGGAGGGATTCAGAAAAGTGTGGATAATTACAGGTTTTCCCCCCTTCTTACGTCTTCACGCTGGATGAAGAAGAAGAGGTAAAGGAGGAGGAGGCGGAGGAGGTAGAGGAGGAGAAGAAACAGGGAGAGGAGGAGGTGCAGGGTTGCGAGGCATACGGTGGCACGCCAGGCTCTCTTTATCTAAATAATTGTACAAGCTCGGTTTATGAGCTTTAGCGAGAGGCTTTTTGTGTGTGAGTCGCACCAGCCCTGGGGATATAGGTGACTAGCTCTCTCTCCCCCACGATCAATATTCACACAGATTCACATCTGGAGCCAAGGCCTGCTCTACTTAGATTTGGATTTATTTTTTTATTTTTCTTTGATTCCTTTTCTTCCCTTCCTTCTTTCTTCTATCCCCTTCCCCTTCTTTCTTGGGCAGCTGGGCTATTTTTTGATACGGCGGGTGGCGGGGCTTCATATCGTATGCGCTCATCTGTGTAGCCTCTGATCTTAGTAGATGTGGCCGCCAACAAGCCAGCCTCTGAACTAGGCCTGCTCAATGGATAACAGATACATACCTACACCTACACACACGCTCAGATTCACATGGCCTTACGGTTCTATGGATGGACCAATGCATTGTGTGTAAAGGGGTGGCATATGGGGAATGGCTATAAAATTCAGTCAAAAAAGTGGCAGGGGGAGAAAACCACAACAAATTGACCCACACTCTCAGTTTCCCTCCTTCACACGACAATGATGGTAAAAAGCTTAAGGCGCACCTTCATTTTAGGAAAAAAATAATTCATCACAAAACCATCTGATATTGCCAACTCCTTTAATTATTTTTTAATTCGCAAGATTAGCAAATGTAGGCCTGCAACAAACGTTGACACTACACCCAAGTGCATCTGACAAGTATTGTCATTTTAAAATCCGTAAAGTGAGTGTGGAAGAGGTGAAAAAATGTGTGTTGTCTATCAACAATGACAAGCCGCCAGGGTCTGAGAACTTGGATGGAAAATTACTGGGGAAAATAGCGGACGATATTGCCACTCTTATTTGCCATATTTTTTATTTAAGCCTACTAGAAAGTGTGTGCCTCCCAGGCTTGGAGGAAGCAAAAGTAATTCCTCTACCCAAGAATAGTAAATCCCCCTTTACTGGCTCAAATAGCTGACTAATCAGTCTGTTACCAACTCTTGGTAAACTTTTGGAAAAAGTTGTGTTTGACCAGATACAATGAAATTGACGAGGGGTCTGTTTTTTTAGACTTCAGTGCGGCTTTTGACATGATCGATCATAGTCTGCTGCTGGAAAATGTGGATGAAGAGTTACCTGTCTAACAGAACACAGAGGGTGTTCTTTAACGGAAGCCTCTCCAACATAATTCCCCAGGGCAGCTGTCTAGGCCCCTTACTTTTTTCAATCTTTACTAATGACATGCCACTGGCTTTGTGTCTATGTATGCAGATGACTCAACACTATTACATGTCAGCTACTACAGCGACTGAAATGACTGCAATACTTAATAACAAAGAGCTGCAGTTAGTTCAGAGTGGGTGGCAAGGAATAAGTTAGTCCTAAATATTTATAAAACTAGAAGCATTGTATTTGAGAAAAATCATTCCCTGAACCCTAAACCTCAACTAAATCTTGTAATAAATAATGTGGAAATGTAACAAGTTGAGGTGACTAAACTGCTTGGCGTAACCCTGGATTCTAAACTGTCATGGTCAAAACATATTGATACCACAGTAGCTAAGATGGGTAGAAGTCTGTCTTTAATAAAGCTCTGCTCTAGCTTCTTAACAACACTATCAACAAGGCAGGTCCTGCAGGTCCTACAGGCCCTAGTTTTGTCGCATCTGGACTACTGTTCAGTTGTGTGGTCAGGTGCCACAAAAAGTGACTCGGGCAGCATGGCTGGCCCTTGGGTGTACATAGAGAGATAATATTAATAATACACGTGCCAATCTCTCCTGGGTCAAAGTGGAGGAGAGATTGACTTCATCACTACTTGTATTTATGAGGTATTAACATGTTGAATGTACCGAGTTGTCTTTTTGAACTACTGGCGCACAGCTCAGACGCCCCATTCATACCCCACAAGACATGCCACAAGCGGTCTCTTCACAGTCCCGAAGTCCAGAACAGACTACATAGAGCCATGACTACATGGAACTCTATTCCACATCAAGTAACTGATGCAGCAGTAAAAAATCATTTTAAAAAACAGATAAAAAACACCTTATGGAACAGCGGGGACTGTGAAGCAACACAAACACAGGCACAGACACGTGCAAACACACAAACGTACACATGGATTTTGTACTGAAGATATGTGGTAGTGTTGGAGTAGCGGCCTGAGGGCACACAGTGTGTTGTGAAATATGTGAATGTGCTGTATCGTTTTTAAAATTGTATAAACTGCCTTAATTTTCCTGGACCCCAGGAAGAGTAACTGCTTGGATTGTGTGAAACTGTACTTCCTGGTGTCAAAAGAGTCTGCCAGCCGTATTATTGAATGGGAAAAATGAAGATGGGAAGAGCGCAAGGGGAGTTGAGGTGAGAACGAGAGGCTTGGCTCCTAGTTATAAGGAACCCACTGTGAAGGAATCCCCTGTCTGGAATAAGCACAGAGCAAAAGAAAAGCAACAGAGAGAGGGGAGGGAAAGGGTAGAGAGGAAAATCACACAACAAAATGTCATGGTGGAAAAAGTACCCAATTGTAAAAGTGAAAGTCACCCAGTAAAATAATCCTTGAGTAAAAGTATAAAAGTATTTAAGTAAAATATACTTAAGTATCAAAAGTAAAAGTAAAAGTACAAATCATTTCAAATACCTTATAATAAGCAAACCAGATGGAGCCATATTATTGTTTAATTTATTTTAATGAAAGCCATTGGCATACTACAACACTCAGACATCATTTTTCAAATGAAGCATGTGTGTTTAGTGAGTCCGCCAGATCAGATGCAGTAGGGAAGACCAGGGATGTTGTGTGTTTAGTGAGTCTGCCAGATCAGATGCAGAAGGAAGACCAGGGATGTTGTCTGTTTAGTGAGTCTGCCAGATCAGATGCAGAAGGAAGACCAGGGATGTTGTCTGTTTAGTGAGTCTGCCAGATCAGATGCAGAAGGAAGACCAGGGATGTTGTCTGTTTAGTGAGTCTGCCAGATCAGATGCAGAAGGAAGACCAGGGATGTTGTCTGTTTAGTGAGTCTGCCAGATCAGATGCAGAAGGAAGACCAGGGATGTTGTGTGTTTAGTGAGTCTGCCAGATCAGATGCAGAAGGAAGACCAGGGATGTTGTCTGTTTAGTGAGTCTGCCAGATCAGATGCAGAAGGAAGACCAGGGATGTTGTGTGTTTAGTGAGTCTGCCAGATCAGATGCAGAAAGAAGACCAGGGATGTTGTGTGTTTAGTGAGTCTGCCAGATCAGATGCAGAAGGAAGACCAGGGATGTTGTCTTGATAAGAGTGTGAATTGGACCCTTTATCTGTCCTGCTAAGCATCCAAAATGTAACTACTTTTGGGTGTCAGGGAAAATGTATGGAGCAAAAAGTTAATAATTATCTTAAGGAAGGTAGTGAAGTGAAAGTAAAAGTTGTCAGAAACATAAATAGTCAAGTAAGGTACAGATACCCCTAAGAACTACCTAAGCACTACTTTAAATATTTTTACTTAAGTACTTTCCACCACTGACAAAACGCCAGGAGTGGGATTTGGTCCCAAACCAAACAGAGAAACAGCACCGGGTCTGTTTTTGATTTGTGCCCTATTCCCCCATCCTTCAACCTCCCCCTCCTCACCCCTCCCCTCTCAACCTTCCCCATCCTCCTCCCTCAACCTCCTCCCTCCTTACCCTTTAGCCTGGTTTCCTACTTCCATGTTCGTGCTGCTCCTTTCTCCCTGCATTCCCCTTCTCCTGGTGTTCGCTGAATATCAAAGGGGGGTTCTGGGCTGTGCCTGCAGCTCAGAGCAGCTAAACTACAGTATCTCATTTAGCTGGTCACCACTAACCCAACACACCACCGACCGCTGATTCAACTGACTGATAGCCTGTAGGGGGCTTTTCCTATTTTTCTATTTTCCCACAAACCCCCTCTGGCCTGAGCATGAGGCGTGGAACAGAGGAGGGTGTGATAGGGGAGAGGGAAGACAGGGTGAGGTTGGGAGAAGGAGAGGTCTGGGAAAATTACTCTCTGAGAAGATTTAAAAGCCTCAAACACATTCTTCTAACACAATCTGCAATGGAGTACAAAAAACCAGGACACGGAAAACCTCAGATAATCTGGGCCTCTCCATCTGTACCAGTGCCTGTCTTGGTTTTGAGTTTTCTCACAATGGGGCACCATGTGTATACTGTATCGCAGATTGCCCTCCCTCCTCCTCCCCAGTCCATTACATCATACACTTTTGTGTCCCAAAGCGTCAGCTAGGCCTGGCCTTAGCCAATGGATCAATGTTATGACTGCAGCAGTGGGTTAGGTCAGTGTGAGGGAGGGAGGGTTGAGGGGGTAGCTGAGGCCTGTTCTCGCTGAAGCATGAGGTCTTAGAGGAGAGGAGTATCCAGCTATGGAGCAGTAGTTTATGAATCCTCACTCCACAGGCTCTCCTCTGTTTGTCTTCTGTTCAGGTCAGGGCATGTGCAGTCACCTCGACAGGGGGCCAACAGGGGCTGACTATGGGCCCCTGGTCATGCACAGAGAGGTCCTTGGCACTATAAACACCCATCTGAATGAACATCAGATATCCAATGGCTTCTCTTTAAGAGCTGCATCTTCATTAAAGTTGCACTGGACTAGCTTTAGCTTCTGAATGGGGCTCTGCATCTCAATGCTAGATGTGTCACTACAGACCCTGGTTCCACTCCAGGCTGTATCACAACCAGCAGTGATTGGGAGTCCCATAGGGCGGCGCACTATTGGCCCAGTGTCGTCCGGGTTAGGGTTTGGCCGGGGTAGGCCGTCATTGTTAATAAGAATTTGTTCTTAACTAAATTGCCTAGTTAAATAAAAGTTAAATAAAACAAGCAAATTATGTTAGAAATTGGGGAATTTACGCAACAATTCAAACTTCTCAAATATGATTTTCTTTAAGTTCGGTGGCTGCAAAAATCAACAGTAACATACATACATGGGATCCCTTCAGGATCCACTTGTTGTCCTTTTATTGTTGTTATGGGGTGTTGTTTTTCTGTTGGCAGGCGCTGCAGAGTTTCACATGGCTTAATCACCTCCAAACAGTGTGAACGACGTGTTGTAAACATCTCCTTAGCGAAAGGACTCATTTCTGCTACTTCATTAAACAAGGAGCATTTAGGCGTGAATAGCAGGCCGGTGCATTAACAATAGGGAGGGAGGGAGGGAAGAAAGGAAGGGGGAGAGGGAGAAGGAATGAGACGCTGTTCTCACAACTGCCTGTTAATACCAGGTAGGGTAAACTCAAATAAACAGCATACAACACTGTTTATCTAGAAAGCAAATGAGGAACTATGTGAGACACCGACACATACACACAGCAGGTGTTAAACAACTGCAACAGTGCTGTGCTGTATTCTGTGTTCTCCATGGCTGTGAGCCTGGATTGTCAATCTGTGAAGTGGAACTATGACAGATCTGGATTAAGGTGGCCAAGTGAAAAGGTCTGATGTCAGGGCGGGAAACAATGCATGGCTGTTATTCCCTAAACCTGTGGAGCAGCCAGCTAAGCACTACAGTGCTGTGTGTATCATAAACCTGTGGAGCAGCCAGCTAAGCACTACAGGGCTGTGTGTATCATAAACCTGTGGAGAAGCCAGCTAAGCACTACAGGGCTGTGTGTATCATAAACCTGTGGAGCAGCCAGCTAAGCACTACAGGGCTGTGTGTATCATAAACCTGTGGAGCAGCCAGCTAAGCACTACAGGGCTGTGTGTATCATAAACCTGTGGAGCAGCCAGCTAAGCACTACAGGGCTGTGTGTATCATAAACCTGTGGAGCAGCCAGCTAAGCACTACAGGGCTGTGTGTATCATAAACCTGTGGAGCAGCCAGCTAAGCACTACAGGGCTGTGTGTATCATACACCTGTGGAGCAGCCAGCTAAGCACTACAGGGCTGTGTGTATCATAAACCTGTGGAGCAGCCAGCTAAGCACTACAGGGCTGTGTGTATCATAAACCTGTGGAGCAGCCAGCTAAGCACTACAGGGCTGTGTGTATCATAAACCTGTGGAGCAGCCAGCTAAGCACTACAGGGCTGTGTGTATCATAAACCTGTGGAGCAGCCAGCTAAGCACTACAGGGCTGTGTGTATCATAAACCTGTGGAGCAGCCAGCTAAGCACTACAGGGCTGTGTGTATCATACACCTGTGGAGCAGCCAGCTAAGCACTACAGGGCTGTGTGTATCATAAACCTGTGGAGCAGCCAGCTAAGCACTACAGGGCTGTGTGTATCATAAAAAAGGCTCTGTCAATTACGACACACAAACACCACTGGGAATTAGTGTAAAAAGACTCCAACATGAAACAACCAAAGGTTGATGTGGCTTGTCATGTAATTATACAGCCTAACAGAAGGGGGGTCACTGGATACCGCCTTCTAAACTTTCTGGGAGTTTTTTTCTTTCTCTCCTCTGAAAAAAATACTTATTGTTCTTGTAAATCCCTAGAAAACTATATTCTGCAAGTCAACAAGCATTTCCTATAATTGAAATGAAAACACTTGGGTCTAGTTTTTGGTTGTCATGGTTTGTCTTCTGGTGGAAGGTTTAGTTCTGTGTCTTTATCGATGGGGACTGACTGGCCATGCAGTGGCTTCCCATCTTCACAGGCCCATGTTTGAACAAGGCGAGTGATGAACAGATGGTTTGTGTCCTCGTTCCAGGGTGGCCGACCTGATCAGCGTTAGTTAGAGGAACACACTATGGAACAAAAGTTCATACCTCAGCAAACCTGAAACTTAATTTCACTCATTATCCTTTACTTCAGTGATTTCCAAAACACTGCCATTTTCCTCTCGCTTCACTTTTGTTTTGTAAACTTCAGGCAGAGATAGAGACTCCATATATGGTGACACTCTTTCTTATAGGCACATAAGCCTGGGGGCATGTGGTATGTGAAAATGTGAAAGCACACGCATACACACTTGGGGGGGGGGGGGGGGGGGGGGGGGGGGGGGCATGCAGCGGTGGTGAACCAAACTGTCGCCTGGGTTGCCATGGGTGACTGGAGAACTGACTTCTGGGCTACATGGCAAACGAGCACATGACAGATTAGTATGTGGGCCTCCTTCAGTCCAGAACCTCTGTGACCCCTTAAGAACCCCCATCAACCCCCCCTTCACCCCCCTCCTGAACCTCACAAGACACAAGACAACCTCGCTGACAAGAGAAAAGGCAACCAGTGAATACCAGAGCAGCAGGAAACATACTCTTCATCCCATATAAACAGAAAACATCATGTCCAATTTAAGTGGAAAATAAATTGTATAGGTGAACAAAATCAGGAATAGACAGCTTTAAAAACAGTGCTGTAAAATGAGAACTGTTTTGTATTTCAAACTGTTTGCGGATGTGGGGTGTACCAGTGAAATGGCACTAACAGTGGCCATAACAATACACATGGATTAGACAGACAGACAGACAGACAGACAGGGAACACTACAGAGAGAGAGAGAGTCTGAATGTTTAGTCTACTCAAACACAACTGACGCCCTCTCTTTTTAGTGGGTAGATTAGAGCACATGTTTATCGATTGTGAAAAAGATCCGTTATCAAACTTTGCCAACACTTCCAAGCCCATGTCTCCAGAATGACCTAGCTAGCCAGGCTATTTTATGTCTCTCCGGTTTACAGAGCCATTCCCCATTGGGGCACGACCTGGGGATGGCACCCGGTCTCCATGGAGACTAATGCTAGGTTGAGGGGGAGAGTGACCGCTGGCCCTGTCTGTTCTGTGTTCGTCTGCTAATGATGTTTGTGATGGCCTACTCATCTACTCATCGCGTCATCACTCTTGTTAAGCTCTATATTAACAGGGTTGATACTATAGTTGACATCTCTCTACAATTGCTGTTGTTGCCTATGTTACCATTGAAAGCCATGTTTGTATAACCAATTTGCCCTGGATCCCTATATTCAATGGCAGTCACCATGTCACAATGACATGACACTCATGGTATTCTTACCCTGACTTCCAGATGTCTTCATACAGACATAATTGTAGGAGATAAAAATCTACATGATATAGATCATATCGTCTCAATGGCCCAATAATTATGCTGCTGAGGGGAGGACAGCCCATAATAATGTCTGGAATGGAGGAAATGGAATGGCATCAAACACATGGAACCCATGTGTTTGATGTATTTGATACCATTCCCCTGACTCCACAACCAGGCATTACCGCGAGTCTGTCATCCCCAATTAAGGTGCCACCAACCTCCTGTGATAATTATTTAATAAAAAATGTTTTACTTTTACCCCATTTTCTTTCCAATTTCATGGTATCCAATTGGTAGTTACAGTCTTGTCTCATTGCTGCAACTCTTTCTGTGATTTAAGATACCAGTCGATATGCAGCAGGGCTCCATAGAAAACAGAATTCAAAGTAACCCATGTGAAAGTGTTGCATGGCTCTATGGAGAGGACCATGGGATATATCACTTCCCTTTCAGAGAGCCCAGGGGAGCAATACACCTGGCTTAGCAGCTTAACAGCATTTCCCCAAACACCCCGGCCAAAGGGTGCACGGCCCAGCACAAAACCTGAGACGCTTGATGCCTGCCTGAGAGGGCAACTCCTTCCTTCACAGACTGCATCACTCTCTCTCTCTCTCTCGCTCTCCCAATCTCTCTCTCTCTCAACCTCTCTCTCTGTCTCTTTCTCTCTCACACACTCACTCACTCACTAGTCCCACTAGGTCTGCTCCTGAGGTCCCCTATTTATTTTTATAGGTGTTTGAGTGATTAGATTAGTCAAAAGACAAGGCCAGGTCCAGAGTGGTATCTTTGTATCTTAGCGCTTCCTGTTTTCATTGCCTAGTCAACCCTTGTCTTAGCAATGTCTAGTGGGGCCTAACAGAGGGCTAGCAGGGAGCTACAAAAGAGGAAGGCTGAGGGCGCCAAAAGGCTAATTAAGATAACTCAAGAGTTTGTCTTCGCCAAACAAAGGGGCAGCCCCCTTACTACTATGGAAAACCTCCCAGCTAGCAGTTAGCCTAGCAACACAACCTCACTATCTGTCTGTCTATCTCACCCTGTCTGTCTTCTCTTCTCTCCTTAGAGCCTTCCTCCAGTTTCTCCCTCCCTCTCGTCCCCTTTCTGCCTCCATGCCTTTGAAGACCAGTCCATTTTACCCCTAACGGTGAAGTTTACCTTTCTGATAACATAATCTCCCTGTAAAATTGAAAAGCTTATACCAACAGTCTGGGATTTCCCTTCCCTTAATGTGACTGGAAGACATCCAGAAACTCAGACAGAAGGAGGGAGAGAAAGGGAGGGGTGGAGGGAGAGCCTGTCTCTGGCCCTCTACTACCGGCTTATGCCAGCTGATCTCTCCAGCAGTTTGCCAATTCCACCGGGAACATTAAAAGATGCCAGCTCGCGTGCTTTCTGCTGCTAGATAAATACATGCATGAAAGAGGCTGGGCTTATCACAATAACTCTATAGAATAATTGCTGGCGTATTCATTACATACAGAAGATATCAGATCTCGGCTGCCGCACACAAAACGCTGCGCTTCATTCTCCCTGGGCTGACTGAAGGCCGACGGATGGCCGGTGAAGGACTGAGGGGCAAGTGCCAATTGAAGAAAGACTATTTTCCATATCTGACTGTGATGAAGAAAGCCGCCTGTGATTTCTCCCATGAGAGTGTGAGGTCAGGGGGAACCCAGGAGGGGGGGGGGGGGGGGGGGGGGCTGGGGAGGGGAGGGAGGGAGGGGAGGGGGATGCGATTTAGTTATAATACTGAATCCAAAAGCCAACAATTGTTACAATTGGCCTGTGTTGTTTTTCGCGGTGTGAAGGGGGTCCCGTCCTTTTGAGCTCTTTCAGAATAGGTGACAATGGCTGGATGTTGAGAACATATGTAGGAGACCCCTGTGGTCGCTCTCATGGAGGAGAAGCTAGCATGCTGGAGAAAATACAAGCCCCGCTCCCTTTCACTCTCTGCCTCAGTTAATGAATGTGTGAATGGCAGAATGCCGCAATAGGCCATTCAGGGGCCAAAGTCCCCATGAATTCACCCCAGCACAAACGCATCCTTAAATGGAAAATACATTTGCTTAACAAATTAAAAGAAAAGGTGAATGAGTGTGTATGTGTGTGAGTGTGTATGTGTGTGAGTGTGTATGGGTTGGGGGGCTAGAGTAGAGTAGAGGGGGATAATTCAATTAGCCCTCTTTCTCTAAGAAAAAAGATGAAGCTAGGTTAAAAGGGAGGGATTATTGCTTGTATAAGACTGGCCTGGTTTCTCACAAAACAGACAAATAAAGATTTGAGAAAACATCTAAAAGCAGGAGAGGTAATGAAGGAGAGTGGGAAAAGAGGAGTCTTAAAAGCTCTACTTCTCTGAATTAAAAAAAATGCCCCTGGACTCGATCTATTGGGATTTCTTTTGCTTCTCCCCTTTCCACTCTTTCAATTTAATTAAAAAAAATTGTAAAGGAAATTGCTGGAGAGGCTGCAAAGCCTTCTGTGTTTCTTTCTCTCCTTTTTTGGAGCAGGGAAACGTTGGAACTGTGAGAGACCTACAATCGGGCATTCCTCAAGTCACCAAGAAAGATGCCTAATGATCCCTCAATAAAGCGAGAAATTTCTAATTAGTACAAGCACACCAAATTAACCAGGAGACGTGTGTGTGTGTGTGTGTGTGTGTGTGTGTGTGTGTGTGTGTGTGTGTGTGTGTGTGTGTGTGTGTGTGTTTGTCTAACCACCATGTAAGTGGCTCAAAGAAGGCCTCCAAAATGTTCACCCCTTTTTTCCCCCCTCTTCCCTTCTTCACCCATTAAACTATCGTCCAACTTCATCTCATGTCGGGCGAAAGAAGAGGGGATCTTTTTGTATTCGTTTTTTCTCTCCCTCACACACGCAGTCAGCTTTCAAATGAAGCCCATTCTATTCTGTGGGTTGGGGAGAAATATCCAGCCTAGGAGATGTAGCCTAGCCATGAACATCAGTAAAAACATTAAGATAATGATGAGAATAATAAGCACTGTGCTTTGCTGCGTTGCCGTGAGGCTAATGGCTGTGCTGCTGCAGTACCACTGCTCCTGAATAGATCAAAGTGATTAAATCACTCCTGATTATCTCTGACCAATATTTAATGGATTTACAGCCCTTTCAATTAGGCTGTATTTGCTGGCTGTATTTGCTGGTTAGGTAATCTGGGGGGCAGAGGCTTTGGGAAACGCGGGCAATGGGGGTACAGCAGGGGGCACCTGACCCTCTTAAGTGAGAGGGTCAGGATCATCCTAGGGTTCTGACCTGCCCTGGCTCCCTCTCTCACTCTTCTTCTCCATTCACCCCCTCCCCCCTTCTACTATCACTCTGTCCGTTCCAACAAGTCCACATGGTCAGCAGGCACCAGCTTGTGTGTCCCTTCCACCTCCCTGTCCAAATCAATACAGACCTCTGCTCTGATAATGTCCTGACATCATAGAGGGAGGTGGGATATGACCACCCCATCCCTCCCACCTCCCCACACACACTCCCTTCTCTTGCTTCCTGGCTAGCTGCATCACCACACTGCACACACCCGCTCTGTTCAGTGAATCCTGACTTTACAGCAGCAAAACAGGGACCCACCCTACTAATAAGAGTGTGCACACACCCACACGTGCACACACACATGCAAGCACATACACACATAGCCCCCACACCCTCCACCCACATAGCCCCCACACCCTCCACCCACATAGCCCCCACACCCTCCACCCACACAGACTCATTTCCAAAATGATCCACAGAATCATTGTGTCCTCTGAATAATTCATCCAAGGTGTAGCATCACTCTTTGCCTATTGAAGTGAATGAGCTGTTGTCAGATGTCTGATTTAAGTGTTCGGCAAAGAGAGACCGAAACAAACAAACAAGCTCCTCTGAGCTATGGAGAGCTGCCATCTTAACCTCAAACAGATTGAATGAATATTTGAATGTCTTCTCCATATATATACTTTTTAAATGACCATCAAGAGTGAAAAAAGCTCCACATTTTAGGTTCATAATTACAATAAAACTGTTATGTGCTCTTCTTGTATTAGATGGATGCCAGTTTGACCCATTTGGGGGGTATTTACAGGAAATTCAACAACATGTTTGTGCTGTTAATGCTCAAGACATAAGTGCTATCAAAACATGTCTCTATTAGTTTTATTTTAATGTAAAAAGCAATGCTAACAATGGAATGACACTGACATAACACACATATAAAACACACACACACACACTTTCCTCTATAAGAATGAACCTGATTCTCATCGAAAACCCTTCCCCATAGCTGTCAGTTTAGAATAAACAAAGCGCCAATAGTGCATTGAGAGACAATATCCAGTATGTGACAAACCAGTGGCCAGGACTGCTGACGGCAATGCTACGCTAGACTAGGTGTCAGCTCTACATCCACATCTCTGAGGCTTTTCAGCAGAGCAAACTGGGATGTCTGATTGACTTGATTGAGTTGATCCGAGCGTGAGTGACAGGTGTGTGTGTGTGTGTGTGTGTGTGTGTGTGTGTGTGTGTGTGTGTGTGTGTGTGTGTGTGTGTGTGTGTGTGTGTGTGTGCGTGCGTGCGTGCGTGCGTGCGTGTGTGTGTGTGTATATATGTGCATGTGTACATGCGGCAACTTCCCCAAGATGGCCACAAACATCATGAGGGCGTGTCTGTTCCAGCATCTCACGGTTCGTACATGTGAGTGTCTGTGTACGACAGGTGCTCCACTATGTGGGTACTCACCGTGAGATGCTGGAACAGCCACGCCCTCATGATGTTGGTGGCCACCTTGGGGAAGATACCGCGCTTCTTCTGTCTCTTCTTCTCCTTGTCCGGGTCGTCGTCATCACCTGTGCCAGGGGACGCCACGCTGTTCTCTAAACCATCTCCTAGACAGAAACAAGACATAGGTTTAAATAGCAGCCTAGGACAGAAGATGGACCAATAGTAAGCCTGGGCAGTATCAACACAAAGGGGTAGATAGAACCCTAGTAAGCAAAGCCTAATATATATAAGACGCTAATGCCAGCCCAGTGGGTTATCTAAGTTAGATGGAGGACTATGCCAAAGCCTACTCAGTAGGAGCCTATACCAATGCCTGCACATAGGTAGTGGGATTTAGGCACAGAGGGATAGGGGTTTACAGTATATAGAACGTGTCTTAGGTCTCTCTTTATGTAGTGTTGTGTTGTCTCTCTTGTAGTGTGTTTTGTCCTCTACTTATATCATATTTTTAATTTTAGTTTCAACACCGCCGCCGTCCCTGCAGGAGGCCTTTTGCCTTTTGGTAGGCCGTCATTGTAAATAAGAATTTGTTCTTATCTGACTTGTCTAGTTGAATAAAGGATCAACAACTACATTTTTTTAAAAAAACGAGAGGTGAGGTCTTCCACCCAGACCAGCAGAGTGGAATAGATGGACAGTTGTGTTGGTTAGAAGCAGAAACACTTCCCCCTCCAGACGGTTCAGTAGGAGAAAGAAGAAGAAAAAACAACAAGAAGGCTTCAGGTTTGGGGCTACATGACCTACATGACTTCCATTAGGACTTATGTCATTCATTCAGTTATATACACAGGTTTGACAGAATGTAATGACTTTTTTTTCAGATCCAGAGGGCCTGGATGGACTGAGAAGGGAGTCTTATGAACAAACACACATATACACATGTCCACACATGCAACAAACCACAGACGTTGAATGTGAATTGAAGTGGGGTGTGCATTGGGCTGGTTCATTGTTGCAGTTCGATGCACATAATGGACTAGAGTCGAACCCCCCCCCCAGCTTCTTCACCACCATCCTCTCTCCCTCCCTGCGACACCTCCCCCTTCCGCCGCAAGATTAGCATGGCAGGCGGCTCTCTCTCCCTGCATTAATGTCCGACAGTGTTTGATTTCAGGAAGAAAACATTCGCATATCAAGGCAGGCTCTCTCCTTTAAACCGAAGTTTCCATCTTTGTATTTTTTCTCTCTCTTCTTCTCTGGCCATTAATTGTGCATTAGTAAAAATGATTTACTTTTAACAGTCATAGTTATTTTTTCTTGCCCCCAGGCCCAAATGCCTTGAAAGCCTTCCTTGAGGGCATCTAAATAATGGATCAGCAAAACTCCACTAAGGCAGAGAAGAACCCCGACATTCTCAAAATTCAGACTTGCATGTCTTCCTGTTTTTGGGGAGACATCAATCATGGGCACCTATACAAGCCCTAATCTTGCATAAATGTTTGAACTAATAACATTAAAAAAAAGAGGAAAGAAGAAGGATCCGGCTAGTGGCGTAATCAAAATAAATGAAGAATACAAGGACATGCAGCGTTAAGGCCTTTCTCCCCCCTCCCCCCTCCCCCTCCTCCTCTCCTCAGTCTCTTCCCCCTTCCACTTATTTTTCCCCCTGTCTGTCTGTCTGTCTGTCTGTCTGTCTGTCTGTCTGTCTGTCTGTCTGTCTGTCTGTCTGTCTGTCTGTCTGTCTGCTGTGTTTTCCTTCCACATCATTAGCGCAGGAGCCACACAACAGAGGAAAACAGAGAAGTGCCGACTTTGTGCTCCCTCCCTGTGTGGAGCTAAAGAAGCTAGGAGCTCTGAAGGACATGTGGGAATAGGGGACGCGGCACGCCTGGGAGTGTGAAAATTGTAGAATGGGCATTCATTAGCAGCAAATGCCATAAATCCCACGCTAAGTACGAATCCTTGTTCAGGAAAGCCTAAAACAATAAACTGGGGCCTAGACGTAGCGCCTGCCTGACCATGTGTGGCTTCCTGAGAAATGCGACCCAGAAGCAGGGACTAGTCTAACTCCCCCAGTGTTGCTTTC
This sequence comes from Oncorhynchus mykiss, assembly GCF_013265735.2. NCBI lineage: Eukaryota > Metazoa > Chordata > Actinopteri > Salmoniformes > Salmonidae > Oncorhynchus > Oncorhynchus mykiss. The sequence goes on from NC_048589.1 coordinate 26,186,247, forward strand.
AACTTCAATAACAACACCAGCAACCAGAGTGGACCTCACACTCTTTTGCACTTCACAGTGCTGCCTTTTTTGGTTAAATAATGTTAAGATTTAGTCTTTTTATGTTGGGGTATTAGAGTTTTTGTTGTTTTTTGGGAGCTAGTTTCCAAATCAATTTCCTGCTGGGAGTTATCCGGCTCATCCAATAGAGCCACAGTGGGAAAAAGGCTGGCAGATTCATTTTATTGACGTTTCCATTTTCACTGCAATGCGATAGCCTCCCCCTGGCTGGGGCTGGGGCGACCTGTGCGTATTTACAGACTGACCTGTCACTTCATTACCCTGCCTGCTCACTCCCTCCTGCCCCGACCCGCAAGGGAGAAACCAGACTCCCAGGTTTTCAGCATCTCTCTCTCTCTCTCTCTCTCTCTCTCTCTCTGTCTCTCTCTCTCTCTCGCTCTCTGTCTGTCTGTCTGTCTGTCTGTCTGTCTGTCTGTCTGTCTGTCTCTCTGTCGCTCTCTCTCTTGGTCTCTCTCTGTCTCCCTGTCTTTCTCTTTCACACACTCCTACCATCATACATAGTGTACATATGCATACTGCACGCCAACAGGGGATGTTATATATGAGCTTCTCTTTATGATATACATAGGTAACCATGTAAATATACATCTGCACAATGTGTACACAAACATCGCACACAGGAAGTGGAAAGAATGTGAAGGCTGGCCCAAAGAGATGGAAATAATCATATAATGAGAGGAGTGAGGGAGGAGAAAGAAAGAAGAAGAGAAGGCCCAACTTACACAACCTCATTACATCTAAAGGAGAGCTGGTGATTTACATCCACCCCCACTGCTTCCGTATGAGTCGGAGATGGAGTGCTGCAGGGCAAATTGTCTCAAACGCTAATGGCTTCTGACTGTTCCCTGGCAACTCTGGCATTTTAACCTGTGTGGATGTGCACTCTGCAACAAAAAAATGGGAGAAAAAAACAAGCGGGACAGGGGAAGCGTCCCATCATCTGCCCGTGTCACACAGATGGGGGATGGCTATTATGAGGCGGGCAGAGGGCCTGGGGGAGGTGCTCGAGCTTAGCCTCAGGCACTTTTCGAAAAGCAGTGCCCTTGGAGACGGAAAAAAGACTCTCTCACTCTCCCCTCTCCCTCTCTTTCCTCCTTCTCCCTCTCTCTCGCTCTCGCTCTCGCTATCTCTCTACCCCCTTCTCTCTTGACTTAAAGTGCTCACAATTAAATTATGTTCATGTTTTTATATGCACGGATAGAGAGCAGGGAGAATTATAGGCAGGGAGGAATGACCGGACGCAAAGAGTGAGCGCACGCCAGTAAACAACCAGGCAGGCACAGAAGACATTACACTCAGATCAGCTCTCTCATCACCAATAGGCAGTTACTAAAAATGTATTCAGATATCTCCCTGCTGGTAAATTGGTCTCAGGTTTGAGCTCATTAACGAGCCGCAATAGGACTGTAAATATAAATATATTACTGCCACCACCACACTTGGCAAATGTCAGTATGAATAAAAAAAATCCTCATTCAGGGTCTGGGTCTCTGATAACAGGTGAATGCAGAATGGGTGTCATACATTACACTATATCGGGGATGCAGTAGGTGCCAGTGCTGAGAACACTATGAAACCACTAGTTACACATGTTGTGGCCCTATCAATAATACAAGAATGTCCTACCCTACTATTCCAGTACACCCAAACCATTCATGACTGAGTAATAACTCTTCCAATGATTCAGAAACCACATTCTAAACCACACATTGTGGGGCTTATAAAATAGAGCACACTTATTTGTCCTTAGAGAGCGCAATACTATTATTATACTCATGCAGATTGCTCCTGATAGGGCTGGATGGGCAGTGTGTATGCTTTCAGAGCATGACCAGAAGATTTGCGCTGCTGGGCCCGAGCGTAATGGAGCATGAGTGTGGAGCCAGTAGCTTACAGAGGCTGTGGTTAAAGTGACTAATTACAACAACCCCCCCCCCGACTCTGCCACACCGGGGAGGGAGAGAAGGTGAGGTGGAGGACTTTTTGGGGGGTTCCCCAGGGCACTGTGCTCGGCCCATTGGAAATAGTGGGACACAGAGGGAACAGCAGGGGCCATCTCAGCCTCCTTTACCTTGGATCTCCACACTGCCTGGACCTCCACCCTCTTCCCACACCCCTCCACACTGCCTCGACCTCCACCCCCTCCCCACACCCCTCCACACTGCCTGGACCTCCACACCCTCCCCACACCCCTCCACACTGCCTGGACCTCCACCCTCTTCCCACACCCCTCCACACTGCCTCGACCTCCACCCCCTCCCCACACCCCTCCACACTGCCTGGACCTCCACACCCTCCCCACACCCCTCCACGCTACCTGGACCTCCACCCCCTTCCCACACCCCTCCACACTGCCTGGACCTCCACCCCCTCTTCCCACACCCCTCCACACTATCTGGACCTCCACCCCCTCCCCACACCCCTCCACACTACATGAACCTCCACCCCCTCCCCACACCTGTCCACACTGCCTGGACCTCCACCTCCTCCCCACACCCCTCCACACTGTCTGGACCTCCACCCCCTCCCCACACCCCCTTCACCCTCTCTTCACTGCCTGGACCTCCACCTCCTCCCCACACCCCTCCACACTGCCTGAACCTCCCCCCCCCCCACACCCCCTTCACCCTCTCTTCACTGCCTGGACCTCCACCTCCTCCCCACACCCCTCCACACTGCCTGAACCTCCCCCCCCCCACACCCCCTTCACCCTCTCTTCACTGCCTGTAACTCCACCTCCTCCCCACCCTCACAGGCCTGGCCAGAGAGAAAAGAGAGAAAAGAAGGGGGATTTAAAGCCTTCTTTTCCCCTTCTTTTTCTCCTCAACTTTTCAGCCGGCATAAGCAGCGTTTAGCACATTCAGTCCCCCAAATGGCTGTGAATGAGGGAAGCAGTGGGGGCTCCTCTTTTGTCCAGGCTTTCCCCCTTTTATTTACTCAGGATTTACGCAGGGCCCTCTACAGCACTGGGACCACATGTTCCTGACGCACGCGCACACACACACGCACACACACGCACACACACACGCAGTGCCTCTATTCACACTCCAGCAGGCAGGGGTATGGCTGGCCCTCTGCCCATGGGATTACAGGTTTTCTAGTCCCAACCACATGCTAGCAATATGCGAACACCTCAAATAACAAAATACACACTCCAACATGCCAGCAATATGGAAACACCTCAAATAACAAAACACACACTCCAACATGCCAGCAATATGGAAACACCTCAAATAACAAAACACACACTCCAACATGCCAGCAATATGGAAACACCTCAAATAACAAAACACACACTCCAACATGCTAGCAATATGCTAACACCTCAAATAACAAAACACACACTCCAACATGCCAGCAATATGGAAACACCTCAAATAACAAAACACACACTCCAACATGCTAGCAATATGGAAACACCTCAAATAACAAAACACACACTCCAACATGCCAGCAATATGGAAACACCTCAAATAACAAAACACACACTCCAACATGCCAGCAATATGGAAACACCTCAAATAACAAAACACACACTCCAACATGCCAGCAATATGGAAACACCTCAAATAACAAAACACACACTTCAACATGCCAGCAATATGGAAACACCTCAAATAACAAAACACACACTCCAACATGCCAGCAATATGCTAACACCTCAAATAACAAAACACACACTTCAACATGCCAGCAATATGCTAACACCTCAAATAACAAAACACACACTCCAACATGCCAGCAATATGGAAACACCTCAAATAACAAAACACACACTCCAACATGCCAGCAATATGCTAACACCTCAAATAACAAAACACACACTTCAACATGCCAGCAATATGGAAACACCTCAAATAACAAAACACACACTCCAACATGCCAGCAATATGGAAACACCTCAAATAACAAAACACACACTCCAACATGCCAGCAATATGCTAACACCTCAAATAACAAAACACACACTTCAACATGCCAGCAATATGCTAACACCTCAAATAACAAAACACACACTCCAACATGCCAGCAATATGGAAACACCTCAAATAACAAAACACACACTCCAACATGCCAGCAATATGGAAACACCTCAAATAACAAAACACACACTCCAACATGCCAGCAATATGGAAACACCTCAAATAACAAAACACACACTCCAACATGCCAGCAATATGGAAACACCTCAAATAACAAAACACACACTCCAACATGCCAGCAATATGGAAACACCTCAAATAACAAAACACACACTCCAACATGCTAGCAATATGGAAACACCTCAAATAACAAAACACACACTCCAACGTGCTAGCAATATGCTAACACCTCAAATAACAAAACACACACTCCAACATGCTAGCAATATGCTAACGCCTCAAATAACAAAACACACACTCCAACATGCTAGCAATATGCTAACGCCTCAAATAACAAAACACACACTTCAACATGCTAGCAATATGCTAACACCTCAAATAACAAAACACACACTCCAACATGCTAGCAATATGGAAACACCTCAAATAACAAAACACACACTCCAACATGCTAGCAATATGCTAAATCCCTAAAACGTTTTATTTATTTAGATGCCCTGCTCCTATGTAAAATATTATTTTTTCATACTTTAAAAAGCCCTAAACCCTTACTGAGACTTTTTACCCCTTTATATACTCAATTGATAGTTACAGTCTTGTCCCATCGCTTCAACTCCCATACGAACTCGGGAGAGGCAAACCTCGAGAGCCATGCATCCTCCAAAAGAGAACTCCGCCATGCTGCACTGCTTCTTGACACACTGATTGCTTAACCCGGAAGCCCGCCGCACCAATGTGTCGGAGGAAACACCACACAGTTGGCGACTGAAGTCAGCGTGCATGCGCAGGCCGCCACAGTGAGTTACTAGAGTGCGATGGGACAAGGACACCCCAGACGGCCCTCCCCTAACGCGGACAAAGCTGGTCCAATTGTGTGCCGCCTCATGGGTCGAACCCAGGTCTGTAGTGATGCCTCTGGCACAGAGCATTAGACCTTTGCACCACTCGGCAGGCCTAAATGGAATTGTTTTATTGTGTTGACCACTAAGGCCAGCGATGTTTTAGAGTCATTATGTCCTGATCTCTGCTTAAACAAGCAGCAGCCCTTGCACTGGACCGTAAAACAACAGCTTAATAAACACCAAGCATGCTGACAAATTGGGAGCGCTATGCCGGGAGTCATTAACAGCTCTAAAACTTGTCGCAGCAATTACACTCACCCTCCTCTCCCTACCGCCCTCCTTCACTCCTGATGCCAAATTCAGGTGTCGCTTCCCTGCCTTTTACCATTTTACCAGCGGTGAACACCAGGCCAGAGGACTTCCAAATATTCTCACACCTGTATACACACCCAGAGAAATAAAGCTTTATCTTAACACAGCTGCAGTTCTGACTGACTGAGTGGGTCCTTGTGCATGAGGAGTAATGTGCAGTTGTCTCTGAAGAAAAAACACATGAAGTGTTCCCTTAAATTACGTGGAATAAGAGCTTCTAATTAGATGGCTTTTTTCCTGAATGTGGGAAGACAGACAGGCAGACATGCTGGAAAGAGAGCAGGAAAGCCGGCAAGGCAAGGCCATTTGGTTGCTCAACTCCTGCGCCTCTGCCTCCTCTCCCTTATCCTAGTCCCTTAACCCTGCCATCAGGCAGATACTTCTCAGTCATCCCAGGAATGCTGCAGATAACTATCACCTACCTCTTCACAGATACTAGGCCTCTCTCTCTCCTCTCACAGGCCCAGCTCTGACCGTGGCCCATAGTGCACATCCCTCCATACTTCAGAAGAGTGGGGTGGAGGGGGTAAGTTTGGGGCAGTGGAAAGAGAAGAGGAAGTAGAGGCAGGGAGGGAAAGGCAGTAAAGAGTGAGTTATGGGAGGAAAAGGAGTGGACATAGGCCAAACCCAAAATATGGTCTAAAAGCAAAGCAAGGCATCCTCCTTACATTTCTCCTCACTCCCCTACAGCCTCTCCCATCTCCCCTACAGCCTCTTCCTACTCCCCTAAAGCTTCTCCCCTCTCCCCTACAGCCTCTCCCATCTCCCCTACAGCCTCTTTCCACTCCCCTACAGCTTCTCCCTTCTCCCCTACAGCTTCTCCCCTCTCCCCTACAGCCTCTCCCCACTCCCCTTAGCCTCTCCCCACTCCCCTACAGCCTCTTCCCACTCCCCTACAGCCTCTCCCTTACAGCCTCTCTCCACTCCCCTTCAGCCTCTCCCCAGTCCCCTACAGCCTCTCCCCACTCCCCCACAGCCTAACCCCACTCACCTACAGCCTCTCCCCTGGGCCCACAAAGGAGAGTGCGCTGAGATGGGAGGGTCCATACTTTTCTCCCTAGTGCTGCTGGGGCCTGTGGTTCCATGCAATAGGAATCTTTCAATAAGCCTGAAATCTGGGCTATGTATACAATCAAAGGCTTTGGGCTAGGGATAATTACCAGTGTAATTAACCTGCTACCTGTAACAACAATCATCTCATTACATCATAAATAGGGCCTTTGAGAGGCCAACAATGGCTGATGCTCCTGGCTCTCTCTCTGATAGGCTGCTGCTCCTTCTCCTGGCCCTCTCTCTGAAAGGCTGCTGCTCCTTCTCCTGGCACTCTCTCTGATAGGCTGCTGCTCCTTCTCATGGCCCTCTCTCTGAAAGGCTGCTGCTCCTTCTCCTGGCCCTCTCTCTGAAAGGCTGCTGCTCCTTCTCCTGGCCCTCTCTCTGAAAGGCTGCTGCTCCTTCTCCTGGCACTCTCTCTGATAGGCTGCTGCTCCTTCTCCTGGCCCTCTCTCTGATTGGCTACTGCTCCTGGTTACGACTCTGATTATTCTAGCAGCCCCGACCGAGATCTCTACCTCCACTTCTCCATGAGTTGATTAATCAATTGGTGCTGTTGATTTTAGGAGTCACCAAACCTTTCAATTGTGCCAAGCATGTTCTTAGTTTTTTTTACCTTTATTTAACTAGGAAAGTCAGTTAAGAACTAATTCTTATTTACAATGACGGCCTACCAGGGGAACAGTGGGTAAACTGCCTTGTTCGGTCAGATTTTCACCTTTTTAGCTCGGGAATTCGATCCAGCAACCTTTCGGTTACTAGCCACACCGCTCTAACCACATTGCAGTAGATATTTTGCTGTTCTTTGTTTGCAGTAACTTCTTTGTTTGTTGTAATATCCCAAAAGAACATGGCTGTTTCACCATTAAGGGTTACAGCTTCAAGGGGGAATGTTTTACAGAAACCTAGCTGGATTCCTTGGATGTGATAAAAAGGTGATTATCTGCACAAAGATATCACTGAATCTATATAAAGATTATTCAAACAACAGCCTGTAGTTTTAGTAGCAGCCTCAACTTGGGCCTTGAAGGACTAACGCTACTCTCTCATCGAGGCTAGTTCAGTTCCGGCCATCCAGTTTGGAGAGAAAAAAACATCTAAAAGTAGATGGAATAAAGATGAGAAGGAAAAGGAGGCAGACTGTTGCAGATGTCAGGATCCAATTTGCATGAATTCCAAAGGGATCATTTGCAGGGGACGGAGAGCAACAACCCAAACCACCCACCCGATCACTCCTCTGTCATGGGTAGGGGAAAGGTATGGAGAAAATAAAACAAATAAGAAAAAAATAACAGTGACTAGAAATGGTGATCAGTGCCCAATGAAGGGCCTTGGGTCTCGACCAAAGATTTCACACTAGCTACCTCCCTGACAACTCCACCCTGTTCTGTTCCCCCTCAACTCCTCTATGTCTTCACGCTGCACCACTCGCACAAAAACATTGTGAATAATCTTCTCTTTCCTTCCCTTCTCTTCCCTCCTTAGCTCTTCCCAAATCAGACTGCTAGAATAGCTCCCAAAAGGTTATCTAAGTGCATGATTCGCCATCTCGTAAAGATCAAATCTCCTTCAGAAGCCTTGCTGCCTAACCAGTCCCTCCCCTCCCCTCCTCTCCTCTGCTCTGTCCTCCCGCAAGATGATCTTGGTACAATGGCACTATTCTCTCTCTGGCTGGTTAAAATGACATATGTCCCCTCTGCCCCTGTTCAGCTTTGATATCTTTATTACTGTGGCAGAAAACAAAACCACAGGCCGTGGATGGTGCCTTAGAGCTGGGGACTTCATCTCTTCTTAGGGTAGGTCTTGCCTCAGCATAGATGGGTGAATGGGTTCCCCCCGGAAGCAAAACTGGGTCATGTTCAATTAATTGGAATGGGCATGAAAATTAGCAGAGCAAACTGCATCAATTGTCACGACTCCCACCGAAGGTGGCTCCCCTGCCTGTTCGGGTGGCGCTCGGCGCTCGGCACTCGTCGTCGCCGGTTTACTAGCCGCCACCGATCCCTTTTTCCTTTTCTGTTGGTTTGGCCTTATTGGTTGCAACTGTCTCTTATTTTGTTTCTTGAGTTATGTCTATTTAAGCCTGATAGAGCCGCCTATGATTGAGTGGGATTGTTCCTCTGTTAGTTTGTGGATGTGTAATTTGTTTTCTCCGGACTGTTGGGGTCCTGTGTTTGGGCCGGTCAGTTTTATGCGCCTAGTGTTTTGGCGTGACCGTTTGTACCGGAATAAAATACGATTGTCCGAACCCTCTGCTCTCTGCGACTGACTCCAAACCCACTACTCCTAGAAGACCTGACATCAATATTCACCACAAAATAGAGGGTGTTTTTTCTCCTCCTTTCAGCCATGAATAAGATTGTGAATGGAGAGAATAGAGCAGAGGGATTAAAAGAAAACAAAGAAAGAGAGAGAGAGAGAGAGAGAGAGAGAGAGAGAGAGAGAGAGAGAGAGAGAGAGAGAAAGAGAGAAAGAGAGAGAGAGAGAGAGAGAGAGAGAGAGAGAAAGAGAGAAGCAGTTCATCACGTGATTGGTTTGTCTGCTAGCTACGGGCTATATGGCTTTATTAATCCCTAGGAGATCCATATCAAAGTCTTCTCCATAAAAACATCAGGAAGAGGAATTCACAGAATTAGGGGTTCCCCTTTTTGGCAGAGTGCAGTTTGTGATACAGCACCATGGCTCACTCACCATGTTACAGGCAGCGGGCGGATGATGATAGCAACATTGCTAGTGATTCTCTACCCCCAATTACACCTCAGACTCAAACAAACACATTTTTTGTTGGAGTGCAGGACACATTGGAGTTATTACTGGCTTCCATGGCCTGCCACACCCCACGGACATTGGCACTGAAGTGGGGGCTTACAGATATTGGTGGTGGGGGAGTATGTTACAAAATGGGGGTATGGGAGAGAAAATGAATGAAAAGGTTTATAAATCAACAAGTCAACCATCAGATTGTAGCCTCTGCTCGGCAGCCCTCTCATCAGCCAACTGCCATGAATTTTTTCTTTCTTTTTTCTCACAAATGTCCCAGAGGGAGGGAACAAAGCGAGCAGAACTGATTACTGCGCTGCTGCCCCGCTCCGCCAGTCTAAACTATGTTTGGCTTCCTAATGAGCTCACTAAAAACCCAATTCATCACCCATAACCCCTTCTCAACCCGCCGAGAAATCCCCCCATTATAGAAGAGGCAGGGGCCGTCGTTTACAGGCCAGCGTACTGAGTGGAGCGCTGGTGGTATCCTGACGCCAAGCGTGTTCCCTCTTCGCCCCCCATAGCACACTGCTCCCCCAATGCAACCCTCTCTACCCAAAACCAGGGGTGTCCCAGGCAGCCTGGGCACAGGAATGTCAGGCTCGGTGGCTCTAACAGGAATGGTCCTGCTTTCACGCCGGAGATTTCCACTTTAATACCCCCATCTCATAACCCTGGGAAGAGAGGAATTTGGTGGGAAGAGAATGTGGCTAGGGGGGAGGGGGGTTGAGGGGATAGATCTGGACATCAGATGGATGGATATAGCTGGAGAGAGAGAGAGGGGTAGCTAGCTAGCTAGGTGGATGACGAACAGCTGAGGAGGAAGGCGATTGTGTATTCCTCACTATTTGGACAGGGGTGGAAGGGAGAGAAAGTGGAGTGGAGGGATTGGAGGAGAGGAGAAACTCCAACTCCCACAGTTCCTCATTACATGGAGATGGAATGATCCTCCTGGCCCCTGAGCTGTAACTGAGAGATTACTGAATTGATGAATCCTCGGTTTAAAATGCAGCTGTTTTATTCTACTTTAGTAATTCATTATTTTTCAGATAGCGTATTGATTAAGGATAGCCCCTGATAAAGTTAAAACTGAGAGAATCCTCCTCTGGGCCTCAGCTAGGCCTGCTGTGGAGAGTCAATGAAACCTTTCTTTCTAGTAGTAGTGGGTAGTGAGTGGTGAATGGTGAGTAGTGAGTAGTAGGTTGTGAGTGGTTAGTACTGAGCAGTGAGTAGTGCGCGGTGAGTAGTGAGTAATAAATGGTGAGTGGTGAGTGGTGAGTAGTGAGTAGTAGGTTGTGAGTGGTTAGTACTGAGCAGTGAGTAGTGCGCGGTGAGTAGTGAGTAATAAATGGTGAGTGGTGTGTAGTGAGTAGTGAGTAGTAGGTTGTGGGTGGTTAGTACTGAGCAGTGAGTAGTGCGTGGTGAGTAGTGAGTAATAAATGGTGAGTGGTGGATGGTTAGTACTGAGCAGTGAGTAGTGCGTGGTGAGTAGTGAGTAATAAATGGTGAGTGGTGGATGGTTAGTACTGAGCAGTGAGTAGTGCGTGGTGAGTAGTGAGTAATAAATGGTGAGTGGTGGATGGTGAGTAGTGAGTTGTGAGTGGTGAGTGGTGAGTAGTGAGTGGTGTGTAGTGAGTAGTGAGTGATGAATGGTGAGTGGTGAGTGGTGTGTAGTGAGTGGTGTGTAGTGAGTGGTGAGTGGTGAGTGGTGAGTGGTGTGTAGTGAGTGGTGTGTAGTGAGTGGTGAGTGGTGAGTAGTGAGTGGTGTGTAGTGAGTAGTGAGTGGTGAGTGGTGAGTAGTGAGTGGTGTGTAGTGAGTAGTGAGTAGTGAGTGGTGGGTGGTGAGTTGTGGGTAGTGAGTGGTGAGTGGTGAGTAGTGAGTGGTGTGTAGTGAGTAGTGAGTGATGAATGGTGAGTGGTGAGTGGTGTGTAGTGAGTGGTGTGTAGTGAGTGGTGAGTGGTGAGTGGTGAGTGGTGAGTGGTGTGTAGTGAGTGGTGTGTAGTGAGTGGTGAGTGGTGAGTAGTGAGTGGTGTGTAGTGAGTAGTGAGTGATGAATGGTGAGTGGTGAGTGGTGGGTGGTGAGTAGTGAGTAGTGAGTGGTGGGTGGTGAGTTGTGGGTAGTGAGTGGTGAGTGGTGAGTAGTGAGTGGTGTGTAGTGAGTAGTGAGTGATGAATGGTGAGTGGTGAGTGGTGGGTGGTGAGTAGTGAGTAGTGAGTGGTGGGTGGTGGGTGGTGAGTTGTGGTTAGTGAATGGTGAGTAGTGAGTTGTGGGTTGTGGGTAGTGCGTAGTGCGTTGTGGGTGGTTAGTGGTGAGCGGTGAGTGATGAGTGAGTGGTGAGTAATGAGTTGTGGGTAGTGAGCGGTGAGTGATGAGTGATGAGTGAGTGGTGAGTAGTGAGTTGTGGGTAGTGAGTTGTGAGTGGTGAGTGGCTGATCAACAGACATACAGGACAGGCGTTTTTCTCAGAATATCCAACTAGCAGAGAAATCAGGTACTGTTTTACAAGAAAGGGAGCGAGCCACTCGTGTCAGGACCCTTCGCCTAGAGAATGCTTTCCAAGTCAATAACCAGCGCCTGGGTCACACAACACATTCATTCTCATTTACAGACAAGGAGATGGGATAAGAGGACAGAGAAGTCTTCATGTTCTGGCTCTATGGAGGTGAAGAGTTCTACAGGCATTGTGGATTTACATGGAACAAAACCCAAAAGGACGACCAATGTCCTCACAATGTTCATACGCTAGCAGCAGTGAACCCATATAATCAGATCCTACTGTACATACAGTACCTGCCTTGTGGGGACCTTAACACAGAGTCCTCATTAAGATCCCAGCAGTGTCCCCACAATCCTCCCAGTATCCCTATTCAGATAGCATAACGCTATCTGAATGTATGAAATAGTGGAGGAATGAATAAAGAGAGGACAAATATAATTGGAAGATGTAGGCAGTGCTTAATGCATTTCCAGATACTATTTCCCTTCCTTAATGGGAGTGGCAGAGAGGTTCTGACAAGCCTTCTATTGACTGTCCCTGATTCTTAAGGTAAATTCAGCAGGTCATTTAATTAAAACCCAATCCTGACACCAATTTAGATTTTTAGGGGCCTGACAGTTGTTGGCAGTGGGGATTGTCGTGGCAAGCAGAGGTGAGGTGAGAAGCCCATTACCACGGTGAAAAATGGGAGTTTCGAGTCACAGGGTTCAATTTACTGCCTCTGTTTCATTGACCTGCCCAAATAGGTATTTCATCACATTCCTAGTACACTTCTTTATTTCTAATTAGGTGGCTGAAACAAGCCTGTCTAAAATACAGACACACAGCAGGTGACAAGCAATGTCCAACCAACCATAATACAATTCTGTTGTTGCTGGTGTGCTGCTTCAGATTTCTCCTTTCTTCCCGAGAACATTAGAATACAACATTTCCCGTTGCAAACAAAACAACATAACCTCACAAAAAAAAGCCAGCTATCGCCAGGATGCGCCTGACTCCTCTTTGAACTCTTAATCGCCATGCCTTGCAAGTTAATATGCAGTCTTAAAGTTTCAGCTCTGTGGAGAACAAAAAAAAACACTGCATCTCTGATGCTATTAATTAGCTATGCTCCATGCCTCTCAGCTTTTTGAAGTCTCCTCTCCTTTTGTTTCTGCTCTTCTGTTTTTGTAGGGTTTCATTATTGACTTTTCAATTTTCCCGAAGTATCCACCCCTCCACTAGCGATAGCACCACAGAGTGTTTCTGTAGCAGGAGCAGCCGCGGTGTGGTACACACCCAGCTGCACCCCCAAGCCCACTTGCTAAGACACCGGCTGGGGAGCCCTTGGAGCAGGGGCATCCCACAGTTCACCACCATCCCAGCGCTCCCACCCCAGGGGGCCAAAATCAAAGAGAAAGGCCTTAAAATCTAACCATGGGTAATGAAGGTGCTCCACTCCTGAAACAATAAGCATATCCACACTTGAGAGAGAGAGAGAGAGAGAGAGCGAGAGAGAGAGAGGAGGAGGAAGAAGAAAGTCAGAGAGAGAACAAGATGAAGAACTTGGGCCAAGCTGGATAAGGGTGATTAAGGCTTGAACTTCCAAATACTGAGAGATGTAAGAAAGCGAAGTGAAGAAGAGAGTGGATGTGTGAAAGAGGAAAAATAGAGAAAGGGCAAAGGCCCACAGCCAGTGGTGATGGTAGCCGGGGCCACGCATCCTCCAAGCACGTATCAGTGGTGGTGAAAACAACAAGGAGGTCTGAGGACCACATGCCTCAGGACCCAAAGGAAGCCAAGGAGAGCACAACTAATTTCTGCCCAACAATGGATCATGGATGGGCGCCCACACAGTGGCAGGTGCTTTGAATAGCAGCATGGCCCTTGCAGCAGGGAGCTTCTCCTCTCTCTCCACCCCCCCTCTCTCTCTTTCTCACTCTCTACCAAGGGCCTTGGCGCTTGTTGGCTTGCGTAACCTTTCATTTTCAACAAGGCTTCCTTTTGACTTATAAAGGATGAAAACGATCTCATGGGGGGCCAGAGGAGAAACAGGCAGCGAGGCCTGTGGGGCAAACTCCAGACCAAGTCCTCCGCTCTACTCTCTCTCTCTTTCTCTCTTCCTTGGCCTAGGCCTGGGTCCTTTTCAGTTTTTTTTTCATCTCTAGCTTCAGTTTTTTTGTTACACTTCTTGTTTCTTTTTGTGTGTTGGTGTTTTTTTTAATAGTTGTGGAGTTTGTTCTCCAGTGGTGTCGGCTGGGCTGTCCTCCGGGCCATGCAGGGGTAAAGGCAGGGGAAGTTCCCCAACCTTAAGAACATTCTTTCCGGGGTCATAAGGTCAGGCTTCACAGATGTCTCACGCAGACAGTCAGTTGTCTAAGGACTGCATCCCAGGGAGTAAGCATTCGTTCCAAACAATGCAGCTTTTCCCCCTCACTTACAAAAGATGTTAAATGTGTTTGAGTTTTTTTTTCACTCTGTACTCGTTCTTTTTTTGTTCCCGAGGTGTTTTTTTGTTTGTTTTCAAAACATTTTTAAGAAAGGACTGGTTATCGCAAGAAAGCAATGTTTTCTTCTTCTTTACATTCTTTTAAACCCTCCTCTCTTCCTTAGCTTCCTCCAATTGTTCTAATGGGGCCTTAGTCATCAGTGCCTGATGGAGGATGGAAAGATGTCTTTAAAAATATTTTTTTCTTAAAAACATGCGTTGCCAGGGGAGAAAGACAAAAACACGCAACTACTACACAGCAACTGTCAAAGTACATGCACATACACACAAACTCTTGACTAGGCAGGGCAGAAGTCAGGCAAAAAGCAACCCTAAATAAAGAGACAGACAATATTTGAAGTAGAGCATTGCTGGGTAGCCTCAATCACAACAAAATGGTAGAAATAAATCATTTCCCGAACCAAATGGCTTTCATTAAAGCAAAATCAAGCTACTATATTTCAGGGGGGTGGGGCATGACACTGGAAATAAGGAAAAAAGATGGCAGCATTTACCATTCATGTTCAGCCTCAGAACATGGAAAACTGTGTAATTGGAACAACCTTAAAAAAACACAGGCGCTGAGCTCCCTATCCTTGTATAGCTTGTTTCTTTTTTTATCTCTCTCTCTCTTTTCATAAAGCCTTTTTTCCTAACCCCCTCCAAACATCTTCCCTGTATTTGGAAATTGATAACCTTCTAAGTGAATTTTGGAAGATGCATAATGAATGTTTTCTCACCCTGAGCCCTGAAGCCAGCCAAGATGGGTGCGTCTTGTTTGGCATGTTGATTTGTGTTGTTGCACATTTAGCCCCTCTGTTACTTAAGAGTGCTGCTTGCTCACTGCTTGGGGCATGTAAATAAGGAATTATCCTTGCCGACTAACTCTCCATTTACCTCCTTGGGGTAATCAGAAATGATTAGACTCTGGCTTCCAATAAACAGAGCTAATGGCACTAAAGCAATGTCAGATCTCTCACCTCCCTCAGTTTGCTCACCTGTCCCTTAAAATACAGCAACAGAAAGTGACCAGGTGTCTATGTGTAGTAAGTAGACATTCCGTTCTACCCTACAACAAGCACCCATTTGCTTAAAGACTCACTAAACCATGTAGCAGTGGGAATCAGACTAGAAAATAAGTTAATCTCCTATTAGGACCTCCAATGATTTGAAGAAACGTAAAAGACGTGCGTGTAAAAATCGGGGAAGAACTCAGATCTTAACTGAATGAATTGTCTTTATGGTCCTTCCACTCCCACTCTCCTGGACGCAGGCCGCATAGTTAAAGCTACTACCTGTAGAGTGTAGCTGCTCTACTCAGCTCCAAATACTCCAAACCCACCCAAACAAACCCTGTCTTACAAACTCACTCTTACAAACCCACTCTTACAAACCCACTCTTACAAACCCACTCTTACAAACCCACTCTTACAAACCCACTCTTACAAACCCACTCTTACAAACCCACCCTTACAAACCCACTCTTACAAACCCACTCTTACAAACCCACCCTTACAAACCCACCCGAACAAACCCTGTCTTACAAACTCACTCTTACAAACCCACTCTTACAAACCCACTCTTACAAACCCACCCTTACAAACCCACCCTTACAAACCCACTCTTACAAACCCACCCTAACAAACCCTGTCTTACAAACCCACGTTTACAAACCCACGTTTACAAACCCACTCTTACAAACAACAAACTGTTGTTCGGTGCTTTCCCGGCTAAGGGGGCAGTAGCTCTTCGACTGCATCAGATTCACAACTGTCAGTGTCCATGCTAGCTGGGCTAGCAACAAATGTAGAATTACTGATGCTAGCATTGGATGTGCTTGTGGAAGCAGAACAACTTGTGTCGTCGACAGGTGCAGGTGTAGTACTGCTGGTAGTAGCAGTACTACCAGTAGAGCTGGTATGTGTCTCTATGGATGCAGAACAACTTGTGTCATCGACAGGTGCAGGTGTAGTACTGCTGGTAGTAGCAGTACTACCAGTAGAGCTGGTATGTGTCTCTATGGATGCAGAACAACTTGTGTCATCGACAGGTGCAGGTGTAGTACTGCTGGTAGTAGCAGTACTACCAGTAGAGCTGGTATGTGTCTCTATGGATGCAGAACAACTTGTGTCATCGACAGGTGCAGGTGTAGTACTGCTGGTAGTAGCAGTACTACCAGTAGAGCTGGTATGTGTCTCTATGGATGCGGGTCTTACTTATTTGAACCATTTATCAATTTTCAAGCAAACAGAATGAGCAGCAGCTACGTTTGGCTAAATACAGACCGTTAGTGGAATTCCCGCGAGAGAGTAACGGTTAATGTGATTGAATGTTAATTATTTGACTAGGCTACCTGTGTTTGACATTGTGTTATTTCGCTGAACACTAGATGGTTTAATTAGATTTTTTGTCAGTGAAACCAGGCTACTCAGGCGAGAAGAAAACCTCAGCCCTCACCTATTTTTTGTTTCTTTTAAATGTGAATCACATTTTTATTTGGCGTACCCCAACGGCATTGTGCAGTTTGGGAATAGCTGTACTAGACTATACCACAACACACAGCTAATTAGCTAGCAATACACTTACCTTCAACAATGCTTTACTTTTTAATCATCATTTTTTGGGGACTCTAGCTTTGAGGTGGAGTTAAGAGACTCTGGGGGGGGGGGGGGGTTAAAGGAGGGATTAGAGAGCCATGGGAGACAGAAAAATGAAGAAAGTAAAAGAGCAAGGCTCATTGGTCAAACACAAAGAAGGGTGCGAGGGAAGAGACCCTGTCAGGGTTAAATACCAACTAAGGACACCTTAAACGGGGCTGGCTGAGCAGCTATGAAGGGCACTGGAGTCCCCCCGCAGGTGCGCCTTTGACAGATGTGGCCTCCCTAACCTCTCTCTCAGCTAGAATGGGGACTGGGGTCAGGCCAGACATAGCCTGGGGCTGCCTATGGCACCTGACTGTCTCTGGAACTCTCTCGTTGCTTCACACACAAACACACACACAACAAATCTGGTGGCGACTAGATCAATTGGATTATCGCCTCTTAAGGGTGACTTCCCTAAAACAAGATCCACAATTTCCTGGGAAAGCAGTATCCCTTTAAAGAGGCCGAGCAGCATTGTCATCCTTGTAAAAAATACAGCAGCATTGTCATCCTTTACTGTCTATCTCTCTCTATTACTGTCTATCTATCTCTCTATTACTATCTCTCTCTCTCTATTACTGTTTATCTCTCTCCCTATTACTATCTCTCTATTACTATCTATCTCTCTCTCTCTATTACTGTCTCCCTCTCTCTATTATTATCTCTCTCTCTCTATTACTATTGCTTGCTCTCTCTATTACTATCTCTCTCTCTATTACTGGCTATCTCTCACTATTACTGTATCTCTCTCTCTCTCTATTACTGTCTATCTCTCTCTCTATTACTGTCTCTCTCTATTACTATCTCTCTCTCTATTACTGTCTATCTCTCTCTATATTACTATCTCTCTCTCTCTATTAAAGTGTTCTTTTCTCAGGAAGGCCAAGTCTGAATATTTTATGTCTGTTACCACTGATAACCTGAATGATCCTAGATAATTTTGGAAGGCTATTAAGTCTATGTCTGGTAACAGTAATGTTAATGAATCACCGTCATGTGTTTTGAAAGACTCTGTTGTTGTATATGACAAAACTAAAATGCTGAATTGTTTCAATGAGCACTTTGCATCATCTGGTAGGCTATTTGATTCAGTGTCCTCTGTCTCTGTACAACCCTGTGTGGATGAACCAGTGAGAGCTGGTCAAAATTTTAGCTTTTTGCCATTCTCAGTGCAGGTGGTACATAAAGCCCTGAAATCCTTAGATCAGAGAAAGCCTGCAGGTCCCGATCTTTTGGATCCCTGCTTTTTAAATCTGGCAGCTGATTTCATAGCTGAACCACTTACATATCTGTTCAATCTAACCCTGGAATGTAATGAAATTCTGAAAATCTGGAAATCAGTATGTCCTACCACTTTTAAAAGGGGGAGATCCAACTCTTTTAAATAATTATAGGCCAATCTCAAAGCTGTCACCCCTGGTGAAAATACTTTAAACCCTTGTGAGTGAACAGCTAAAATAGTTTTTATTTACTAACTCTATTTTATCAATGTACCAATCGAGCTTTAGGAGGAAGCATAGCACAATAACAGCAGCCATGAAGGTTTTAAATGATATCACTGAAACCCTTGACAAAAAAAACAGCACTGTGTCTCACTTTTTATTGATCTCTCTAAGGCTTTTGATACAGTTGATCATGCTAAACTAAGGCAGAAATTGTCAAGTGTAGGTCTTTCAGAGCATGCAGTTGCATGATTTGCTAACTATCTGTCTGATAGAACTCAGCGCACTCAATTTGATTGGCTTATGTCTGTTAAATTGTCTGTCTTTAATGGTGTCCCCCAAGGCTCTGTACTTGGTCCTCTCTTATTCAATATTTTTTTAATGATTTAGACAAAAATGTCCAAAATGCGCAACTTCATTTTTATGCTGATTATACTGTTATTTACTGTTGTGCCTCGTCTCTTACAAAAGCTTTCCAGAACTTGCAAACTGCTTTTTATACTGTTCAACATACCTTGTGTCAATTGAAGCTTATCCTCAATACTGACAAAACTAAACTAATGGTGTTTCCTAAAGCAAGAAATAGACCTCTGAACCTTCCACCTATTACTATCTGCCAGGGCAAGGAGATTGAGGTTGTAACCTCATATAAATATCTTGGAATTTTAATGGATGACGACCTCTCTTTTAAATTGCATATTCAATAATTTACAAAAAATATTGAAGCTGAAATTGGGATTTTATTTTAGGAATAATGCCTGTTTTTATTTTGAAGCCAGAAGGAGACTAGTATCAGCTACATGTATGCCTTTACTAGACTATGGAGATATTTTATATATGAATGCTTCTGCTCAGTGTTTGAGGTCAATGGACACTCTTTACCATGGCACTTTGAGAATTATTTTAAACTGCAAAACACTTACGCACCACTGCACTTTGTATACCAGGGTTGGCTGGCCTTCTCTAGTCACTCGTAGGCTCAGTCACTGGTATACTTTTATTTACAATGCCATTTTGGGTTTACTACCTTTTTATTTGGGAATTTTTATTGTTCAGAAATGTGGTGGGTACTCTCTTCGTTCGCTGGACTTTATCCTGCTAACTGTTCCAAATGTCCAAACTGAATTTGGTAAAAGGACTTTTATGTACTCTGCGCCGTCGTCTTGGAATGCCTTACAAAATACTTTTAAACTGGAAGAACTTGTCCCAATTGGTATTTTTAAATCACTGATGAATGGTCTTGAGACTGATTCCCTGACCTGTCAATGTTTTTAATTTGCTGTTTTTGATTTTGTATTCTATGGTTTTTACTAGATTACTTTGTTTGTTTGTCTGTCATTTTTGTAATGACTTGGTGCTGCCTATCTTGGCCAGGACGCTCTTGAAAAAAATAGATTTTAAATCTCAAGGAGCCCTTCCTGGTTAAATTAAGGTTAAATAAAATAAAATATATATTACTGTCTCTCTCTATTACTATCTATCTCTCTATTATTGTCTCTCTCTCTCAATTACTGTCTCTCTCTCTCTATATTACTGTCTCTCTCTCTCTATTACTGTCTCTCTCTATTTCTGTATCTCTCTCTCTAATACTATCTCTCTCTTTCAGTCCTTCTGTATCTCTCTCTCTATTACTATCTCTCTATATATATTACTGTCTCTGTCTCTCTATTACTATCTCTCTCTATTACTGTATCTCTCTCTCTATTACTCTCTCTCTCTATTAGTCCTTCTGTCTCTCTCTCTCTCTATTACTGTCTCTCTCTCTCTCTATTACTGTTTCTCTCTCTCTATTACTCTCTCTCTCTATTAGTCCTTCTGTCTCTCTCTCTCTATTACTCTCTCTCTCTATTAGTCCTTCTACCTCTCTCTCTCTATTACTCTCTCTCTCTATTACTCTCTCTCTCTATTAGTCCTTCTGTCTCTCTCTCTCTATTACTATCTCTCTCTATTAGTCCTTCTGTATCTCTCTCTCTATTACTGTTTCTCTCTCTCTATTACTGTATCTCTCTCTCTATTACTATCTCTCTCTATTAGTCCTTCTGTATCTCTCTCTCTATTACTCTCTCTCTATTAGTCCTTCTGTATCTCTCTCTCTATTACTCTCTCTCTATTAGTCCTTCTGTATCTCTCTCTCTATTACTGTTTCTCTCTCTCTATTACTGTATCTCTCTCTCTATTACTATCTCTCTCTATTAGTCCTTCTGTATCTCTCTCTCTATTACTATCTCTCTCTATTAGTCCTTCTGTATCTCTCTCTCTATTACTATCTCTCTCTATTAGTCCTTCTGTATCTCTCTCTCTATTACTCTCTCTCTCTATTAGTCCTTCTCTACCTCTCTCTCTCTATTACTGTATCTCTCTCTCTATTACTCTCTCTCTCTATTAGTCCTTCTCTACCTCTCTCTCTCTAATACTGTATCTCTCTCTCTATTACTCTCTCTCTCTATTAGTCCTTCTCTACCTCTCTCTCTCTATTACTGTTTCTCTCTCTCTATTACTATCTCTCTCTATTACTGTATCTCTCTCTCTATTACTGTCTCTCTCTATTACTGTATCTCTCTCTCTATTACTATCTCTCTCTATTAGTCCTTCTCTACCTCTCTCTCTCTATTACTGTTTCTCTCTCTCTATTACTCTCTCTCTCTATTAGTCCTTCTCTACCTCTCTCTCTCTATTACTCTCTCTCTCTATTAGTCCTTCTGTATCTCTCTCTCTATTACTGTTTCTCTCTCTCTATTACTCTCTCTCTCTATTAGTCCTTCTCTACCTCTCTCTCTCTATTACTATCTCTCTCTCTCTATTAGTCCTTCTCTACCTCTCTCTCTCTATTACTGTATCTCTCTCTCTATTACTGTCTCTCTCTCTCTCTATTACTGTTTCTCTCTCTCTATTACTCTCTCTCTCTATTAGTCCTTCTCTACCTCTCTCTCTCTATTACTGTTTCTCTCTCTCTATTACTCTCTCTCTCTATTAGTCCTTCTCTACCTCTCTCTCTCTATTACTGTATCTCTCTCTCTATTACTCTCTCTCTCTATTAGTCCTTCTCTACCTCTCTCTCTCTATTACTGTATCTCTCTCTCTATTACTCTCTCTCTCTATTAGTCCTTCTCTACCTCTCTCTCTCTATTACTATCTCTCTCTCTCTATTAGTCCTTCTCTACCTCTCTCTCTCTATTACTGTATCTCTCTCTCTATTACTATCTCTCTCTATTAGTCCTTCTCTACCTCTCTCTCTCTATTACTGTCTCTCTCTCTCTATTAGTCCTTCTCTACCTCTCTCTCTCTATTACTGTATCTCTCTCTCTATTACTCTCTCTCTCTATTAGTCCTTCTCTACCTCTCTCTCTCTATTACTGTTTCTCTCTCTCTATTACTCTCTCTCTCTATTAGTCCTTCTCTACCTCTCTCTCTCTATTACTGTATCTCTCTCTCTATTACTCTCTCTCTCTATTAGTCCTTCTCTACCTCTCTCTCTCTATTACTGTATCTCTCTCTCTATTACTATCTCTCTCTATTAGTCCTTCTCTACCTCTCTCTCTCTATTACTGTTTCTCTCTCTCTATTACTCTCTCTCTCTATTAGTCCTTCTCTACCTCTCTCTCTCTATTACTGTATCTCTCTCTCTATTACTCTCTCTCTCTATTAGTCCTTCTCTACCTCTCTCTCTCTATTACTGTCTCTCTCTCTCTATTAGTCCTTCTCTACCTCTCTCTCTCTATTACTATCTCTCTCTCTCTATTAGTCCTTCTCTACCTCTCTCTCTCTATTACTCTCTCTCTCTATTAGTCCTTCTCTACCTCTCTCTCTCTATTACTGTCTCTCTCTATTACTGTCTCTCTCTCTCTATTACTGTCTCTCTCTCTCTATTAGTCCTTCTCTACCTCTCTCTCTCTATTACTCTCTCTCTCTATTAGTCCTTCTCTACCTCTCTCTCTCTATTACTGTATCTCTCTCTCTATTACTATCTCTCTCTATTAGTCCTTCTCTACCTCTCTCTCTCTATTACTGTTTCTCTCTCTCTATTACTATCTCTCTCTATTAGTCCTTCTCTACCTCTCTCTCTCTATTACTGTTTCTCTCTCTCTATTACTCTCTCTCTCTATTAGTCCTTCTCTACCTCTCTCTCTCTATTACTGTCTCTCTCTCTCTATTACTGTCTCTCTCTCTCTATTAGTCCTTCTCTACCTCTCTCTCTCTATTACTCTCTCTCTCTATTAGTCCTTCTCTACCTCTCTCTCTCTATTACTGTATCTCTCTCTCTATTACTATCTCTCTCTATTAGTCCTTCTCTACCTCTCTCTCTCTATTACTGTATCTCTCTCTCTATTACTATCTCTCTCTATTAGTCCTTCTCTACCTCTCTCTCTCTATTACTGTTTCTCTCTCTCTATTACTCTCTCTCTCTATTAGTCCTTCTCTACCTCTCTCTCTCTATTACTGTATCTCTCTCTCTATTAGTCCTTCTCTACCTCTCTCTCTCTATTACTGTATCTCTCTCTCTATTACTGTATCTCTCTCTCTATTACTCTCTCTCTCTATTAGTCCTTCTCTACCTCTCTCTCTCTATTACTATCTCTCTCTATTAGTCCTTCTCTACCTCTCTCTCTCTATTACTGTATCTCTCTCTCTATTACTATCTCTCTCTATTACTGTATCTCTCTCTCTATTACTATCTCTCTCTATTAGTCCTTCTGTCTCTCTCTCTCTATTACTGTCTCTCTCTCTCTATTACTATCTCTCTCTCTATTACTGTCTCTCTCTCTATTACTATCTCTCTCTCTATTACTGTCTCTCTCTCTCTATTACTATCTCTCTCTATTACTGTATCTCTCTCTCTATTACTGTATCTCTCTCTCTATTACTCTCTCTCTCTATTAGTCCTTCTCTACCTCTCTCTCTCTATTACTGTATCTCTCTCTCTATTACTCTCTCTCTCTATTAGTCCTTCTACCTCTCTCTCTCTATTACTGTTTCTCTCTCTCTATTACTATCTCTCTCTATTAGTCCTTCTGTCTCTCTCTCTCTATTACTGTCTCTCTCTCTCTATTACTGTCTCTCTCTCTCTCTCTCTCTATTACTATCTCTCTCTATTAGTCCTTCTGTCTCTCTCTCTCTATTACTGTCTCTCTCTCTCTATTACTGTCTCTCTCTCTCTCTATTACTGTATCTCTCTCTCTATTACTGTCTCTCTCTATTACTGTATCTCTCTCTCTATTACTATCTCTCTCTTTTAGTCCTTCGGTATCTCTCTCTCTATTACTGTCTCTCTCTATTAGTCCTTCTGTCTCTCTCTCTCTATTACTATCTCTCTCTATTAGTCCTTCTGTCTCTCTCTCTCTATTACTATCTCTCTCTCTCTATTACTGTCTCTCTCTCTCTATTACTGTCTCTCTCTCTCTATTACTGTCTCTCTCTCTCTATTACTGTCTCTCTCTCTCTATTACTGTCTCTCTCTCTCTATTACTGTCTCTCTCTCTCTCTATTACTGTATCTCTCTCTCTATTACTGTCTCTCTCTATTCGTCCTTCTCTCTCTCTCTCTCTCTCTATTACTATCTCTCTCTATTAGTCCTTCTGTCTCTCTCTCTCTATTACTATCTCTCTCTTCCTCTATTACTGTATCTCTCTCTCTATTACTGTTTCTCTCTCTCTATTACTGTTTCTCTCTCTCTATTACTATCTCTCTCTTTTAGTCCTTCTGTCTCTCTTCCTCTATTACTATCTCTCTCTTTTAGTCCTTTTGTCTCTCTTCCTCTATTACTGTCTCTCTTCCTCTATTACTGTCTCTCTTCCTCTATTACTCTCTCTCTCTCTTCCTCTATTACTCTCTCTCTCCCTCTATTACTCTCTTCCTCTATTACTCTCTCTCTCTCTCTCTCTCTCTCTCTCTCTCTCTCTCTCTATTACTGTCTCTCTCTATTAGTCCTATTGTCTCTCTCTCTATTACTGTTTCTCTCTTACTAAAATGCTCTATTTCTACCCTTCTCTCTCTTTCTTTGCTCTACATCTTACTTACTCAATATCACTACTTACATCTTACTCTATTTCTCTCTCTATTTCTAGCCCATGAGGTGCAACACACAGAACAGGTCACCATGCTTCATATAGTTCAATCATGATTGCTTTCCTGTTTCCCCCCATCATTTCCTCTCTGTTTTTTAATTACACTCAACTCACTTTCAGAGAAGCTGGTCTTCATCTACTAAAAGAGAGGACAGAAAGAATGAAAGAAAGAAAGAAAGAAAGAAAGAAAGAAAGAAAGAAAGAAAGAAAGAAAGAAAGAAAGAAAGAAAGAAAGAAAGAAAGAAAGAAAGAAAGAAAGAAAGAAAGAAAGAAAAAAGCCTTTCCCCTGATGGCACATAACATACATTCTCTTCAGCTGCTGTCAGAATAATTTTAGTAATTTTTTCCCTATGTCCAGCAAACATTAGTTTGCACATTAGCTTGACCCAGTTAATGTCTTTCCCGCCGCAGAAGGAGAAAAGAGAACGAGAGGATCCAGGCTCGGGTTGATCAGAGCCGGGCCGGGCCGAGCTAAACTGGGCTGGTGGCCTGTTCATGATTATGGACCAGAGGGACCTAGCCACAGCCAGAGAGGGAGGGGGAGAGAGAGAGAGAGAGAGACAGACAGACAGACAGACAGACAGACAGACAGACAGACAGACAGACAGACAGACAGAGAGACAGAGAGACAGAGAGACAGAGAGAGGGGGAGGGAGGAACAGCCTGAGGAACATCTGAGAACCAAAGAGAAGGGAAGAGAAGAGTAGAGAGGAGAAGAAGAGAGGAGAGGAGTGGAGAGGAGAGGAGGAGAGGAGAGAGGAGTGGAGAGGAGAGGACTGTGGTTGGGGTGCAGAGTGGAGGGGAAAGCTTGGGGAAGGCAGGAAAGGAGGGAGTGGGTGAAATCCTCTGGTTGAATTACTGGAGATCCTCTGGTAGACTTACTGGAGAGCATTAACGCTTCTTTTCTTTCTATTCTTTTGATGTGTGATTTTTTTCTCACAGATTCCAGCATGTTAAGAGTGAGAACAGAGAGGGGGGGGGGGGGGGGCTGAGAGAGAGAGGAGGGGGGAGCTGATCATTCTGTTTAATCACCATTTGGAAGAGGGCCAGATAGTCTGCAGTGAGTGAGGGAGGGAGGTGGAAAGAGAGAGAGAGATAGAGAGAGACTAAAAGAGAGGGGGATGAGCCTGAGAGCTGAGCCCCTTGAAACAGCTTGGAGCAAAGCAGTGTGTGTGTGTGTGTGTGTGTGTGTGTGTGTGTGTGTGTGCGTGTGTGTGTGTACACCAACGTGCGTCTGAGAGTGAGGCCCTGTGAATGCCTGTGAATGCCTGTGAATGCCTGTAAATGCTGAATCCAGCAAGAATCTGGTCTCAGTGCGGAGTGGAGGGAGCAGAGGGAGCGGGAGAGATCCATTTTAAAACTATGTGCATTAACTATACTGGCCCCATAGATTAAGCACTCTGCATGAATAATTTAGCCACTCTTATGCTAATGGGATCATGAAAGTATCCCCTCTGTTCTGTGTTTTCTTCCCCCTCCGGAGCAACTATTCTCAGCTTTCAACAATAGCCCTGCCCCTTCTGAACAACCCAGAGACACTGATACTGTTTTCACAACAACGCCACAGGCACCTGACTAGCATGGCCTGGACATGTAGTGACACAGCTTTACAACCCATATGTAGACAACAACCCCTTGGAGAACTCTTCATGTAGTAACGTTATGCATGTTGGAAAGTCATGCTACGGGTAGGCCAGGCCTGTGTAGGAAAGCTCTGTGTTTATCCATTCTCCTGCTTTGGCTAGGGTGTCAATAAGATCTGTGGGCACAGTGACCGACGGCCCAAATGCCAGTGAAAGCCACAGGCGGAAGGCACACCAGGCACATCACGATAGCTCTTAATTTATTGTTAATGCGATCATTGTTGCCATTTAAGTGGTTTTGTAAGCAATCTACTGAGGGCAGGCTCCTCTTCCTAAACCTTCCATCCTGGCTGCTGCTATCCTCACCTTGGCTGCCCTCACTTCCTCCTCTATCTATCTCTCTCTCTCTCTCTCTCTCTCTCTCTCTCGCTCCGTCCTTCTTGAGCATCTCTCTCTCTCTCTCTCTCTCTCGCTCCGTCCTTCTTGAGCATCTCTTTCTCTCTCTCTCTCTCTCTCTCTCTCTCGCTCCGTCCTTCTTGAGCATCTCTCTCTCTCTCTCTCTCTCTCTCTCTCTCTCTCTCTCTCTCTCTCTCTCTCTCTCTCTCTCGAGCATCTCTTTCTCTCTCTCTCTCTCTCTCTCGCTCCGTCCTTCTTGAGCATCTCTCTCTGCTGTCTGATTTGTTTTGAAAGAAGGAGGAAATTCTAGCCTGTTTCCACCCTTGCTGCTGTGGTGTTGTGGTGAGGTAGGGGCACTGTGTAAAAGTTATCAGTCCTCTAACAGCTGGGAGTGACGGCCATAAAACAGCAGGGCCTGGTTCTGCTTTACTGTTTATCTGTTGTTTATGGGCCAGTATTCAGCTTTAATTACTAGTCTAAATTAAACTCTAACAGGCACCCAGAGACAGCCAACTAGCACATACACACAGGGCAGGAACAGCAGACACAAAAATGCAACAAGGCTTCCATCTTGTGTTTTAGCTGAGTCCCTGGCTTCCTTTCTATTGTGGTTTCCTTTTACTTCCCTTATTTTGGGGGGGACTTCATTTGAGCACACAGTAAAGCTGTACCAGGGCATTGAAAAAAGAGAAAAAGAAGCCAAAGGTCTGGAAACTGACAGATTTCTGGGTTTGACCAGGGAGCCGTGTCCCCACAAGGAATGACCCCCCTCTGGTGAGCTCAACCACAATGGCCCTGCCTAGAGGGGCCCCTGGACAGGGATGGGCGAGCTGCACACACTGAAAACACACACACCACACCGCCACCAGGGCTACTGTAGCACACTCCCACCAAGCCCCACCACTCTCTCTCTAACCCTCCCTCAATCTCTCTCTCTCTCCCTCAACCTCTCTCTCTCTCCCTCCATCTCTCTCTCCCTCAACCTCTCTCGCACTCCCTCAACCTCTCTCGCTCTCCCTCAACCTCTCTCGCTCTCCCTCAACCTCTCTCGCTCTCGCTCACTCTCTCTCTCTCTCTCTCCCTCTCTCAACCCCTCTCTCTCCACCTCTATCTTTCTCTCTCTGCACCTCTCAGGGGAGTCTGTGTAGCTGCAGAACATGGAGGATTGTTCAATTGCTGAGAAAATGTACAAAACGTTTTCTCTTTTTTTTTTTGCTGGGGATTTTGGTAGTAAAACAGGGGGAATGGTATGGAGACACCTTTTGGTAGTAAAACAGGGGGAATGGTATGGAGAGACCTTTTGGTAGTAAAACAGGGGGAATGGTATGGAGAGGCCTTTTGGTAGTAAAACAGGGGGAATGGTATGGAGAGGCCTTTTGGTAGTAAAACAGGGGGAATGGTATGGAGACACCTTTTGGTAGTAAAACAGGGGGAATGGTATGGAGAGACCTTTTGGTAGTAAAACAGGGGGAATGGTATGGAGAGGCCTTTTGGTAGTAAAACAGGGGAATGGTATGGAGAGGCCTTTTGGTAGTAAAACAGGGGGAATGGTATGGAGAGGCCTTTTGGTAGTAAAACAGGGGGAATGGTATGGAGAGGCCTTTTGGTAGTAAAACAGGGGAATGGTATGGAGAGACCTTTTGGTAGTAAAACAGGGGGAATGGTATGGAGACACCTTTTGGTAGTAAAACAGGGGGAATGGTATGGAGAGGCCTTTTGCTCACCACTCAAGATGTCAACATGGTTTGGTTTTCATGCATATCTAATAATTATAGGAGCGGCCTGAAGAAAGGGAGGGAGGGAGGGAGGGAGGGAGGGAGGGAGGGAGGGAGGGAGGGAGGGAGGGAGGGAGGGAGGGAGAGCAAGAGCTTCCCTACCTTGAAGTTGTATCAGTAGTGAGGATTTACTGTAGTTGAGTGAGTCTGTGAGTGTATCTGACTGTACAATGTTTGGCATGGACATGAAGTGGATTATGCTTCATCCGATTCCAGCTCAAACACATTTTGGGTGTTTTAAACTGATATTGGCCACCTTCTTCAAAATAAACTCCTATTTTTAAACAGCCACCGACATCAGGTCTGACTTATTACTACTTCATTTACGTTTCTGGTGTCTCAAGATAAGTTCGGAATAAATCAAAAGAGCTGCTAATCAAAAGGGCTACAAGCCGAGCCAACACTGATACTCTGATAGTGGAGAGCACTGAGCTGCAATCTGTAAGGAAGCCTATTGAAACTTCTCCCATGCACCACTGCTGTTTATCAAGCTAGAACACATGGAGTTCTGCTCACAGACAGTAAGTAAGAGTGCAGAATTTCCCCCGAAGGTGATAATTCATATTTTCATTTTTGGAAGGGATTTCAGAGTGGGGAAAAAGTGTGTGAGCGAATGAGGTGGAGGATGAGGAGGAAGAGGGGTGGGGTGTTAGCAGGCCTGTGTACTGTAACCAACCTCTCTCTCTCCAATGTGTCAAAACCTTAACTGGCAATCTCTACTGACAGCTA
Organism: Oncorhynchus mykiss; assembly: GCF_013265735.2. Taxonomy (NCBI): domain Eukaryota; kingdom Metazoa; phylum Chordata; class Actinopteri; order Salmoniformes; family Salmonidae; genus Oncorhynchus; species Oncorhynchus mykiss. The sequence continues at coordinate 26,215,029 of NC_048589.1, forward strand.
TGAGCATGCTTCACCTTGCTTTACTGCTTCACAATAAATGATTCCTTAAGAGGGGATACATATATTTTCTCACTGGTTAAAATGTTTTCTGGCAGGGGTTCAGAATAATGCTCAGTGCTGAGATACAAGCAAGAGATTATGTTGTTAAGAATGTACATTTTCTCTAGGCCTGTCTCTAAATTCACACTCGCCAACGCATCCACTCAGCCATTGTCAGAGAGAGACCCCTGTGTAGGTTATATAAATCAGGAACATTTCAACACTCACTAGAAAATACAAGACCCAAAAAGGTGGCCTTAAGACTTCTCATTTAAAAGAAATGAAGCGATTTGTTAAGCCCCACACATCTTTCAACCTGCAGTGGGCTAAATCAGGCCCACACATCTTTCAACCTGCAGTGGGCTAAATCAGGCCCACACATCTTTCAACCTGCAGTGGGCTAAATCAGGCCCACACATATTTCAACCTGCAGTGGGCTACATCAGGCCCACACAGAGTAATTATTGGTAATTATTGGTCTTAAACAAATCTACTTTGAAACAAAAGTATACACCTCACACACATGGTTATGGGCTTACAAAAACACAGACACCTGTACCATGTCAGATATAGAGTTGAAATGTAATACATTTTGGGATTGGATCCCAATATTACACTTTATATACATCACAGAAGACTGAAATATAACAAAACTGTTTGACATGGAAACACTGGATTTCCGTCATAAAAAAAGGTTTAAAACTTTATTAATTACGAAATTATGACAAATATTAATAACATTCCACCCATAAGGCCAAAGAGGGTGCTTTTGGTCATTGACTGCAGGAAAGGGCTACAAGTATTCACAGAAAAGGAGGATTCACTTATGGATTTTAGTTCTGTCCGTTACAGCTCTTGTCTTTCCTTCCGCCTCCCTGACTCTCTCTCTCTTTCTCTCCCTCTATCCCCTTTCCCTCATTCTTTCTTTCTTTCTACAGTACCTCAACCTCCACCCATTTTAACAGAGGCTAACCTGTTAAATACCTGATTAATTAGGTGAGGCACACATTTGGCTCTTTCTCTGTGGGCTTAAGTGTTCAGACTATGGAGTGTATTTTTGTAACGTGGAAATGTGGTTGAGATGAGAAGGCTATCCATGCATGGAGAGGAGTAGAGTGGAGGGGAGAGGACAGGGGGCTCTGTCAGAGTGGAAGGGTCAGAGTTGTGAGTCAGGGAGAGCTTCAAGCGTAAACGTAATTGCAAGAATGTGAAAAATGAGGCAGACGGCTCCCGAGCGGAGCTAAAGGTCAGAGCGCGCCTCACACGAAACAACTGGCTGGAGGACGGCCTCATTAGACCATTAAATCAGCTGCCTCCTCTCTCTCGCTCCTTTCTCTCTTCTTTTTTCTCATTCGTACTCTTTTTTTCTCTCTGTCTTGATTTTCTCTCCTCATTTTCCCTACTCTGTTTTTTCTACTCCTTTCTCTCTACACCTCGTTTTGGCATCTCTTTTTCTCTCTCCTCTTTCTTTTGTTCTATCCCCCTCCTCCTTCTTTTCCTTTTTTTCACTCGGATGTTTGAGCTGGAGGTAAGTACAGCATTTATCCCCTTTTGGTCTGGGGCAGGGAGGCCCAGGTCTGGTCTGGGGCAGGGAGGCCCAGGTCTGGTCTGGGTCCTACTTGGCCCAGTGCTCAGCGTCGTACGGTAACTGTCTTGGCCCATATTGATCAGCTGTTACTGGATCCGGTGATGAGAGGAGTCGATAAGTGCTCTGTGGATTACAGGTCACTTGTACATATGCGTGTAAGATAATCAATAGGCAGTGCATTTCTTTCTACTTCCTCCCTCTCTCTATTATTTCTCTCCCTTGTGCAGCCTTCTTTTCTGCATCGCTTAGTCTCTATAAGGGAGGGATGGCCAACAATGAGGAGGTATAGTATATTCAATAAACCTGAATTTAACAAATCAATATTTTGACAGATGTATAGTGGCTACACTGGTTTCTAAAAAGGGGTTCAATATGTGAACTGAATCTCAGAGCTACTGTTCACCTTGCCAGACACAGGCCACAGTGACTGGCCAGATCCTCTCTAATTCGCGGTGCATCTCGAGAACCGGAGATACTGACTGTCAAGGCCAAGCCCCTTCCGTTCAGCCAGTCAGCTGCCTTTGATGCAACTAGTCCTGACACGGGCCCACCACAAAGGTCTACTCTAGGAGTGTCTCTGTGGTCAGTAATGGTTCAGCAACACAGCCACTCCGACAGACCCACAGACTCAGACAGACTCTATGATTAAACCAGCACAACCACAGAACACACACACGCCATCAATACATTTGATTGCCTATCTGCAAAAGGATAGCCGTGATTGGACATGACAAGCATCTGGCCTGTTGTGGAGACAGACAGTGTGAGGGAGAAGAGTGTGTGTGTGTGTGTGATGAAATTCCATGCAAACCCCAGACGGAAACAGACACACACACGCACACACACACACACTGCCGCCAGTAAAAGGAGCTCTGACTGCAACAGAGAACATTGAAAACAAGGGCAGGACAAGAAAGGAAAGGCTAGTGGCTATCACCACTGCTGTCTTAGCAAAGACACTATTAAGATAACAGTGTTGAATCCCTTATTCATGAATTGAAACAAGTTTGTTAGTTCTGTTTTGGTGTGATGCCTTGTGTTGATGTCTTCGTTTGAATACTAGAAAGTCAGAACACTGTAACTATCCAAAATGCAGACTCACAGACATGACTTGCATTATAACTATAATAGTGTGTACAGGTTGTTCTTTTTAATGCATTGTGGCAGGCTGGCTGGCAAGCAGTCCATCCAGACTAGAGCCAGATAAAAACAGAAGTTCTTCTGAGTGGTAATTAGGCTTGTCATGCTAGCAATGTTAATATGTTTTAAATTCTAGTGAGAACTGGCACAAACATCCTATTAATCACCTGCTTTTCTTAGAGCCCTGTTCAACTCCACCCCTAAATAGCTACAGTTTACAGCAGTAATGTGCTGTGCTGTGCTGTGCTGTGCTGTGTGTGTGTGTGTGTGTGTGTGTGTGTGTGTGTGTGTGTGTGTGTGTGTGTGTGTGTGTGTGTGTGTGTGTGTGTGTGTGTGTGTGTGTGTGTGTGTGTGTGTGTGTGTGTGTGTGTGCGGGTGTGCGTGTGTGTGTGTGTGTGTGTGTGCAGGTGTATGTGTGCGGGTGTGTGTGTGCAGGTGTGTGTGTGTGTATGCGTGCATACCTGTGTGCATGTGTGTATGCTGGCTCACCTTGCTCGCTGCTGTTGTCACCGCTCTGTGAAGCGTGGCCCCCGCTGGAGGGCCCTGGTGTGCCGGCCGAGTGTGTGGAGGTGGCGTCATCGTGGTCTCTCCAGGAAGCTGGGTTCTGTTTGGAGTTTTACAAAAGAGAGGGAGAGAGGGATCCATCCGTCCGCATTCCCCATCCAAACCGCAAACCAGGAGAGGAGAGCAGGAAGGAGGAGGAGAGGGGGGAGAGGGGAAGAGGGGGAGAGGGGGAAAGAAAGCGGGAGACCACATGAGTATGTTGGAAATGTCAGAGTGACATCTGTAAGAGTCTACAGTGCAGTGAGGATCTCTGTGACTGCTTGCATTCCTTAGGAAAGCAAAGACATGTACTCATCCCCCCTAGCACACAATCAACAACGCTGCTACAATCAAAAGCAGAAAGTCAAAAGCCACATGCACTAAACCAGCTAGCACTAATGTCTAAACTCTGCAATCACACAGTTTCATTAATACGTAAGAGCACACAACACAGAGAAGACAGTTAATGTGGTGTCTGATTTTGAACGGTGCAGGCAGGGCGCTCGCTGAGGAATTGTCTAAACACATATGGCCGGGCTCGTGGACTTAGTTTATACCGTAACCAATTGAGACTTCCGTGTCAAGTGAGAAATATTGAGGAAAGAAGTCTAAATACACCACAAGAGCTATTCATCATTAGCACTGTCAGAAATGAAAATAAGATATGACAGTGATTCTCCCTCTAATCTGCCAAACAATGCACACACACACACACACACACACACACACAAACACACACACACACACACACACACACACACACACACACAAACACACACACACGTACAGACACACAGAGAAACACACACCCAGATACACATACATTCAGAGAAAGCTCAGAGCACTCCTACAGAGACAACTGGCTCCAATAGTGGCATGGTTTGCACAATAAAAACTTGTGCGATGTCTGTGTGAATGTAAATCATAAGTACAGTTTCTCCTCCCTTTCCCTACTCCTTTTTTCCCTCCCTCACTCTCCTCCCTCTCTCTCCTCCCTCCCTCCCTCTCCTCCATCTCTCTTTTTCCATTCTCTCCTTCCTCTCCCTCCTTGTTCTCTCTCTCCTCCCATTTTCTCTTTCTCCTCCTTCTCTCTCTCCTGGTCATTCCCAGGTCCCTGCTGGTCCGGACCGGGGAACTGGCGTCCTACAGCACAGTACAGGAAATGCTTTATCAGTGCCACACGAAGGCAGGCTACAAGTGGAATTTCCTCTGCCATTCACACCACAGAGGGACAGACTGACCACGTCACCCCTATACACACAGTACAGATAGACACGAGTCACATACACACACAGTACAGATAGACACGAGTCACATATACACACAGTACAGATAGACACGAGTCACATATACACACAGTACAGATAGACACGAGTCACATATACACACATTACAGATAGACACGAGCCACATACACACACATATATTTACATTCACACAGACATCGCACACACACACACCGTAACACACACACACCGTAACACACACACACCGTAACACACACACACCGTAACACACACACATACAAACAAAGTCTAGTCTATCCCAACTTAACTTGTCGCCTTTTAAAACAATGACAAAATGTTGGCCGACGTTGGCCCAACGTTGTCTGGGGCCTTGGAGAAGCAGCCCCTTGAAAGGAGCCCAAGCCAAACAAACACAGGCCTGCACCAAGGTTTCCCACAAACCTTAGTCCACTTCTCCCAGCTCAATTTTTTGTTGTTGTCTCAAACACACATACATATATTAAAAGCAGGAGGGAAAGTACAGGCCACAGAATTATTTCAAAAGAGACTGTTTTTACCAATCACTTTAAGCTCAGTAGCGATCCTGCTGAACGTTTGCCTGCCAGTGAGGCTGCCCCAGTTTGAGTGAGCTGTTCTGGGGGAGGACAGACAGGAGATTGCCTAGAGAGGAGTTCACGAGGAGAGGCTATGAGACAGCAGCACAGAGCGGTTAGCTGACTGGCTGGCTGGTCCTTATGTGCTGCCGCTGCTGCTCTGGCTCTGGCTGTGCCTACGAGCAGCTCAGCGGCCCTCCTTTCATCTGGTAAGTTTTTGGGGAGGAAGGCTGTGTTCTCAAACAGCTCGGAGCGGAGTGGCAAACAGCAGGCAGACACAGGCCCTTCAGCCCCAGCACTCCACTACAACCCCTCTCAGCGTCAGCTGTTCTCCGGATGGCAATCATATAAAGAGCTGGGAGAATTACCCAGAAGAGGAGAGGAGTTGGGGGAATAAGGCAGGCCGAACAATAGCCCCCACGTGGGTTTTAGCCCTTCTGAATGAGGGAGTGGAAAAGAGGTGGGCTTCGATGCGGTCAAGAGCCTTCCTTTACAATTATCTGTATATTTTTTACATAGAGGGTACCAACACTAACGTGAGCCATCTTATTACACTTCTATTGAGCCAATGTCATTAAAAACGGAAGGGCAGGCAGGGAGGGAGGCAGGCTGAGACAGAGGGAGAGAGACTGAGAGAGAGACAGAGAGACTGAGAGAGAGAGAAAAGAATAGCGACTGAGACAGTAAAATAGTATCTCCGTTCTCGGAGGCCACGAAGTCCAAACCCCAGCCACCAGAAATGCAGCCGATTCATTTATAAAGAGGCTGAAAATGTGTCTCGGCGGGTCGCAGCCTCAAGAGCCCAGGCAGCGCATGATGTATTTAGCCAGAGCCAGGCTCCACAGACTCCAAATGGGCTCTTGTTGCTCTAAGGGAAGAAAATGACTGGGTTCCACTTCCTGATCACTGAAACACCCATTGCCGGCCAGACTGACCTAGAAGGGTACTCTACAGTACGCTAACTAACTCACTGACTCTCTCTATCTCTCGCTCTCTCCACAGCACTACAGCCTCTGATCTGATGGCCAGCTAGGCCAGGGAACCACATGGATTTAATGCAATGGCTGAATCGATATGACTTCATTTAGCTATCATAGCACAGTAATGTGTCATTTTTAATGGCTCTAGTACTAAATTCAATTCAGAGACAGCTTAGCTAATGGGAGTGATATTTGGCAGTGATTTGCTAGCCAGAAGTACAGTAAATGGAAGCTTGGCCAGGGATCTATGCCTTGGACTAAACTAGGCCCTGTTGGTCACTGTAACATAAGCAAAGACCAAACAACAGTAAGGAAAATGATGTAGGTCCAAACAAATGCTTATGCTTTCATTTTGTCAAACAGGTGCTTCACTATGTGTAGATGTCGCTCACCTCTCATCAATAACAGCTCTCGCACAACATGGCAATAAATATCCCAACACCTGCGTTAACTTTCCACACTCAACAGGGCGACAAAAGCAATAGCCTTCCTTTCCCTGCTGTGAATTATTCAGTGAACCTCTCCAAGCTATGAAAGGTGAGCGCACACCAAGGCGTGCATTACCAATACACAGGCAGACACACACTCACAAACACAGATAGCATGCCTCCCATAAGTCTATTAAAGTTCAAACAAGACCCAAAAGGGTCTTTCTTCGTCAATCTAAAAACCAAGATCACAACAACAACAAATCATAATGCCTGTAGCACCACGTCATGAGACTACTCCCTGTAGCTTGGCATCATTAGGAGTCAAACATGGTTCACTCCATGCTCTTATCTAATTGTGTTAAAGAGCACTGTTACCAGGAGGAGAGACCAGAGCAGCAACGAGCAAACGCAACACAACACACAGCGCAGACAGGCAGGGAGACAGACAGGCAGGCAGACAGACAGACAGACAGACAGGCAGGGAGACATGCAGGCAGGCAGGCAGACAGACAGACAGACAGGGAGACAGGGAGACAGGCAGACAGGCAGGGAGACAGACAGAGAGACAGACAGACAGACAGACAGACAGACAGACAGACAGACAGGCAGGCAGACAGACAGGCAGGCAGACAGACAGGCAGGGAGGCAGGCAGGCAGGGAGACAGGCAGGGAGACAGGCAGGCAGGGAGACAGGGAGACAGGCAGGCAGACAGACAGACAGACAGACAGACAGACAGACAGACAGGGAGACAGGCAGGGAGACAGGCAGGGAGACAGGCAGGGAGACAGGCAGGGAGACAGGCAGGGAGACAGGCAGGGAGACAGACAGACAGACAGGCAGGCAGACAGGCATACAGATAATAGATAGACTAGATGGAAAATAAGATACAAGTCAAGCTTGGTCTCCCATGGCTGCCTTCTCTATTTGCTGAGGTTAGCGACTCACAGCTGATAATGCATTTTGTAATTAATATAAATGCAGGATACAATATGTGGGCCTTGTAGTGCATCAGGGCAACAGGAGAACAACTCACTCCTCTCCTCCTGTTGTCCTCCTTTTCTCATGTACACACACACTTGCCCTACCCATCACAGCAATTTCACTGTTTTTTTTTTCTTCTTCAGTACATCACTTGGACTTTAAAATACAATTGATTTAGCACCATCATTGAATTTAATTCAAATTCCCAAAAACCCAGGGCCTGAAAAAGAGGAAGGGGCACTGAAAAATAGGTATAATGCAGAGTGAGGCGGGGGACTACACTGATGTAGTGTATACTGTAGTACCGCTTCCTGCAACGGCTGGGCCTGGGAGGCTCCTCTACTGAACATGTCCCATATTGCTGACACACCAGAAACATAAATCATCATAAATCATAGCCAGCTGACATTTCAAGACACATCTTGCCACACCGCATATGCAGTTAAAGTCCTTGCACATTTTTGTTGAATTTGACACGTAATTACAGAGACACGCCAAAAAAAGATGTTCAAAAGTGAAGGTGCTCTTCTAGTAAACAACTGAGCATTTTTACAACACCTACAATTATCCTCCAAAAATAAAAAGGAAACATGAATTAATCATCTAATAATTCACCATTGTGTGTTTTAAGTGATAGGCGTGGCTGGCAGGCAGTGTGTACAGTGGGGAATTTACTTCAGGGCAAAATAAGTCTTCATTGCACTGAATGGCACATTACATGTGCAATCATTCCATCAGAAAGCACAGATAAAAACTTGATTACACACCATTGAGAGCTATGTGATTTACAACCTTAACCACGTTTCCATCCACAGTCTTTATATGAGTAAAGTCATACCGTATAAAAACTAAATCACGAGAGCTGTGACGGAAACAGGAAGTTACGGTACAGTTTTATAAATGCCAACCGACAATTTTTGTTAATTCGACATGGTCAGATCTTTTAGTATCAGTAACATTTGTTCATGTGAGAAATGGCGGTGGAAACGCCTTTATGTCCACATACTGATATAATAACCATCACATCGACGTAAACGTGGAGTCACGCGATGATATGGTGTGTTTTCTTCTCACTTAGGTCTCGGGAAACGATGCAGTTTTTTTCCTCTACAGATTAAATAAGTTCTGATGAACATCACAGGGTGTTGAAAGTGCAAGGTGCTGAGCTGATGTTCCTTTCCAATAATTGTAGAGGGTCTTATTCTGGTGACATGAGGAGGAAGGGGAGGACCAGGAATTTCATATAAATAAAATAGTGAAACTTTAAAAAAGCTATTATTCTTAGTTAAAACTGTACTAAATATATTCACGTCACCAAATAACTGATTAAAAAACACTGTTTTGCAAGGAAGGTCTACAGTAACACCATGGTGTAGCTGGAGGACAGCAATTTTTGTCCTCCTCTGGGTATATTCACTTCAATACAAAACGTCGGAGGCTCATGGTTCTCACCTCTTTCCATAGATTTACAAAGTATTTATGACGACTTCTGGAGGGCGTCCTCCAACTTATCAGAGCTCTTGCAGCAAAAACTGACATGTTGTCCATCCAATCAAAGGATCAGAGAATGAATCTAGTACTGAAAGCATAAGCCACAGCTAGCTAGCACAGCAGTGCATAACATGAGGTGAGTAGTTGATTCGAAGAGAGAAAAATGCAATAATTAAACCGTTTTTAACTAATTAATATCTTCCAAAGGAAATAAGCAGCAGAGAGCAACAGCGATAGCTATATTTTATTGTAATTTTTTTTCCAATTTCACCTACTTAGCTAGCTAGCTAATGCAGCTAATTTAGCCTACTCAACAACCTGACTCAAACAGAGAGGAATCTCTGAGTAGAGAAGTGCAAATGGAGTACAACATTTGTCTGATGCCAAGCAGATATTACAATAAGAAGCATTTAAAATCTGCATTTAAAAAACACAGCAAGATATTTCTTATGCGTTTAATATTTTTTTCCTGCGTGAAACACGCAAATTCTTCATTAACACAACCCCTAAGTTTAACTTGCTAGTTAATCTAAGTAAGTGGCTGACTTAATAAGGTGACGTAGCATCATATTGTGTTAGCTTTCTGCCGTGTTTGAGAAGTCAAAGCCCTTTGGATGAGTTATTTGTACAGCTGCCACTATCTTGAGTACCTTGATGCTTTTTCTCCTCTCTGTTCTTACCCGTCTGCTCCTCCCCATCTTCTCAGAGCAGAGCAGACAGGCCCGTTGCCCTAGCGACTCCAGACTCCACACAGACACAACCTGTAGCCTACACATGCTGCTCCAGAGCCAGTACCGTTCTTCCTTCAGAGAAGCATGCGTCAGAAATGTGTTCATTTGCACAATGTCTCTCATTCACAATCACTTGTAAATGTCCAAATTCGCCAAATATTACATTCTGTAGCTCTTACCTATATATATGTATAACCTTATGAGCTGGATTGCCTGTCTTTGCAATTTGTTTATTTTCGTTTTCACTCATTAGCATATTTAGCTACCAGCCTCCATTAAAATGAGCTATTACTTGTGCTAATTTTGTTAGCATTTTGGTAATACATGCCCAATGGGCTTTTGTTCTTTTTTTTTGGCGCCCCCTTGTGTACTAAGCTTGGAATTCCGTATATGCAGGTATGAGAGAAGGACGGTAATGATGACATGGAAATCTGGATACCACCCAACCCTACATGGGGAGGTGTTTTCACCTGGTCAAATATAGCTGTTGTGTTGTGCACTGAAGTCCAAATGTGAGAAGAGGAAAGCACGTAGATGTGATGATGCAGTTTGTATGGCTGCTATGAAAGTGCAGTGTGTGCGGGTGATAAGGGTTCATTCTACCGATTCTGTGGCAAAAAGTTTCTTAAACAGTAGCAAATGGAACAAAACGGGATGCACCTACCTGAATTTGTCCAATAGAAATTCTCGTTTTAGTTGCAACACGGTTTTGCAACTGTTGGGACTAATGATTACACCCTAGATCAGCTAGGTGCAGGAAAGAGTGTGCAAGGCAGTATTGAATGTGCCAGTGTCTGTCACCTTGTCTCTCGACCTGCGTACCTACTTTCTTTCATAGGCTAGGTTGTAGCAACCTCATGATGGGTATAGGGCAAATTCAAGAATCATGTATTAGTCTAAACCTATCAATGTGACATAGAACTGTGTGAATGGAATATGAATGACAATATGAATGACATATTTTGTAAGATAAATAAGGTAAATGCTCATAAAAATATAGCAAATCCTGGTGTAAAATAAGCTTACACATATCTTAAGAATATGATCATAAAACTACAACTCCAGGAATGTGTTTTAGCTCAGTTGTAGGTTGCATTGGTGTCTATGTTATGGGGCTAGGAGGGAGGGATGTGTGGGTAGCAGAGGGGTGGGGGACTGCAACAAGTGAGCCTCGAGCCTCTCTCTCCCTACTACCCATAGTGATTAGACATGCCAGCCAACAGGCCCCTGCATCTGAACACTAATCAAATAGGAAACGTAGGCCCAGACACAAAACAATTGTCTCGAACAGTGCAGTCAGGCCACTCAACGACACATTGTTTTGATGGGGGGGATCCAAACAAAGTCAGTCCAGTTGGCGAGAGCTACTTATATTAGAACACCTTCCAAAACTGACAAATTCCCTAGACGTAGGCTACGCAGGGAGGCAGAGTGTACAATTATGGAGCAAAGCGCGTGTAGTACTAAGCATAGGCACTTAAAGAAACAGGCCATTTATTACATGTCCAATGATAACAACAGAAGCCACTGTATATTGTACAGTATATCATAGTATTGGCATGAATCCTTGTCACCATCCCGATCAATGTGTTTTTACAACCCAAGCCTTTACCAGAGAATGAAATGTAAACACTAGTGTTTTCTCTCCGGCCGTGCAGAGCTAAGATAACCTACACATAACCTTTGTGGGAACTACAACCAGCAGCCCTCAAGCGTTGAGAGAAAAACCGAGTAGCAGAAAGTCAACTCCCACAATATTTCTTCATAACAAACAAACTATGCACAAGTCGTTAAAAAAAACAGCCTCAATAGCAATGTGCATGTATTGGCAAATATGGCTAATATGTAGGACTACTGATTGAAAAAAAGCCATGCAAAAGACAGGAGGAGGCACAAAGAACAAATTCATTAGGACAGATCATATTCAGCAACCATTAATTCTATTCGCCACCTTAATTGGATGTAGCACAGAGAAGACTGAAACGTAATTTCTTTAATTAAAAGACAAGCGAGCACAGCAATTGACGAACAGCACCACGGCACTGATCGTTTGCTAAGATCCAGACTGACCCTTGTTTCCACTATCCATGTGTAACAAAACATCATCAATTTTCCTGTGACAGGGGTGCTTGGTGGTAGCGGTGCACAGGGTCAAAATGGGGGGGGTTAGGACAGTCATAGAAAGCCAAAGTAAGAAATCAACAGTAGCATTAAGGCTTCATCCCCTCTGACAAAGGTATAATCCAATCAAAGACAACACAACGTTGAAGTGTAAATAACACAACTAATAATTGTTATTGGGTTCTAATGTCAGGTATGGATGAAGAGAAACCAGGGAGAGAGGAAAGGGGGGAAAACAAGCTCAAAGCGATGTCTCCTTCGCAGTGAAGAACCTCATCATCTCCGGCAAGCCTAACTTTCACCAAATGAGAGGAAGCTGTGGGCTATATATAAAAAATGCATATCAAAGCAAAGAAAAATGGACGCCAGAGATTCAAACTAAATAAATGTGCATATCTAACTATCAAATTGCCTTCCCCTCTCCAACTAGAAGAGAGGATAGAAATGCATCATAAAACAGAGGCAAGAATAAATAATCAAATAAAAAATAAAACAACAAGTGTAGCTGCAACTGCTTGTCATCCCTACAGTGCCCACACGTGTGTTCCTATATGCAGATTTCAATGTTGTGTTCACTCATATTAGTCCTCATCATATTTGGGGCATATACAACTGAAACTACTAAAATATGATATGGAAATGAGTGTGCATAATGTGGGGGACATAGCCATTAACTACAGAGTTGTAGGGCCTGGTTAAGCGCAGGCCACTAGAATGTACACACTACTGTTATAGACCTAAATATCCTCTGTTATTCATGACACAAGGCCTACAGTTTAAGCCATACTGTTTTCACTGTTATATCAGCAATTATATTTTGCACTGCATTTCACATTACTGTCAAGAAGTACTGTATAATACAAAATCAGTGTAACAATAAATATATTATTAATAGTGATGTAGTTGTGACAAAATAGGTGGGTAAAGTCTGATCGTCAACACACTGTACAACATAGTATAACAACGTAAAGCCTAAGCTACGACGCACATACTTTTTTACATTTTGCACAAAGATAATCTGATAGCACATCCATTATTAGCCTACAGTTCACACTAGAGTTGCAGCGCTATAGTCTCTTAGTAAACAAGGTGCAGAAACGCCCAAGCAACCTCCTGCTTTGGTAAAACTGTGCACAACAATTAGTTGTAGTAAAATGTTAATTGCTGCCACAATAAAAACAAATACATCTCTCCAACCTAAAACACCTCATGAACAGTCAGTATATAAACAAGCCTAAAACAAATTACTTGTCAAGCACCTTCACGTTTGTTTATTGCTGCTCCTGATTTTCTTTATTGGCATATTTAATTAGCTAATTATCAAAATAATATTTCTCACAAATGGAGTCGATGACAATTGATTAGGTCCAAACATTGTGAGGGAACATTGGAAACTGGCTCGAGTATATCAACCATCTGCCACGAAACTAAACAGGCTATCTAATCTCTTCAGGATAAACAAAAGCATGCCTCATTTCTACACTTATTCTGTAAATGAACTCCACGATATTGAGCTTTAAACCGCTGCTTGGCCCCATTTTGCTATGGGTGTTAATTGTGTTTTAATTTACCTTAGGCATTGCACTCTGACTATCCAACTCTGAACAACGCCGCGGCTATTCAAAGGGAATAAGCCTCTATTATAGCTAGACAGATGCAGCTCAGTGACTTTGCATAACACTTAAATCTGCTTTCATTCCTAATAGGCTTGAGCTCGTGCTGCTCAGATATTAACCAGTCAGTCACTCTGTCGCAATATACACACCCCGAATTCACCAACACGTCATCCCTACAACCTATTTAATACGGATATTAGACCAGATACCAGATATTAAATCAATAATGAATTATCAACTGTGAATTAGGCCTTTACAGTACACCGATGCAATGCAGCATTCCGTTTGTTACATGAAATAGCCATGTTTAAGGCACCAGATCGATCTTCAAATGTAAAGGCAGTGTACTTCATGTGCATATAATTGAAATGGGGGGGCGACTGCAAAACCACACGGCGATCAATAAGAAACAATTAAACACATTACCATCAACTGCAAATAACGTCATTGCTACACTACCAAGTCGTGAGGTAGGCCTATAATACCAAATTATGAATTTGACATTGATGGTAGCCCATAAGGTATCCCACTGAATATGACTTTCTCCCTTTCTGCATCCAAATCCGACAGCTTTGCTACGCACGCTACAAATCATTATCGTCTCTAATATTGTCTTCGGAAATGATGCCCTTGTCTTTTTAACATTAGGCCACTCCAAAAACGTGCTATACAATTGTAGTTATGAGCAAGAGATAATCGCTTTCACATTCAATGTCCAACAATCCACGATGTGCACGGCGGCCATATACAAAGAGTAGGCAAACCCCATAGCACAAACACACTCTCCCTCTGTCACACAAACACACACTCACACGAGCGCGCGCTCTCTCACAAACAGAGAGACGCTGGCGCGCGCTCCCACACACAAACAACCAGTTACTATACACACAAGAATGCCCCTAATCAAAAGACTAAAACAATAACACACTGCATTGTATAACAAATGACTTTTGACCTAAAAATATTGATTTCCCAAATGCATTTGCTGCAGGCCTACTGCTGAGGTCAACATGGGCGACAACACAGACTAAACGGAGACTATAATGACAGTTCACACCATGTAAAATAACCAACGAATTATACCGTAGGTAAAACACATTTGAAACATCTTCTATCAACAAAAATGTCTACTTCAATATCACCACCAACAAACAACGCTCATTCACATACAACGCCGACGGTGTAACAGGCCTACATAACTTTCTGATAAACTATTATAAAGATAGAAAATGTTGTATTACTTACGTGATCGGCTAGGTTGGTCGAAGATCCTGAGAGCTCTTCATGGTCCGACTTCGAGCTGCCATCCCGCTCGTCAATAACTAGATCTATTGGCATTTTTCCTTTCAAACAACTGATGTACCGGTGGCAAAAATTGTCGCAGAGCTCGTGCACCTAGACCAAGAAGAAATACGTTTTTTTCAGGATGGGGAAACGCAAGCAGTCCAGTAATAGGCTCTAACTACTATTAAGGGCATTATCGGCCAATGCAAGGAAACAATAGTGAAATTGTTGCAGCGCCTATTATTCTCTTGAGACTACTAGAGCAACAAGTTGAACAGCAAAAAATAAACACCATGTGTGAACTCGACAGATAATAACCAGTTGAGGTCAAATCTCCAGACTTCAAACCTGTGATATTAGCATAACAACAACGACAAAGCATTATCAATATGGTCAGTGTATTTATAGGCCGAATAGTGTGAATTCAATCCATTCACTCTGACCTATATTATGAGTCTCTGTGTGACAATTAAACATTATATTATTTACATTTTTAAATATAAATATTTGTATCAGGTTAACGTGTTACATCTCATGCAATATTAACTAATTTCCATCTAAATTCCAATACTGTCAACATTTTAAATTTGTGCAACAAACTAGGCTAGCCTACTATACGAGTTAAACCGGGCCACATGCATGCAGAATCTAATGCTGATCACCTCTCAAATACTATAATCACACAATAAAAATATTAATTGTAAAAATCTTTACCTTTTCTAATTCTAAAAGGTGAAATCGTAATACTTGTATGGCTTGTATCATCTGAAAACAGGAATAAACAAGAATAAAAATCTACATTTTTGGTGTGATAAAATTATGAAAGTATAATGGTAAGCTAAATGCTACACATCATGTTATTTTAACTTCATATAAGAAAAACACATGGAGTTTCTTGAAGTTTGTGCTATAGGGTTCTCGAGCAAAACAAAGTTATGCTTCCCACACTTATCGTGGTGGGTGAAATTGGATGGGCTATTGATTTAAGATTTGGAAAATACAAATGTTGGATTATCTAACAACTGAATTAGGCAAGACACATTTGGTGAACCGAGCCAATAGACAGCGACTGAACTATGACAGCGGCAGATACAGCCACATTGCTCCCAATGAGTGGCCATGGTTCATTGGAACAGGATTCGCCCAGCGACAGTCACAGCACTTTTTCGCCAAATCATAGGCTTCCCTCTCCGCCTCCTGTAGACACCGTAAGTAATTCTGTGCCACTCGAAACCCCTCAGAGCTTCCCCTTGTTCACTTCAAAGACACCTATCTAACATTTGTGTTGTGCTTTTGCATCAAATCCTCACATATTTACTTTGCGATGCCGAGAACACAAGAGCATGTTTAAGTCCACAAAACAAGCTAAGTAAGAGTAACAAACAGTCACACCAGGAAGGGAATTGAACGTCAAATGGTGGTCCTGCATAGTGCTTACCAAATTGTCCAACTCTGGATTTGATGAAAATAAAGGTTTTTCTGCTCGGACCTACAATAACACCAAAGATAGGGGATTAATTACTTCTTACATGCGTCGAGGGCATTTAGTCATGAATCCATTCTAAAAATATATATTTGATTTCGTGCAACAATAAGCTATTGTATAATAAATAAAACATAATTCACAGTGATATTATATCTGCATTGCATACGGTGTAAACATGAATAACTCAATATCACCAGTGAATTCACGTGTTAACTTCGACTACGTACAGCCTATATATATAACACACTTTTATTTTCAAACGTTCAACTTTAACTTTTAAATTCCCAAAAGTGAAATGTGTCAAAAGTTAACAAGTAGATACGTGTGCCATGAGCACTTGGAAAATCGTATTAGGTTTTTAGTAAATATATATATAAAAATGACCTGTTTGGCAAAGACTGCGATGTCCTCGTTGAAGGAGTCAGAGGAGCAGACATCGCCGCCTGCTACCCCAGGCTCCCTCGGAGTGCACGTCGCCAGCTCGCACTTCTCAAAAACCAGCGCGAGCAGCGGGAATAATGGGTGACTGTAAGGGGGGAAACAGAGCCTGAGCACAACCCGGCATCCAGCGCCTCCTCACAGGCTTAACACAAGCTAATCACACGGCTACACAGCAAGCTAAAGTTTAGCGTAAAACTAAAGATGCTAGGAGGGCAAACAGTGAAGTATGTGTCAGGAATATAGAATATCCTTTCTAAGGTTTTGACTGAGATAACTTTTTGAAATGTATTTTACTTCTCCAAATTCATTCATAAAGTAGCCTACTTTGTAAACAACTTCTGAATAAGCTATGTGCACATCGATGGCAAAATACATTGTTTACAAGTTACACCATATGTGTTTGTCTTATATCTTTCCAATGTACTTTACGCACAGACACTAAAGCATTCATTAGTAATGTATTTTATAATGTTTTGGGGATTATACCAAAAATAAACTCGGACCTTTCAACGGTTTACAAGTATCCATAACCATAATGTTGCAGTGTGTTCAAATCCGTGTTACAATGTGCCAATAACATGCATCCTTCTATTTAATAAAGGTTCAGTGTTAATTGTACTATAATGGTTATCCACAATCGTTTTAAAATATAAGGCATGATAATATCAGATGACTGATACTCTTAGACCTCTAGGTTTTGACAATACTTTTTCCAAACACAAAATGATGCTTGAAATTGTTTAAACTAAACTTGCTAATGCATATACTCTGAGTTAACTAACTTCTGCAACAAGTAAAACGTCCATAAGTCAAATCACCCTGAAAGCCCAAAATAGATTAATAATAAGGTATGTAATTATAGTTCACCTACCCATAAATTTGATCTTTATCCCTCTTTAAAACATCGTTGACAGCGGAGCCCATGCTGTTAGGCATAACGCTGGGATGGGGTGCATGAGCACCGTAGTGCTGGCTGGCATGGATCGGTGGTCCATGGTTCAAGTGATGGACTTGGGGTAGCGGCCGTGGAGCATGCGGATCTCCGTACATAGACGCCGGGAGCCCGACTCCGTCCATCCCACCATAATGGGCCAGCTCATCGTACTGGAATAAAACAACAACAAAGTCAGAGGATAGAAACCCACGAGTAAATGTGCCCAAAATGTACATATAGTTAGTTACAAGGCAACATTTAAGTCATAGTTGGCTATCGTCAAAGCGATATAGTGAAACTACACCAACATTGGAAAAAGTAGCCTAATCCTTGTGCCATTCCTGTTGCTTTGACAGAAAAGGCATTCGCCATGGCTAAACTATAGTGTGAATACATTGATAAGGTTTGTAATTACCAAAAACATTCTAGTTCTGAATCCCCGAAGATGGGTTACTTTGGCAAAACACAGAATTACTTAGGAGTCCCTTTAAAAAACTGCTCCACAAATGCCGCGGAGACCGTTTGTTAAACCGAGGCTTTCACTCCGCTTGAAGAGTAAAGGTAGGCTACAGCAAAAATGTCAAATAAAACGGCTTAGATATGAATGCTTTGTAAAGCAGCCGCCACTGACAAGAGGATATCGATATGGAGGCCCTCCTGGTGGATTTGTATAGGTTAGTGTTGGAGATTTAAAACCTACCCTTTGCGCCATCAGGCTGCTCTCCAATAAACTCCTGGATGTGTCGTATATTTAATATCCCAGTCCGGTTAGAAAGTGATTTACTGGTACGATTCCTTTTTCAAACCAACTTTTCTTTGCAAATTCTCCTATTCTCCAATGTGGTAGAGTACAAGCAGAAGCATCAGGAGTTGTGCAATTTTTCTTGTTTTCCTCTCCCCCCCCCAAAAAAAAATAATTAAAGCAGCACCTGAAGGTTACAATCGGCCCATCAACAACCTGCATGTAACTAAACTGTCGTGTCTCATGGCTTTTTGCCACTCCAACTGTCAATCAAAGCCAGGGGTTGTCAAGGTAATGAATGAATGATGTTTGGTGATGATGTTCAAGAGAGGGTGAATCTTTTTAGCCCGTTTTCATCCAGCAAGTCCGCGTCCACTTTGTGCCTCCGGATCGCTATTTGTTTTATTATTACTGTAAAAAGAAAAAGAAATTAAGAGATTGCAATTCAGATCTTTCCTTTCCCCCGTAGGTATTTAGTCTATCTCGCGGTCCGAGATGAGTGAGTGTCAGCGAGTGTTGGCAGGTTGGCTGCTAGCTTGCTTATAGAACAGAGTCAGTTTGCTGCGCTGATCGGCGGGAGACTGAAATGACGGAACCCGGAAGTAGTGGTGGACATAGCCAGTCCTACAACAGCTACAGAAAGAGAGGAGAGACCAAATCCTGTGACATGCAGAGTATGCACAAGGACGGCTTCAACTCGGGGGGAGCCAAACAACACAGCTTCTACACTCCCAGCCAATTCCATTCGCCGATAAGAGAAAGGCAAAAAGAAAAGTACAAAAAGCGTAATATTTGTGTTAATCTGCAATGTATTCAGACCCGAAATAGCGTTTTACTATACATGCCAACGCGGACCTATAAAGCTGTGTAATAAGAGTACGAAAAGCCCGAGTTAAGGCGGACGACAAACGTTAACTTGTTCTAGTTTTCACTATTGCAAATAGTATGGAAGAAATACGCGTGGCACCTCGCACCGGTTGTACATAAAACAAGTTATCATCACTCATGCTTAGTTTTCTCTCCAAAATATTTTAAACTAAGAAGCCATCAAGCCATCCAACCTTATCTCTAATCAAATCATATATAGGCCTAACGTCACTGTAAATATATCGGATGCGTTTTGAGTTTAAATTATGAGCAGTACGCTTACTTGTTATGTTGTGTTGTGGGTATAGTCGGTGTGCCTAATATAACAAATATCGGGGATACCTTCCAATCGTACTGCTAATTGTGAACCTAGGCTTATTAGCAAATTAAACGATATGACGCCCCCCCCCCCCCCCCCCCCAACCCAACCCATAATGAACTTTTCCAAATAGAAAAAAGCTTTGCTCTTGTAGAGAAAGTAGTGTTGTATGTTTCTTTCGTCCAATCCCCTCTCTCGATAAAATCCGTGCCTTGCCTCAGACTAGTCAATTATCAAAGCTCCACAATATCATCAATCATGTGCAGTTTGAAGTTTAGAGGAGGAGCAACCCTCCGGCCATCGATTGCACCGAGGTTAGCCCTTCTTCACTGAGCCCAAGCTTTTTTACGCACAAAACCGAAACGGGCCATCTATCCCTTTTAATATTTACCTCCATCCATGATAATATACACTGTTACGCAGATAGCATCATCGTTATTTTGATATGTTTTCAGGCACGGTGACATTGTTGGTTGTTGTCGAAATGAACCATTCACAGGTTGGATGAGCTAGTGGGTTGGATTCAGCTGTATGGTCAATAAACTCCCAACAAACGCGCCATACGGTTGCTTGGGTTGACAATATAAATAGCAATTAAAAATATGTAATAAATGAAGCACCGTCACAACAATTATGTTTGTTGGCATAAGGGGGTGGGAAGCCCTACAAGAAAAAGTAGGACTGCGGGGTTGACAAACGACTGTGTGGACATTTCAACGTGCAATAGCCCGAGAAGGAACCATAGTGGTAAGCGCAGAGCGGCATTGCAACTTCTCCAAAACCTCTGACCGCTGCTATATTCTGTTAACAGGACCAGTGGCTAGCTGCGTGAGCATTTGAAGAGTGTTGTTTTGATATTAGACCTACTGCTTATAATGCTATCGTGCACTATGACTTGTACACACTAACGCTTGCCTTTCCCCCCCGGATAAACACGGTAAGTGAATCATATGTCCTTTGTTATAACTCGAAAAACGGAAGGTTCTCCCAACAGTGTAGTTGTGGAATGTCAGAAAGCCAGGCTATTTAAAGTAGCTGCTAGTATTAGGGCTGTTGTAAATGTGTATAATGATTCAGTCGCAGTACAGCTATCCAAAACAGGAAAGTCTAATTTTCAAGCGTTCGATAAATTAAACGTGCTACCTATTCAAAATCGTATTCAAAGTTTAAAAATAATAATATTTGAGAATCTACATATGTATTTTGGCCTAAAGGCGGGGGGGTGTAAACATTCGAAGAGCTTGTGAAAATTGCTGTGGTGATTATGCGTAATAGCCTTGCTCTTTCAAAATGCACCTTGACCTTTTGAGCGTTTAGAAGTTATATTTTTTCAAGTCATATAACACCATATTTTGAATGTTTAGGAATGCATTTCAAAAGTTTATTTTAGATATTTTACTTTAAGTTCTTTGTACAACCTAAAGACATGTTATTCATGACAATGTAATGCAATGGTAAATCCTAAATATAGCCCTCTATCTATCAGCATTAAAATCTAACATAAATCAGAATTACATCAAATAAATCAGAATCAAGTCAGTGAGACATTATAGTTTAGTAATGGCAACTTTTATACACTTAACGTTCGTTCTGTATATTGTATTTCAATCCTTATACTTAATAGTCTGCTAATTAATATTTAATTATACCATTACATTAACCTTGTAAAACATAGAACATAGCCTAGATTAAATATAGGATACCTCAAACCTGTTCTCATGGTTTTGGAAACCAAGTGTTTGCAAACTTAGACGTTTCAAGTGTCCCATATCATGCCCAAGTTGGCCTACCCATTATGTTTTGCATTATATTTCCAATAAGTGGATTTCCCATTGAGTGATTTTTCAGACTTGAGGACTCATACGAAAAAAAATCAGTGTTCAAGTATTCTCTTAACTTCGTCAACATGCGGATCCCTCGCCTCTGCAGAAGATGGCATTAACAGGCGGTAAAATTTCATCTGGTGGTGTCAAATTGAGGTCAGTTAGGGTTAAAGCTCTCGGTGTCGGTGTGGGACATGGCCAGCTGCGTTTGGATTCATTAGGGGGCAGCGGATCCATTTCAAGGAAAACACTACTGAGACGAGGCTAAAGATCCACTCCGTGTCACATCCTAAAAGTGCACCACTGTAACAAAGTAACCCCAAAACTCCCATTTCAAAACAGACACCAATCTTCACTCTCGAAGCGGCCATCCTCTCCGCTACTCCATGGCTTCCCCTAAAGTAGCCCGGTAGCCTAGCTTGTTGCTAAATATGGAGAAATGTTTTGTTGATTCAATTCCTTCAAAAAGGTCACTGATACGAATCGGGGTTTAAATCCCTTTAGTGACCTTAAATACTTCTGAAGAAATAATCGCTGCTTAACCACAGGAACAAATAAAATCGGCCTAATCTTGTTTGTAACTTTGTTCTGAGTTGGCCCTCCTTAGTATTTGAGATTATGCAAATAGGAAAAGATAATGTATAGAAAGACCACAGATAAGAGTAGATCATAGACTTTTCTGAAGGGGCCAGAAAACCAACAACTGTTCCCCTAATCTCTTTCAGTAGCCTTAAGGTCAATACAAAGACAATTTAGAATTGCATTAGGGTATTTGATTTAAGGTTATTTTATTACGTTTTATAGTAGGCTAGTGTTCAATTGATGTTCAGAGAATACCAATAGTCTATTGCATAATTATAATCTAGTTATTAACTAACTATTAATTTGTATCGTTTTGCTTACCTCAATGTTTAGGCTACAGGATCTACAGTGAAGTTAGCTTTGTTTATACGTGGCCTTGTAAATGTTACAGCATTTATGGCATTACCTCACAAGGCTGAACTCTTTCTGACCCCACGTGAAATGTGACTAGGGTCCCAGAAAGTGGAGAGCAACTCAAATACTTGTAAAAGTTTCTCGACTAACTGTAAATTCTTCGACACCAAAGCCACATTTTCCACTCTACGGATTCTCAGAGTCTGGTGTCCGAGGAGGGTGAGATAGATAGATGGAAGGGGGGGGGGGGGGGGGTACACAGAACGTAACTGTGGCTTTCTCCCTTGAAAATCTGTGGGATCGGTCTCAAAGACACTTAGCATGCCTAATGCATAAAATATGCAGCCCTCTAGTGACATCTGGCGGATTGAACAAACACCAAATGTTGAAGCGCGACACTATTACAAATGATTTCAAAATAGGTCATCTTTATGAAATACACATTTTCGTGACAACGAAAAATATGCACTGCAAATTCGTTCATAACGAATTAATTTCATATATAAACCATAAGCCCTTATGTTTGAATTGCAATTGAAGGTTTGTTTACAGTTGAAAATAGGCCCATTTGAAATATATATTTTGTGAGGAGAGACTTTTGTTTCGAATGCCTTAGGTAGGCCCTATATTTAATACATATTTTGAGCATAATTTGTATACCACAGAACCATTTTTATGGGTGAAATGTGTACCACGCATGGCAATGTGTAAGATCAAAATAAAGGTAACCAAAATTGTACCATTCGTTTTAAGATTACCATTGCATTGACGAGAAACACAGTGACAGTTGGGACCATCATTAGTTATGGTTTCTGGCTCAATTAATGTAAATGAATTTACTGGTACACAGCCATTCATCCGCTCAATGCAATTACACAAACGTGTTTTTTTCTGTACATGAAATCTCCCCCCAATAGATAACTGCTGTAATAATAAAAAAAAATGGCACATGAAACTCTGATGAAATACTTGAAATTCAATTTAGTTATATCAGGGGAAAATATTTTGAATGCACGTTAATGTGAAATTGTGATTATTATTATTATTATTAGGCTTTTTATTTGGCTGTTATTATTACTGTTGCAATCCGTTGTTCGTGTAGTGTTGTCAAATAAAATGAACAACAAAGAAAGACTCACCAGTTTCACTCTTATCAGAAATCATACAAATATGCTTGATTTATTTTGCCATAAACCCGTTTGAATTACTGTCATATTTCTGAAAATAAAGATCTTTTAGAATGTCTCTGCAATGTATCTGCAATGTATTATTTAATCCCCATCGATATCGTCCAAACATTCATGTAGCGCCACTATCAATCCCATTATATATAATAGAATCCCCCAAGGTCAATACAAATTAGATTATGTTTTGTCGTAATACTGGTTTGATTTATCCAAAACGAATTTCAAATCCAACCACAATTTCTCATAAGGACACTCAGGTTTCCTTGCAAATTATAGGCTATCATACTTTTTACACAGAGGTAGGCTAGGGAGTGCTGCCGTCCCTCCCAGACCGAAGCACGGTTTCAGCCATGCATGGCGAGATAGGTGACTGTGGCAAGGACTACAGTCATATGCATCAAATGCTACTGTAGTGACCTTGTATTGTTTGTTTATCCTGAAACACTGGGTGTGAAAGACTAGCGTAACTATAGTCTAATCCTTTGTCTCCTTCATATCGAACTGGCTGAGCATATATAAAGAAATGTGTAGCTAGACTATCAGTTATTTTGGGATTGACTAGGTGGACACGTATAGTGCCCATCTCCCCACATTACGACATGTAATAGAGAGAAGTTTAAGTGGAGCCCGAGAAACCGAGAAGTTAATAGCGGTGACCCTCTCTCGGTGCCTCTGTCGCTCATCATTTCTCAGACTTAAGGGGCTTAAAGAGGCAGTAGGACCCACCTTTTATTACACATCAAACGCTCTCTTCCTTATCTAGGCCTACATTATAGGAAAGACATGCATCGTTGGCTGTTATGCGGATTTGGAAATAGAAACATGTCCAATAAAGTCACCCTCCCTCGCTGATCAAAGGGAAATATGGCTTTAGGCACCAAAGACACTACCCCGTCTATTTAAGCCGTTATTAAATTGTCTTAATTCCCCTCTCCACTTTAAGCTTAACATAAATTCCACCCTTGAGTTGTTTGTCCAATACAGAGGGGAAAAAAATATAAGTGTTAAGTCTTTTCATGGTTGCATTATGCCTCGGAATTGAGTGAAATCGGACAGAATAATCAAGAACGCAAATAGAATGCGTTGGGTTGCCCTCTGGACAATTGGAGGTGCTTTTATGCCAGTCTTGATGGCAGACGTGTTAAGATTCATAATTACCCATGCAGCGTTAACACTCGAAATGTTTACCAGACACACATCCAACAAAACAGATAACTATAGGCCTATCTTAACTCAAGCTCCAGACACTGTCCGAAAACCGCAGTATGGATTTAAAGCTGCTTAAGACATCCATGTAATGAAGCCTATGCGTAAAAAGTTGATGTTAGCAAAGTTTTCATATTTGTTAACTCGAAAATCTGTAATAACATTCTTGGATAAATGTTAAACGTTGTATCTCCAGTTGAGTCACCTGTGCCATTATCGTTTACTCTCCCCATGTGTGTTAAAGTCAAGTGCCCTATGCTGTGGTAATACAGTTTACTATGACAAGCTCAACATTCGAGGTATCTGTGTGTGTATTTGTAATAGTCCTTAAAGCATTAAACATGTGTGATGAGATTTCATGTTTTCTGTTTTGCATTATAGATTGCTATGTCCTTTATTTCTGTTTGACATAAACCGGGTAGATATAAAGATCCTACAGTCAAGCACAGCCTTGTTAGACTTGATTAAAGCTTGAATCCTTCATTGAAACAATAACAAATGGGGCTCTTGCCTTTATTTTGGTAAAAAGCTGAGGGATGGGCCTGGAGAACTGTATCCACTACTATATTCATATATACATATTCTTCAAGAATCTATGGGTATATATAATTAATTTATAGGTCCATCAATGGATGTAGCAACTAAGGATTCCAGCTTTAAAGGTATAGTTTTGGAATAAAATAAATTGAAACAAACTATTGACAGTTCTGCTCACCCGATGACAACCTGAAGTTGACAAAACAGCTATTAAGAAACACAAGAGGGCTCATGATGTAACTAGTGAAAGGTCATATGAATCCAAGAGTTTGGTCTCTCAGTCTCTGACTACTCTGAATGCAGTGAGCGTCCTGTGTATTTCATATGATTTACAGTTCCCAGGTCACATTTCTGTTGGAAACCCTCACTGACTGACCTCATTGATACTCACATGAGCCCTCGAGATTGCAAACACCGGCTGGCGTACATTTGAAAACACACACCAATCAACTAGTCTCCGTTAACTTAAATCACATCTCATCCATGACATCTCAGATGATTGTAAGAGAAAAATAAATAAAAATAAAGATGCTGGTAAACAAATGCAGATGGCATGTTTGTTCCTATTTTGTTTTCTTCCTGCTCCTTCCTGTCTCTGTGTTGTGTTCCCCCCCTCTATCCCCTCCCCACCCTCTCCAAACCCCCCTCAGTTCTGCAGGAGTTCACATGATCAAACAAGGTACCCAGGTAATTACCACACATTGTCAAATAAAGCGACCGCTGATTCAAATGAGGAGTGAAATATCAAAGAGCAGCGTTGCCTTTGCAGCCAGCCACTTATCCACATAGGAGACAGAGAGGAGATCTGAAGAGTAAGGGGACCTGCCGAGAGGAGAGGCACTGACAACAGTCAGACACCAATTCTTTAGATATATATCACTGCAACCAAACATGCTGGAGTTCACCTATTATAGAATAGTATAGCCTGTACCACACGTTCTAGACGTCCATATTCAGCACCTCGTATCCTCAGGGTGACTGTGAGAGCAACCTTACCAATAGATAGATATTCTATATGTTTCTGATTACACGTCTGGTTTACTACTCCATGAGTCAACTCAAAGGTCAAAGGTTGTCAATCTCACCAGTGAGTCTGCTTGTTGTAGTGAAGCAGTGCCTTCTGGGCAATCAACGACTGCTGTATCTGCACATGCCAGGGTGTCACACAACATTCTATGGGATCTCATCACATGAAATGTTATACCCATATAAATATATGATTTACTGGTACCATGGTTTTTGATAACTAAATTATATTCAAAGAAGAGCTTCGAATGAATGTACGGATGTCCTCTATTACAGAGGGATATTTATGGGCTAGATTCTTAATGTTTCAACTGAATGTTGTGAAGGATACAAGTACAGCAGACAACCACATGTTTCATGCAATGCCCTCTTCAGAGTCGTTACGGGTTTAGGAAGTGAATTGACTGCAACAACAAGGGAAAAGAGCAGCGAGACATTCCAGCATTGTTAGTCTCCGTTACATTACATTACATATATCTCATGATATTACCTAAGTTTGTGCACATCTGACACCGTGATTTGCCCACATCTTTCAAGAAACCTCAAGAACCACAAAATGAGTGGTAGGTAAATTCAATGATGAATGTAAATGCTGAGGAAATTCAATCAGAGAGGAATCGTTTCTGCTCCTGTCGACTTGCAACTAGACAAGGAGTGTCGTGGGATTTCAGAACTGCGTTCAACCAGAGTACCTGTAATTTGACTTGCCACGTGTAAACGGAGGTTGAATGGGCGACATTGTGAAACAACAAATCAAATACTTGCAATGGTTTAGTGGGTGTGTTTCATGGTTGCAGGCGAAATAGTGTCTGAAAGAATGTTTGAGTGTTTAATACTACAAACACACACACTTCCCTCCCTCTGGCTTACTGAGGACTCCTAGGGATACTTTACATATAAATATTCATAGAGCAATAGGCTGGGCCCATTAATTATTAAGTACAGTAAAGAAGTGTAATACTTCAATGTTTAACATATGAATCTTATATTTTATTTGATGAGCTTGAAGATGAACAAGGAGGGGAAAGCCATTTCCCTCAAATTGCCATGTGATAAGCCTGAAGAACACAAAATGGAGGGAATAAAGACAAGTTCACTATATCTCCTCCAGCTCCTGGCCATTTGGAATGAAATTCAAATGTGATGATATCTTCTTGGCCTCACGGAACATGCAGCCATTCTAAGAGGATGGGAGAATATAGAGTGTGTGTATACACACTTGCCAGCTATTCTAGGGCAGATACACACACTCGTACACACACTGGAAATGAATCCATTTCTTTTTCATGAATTCATATTGTGGGTATATTAGCGTGTGAATAACGCAGGCCCCAACAAATATTAACTACAGCGTCACAACGCAATTGTGCACTAAATTACACTTTTCTCTTAAAAACAAACTTGCAGGGCTTGTTTTATTATTATTATTATTTTTATTTTTTTTCACCTTTATTTAACTAGGTAGGCCAGTTGGGAACAAGTTCTCATTTACAACTGCGACCTGGCCAAGATAGAGCAAAGCAGTGTGACAAAAACAACAACACAGAGTTACACATAAACAAATGTACAGTCAATAACACAATAGAAAAATATATATACAGTGTGTACAAATGTAGAAGATTAGGGAGGTAAGGCAATAAATAGGCCATAGAGGCAAAATAATTACAATTTAGCATTAAAACTGAAGTGATAGATGTGCAGATGATGATGTGCAAGTAGAGATACTGGGGTGCAAAAGAGAAAGAAGGTAAATAACAATATGTTAACAATAAGTTTTTTATTTGTAGAAGGTTTATAGGTCACAGTACATTTGAGTTTTTTTTAAATTATTTTTTGTCAGTTAGCAGACGCTCTTATTCAGAGCGACTTGCAGGAGCAATTAGGGTGAAGTGCCTTGCTCAAGGGCACAATGGCATTTTTTTTTCTCTTTTTCTCACCTAGTCAGCTCGGGGATCCCAACGCTCTTAACTGCTAAGCTACCTGCCACACAGAGCTTGATGTACTTTCACACTTGTCTTAATGCTCTCTGTAAGTTTCCAGGTGAACTGTGTCTGACCGCATTCCTCCTACCCTGCTCCTCTGAGCAGCTCCGGGGCCTGTGGCTAGACTCATGACAGATTGTCACAAGAAGATGGAACTCGAGTGGGGCCACTAGTGAGGACTAGGAAGACCAGAGTTTTGACATGTAAGAAGAACATTGAGGCTGTCTTTAACCTTAGGTTCTACTGAAATAGTGTTCATGTCCTGAATACGTAAACCTCAATGTGATGGTGATTTGAGAATTTGGAGTAGCTACAAAACAGAAAAGTAACAGCAAAGAGTGCTTCTCTTTTCAATATATTCTAGTAAATGGTACATTATAGAAGCCCAATATTCAGTTTTATTCCCTTTGAGTCAGTTAGTTAAAAGTTATTCCATAAAATATTAAGTTACAGGAAGTAAAATGATACATAAATGAGTAATTGAACATTTCTATTCTGATTTCCTACACGTCTCTCATTTCCCAGTGCTATAATCCTCCACAAGCCCGAGAGCGAGCACAGCAGACAATGTAATACATAAGGAAATATTCCATTTTTCAAATGGAGATCAAATGTAATTGAATGCACATTTAACTATTGGCTCTCTCCATTGAGATTGTTTTAGGCGTGATAGTGAGAGCAGGGAGATGAAGTTGAGGGGAATGCCGATGGATGTTCAGGGGTTTTCATTTAAACGTTACATATTGTAAGTTGTATAGTGACAGTATGGGAGAATCACGGAATGTGAGTAGAATTATGACTAAGATACTGATGTCAGCTCAATTTTCCCTTATGTTTGCACATTCTGTTGTAGCATTGTCATGAAGGAACTAGATATTTGTGTCTCTTCTATTGACACGAGTCAAAAGCAAAGATACTCATGCCATTATGTAAAAGATCAACATGTCTCAAAAGGAAGTACTTTGGGAGTGAAATTGAATGAAGAATTCCCCTAGCTAGCTGGTTTAGTCTCTTGCCATCCCCATTATATGCCTGGGTATTGTATCTATTACCAATTCCCTCAGTGGAATGAGGATTCCATGTTCATCCTATCATTACCAAGTGGAAATATTGTAATCTATTAGTGTGAATGAGATCATTTTCCATTTTCTCACTTACTAATTAACCCAGGAAAAAAATGAATAGGGCAAATTGAGCCCATGCTATGGTTAACCAACTTTGTTTCCAGTGGATCGTCAATATGCATGAGACACATTAAAGAAGGGAATCAAAGATGAGGCTCTTCACAAAGACACAACCCACTTCTCAATAAGAATATGCAAATGTATTCATTTTTGTTGTGCTCTAGTGTGTTAGCATAACGTGTTCCTATACTGCTTGTGTACAAAACAGATGGTCTCTTTGGGATCTTTCCCTCAAAGGCAGTTCAGTCACAATATATTGTGCATGAGGTTTGGTAAGTATATTGTAGTTACATTGAATTACAATGTATTTGGTAACAGCATGCAATGTTACGTGTTACTAATAAGTAGTTACATACAGAGTAACTACATGCTGTAAAGTCAAATTAATATAACATTTTAAGTACTTCCATCATGACTTTCTGTTTGGACATCAGAATTTTATCTGCCTAACATCGTGACTATCCTCATATGGACTTAGATGAATGCTGCATGACATAGCATCAAGGTAAATGGAGAAAAGAGTGAAATTGCAGCAACACATTAGCTTCATTTTCCAATGAGACAGTTGAGGAGTGGTTTGACAACGTGACAACCTGACAACCATTAAGAACGTTTGAGAATAGCTTGTGTTACTTAACAGTACGTTTCCAGGGAGTTCCCGTCATGGCGATTCATGGATCAATGCCCAGGATAGAGGAATATGCAGCAATGACCTAATGTCTTCTGTCAAAATACACAACTAATTTATCAAAATACTCTGCTTATTGGATTACATCTTAGTGACAGAAATGTAAAATACACCAAAATTGTCTTGGCTGTTCACCGCCTCTCAATTCAGACCATGGGAAACTGTAGAATCAACATTTTGGGTTGTAAACCACCCAGTTCTAGGCTATGTGAAATGCCCCAAAATAGCAGGCAACTTTGGTATCACAGCTATATTCTTTGTTCCTCGCTGCATAAAAAAAAAAATCCTAACTATATCTGAACATGATATCCTGGTTGCACGTTCTTCCCCTTGAATATTCACTGGTGGTTAATTATTAAAGGTATGTATTTGAATTATAAATATACTAGTTATACAGCAGTAGGCAGAGCAGTCATATAGCCTCAGGCTAAACCCGTCCATTACCCATTATTTCCCAGCCTCCTGCCTCCATCTCCCTGCTTCCTAGCTCTATGTCATCTCCAAAAACAGCCAGGCATTCCTTTGTACTTGCCTACCCCACTCCCCACTTTGGCCACCACATACACATAAAAAAACACCCCCTCGATATGTATGGGTGCAGCCTCCTTGAAGTAGGGTGTCACACTTGTCTTAAATATAATGAATCGCTATATCTTCAAGGCGTCCCCGGCTCCCAAACTCTCCCTACAGAATCCTGCCTAGTCCTCGCCTGTTTCCAGCCCCTTCCCAGCAATCTTACATGTCACAAATCATCCTATGATGAGGGTTTTACTGTAAATCATTAACATTGTCAGAAATGACTGTGCCTAGACAGGAAAGAGCCCAGAGATGCAGCCAAGACATGTGTGATAGGAATAAGGAATGGTAAACAAAGAAGCCATGCTGCCTTGTATGCCCCATATCTCTCTCTCCTTCGCTCCATCGCTCCTTCGCATCATCCTGCCTCTGTTTGCTAGCTCATCCCTGTCTCATCCTGCCTGTGTTTGCTAGCTCATCTCTGTCTCATCCTGCCTATGTTTGCTAGCTCATCTCTGTCTCATCCTGCCTGTGTTTGCTAGCTCAGCTCTGTCTCATCCTGCCTGTGTTTGCTAGCTCATATCTATCTCATCCTGCCTCTGTTTGCTAGCTCATCTGTGTCTCAACCTGCCTCTGTTTGCTAGCTCATATCTGTCTCATCCTGCCTCTGTTTGCTAGCTCATATCTGTCTCAACCTGCCTCTGTTTGCTAGCTCATATCTGTCTCATCCTGCCTCTGTTTGCTAGCTCATCTGTGTCTCAACCTGCCTCTGTTTGCTAGCTCATATCTATCTCATCCTGCCTCTGTTTGCTAGCTCATCTCTGTCTCATCCTGCCTCTGTTTGCTAGCTCATCTCTGTCTCATCCTGCCTCTGTTTGCTAGCTCATCTATGTCTCATCCTGCCTCTGTTTGCTAGCTCATCTCTGTCTCATCCTGCCTCTGTTTGCTAGCTCATCTCTGTCTCATCCTGCCTCTGTTTGCTAGCTCATCTCTGTCTCATCCTGCCTGTGTTTGCTAGCTCCTCTCTGTCTCATCCTGCCTGTGTTTGCGAGCTCATCTCTGTCTCATCCTGCCTCTGTTTGCTAGCTCATCTCTGTCTCTCCTTGGAATTTCTGAGTAGGAAGGTATGGAGGGAAGAAGTATAGAATCTGTCAAACATCAAGTTAAAGTTCTTTTCCAGCTCTTTTTCTAGTTTGGTAGAATTTGTGTTTGGGGGTTTTGTTTTTCTCTTGCAACCAAGTGGGAGTTGTTGAGATACAGTATGGTTCTGTTTTTTTAATACAAATGATCATAATTATTTTTGTTGGTGTATGACTTATTTCCCCCACTAACACATGAAATAACCATTCATACACTGCTACCTATTCACTTTCTCATTCTACTACTAATAAGCACACATATCTTAAGGAAATACTCTTACCTACGCTGCAATCCATCAAGCGGATTACTCATTTTCTCCCAATTTCCGCTGCTCTCCTATGAATCCAAAGAATGATTGATAACAGAGGAAGGAAAAGCACAGTGGTACTGTTTTTAACCTTGCTACAGTTATTCATCCGCTTTATGCCAATGAAGGTAATAAAGGAGACAATGAATTAGTCATTAAATCACAGGTCAGTTTATTGGAATCCCTGATTGAACTTTGACGTTTTGCCTCCAAGTAGGTGATTATTAACGCGACTGACAAATACAGACCTGTCTCATCTCAAAATCTTTACTACATCATCTCTGAATAATCACATGTACAACAGCCTACATATTACAGAGGTAATGTCACCATTACTGATCAAAGCTTCAGACTTCAGTTTGGTGTTGGATTGTAGCCTGAATTGAGTTGTCTGACTGTCATGGTGCCAGCCTAGTGGGAGGATGAAGATAGGGTGACCCCCTCTTTAACAAAGTTTTTCTACGAAAACATGGAAGGCTACATGGGCAAACAGGCAAACAGAAACCCCTACATAGCAGAATAAAGAGATCTGAGGCTAAAAGGCAGTGTTATCGTAAACAGTGTATACCACTTCATTTGGCTATAGACAGGTTAGGTCAATTGAATAAGGGAAGGGCTATACCATAGAAATAAAATGGGTTGTAGGAGGTAGATCGTCTCTCTCTCCTCCCCTGCTGACCCTACATGGTTCATGTTTGTGGCCTTCCCCCTGTTCCCGTTGCCAAGGGATGCTACTGATGAGAGTGCTGACTTATGTTTGTCACCATTTATTAAGTCATGTGGTTGTTGGCTCCGCTTCAAGAGAAGTAACAGAGTGAGACCTTGGATGCCTGCTGGAGCCCGAACAGAGTAATGACTGTGACTGGATAGGGGATTATGAAGGGGTTCAACCATTTCAGACGTACTGTTGGAAGAGGATCTATGGGAATTGGAGCTGTGTGTAAAAATACCACTATGTCAGTGGGGATCTCAGACAGGCAATACTACTCTGCATACAAAATCCTCTTACATCACCCAAATGCAGATTTGCCTCTAAAATAATAATGTGTATGTATTTATACTTTGATTTATACAAAAGATCCATCTAGCTTGTATTAATACATCTTAGTTAGTCTTGGGTCAGCTTAAAAAAAATTGATCCTGACCCAGAGTCCATGATTAACTAACGGCATGTCAGGCTCTATGGGAAGCCACTTATCACTACGCCTGACTTCAGAGGGACTGGAGAGATGGAGAGGGGAGTTTATGTCTTTAAGAAACCAACCCAGGCCTGTGTATGTTATGTCTACTCCTTGGGAATCCGGAGGAATACAATTGGAGATAGCTGGAAAAGTTGAGCTCACAGGTTTTGTGGGGACATGGGGGTTAGTGGGGACATTGTGTTTTGAGGGGACATGGGGGTTAGTGGGGACATTGTGTTTTGTGGGGATATGGGGGTTAGTGGGGACATTGTGTTTTGAGGGGACATGGGGGTTAGTGGGGACATTGTGTTTTGTGGGGACATGAGGGTTAGTGGGGACATTGTGTTTTGTGGGGACTTGGGGGTTAGCGGGGACATTGTGTTTTGAAGGGACATGGGGGTTAGTGGGGACATTGTGTTTTGTGGGGATATGGGGGTTAGTGGGGACATTGTGTTTTGTGGGGATATGGGGGTTAGTGGGGACATTGTGTTTTGAGGGGACTTGGGGGTTAGTGGGGACATGGTGTTTTGTGGGGATATGGTGGTTAGTAGGGATATTGTGTTTTGAGGGGACTTGGGGGTTAGTAGGGACATTGTGTTTTGAGGGGACATGGGGGTTAGTGGGGACATTGTGTTTTGAGGGGACATGGGGGTTAGTGGGGACATTGTGTTTTGAGGGAACATGGGGGTTTGTGGAAACCAGGAGTCTTGATTGATTCGTATCTCTGTAATTTCTTGTTTACAGACTTGTGCACAAGCTGTCATCCCACACCCTCCTATCCCACAACTAAGCGGAACCTTCCTTCCCTGCCATTTGCTCTCTCCCTTTTTCCCACTCTCACCCTCCATTTCCCTTACTCCCTCTCCTTGTCTCATTGGTGGTAGCGCCGATGAGCGCCATGACTCTAATGAGTGAAATTGCTTATGAAGGGAATCTGTTTCTGATGGTTGGCCATGATTAATGTGCTTTGACAACATGTCTTCCCTCCAGGTGCTTTGCTCAGTTACGACAGCTGTGTGACGTAACCTCCTCAAAGACACCCATCTCTCACAGGGGGAGCTGCCTCCCATGGGGGAGGTGATGTAGTCTATATAGAGAGTGGTTTATTTCTGCTCATGAAAAGGAGGAAGTAAACATCACCTCTAAGTTAATTGTGCCAGCACAGCATTGGCACTGCATAATGAAAGGTATCTAAGCCGTGATAAAGTTATGGTGAGTAGGTGTGAATGCTAGCTGGCCTGGAGCACAAGGGGCCAGTGTGGGGACGCACACAGTTCAGCCCCAGCCTCAGCTGTTGGCTTGCATCCGTTTCAGCACTGGTGTATGTTTCAGGAGAGTCCTGTTAACGATGAGAGATTGGCCACAACTAAAGGCCATTTATGAATGTCTTATTAATGCTACATGAAAATAGGCCTTGTTTTAAACATACTTTCAAACAACTAAGCCAACGGCACAGAAAATCTGCTTTAGACCCTAAAGTATAAACTGCTTATAGCTCGGTGCATTAAAAGTTACTTTCAGCCATACATCATTGTACCATTAAAGTGTCTACATACATCCAGAGACTGTAGATTGATTCTATGTTATGTGGATGTAGTTAATGCTACTATTTGTCAGCAAACTCCTCTCATATTTAGAGGCTTAATTCCCATAACATAAAACTGTAATAGGCATATTGCTCCTTACATCTTCATAGAAAAGTATGTAGCCCAACATACTCCTTTTATTAGAACTTTTCATCTCAATAAAGTATGCACCATTATCTAGAGAATTCTGACCAATGATCCGACTAGCCCTAACAATCTTCTTCTCGTTTATGGCCTGGTATCTCATTGTCGAAGCGATGAGACCTCACTAAGCCAATGAGCTTCAACAAAATGTATGTCATTGCCCGGGCTTAGCTAGCGTAAATGATCCTAGAATAACATGGAGCATATTGGGCAGTCAGCAGAGGCCTGGATGGCCATACCTGTTCCAGACAAGTAAGCTGTAAGATCATGGCTTTATGGGGGAATTAATGACCAAGTTCATGAGCGGTGGACAGGCGACCAGCTGACCATATGGAGAGAGGGAGAATAGGGGTGGGGGGGGTGGGGGGGGTAGTTAGAGGACGACAGAGCAGAAGAAATGGAGATATTATTCAGTTATTAGTGATATGAAATGGATATGATGAGGGAAAGAGGAAAGCAATGTGAATAGATAAGCAGAAAGGGTATATTGGGAGAATGCATGGTCTGTGGGAGTATGTCAAGTCTAAATACCATGCACCATGAATATTATGGTCTGAAGGACCAATGGTACATGGATCATCCATGTATGGTCAAAGCACTATATTGTCATAAGGCCATCTGATGTATTGCAAATTACCTCAATCGATATTTTGGGTGGAGCCAGACACATAGTGTACCCACACCCCTTCTACTGTGGTCTGATACCATCTCTAATTGCATGCAACTTTTATTCCGAATCAATTCCTGGTAATTTCCGCCATAAAGATGACTCGTCAGCTTGTTCCTGACAGATGCTGAGCTATGAGAATTGGAAAAAAAGAGAGAGAACATTTTTTGTTTAAAAATGCTCCATTTGATCATGACAATCATTTACAGAACAAAGAGCAATCATACTATGTGTTTATTTTTAATTTTCCACCCATGTTTTATCTCCACATTTGCCGCTCGTCATGAGGAGGCTTCTCTATGTGAGCGGATGGGGAGGGGTGGGGGATCTGCGATGGTGGCAAGAACATTATCACAGTCTTATATTTCTGCCTGTCTATAACCTACATTCATAAGCCTTAGCCCTGGTGTTAAACGTCTCTGGAGCACAGATAATGTTCATTTTCTGGCAGAAGACAGGTTGACGGCTGACAGGGAGAGAGACAGAATAAATGACGGGGTTCCATCAGGGTGCCTCCGTATTAGGAGGGGGTGGCGGCGAGGGGGACTCTGGATCCCTGGTCCCAAACACGGGATGAATAATAATTTTGTCACTTCGGCGCCGGGTCACCCATCACTGTCTAACACATGCAGCTGATTAATTGTTAGAATGGATCAACATTATGTCCTTCTGCGGCGACTCTTAATTGTGTCCCCCCATTCACCCTCCGTCACCCCCCTCCATCTTGCTCATCTCTCTTAATGTAATGACTGGGCGGCTGCTTGGAGCAGGACACGTGGTTGGTTATATCTCAGGTTGGTGGGACACTAAAATACAATTTTCACATATGTTGATGTTTTGAAATTTCCCCTTAATGTACGCAGATTTAATTTCTGATGAGTGATTATTTGACAGCTCATTTTGCCTGAGATTTATGTGCCGCTCTCTATCTCCTGACTGCAGTGCCACACTTATCTTTAATAAAAGAGATGATGACATGAATCTGGTTTTGTCAGTGGCCGTGACTAAGACATTACATGTATTGTATAGGAGAAGTAAACACTCTTCACGCCCCTCTCTACTTCACTAGATCACAGCGAAGAGAGAGAGAAGAAGGAAACACTTCACGCCCCTCTCTACTTCACTAGATCACAGCGAAGAGAGAGAGAAGAAGGAAACACTCTTCACGCCCCTCTCTACTTCACTAGATCACAGCGAAGAGAGAGAGAAGAAGGAAACACACTTCACGCCCCTCTCTACTTCACTAGATCACAGCGAAGAGAGAGAGAAGAAGGAAACACTCTTCACGCCCCTCTCTACTTCACTAGATCACAGCGAAGAGAGAGAGAAGAAGGAAACACACTTCACGCCCCTCTCTACTTCACTAGATCACAGCGAAGAGAGAGAGAAGAAGGAAACACTCTTCACGCCCCTCTCTACTTCACTAGATCACAGCGAAGAGAGAGAGAAGAAGGAAACACTCTTCACGCCCCTCTCTACTTCACTAGATCACAGCGAAGAGAGAGCGAAGAAGGAAACACTCTTCACGCCCCTCTCTACTTCACTAGATCACAGCGAAGAGAGAGAGAAGAAGGAAACACTCTTCACGCCCCTCTCTACTTCACTAGATCACAGCGAAGAGAGAGAGAAGAAGGAAACACTCTTCACGCCCCTCTCTACTTCACTAGATCACAGCGAAGAGAGAGAGAAGAAGTAAACACTCTTCACGCCCCTCTCTACTTCACTAGATCACAGCGAAGAGAGAGAGAAGAAGGAAACACTCTTCACGCCCCTCTCTACTTCACTAGATCACAGCGAAGAGAGAGAGAAGAAGGAACCACTCTTCACGCCCCTCTCTACTTCACTAGATCACAGCGAAGAGAGAAGAAGGAAACACTCTTCACGCCCCTCTCTACTTCACTAGATCACAGCGAAGAGAGAGAGAAGAAGGAAACACTCTTCACGCCCCTCTACTTCACTAGATCACAGCGAAGAGAGAGAGAAGAAGGAAACACACTTCACACCCCTCTCTACTTCACTAGATCACAGCGAAGAGAGAGAGAAGAAGGAAACACTTCACGCCCCTCTCTACTTCACTAGATCACAGCGAAGAGAGAGAGAAGAAGGAAACACACTTCACGCCCCTCTCTACTTCACTAGATCACAGCGAAGAGAGAGAGAAGAAGGAAACACTCTTCACACCCCTCTCTACTTCACTAGATCACAGCGAAGAGAGAGAAGAAGGAAACACTTCACGCCCCTCTCTACTTCACTAGATCACAGCGAAGAGAGAGAGAAGAAGGAAACACTTCACGCCCCTCTCTACTTCACTAGATCACAGCGAAGAGAGAGAGAAGAAGGAAACACTCTTCACGCCCCTCTCTACTTCACTAGATCACAGCGAAGAGAGAGAGAAGAAGGAAACACACTTCACGCCCCTCTCTACTTCACTAGATCACAGCGAAGAGAGAGAGAAGGAAACACTCTTCACGCCCCTCTACTTCACTAAATCACAGCGAAGAGAGAGAGAAGAAGGAAACACACTTCACGCCCCTCTCTACTTCACTAGATCACAGCGAAGAGAGAGAGAAGGAAACACTCTTCACGCCCCTCTCTACTTCACTAGATCACAGCGAAGAGAGAGAGAAGAAGTAAACACTCTTCACGCCCCTTTCTACTTCACTAGATCACAGCGAAGAGAGAGAGAAGAAGGAAACACACTTCACGCCCCTCTCTACTTCACTAGATCACAGCGAAGAGAGAGAGAAGAAGTAAACACTCTTCACGCCCCTCTCTACCTCTCTAGATCACAGCGAAGAGAGAGAGAAGGAAACCCTCATTATATTTATCATCATTTCACATCTGCTGTTTTTGAAGCAATATACCATGAGGTCATAAAGTGTATTACAACTGTGCATCAATTCAATTGATTTGCGGCTGGAGTAACTAATTCCTTGAGTACATTTTAGAAAAACAAGCAGTGAGCCCTGAAATTGCAATTCCATAAAGGCTTTAAATTACTGAGTACAGAATCAAGAACTTGCCCGATGTGCCTTGCATGGTGGTTGTGTTATAGAGAGTGACAGTGCTCCCTGAGATTGAGTCAATAAAAACGGAGATGGGTGAGCAATATACTCAAACAAGGAGAGAGAGGAGAGAAAGGAAATGAAGTTGGGCTGGCTACATTGACGAGGAGGAACGACAAGCTCAGCATCTCCCCTTCATCTCTTTTCACCCTTTTACCTGTGAGAATGCCTTTGAGAGGACACTTCCTCTCTCGTTCTCCTCCTCTCTCTTCACCTCTCTTTCTCCTCCTCTCTCTTTCTCCTCCTCACCTCTCTTTCTCCTCCTCTCTTCACCTCTCTCTTTCTCCTCCTCTCTCTTCACCTCTCTCTTTCTCCTGCTCTCTCTCTCCATATATCTCTTTCTTTACATCTCTCACCCACCAATTCATCTCTCTCTCTCTCTGTCTCTCTCTCTGAGCCTCTCATCCCTTCTTCCCAGAGGTGGAGTTGGTGGATGGATGCCAACGTTGCACGCTCCATGCCAAGCCTCCTCAATCAGACACAGTTAAAGTGATATGCATCTCATCATTAGGGTGGATTTGTACTGCCATTTTCTGGGTGGGAGGCCAATCCACCCCACCTTCCCTCTTATCCCTCCACCTCCATATTGGGAATTCTTTCCCCCTCCCTCTTTAAACACCTGCTATGAAGTTGTTTGTATCGTGATAAGGGTGGACTGCATGGGAACAGTGATCGCTCAACACATAGTCAAGTCTCTCATTTTTTTTGTTTTATTTGCTACATCCCACCTTACCAGGATGTTTAACAGCATTTAGGACTAGATTAATATTTCATGTCATACTTTCCAGCCTCTCGCGCCTACTCCCTCCTCTCTCTTCCTCTCTCCCCCCACCCCTCCCTCCCGCTCTCTCTCCTTCGAGCTCTCTCTGAAGTCATTTGGGACCAAGTTGAACAAGATTCTCATATCAGGTAAATGAATATCTTTATCGCTGAGGCAGGAGAAGGGCTGCTGGGAGAGCTGGGGAGAGTAATCACACAGAGCAAACAGGCATGGGGAAACAGAGAGGCTCTCTTTAATAACAGCCACCTCTTACACACAGGGAGCCAGGGAGAGAGAGGGTGTAGGCTTTACTGTAGGGATGCTTCAGGATCACTGGCCTCGCTATGGTTTTGCAATTACCTTTAACCTTTAGTGAGACTGTGTGGTATAAAGGCTTAAGCAGATGTTCTTGGACTGACCTGATAGTAGTAGACAGTCAATGAATAATCATGTTGTTCTACAATTTCATTCACTTTCACACGGACTCTTTCACTCTATAGCAATGGTGGCTTTACAAACAAGACAATATACCTTGTTGATTTGCATTTTGCAATAATACTTTATGAATACATTTTTGCCCCGGCTGTGAAAACACCTGAGATACTCAGAGGTTGTGGTTCAAGTGAACTGACTGTCAGTTTGACCGTGACACATTGATGACTACATGTATGTGTGGATTCCTAGAAAACCACAAGTGGAAGGGGACTTCGTCATCCTATTTTTTCTCGTTTTCAATTTAAGATAGACTAGAGTGTTTCTGTAGAATTAGACAGACCCAGAGAGCTAATTCCCATAATTTCTCATCATGCAGTATGTAAAACAAAAGCACTCAGTTCACGTTATTAAAATACCCAATAACAGTTGATTTAATGGCTATAAAATGTGTTAATTAGAGGGTCATATTTAAGAAATATTGAAAGTATACCTAAAAGTGTCACTTTTATTGTGAAGGAACAGGATAATATAATCTAAAAAGGGTGTGATTATATCCAAGATTTGTCTTCCAGCATTATCTAGGAGAGCTCGTAAAGAGCTGACATTTAATATGATGCTTTCAGTCAGTTTAATTGAATTTTAATTGCCACTTTGGGCAGAAGGTTTAGATCTGATCAATAAAATATTAAAGATTTGGTGCTTTGGCGTGGAGCAGTCTCCCGTTGCCTGGTGCAATGCATCCTGGGAAGGGGTATAGACTAAAATGTGTGTTTATGCGGATGTTGGGGAGCCAATTACCTCCCTGTTTTCTCTGAGTTTTTCCAACATGTTCTATGTGGATAAATAACACAAGGAGAACAAGCAAGGAAAGTGCAGATTCCATTAATTACATTGGTGTGGAAGAGAAGAGGAGAATGGTCGGTCACCTTCAGAGGAGAGGCCTTTAATGTGCCAGAGCTATAAACATTTTAAAATGTCACACCTCGGGAAGACAGCGTCAGGCCAGAGCCAGGCCGGTAAATCAGAGGTGAAGAAAGACCAGGCAAGAAAAGATGGCTCTTTGCTATTTTAGAAATAATTACCAATACAAAAAGGGTAATGAATGAAACTATAAATTACATTAAAAGGACCATTAGGAGGGGATTAGTTTATAAAACTCGATGCTGGCCCTTGAAGATTACCCTCCCAGAATATTGCCTATCTTTCTGCCGCCATAACTCACGGAAATAAAAACCATGTATGCATAATGCTACTAAACCTGCTGATTAATGCTATATTAATAGATTTTTCTGTACCGCTTTGAGGGAGGAAATGCTCCTCTATAGTGACCATGTGTATATCACAAATATATGAATTCTCTGGCAAGTAGATGCTCAGTAAATAGAGTAAATAGAAGACCTTAAAACAAGGGCATGGCCATAAACATGATGTCATATTACCATACTTCAGATGTGTAAGAAGGCCCTCAGCATATGGGTTGGTAAACCTATACACGGTAAAGGAAATGACGGTGATTATATTAAGGGATAGGGAAGTAGGTGCTGTTATGCTCGTAGTGTTAATTCATCACTGCCCTCCAACCCACCTGTATTGATATGGCCATGCTACATGACCTAGACAGGCTGCATTCCTTAAAACATGCTGGCATATGATATCAAAAGACCTCAGTGTTGAGACAAAATAAAAGCACGAAGGACGACATAAAAAACAGCCAAAAAACAAAACCCTCTTCACACTCTACACACACGTACGTTGTAATATTGTTGTATGGTGTTTTTTTGTGTTTTTTTTACATTTTTGTATTGTAGATATTTGGTGGTGTAATAATTATATATGATGTACTGTTGTATCTTTTGTTTTATGTGTGATATAAGTGCCTTAATGTGTTTGGACCCCAGGAAGAGTAGCTAATGTGGATCCCTAATAAATACAAACACACAATCATTCAAGAGGAGCAGGTGCACCCAAGCCACATGGCGGTATGGGTACAGATCTTGGCCAGTGTATTCCACCATGCACAGAGAGCTGTAAATCTGTGGAGACTTTGGTTCGAATGTGTTGCACGGATGAGAGGAATTCATACTCCTTCCATTTGGAGAGTGAGCCCTGGATGCCAGTGAGAAATGACATGGCCCATCCTCTAAGACTCATAAAAGTCTAAATTAAATACAAAATGGAACCACTGATGGATGAAGTCCCACAATGAATCCCCTAGCCAGCCCCCTGCCCTCTCCACAGACTGCTGCTGCTCACATGACTGGAGTCCCAGACAACTTTGTTAGCAAGACCGTTTCATGGTTCAAAGTACAATGTGAAAGTAGAATCAAGTAGGTACGGAATTCTAACACACCCAGACCAGAACTAGCCATTTGATCCTTACAGATGATCTGACACTGCTTCAGCCTCCTACATTTTCATGTACTATTAAACGTCAGACATGCAGACGTTGAAGGCTCAATTGAGAACATATTCAATCGCTCCCTATCTCAATCTGCTGTCCCCACATGCTTCAAGATGGCCACCATTGTTCCTGTACCTAATAAGAAGGCAAAGATAACTGAACTAAATTACTATCGCCCCGTAGCACTCACTTCAGTCATCATGAAGTGCTTTGAGAGACTAGTCAAGGATCATATCACCTCCACCTTACCGGCCATCCTAGACCCACTTCAGTTTGCATACCGCCCCAACAGGTCCACAGATGATGCAATCGCCATCACACTGTCCTATCCCATCTGGACAAGAGGAATACCCATGAAGAATGCTGTTCATTGACTACAGCTCAGCATTCAACACCATAGTACCCTCCAAGCTCA
Source organism: Oncorhynchus mykiss (assembly GCF_013265735.2). NCBI lineage: Eukaryota > Metazoa > Chordata > Actinopteri > Salmoniformes > Salmonidae > Oncorhynchus > Oncorhynchus mykiss. The sequence goes on from NC_048589.1 coordinate 26,257,790, forward strand.
TCATCAATCTGAAGACCCTGGGTCTTAACCCCGCCCTGTGCAATTGGGCCTTGGCCTTTCTGACGGGCCGCCCCCAGGTGGTGAAGGTAGGAAGCAACATCTCCACTTCGCTTATCCTCAACACTAGGGACCCACAAGGGTGCGTGCTCAGCCCCCTCCTGTACTCCCTGTTCACCCATGACTGCGCGGCCATGCACGCCTCCAACTCAATCATCAAGTTTGAAGACGACCCAAAGGTAGTGGGCTTGATGACCAACAACGATGACAGCCTACAGGGAGGAGGTGAGGGCACACGGAGTGTGGCGTCAGGAAAACAACCTCACACTCAACATCAACAAAACAAAAGAGATGATCATGGACTTCAGGAAACAGCAGAGGGAGCACCCCCCTATCCACATCGACCAGACAGTAGTGGAGAAGGTGGAACGTTTTAAGTTCCTCTGCGTACACATCATGGACAAACTGAAATGGTCCACCAACACAGACAGCGTGGTGAAGAAGGCGGAACGGCTCCTATTCAACCTCAGGAGGCTAAAGAAATTTGGCTTGTCACCTGAAACCCTCACAAACTTTTACAATGTACAATCGAGAGCATCCTGTCAGGCTGTATCACCACCTGGTATGGCAACTGCACCACCCTCAACCGCAAGGCTCTCCAGAGGGTAGTGCGGTCTGCATAACGCATCACCGGGGACAAACTACCTGCCCTCCAGGACAACTACAGCACCCAATGTCACAGGAAGGCCAAAAAGATCATCAAGGACAACAACCATCCAAGCCACTGTCTGTTCACCCCTCTATCATCCTGAAGGTGAGGTCAGTACAGGTGCATCAAAGCTGGGACCGAGAGACTGAAAAACAGCTTCTTTCTCAAGGCCATCAGACTGTTAAACAGCCATCACTAACATAGAGAGGCTGCTGCAAACATATAGACCCAAATCACTGGCCACTTTAATAAAATGATTTAATAAAGGTATCACCAGTCACTTTAAATTATGCCACTTTAATAATGTTTACATATCCTACATTACTCATCTCATATGTATATACTGTATTCTATACCATCTACTGCATCTTGCCTATGCCGCACGGCCATCGCTCACCATTATATTTATATGTACATATTCTTGTGTGTATAAGGTAGTAATTGTGAATTTGTTAGACTACTTATTAGATATGAATCAAATTTCAAATCAAATTTTTTCAAATCAAATTTATGGCAATTTATATAGCCCTTCGTACATCAGCTGATATCTCAAAGTGCTGTACAGAAACCCAGCCTAAAACCCCAAACAGCAAGCAATGCAGGTGTTGAAGCACGTTGGCTAGGAAAAACTCCCTAAAAAGGCCAAAACCTAGGAAGAAACTTAGAGAGGAACCAGGCTATGAGGGGAGGCCAGTCCTCTTCTGGCTGTGCCGGGTGGAGATCATAATAGAACATGGCCAAGATGTTCAAATGTTCATAAATGACCAGCATGGTCAAATAACAGGTCTGGTACAGGTAGCCGCAGGCAGAACGGTTGAACTGGAGCAGGAATATTGCAGGAACTAGAAGCACAAGCATTTCGCTACACTCACATTAACATCTGCTAACCGTGTGTATGTGACATTTCTTGTTGTTGATTTGATTTGAGTAGCTCCTGCAATATCAATTTATTTCACAATCTATTATAGCTAGATCTCAGAATATGTGGCTTTCCAAACTTATTGTGGTGCATGTACATTTCAAGTCGGAAGTTTACATACACTTAGGTTGGAGTCATTAAACTCTTTTTTCAACCAATCCACATATTTCTTGTTAACAAACTATAGTTTTGGCAGTCGGTTTGGACATCTACTTTGTGCATGTCATTTTTCCAACAATTGTTTACAGACAGCTTATTTCACTTATAATTTACTGTGTCACAATTCCAGTGGGTCAAAAGTTTACATACACTAAGTTGACTGTGCCTTTAAACAGCTTGGAAAATTCCAAAAAAGGATGTCATGGCTTTAGAAGCTGGTTCATCCTTGGGAGCAATTTACAAATGCCTGAAGGTACCACGTTCATCTGTACAAACAATAGTACGCAAGTCAAATACCATGGGACCACACAGCTGTCATACCGCTCAGGAAGGAGACGCATTCTGTCTCCAAGAGATGAGTGTACTTTGGTGCGAAAAGTACAAATCAATCCCAGAACAACAGCAAAGGACCTTGTGAAGATGCTGGAGGAAACAGGTACAAAAGTATCTCTATCCACAGTAAAACGAGTCCTATATCGACATAACCTGAAAGGCCGCTCAGCAAGGAAGAAGCCACTGCTCCAAAACCACCATAAAAAAGCCAGACTACGGTTTGCTACTACACATGGGGACAAAGATTGTACTTTTTGGAGGAATGTCCTCTGGTCTGATGAAACAAAAATATAACTGTTTAGCCGTAATGACCATTGTTATGTTTGGAGGAAAAAGGGGGAGGCTTGCAAGCCCGAAGATCACCATCCCAACCGTGAAGCACGGGGTGGCAGCATCATGTTGTCGGGGTGCTTTGCTGCAGCAGGGACTGGTGCACTTCACAAAATAGATGGAATCATGAGGGAGGAAATTGATGTGGATATATTGAAACAACATCTCAAGACATCAGTCAGGAAGTTAAAGATTGGTCGCACATGGGTCTTCCAAATGGACAATGACCCCAAGCATACTTCCAAAGTTGTGGCAAAATGGCTTAAGGACAACAAAGTCAAGGTATTGGAGTGGCCATCACAAAGCCCTGACCTCAATCCCATAGAAAATGTGTGGGCAGAACTGAAAAGCGTGTGCGAGCAAGGAGGCCTACAAACCTGACTCAGTTACACCAGCTCTGTCAGTAGGAATGGGCCAAAATTCTCCCAACTTATTGTGGGAAGGTTGTGGAAGGCTACCCAAAAACGTTCAACTCAAGTTACACAATTTAAAGACAATGCTACCAAATACTAATTGAGTGTATGTAAACTTCTGACCTACTGGGAATGTGATGAAAGAAATAAAATCTGAAATAGATAATTCTCTCTACTATTATCCTGACATTTCACATTCTTAAATAAAGTGTTGATCCTAACTGACAAAAGACAGGGAGTTTTTACTAGGATTAAATGTCAGGAATTGTGAAAAACTGAGTTAAATTTTTTGGACTAAGGTGTATGTAAACTTCCGACTTCAACTGTATGTGTTCACAAACTGAAGATTCCTGAACTTTAGTGGAAGAAGTACAACGGCAAAGCTTTGGCTGTCACACTCCAACACAGCAGTGGTAGATGGCGCTTATACCATCTTCTCCACAATGGCCGCTGTAGCTACCGCTAGGCTAAAACTGTACATTATGAATCATCAATCGTCTCCCTGCTTTGTATTATCCTCAAGAAAATCCCAATGTGGGCCTGAGCCTCTGGCTTATGGTCACACCATCATCCACCAGACAACCCTCTAACTGGCAGATAGAAGGAGTGGATAAGCAGTAAAAGATGGCCTTAAGATTAATCCTCTACTTCTTCTTCGCAACACTTCCGAATCCGAATGAAATAAAACACCCCCCACCCTTACCTTAATCAAAAATGTTTTATAATTCTTCCCAACTCTGTGAAATGGGATATTCTCATTCTTCTGCTCGCTCTGTGAAATGGGATGTTCTCATTCTTCTGCTCGCTCTGTGAAATGACTTTGGGGGATGAAAAGGGAACTGCTCTTCTTGCCTTTGTTCTGTAACAAGTGAGAACATTTTAGGGAAGTCAGTAGTAGCCTATCATTACATGAATTATCTTGTCCTACGTGGAGAGTACTACAGTATCTTGATGCAGCACAAAGCCCTAGAATGGGGTTACGAGTCCCCACAAACCACTATACCTCCCACATCACTCTGGCATTTGACAATTGGGATAATGGCAGAAAAGAAGAGAGAAAGTCAAACAAAACAAAACATGCAAAACGCTGTTGAAGAGTGAAAGCAAGCAAGGTCAGAGAAGAGAGTAGAACCTTGCCTCCAACCAGTGGTGTTTCTAGCTTGTATGTTGTATGGCTCCCTGGTCGAACCCCCCCTTCAGCACCCCCCCCCCCCCCCCCCCCCCCCCCTCCTCCCCCCCTCCTCCCCAAGCACCATTCTGCACTAACTGTAATTTTTACATTTGGAACAACAAATAAATAACAATATAAGCCCCCCCCCCCATCTCGTACTTCTGATAGGAGACCTTCCCAGGCAGTAGCCTGCCTGGCTTAAAAACTAGAATTAGGGCGCCCACTCCGACAAGGTTAATTGACCCACAGTCCCACACGGTGACATTGACATGATGTGCACATGAGTGATAGAAAACCGATCACGCAAATGTCACCATTCGGAATAATGTAATTTTTTGTTTGTTTTTGTGAGTGCTCCCCTATGCCGCCCCCGACAAGATGTCGCCCTGGGCGACTGCCCATGTTGCCTATGCCTAAATCCACCACTGCCTCCAACAAAGCTACAGAGTGATCTTTTGCAAAACTTTCCAAGTATTTCGCTCGCCTGAGAACATATTTTCTTCAACAAGGAGCTATGGACTAGAGTGGAGGTGTGACGTGATTTGGTTCTCAGTGAGGTCACAGGTATAGCAGGGGATCTGTGATGGCGTGAAAGTGATCTGAGTGTTAACACAGCTAGCCCGTCTTGATGAAGTGAGGCTACAGCTCTGCCCACTGCATCCTTAGTGCACTTAGCAGAGGGCTGTGAGTGTGTTTTCGCTGAGGCGTTAATGAGCGGAGGGCTTTGTGGGCTTAATGAGAGTGTGTGTCTATTGAGGCCGTCACCTGAGAGGATAACGAGAGTTCACAATTCACAAGCTTCTCCGCCTGTGGTCGCGAAAGTGCGTGTGTGCTTTCGTCTTACAAAACAGTAACGGACATACAGATGCTGCTCTCCCGTTTCAATGACACAGTATAACTGACACTGTCACTCTGTCTCTGCCGGCTGTATTTGACCCTCTAATCAGCTGCAACAGTGAAACAAGAGTCCTGATGTGCTCCAGCTAGATCTCCAGCAAACAGTGTTGAAGTACATACAGCACTGGCTTTCAGCCAAACCCACAGCACCTCATTTGAAAGTAGCCAAAAAGACAAACGCCTCCTCTCTTTGGGTGAGAGCGTGAGGAGGTGTGGGTGGTTAGATCAATAATTGTGTGGTCCGATGAGAGGACGAGGAAGTCATGGCAGCCTCTTCCCGAGACATGCCGACGAAGGTCTCTCTCGCTCTCTCACCTAAATTGGCAGCTGGCAGGCAAATGAATGCAGCGCGAAGAGAGCCTGCAGAAGTACAGGGTCCTGCTGTTCAGGCAACAAAGCAGCTCCATGCGAGACATCTGCTGTTCAGTCATCAGAATACATTTTGTCACGTGCTCTCTCTCTCTCTCTCTCTCTCTCTCGAACACAAACACAAACACATATAGACCCAGCAACATCCATTCTGTCAATTGGGAGCTATCGTGCTTAATTCCATCTCATCTTTTTGCCCCTTCATTGTCACCGTAGTCCCTCCCTTCTTCTTTGCTTCCTTTGTATAAACAGTTTAGGCCTGGCAGATAACCCTAGAGTGCTTCCTATCTGGTCTGAAACGCGTGAACCCTGTGTGGATGATCACAAGAAGGCCCGGGGAAACGGCAAGCGGAATCTTAATGAGCGAGGCTCGACACTGGCAAAAGTAAATTGAGCTTACCACCATGATAAATTAACCCAATGAAGGCAATTGTTCTGTGGCACGCTAGCTTGGGTTGGCGCCAGATGGTCAATTCTTACAGTAACACTTGAATTTTGTTCCCAAGTTTTCTACTGATGAGGGATGCTAATGCATGTAGGAGGTGACTTCTTAGAAGAAAATATATTTGTTGTTTAGTCTTTGCAATGCATACATTTTTTTTTGTTTGTGGTAGAAATCCGTTCTCAAAATAAAAATCCATTACCGAAGGACAGGAAATGTAGTCTCTTGTACACCCGTGTAAACAGTGGTCTGTCATGTTTTATCAGAAACTCAGAGCTTTGCCTTACTCCCTGATCAAAACCTGAAAACCAGGCCTCAATGGATACCCCCAAGTACCCAAAAGGAGCTTAAACTCCAACCTCACTGCTGAGTAAAACAAGCAACTGCTGAGAAATGATATGATAGGGTGTGTGGGGACAGCCATGTGTCGTTTCCCGTTCAAACTCACGATATCCAGTGTTTATGCTAACACTTAATCCCTGTAAAGTGTGTCATTTGGTTAGCACGCTCTTCACTCTCCCAGTGGTGTAGTCTGGCTGGCTGGTGTGAGGTCTAAACAACCAGGGACCATAGGAACCCCTGGTGTTGGATGTAAACGAGATCCTTTCCTCTCTGATAGAAGAGGGGGGGGGGGGTAGAATGTCTTCAGATGTTCAAGTAGTGAGCTAGCGCGGTATACTCTCTTTCTGCCGTGACCCCTGTCCTGTTTACACCGTAATGTCACCACATTGACTCCTCTCACCTGGGGCCTTGACACATCTGTGCCTACCTCCCTCATTCATCTCTGTCGCCCTCTACAGTATCTCCTCTCTCAAACTCTCTGCCTATCTCTCTCGGTCTCTCCCTTTCCCTCCATCTCCATCTCCTTTCTCAACCTCTCTCGCTCTGTATCCCCATCACCTCTCTCTTTTTACCTCTCTCTACTGTACATTTTTACTGTTACTGTTGTACTGTTCTAATTACGTTGGTAACCCGTTTATAATAGCAATAAGGCACCTCTGGGGTTCGTAGTATATGGCCAACACGGCTAAGGGCTATTGGGTCTTGGGTCTTATTGCTTATCTACTGTAGTAGTACGTGGGTATGTGGTGACAGTATTGTGTGATTTCTTTGATCTGTCACATGGGGTGAAGCATGTTCAAACAGCAACTCTTCTCATTACCAAACCCTGAGTGGGAGGTGTGACCAAATTGTGACCATGTGTTGACCAGGCGTTCTGCTTCACCACAGCTGTATTCCGATGCCAGTGACCTCCCAGTCTGACTGTACGATGTACGATTTGACATTTGTAACATTGCATGCAGCAGAGATATACATCTCCAGCCCTAGGAATATTTTTTACATTAGTATTATTTTTTTATTTTTTTACCCCTTTTTCTCCCCAATTTCATGGTATCCAATTGGTTGTTACAGTCTTGTCCCATCGCTGCATCTCCCGTACGGACTCAGGAGAGGCAAAGGTCAAGAACCATGCGTCCTCCGAAACACGACCCTGCCAAGCCGCACTGCTTCTTGACACACTGCTCGCTTAACCCGGAAGCCAGCTGCACCAATGTGTCGGAGGAAACACCTTACAACTGGTGACCGTGTCAGCGTGCATGCGGCTGGCCTGCCACAGGAGTCGCTAGAGCGCGATGGGACATTGACATCCCGGCCAGCCAAACCTTCCCCTAACACAGACGACACTGGGCCAATTGTGCGCCGCCTCATGGGTCTCCCGGTCGCGGACGGCTGTGACACAGTCCGGGATTGAACCCGGATCTGGGTGCCTTAGACCTCTGCGCCACTCGGGAGGCCCCGCCCTAGGATTCTAATACATAGGGCCTTGCATGTGGATCACCTCACACAGTAGGGAAAACTGTTGTGAATGTGAAGATCTATCTGCGACTGGATTCATATTGACTCTTGCCTTGTTGGGTCTTGGGTAATATGCCCTCACATAAACATGGACATACATACATACATACATACATACATACATGCATGCATACATGCATACATACATACACACACATACATGTACAAGAATGAACGCAAGTGCACACACACACACACACACACACACACACACACGCAAATCATTAAACCCAGTGCAGTGCAACCCAGTGTGTTTGACAGGAAGAGGAACAGTGCAGAAATTTCCCCCTGCAGGTATCCATTCAAACTCTCATTGGGAGAAAGCCTCTCTCGTTAATGCCCTTGTTACGGCTCCAGGGGGAACCGCTAATTAGAGCCACAAGAACGGCTGGAGAATGAGTCGATTACACCTGTGGACTTCTAGCCTTAAAATACCTGGCATTTCTGCAAACTCCCACACATTTCCGCCTTCCTAGCCTGACTCACTCACGATCTGACAAGTAGATCTCTTCAAGGGAAAAACAGTACAAGGATAGGAAAAGAAAGAAATGAAGGACAGCAAGTGTCAGCCATTTGAAAGGCTTTATGAAAATGATCATCCAATTAGCAACTATGATCAAATCAGGCAGGAACCCTCTCTGGAAACCTGGGTAATTTTTTCTCTGCCTGCCCTGTGTGTGGTGTAATTTCACTGACCTCAAATGAACTCATGATAGGAAATTCAGTTTGTTTTCTCTTCACTGGTAGTTATACTAATACATTGGAAATGCCTCGTACAAAATGCATGAGCTATCCAAGGCGCCTCATTAACATGATGTAATTTTTGGCAGAATATGTATCAAACCTATTATCACCACGGTTACTCCGTTCTCAAACCCCCTCAACGTCACTTTCCGATGGTAAAGAGACGTATACATAATATCAATGTTTACCCTTCATTCTATCAACACATCCTTTCCTGTTCATTTACTTTCTTTTTGGTTGAGCCAACCTTGTTATGAATGAAGAAAGCAACAACCAAGGGACATATACTGTAGCGATGTCTCTTTACTACATAACCTAAAACCACCTCTTGGCTGTGTTGTGCAGAGTAAAGAACAAAGACGAGAAAAGAAAGCAAAAAGCCAAAGAGACAAAACTAAAACCCTAACTCAAATTTTGAGAGTAGACCGAAGAAAATCGAAATAGAGTTCCGTCTATAACTTGCGAAACAAAACCAAGACTGATCTGATAGTATTTATGTCCGTTAATTTAACTGCTGGATAGGGGCCTTTGTTGAAACATGAGTTAGTTCCAGCATTTAACCCTACAGCACTAATTTATGTTCCATGGCATAGGACACTCCATCATCCCCTCTTTGGGGAGAGACACTCATCTCATTAGCCAGGATTTAATGAAATGCAAGGGTACACTTCTTAGTTTCAGAGATTACTGAAGCAAAAAGTAGGTGTAAATCTCAGACTGCTCCGTGACTTCATAAATTGTTACAGGGATAAGGAGAGATAGGGCGCAGAGATGAGGAGCTAGAGGGAGATCGAGAACCAGGAGGGTTACAGGGACAGAGGAATGAAGAAAATACGTAAGGGATAAATGCTGACGTTCTGTATATTACCTTGGAAATAATGGAGTTTATTTTTCCAAGGTAATGTATAGAACGAAGGCGTTTATCCCGCTTATACCACAGTTGCCAAAGAAAACCATATGAAAGAACACATTCACCATTAGAAATAGATATTTTTCATTTTTATGTGAATTCAAACGTTCTCATCTTTTGGTTGCTAAAGACACAAACTAGTTGTTCATTCTTTATGTTCCATTGCCAGGCTCAGTGGTAATGTCCTTATGCTTTGCTTGCTGATTGCTATCGAACTAGCTACGGCTACACAATCAAAACTTCTGCAGCCAGAACAACAGCAAAGTAGCTGTTTTCTATTGTATTTACTTGGACACAGCCATAGTAATGAGCTGATGATACAAGTTAGACAAGTTTGCCGTCTCATCAGGACACTCGTCAACACTGACTGTTAATTATGGGGAGATCACATTGCATATCAAAACAGTAAAGTTAGTTAAATAGTTTGTTGCTCACAGACTTGTCAATCGATTTCAAAGATATCAGTTGCTGAAAACAGCTGGTCAAACTAGAACCGTGGAAGGATTTGACAGCATTAGCGGCAGAGAGGACAGGAGAAATTCATGTTCATCACTCACCATGTTAGGTCATCAGTTGCTCCAAAAAAAGATGAATGCTAGCTAGCTACGTTTTTTCCCCCTTTGGACCTGCGTTTACATTGTATCCAATGTCAGTTTGTGTGGTTGTTTAGCTTTCTGTAACTTTATAGCAAGTATGGTCAGCATGTGTAGGTGCAAATTAAGCCATGATTGCAAGATGTTCCGATATCTTTTCCAACTGTCCCATTATCTGGTTTTGATATCCATTCTTGAATAACCATCTAGCAAATCAGAAATAAGTATTCAACAATGGTGTGGTAACTTCAGTTATACCACACAAAGTTTATATATCTTAGAATATCAAGTCCTGTGTGAATATTGCCAAAGTTTGTCAATCTTAAACCGTTTATACCAAGCAAAGCACAGACTTCTGTGTTTCTACAAAAAAACGTGGTCTTAATAATTGATCGGAACATATAGCAATTTCAGTTCATACAAGAGCGTGTCACTGCATGCGAGTTTGTCCCCAGACAACAATAACAGCATAAACAGCCCCCTAAACCAAGCAAACAGTAATCCTCAATCTGGAGATATCTGTGCTGACATCACTGTGCCCATGCATCTTAAATATCCTCTTGACTACTATTATAAACTCCCACAACTGCGCTAGCCCCGAGCCAAACAGTCATATTTGGTGAATACTTATTAGTGTATATAGGGGAGGGAGAATAGGGAGAAAGCAGGATAGATCTGAGTCTAGTTTTAAAGAATGTACATGTTCATTACTGGTGGTGACTGATGCTGCAAGAGAAAAGGGGAGGAGGACCCACCAGAAGAGAAAACCAGCCCGTCGCCGGCAGCACAACACAGACCATTAACACTATCATTTACATAAAATGACTTACATACTGCTGCAGTAATTTCATTTGTTTGACCAGTACAGCGCAACTGTGAGGAATAGATTTCCAGAGGCAGACTAGGGAGCGCTGCTTACTCTTCCACATGGCTAATTCTTTAAAAGACTGTTACAGGGAGAAAATTAACAACAGACATATAATAAAACCTTGATTTCATTTACGAGCCTCTTCCCTCATCTCCCACAGCCACCCTCTCACACTCACCAACACGCACTCTCACCGACACGCACTCTCACTGACACGCACTCTCACCGACACGCGCACTCACCGACACGCGCACTCACCGACACGCGCACTCACCGACACGCACTCTCACCGACACGCACTCTCACCGACACGCACTCTCACCGACACGCACTCTCACCGACACGCACTCTCACCGACACGCGCTCTCACCGACACGCGCTCTCACCGACACGCGCACTCACCGACACGCGCTCTCATCAGCACACGCTCTCATCAGCACACGCTCTCATCAGCACACGCTCTCATCAGCACACGCTCTCACCGACACACGCACTCACCGACACGCGCTCTCACCGACACGCACTCTCACCGACACACGCTCTCATCAGCACATGCTCTCACCGACACGCACTCACCGACGCGCACTCTCACCGACACACGCACTCACCGACGCGCACTCTCACCGACACACGCACTCACCGACACGCACTCTCACCGACACGCGCTCTCACCGACACACTCTCTCATCGACACACTCTCTCATCAGCACACGCTCTCACCGACACACGCACTCACCGACACACGCACTCACCGACACGTGTGCACGTACACTGACAAGTGTACAGTGTAGGGAATATGACATATTACTATGTTTTGTGAATCATAATTATGAATAAATCTAGTGTTTCCTCATAGGAAGACGCTTCATCTTAAATTAATCATTTTTCCTCATTTTAAGGTCCAGGAGTTGAATTGCATTGAGTTTTACCTGTCATAAGAAGATATGACTATTCTTGGTTGACATGATCAAATTGTGAAAGTTTCCTAGTGATTTTGCCACATAGCAGTTTCTCAGATCCTCTCCATTTATTCAGGACACTTGTTTAACAAGGTTCATGTCTGTTCCAGCAATCAACATCCTGTCAGACACGTGCCTCTGTCAACAGGGCACTCTCTCTTTCTCTTTCTTTGCCATTTTCTCTCTCTCCCTCTACTCTCTCTCTTCCCCCCCCCCCAGTCTCTTTATTTTCTAATCATTACTCTTTCTCTGGATTCCAGGCTAATGCGAGGGAGCGACACATATATGTAATAAATACAAGATGGATGGTGAAAGTACAATATATACCTACGAAATAAGGAAATGTGAGAGGAAATGTTTTCTTCCCCTCACACAGTATCCTTGGTTGGACCTTTGAATTTCCAAGAGAATGAAAGCAGGTCTTCTTCAGCATGCAGGCAGGGCTGAGAGCTGGTCTGACAGGTGAGCTGTCACCCTCCTATCTCCCATGCAGCACCAGTCTTTAGCTTCCCCTCGCTCTGCTCTCCCTCACAAGACCCGACTGTCACCCTGATGGAAAAAATACCCTGCACCACAAGAGAAAATAAATTAATGTCCTACTCACCCCACCACCGACGTAGTTAGGAAATTGTTCAATCTTTTTTCATTATTTTCTTTAGATGTTGACATAATATATTGTTTCTGTGAAAAAAAGCATTTTTTTGTATTGTCATTAGAAATATGAAAGTTTGGGGGGAAAAAGGGAGGGAACGTGAATGTACCAGGACATTTGGGTGAGAGGAACAAGGGGAGAAATTGATTGGAAGGATGTGATCATTTAACATAGTCTGCTAACGTGCATTATCGAGTAATTCATGTAAATTAGATGGTGCTAAAGGACCTGAAGTTGACGACTTGTGATTTCCTTGTTAAAAAAACAAGACAATCTGAAGGAGAAAAATGTTCTGGACCCTAAAGAAGGATTTCTCAGCTGGCCATACATGAGGCATATGGTAAAACACCTGCATTTCCAAACATGTACAGTAGAACATTGTCACTTTGCCAAATATCATGCTCATTATTGCAATACTCTTTCACATCGTGATACAGCATTCTCATACAGAAACTGTGGACATATTTTTAGCTTTGCTATTCCTTAGTGTCACGAGTTACTAGGAGTGGAAGGTAGGAGTCAGGCGCAGAGAGCAGAGGGTTCAATAATAGATTATTTATTTCTCCGGCACAAAAACGGTCACAAAAAAACACAGGGCGCAGAAACACTGACCAGCCCAAACACACAGGGCGCAGAAACACTGACCAGCCCAAACACACAGGGTACAGAAACACTGACCAGCCCAAACACACAGGGCGCAGAAACACTGACCAGCCCAAACACACAGGGTACAGAAACACTGACCAGCCCAAACACACAGGGTACAGAAACACTGACCAGCCCAAACACACAGGGCGCAGAAACACTGACCAGCCAAAACACACAGGGTACAGAAACACTGACCAGCCCAAACACACAGGGCGCAGAAACACTGACCAGCCCAAACACACAGGGTACAGAAACACTGACCAGCCCAAACACACAGGGTACAGAAACACTGACAAGCCCAAACACACAGGGTACAGAAACACTGACCAGCCCAAACACACAGGGCGCAGAAACACTGACCAGCCCAAACACACAGGGTACAGAAACACTGACCAGCCCAAACACACAGGGTGCAGAAACACTGACCAGCCCAAACACACAGGGTGCAGAAACACTGACCAGCCCAAACACACAGGGTACAGAAACACTGACCAGCCCAAACACACAGGGTACAGAAACACTGACCAGCCCAAACACACAGGGTACAGAAACACTGACCAGCCCAAACACACAGGGTGCAGAAACACTGACCAGCCCAAACACACAGGGTGCAGAAACACTGACCAGCCCAAACACACAGGGTACAGAAACACTGACCAGCCCAAACACACAGGGTACAGAAACACTGACCAGCCCAAACACACAGGGTGGAGAAACACTGACCATCCCAAACACACAGGGTACAGAAACACTGACCAGCCCAAACACACAGGGTACAGAAACACTGACCAGCCCAAACACACAGGGCGCAGAAACACTGACCAGCCCAAACACACAGGGTGCAGAAACACTGACCAGCCCAAACACACAGGGTACAGAAACACTGACCAGCCCAAACACACAGGGTACAGAAACACTGACCAGCCCAAACACACAGGGCGCAGAAACACTGACCAGCCCAAACACACAGGGTGCAGAAACACTGACCAGCCCAAACACACAGGGTACAGAAACACTGACCAGCCCAAACACACAGGGTGCAGAAACACTGACCAGCCCAAACACACAGGGTGGAGAAACACTGACCATCCCAAACACACAGGGTACAGAAACACTGACCAGCCCAAACACACAGGGCGCAGAAACACTGACCAGCCCAAACACACAGGGTACAGAAACACTGACCAGCCCAAACACACAGGGTACAGAAACACTGACCAGCCCAAACACACAGGGTGGAGAAACACTGACCATCCCAAACACACAGGGTACAGAAACACTGACCAGCCCAAACACACAGGGTACAGAAACACTGACCAGCCCAAACACACAGGGTGGAGAAACACTGACCATCCCAAACACACAGGGTACAGAAACACTGACCAGCCCAAACACACAGGGTGCAGAAACACTGACCAGCCCAAACACACAGGGCGCAGAAACACTGACCAGCCCAAACACACAGGGTGCAGAAACACTGACCAGCCCAAACACACAGGGTACAGAAACACTGACCAGCCCAAACACACAGGGTACAGAAACACTGACCAGCCCAAACACACAGGGCGCAGAAACACTGACCAGCCCAAACACACAGGGTGCAGAAACACTGACCAGCCCAAACACACAGGGTACAGAAACACTGACCAGCCCAAACACACAGGGTGCAGAAACACTGACCAGCCCAAACACACAGGGTACAGAAACACTGACCAGCCCAAACACACAGGGTGCAGAAACACTGACCATCCCAAACACACAGGGTGCAGAAACACTGACCAGCCCAAACACACAGGGTACAGAAACACTGACCAGCCCAAACACACAGGGTGCAGAAACACTGACCAGCCCAAACACACAGGGTACAGAAACACTGACCAGCCCAAACACACAGGGTGCAGAAACACTGACCAGCCCAAACACACAGGGTGCAGAAACACTGACCAGCCCAAACACACAGGGTACAGAAACACTGACCAGCCCAAACACACAGGGTACAGAAACACTGACCAGCCCAAACACACAGGGTACAGAAACACTGACCAGCCCAAACACACAGGGTGCAGAAACACTGACCAGCCCAAACACACAGGGTGCAGAAACACTGACCAGCCCAAACACACAGGGTACAGAAACACTGACCAGCCCAAACACACAGGGCGCAGAAACACTGACCAGCCCAAACACACAGGGCGCAGAAACACTGACCAGCCCAAACACACAGGGTACAGAAACACTGACCAGCCCAAACACACAGGGTACAGAAACACTGACCAGCCCAAACACACAGGGTACAGAAACACTGACCAGCCCAAACACACAGGGTGCAGAAACACTGACCAGCCCAAACACACAGGGTGGAGAAACACTGACCAGCCCAAACACACAGGGTACAGAAACACTGACCAGCCCAAACACACAGGATACAGAAACACTGACCATCCCAAACACACAGGGCAAAACGATCCGGAGAACAAAAATACATCCACAACCGACAGCGAACACAAAATAATCCCAACCCTAAACTGGCCTAACAGGCTTAAATAGACCATAAATCAAGAAACACAAAAGAAACAGGTGCAACTAATAAGACTAAACCAACAGAAAAGGAAAAAGGGATCGGTGGCGAATAATAGACCAGCGACGACGACCGCCGAGCGCCGCCCGAACAGGCAGGGGAGCCACCTTCAGTGGGAGTCGTGACACTTAGGGTGCTTTTTTAGTTTAGGGTGCTTTTTAATTCAGTTTGTGTCATTCTTTTACTTTTTTATCTTATGTTTGTTGTGTACTAAATATTTCCGCTTTTTTTTCATCGTTTAAAAAAAAAAAATCCCTGTAAAGCACATTGTGATGCAGTCAATGTATGAAAAAAGCTGTATAAATAAAGCTTGATGATTTGATACAATTATTCACACCACAGAGATACCTGAACTGATCAAACCTAGTGGAACCCCATTTAATCTATTTGTTTTGAAACAGAAAGAGAGAGCAACATGGTACAAGAACATTTTAAGGCGAAGCCTCCGATGTTGCCTGAAGTCCCAATGAACAGAAAGTGTGGTGTGTGTGTGTGTGTGTGTGTGTGTAGTCTTGCATTTGATCTTGCACTAGGAGCGTTGAGCGAGCATCCTTCCACTCCAGCTGCTTAAAAAGGCTGTCTGGCCTGCGAGGAGAGCTCCTTATGGCCTCCAGCCGTGTTATCAGAAACATCAAGTTAAATATTAATGGTCTGGCCCGAGACAAATACCATTAAACTTGGCTCCCCATTATTCTCTGTCCTCACTTCCCCACCACTGTACCATAATTAATGAATCATGGGTAACTCAGGGAACAAACCAAAAAAGATGGGAGACGATTTGGTTATTTTTCAAAGGAGAAAGATCATTATGAACATAAATGTAGTGTGTCGTGGATGAAAGGAGAATGAGATTTATGTTCACATGTGAAGTATAAATAAGCTTCTCTCGTTTCAATTCATTATACCTACGACAGACCTTTGTGTCTCGCCAGAAGGTATAAAACAGCCTAAATAATTACAATATCTGGCCTGGCAAAGAGGTTTATGTCTGAAGCAGAGAGGGGAGGGGATAGGAGAACAGAGGAAAGGAGATAGGAGAGGAGAGGGAATAGGAGAGGGGATAGGAGAGGAGAGGAGAGGAGATGGGAAAGGAGAGGAGAGGAGGGGGGAGGGGAGAAGGGAGAGGAGAAGAGAAGAGGAGTGGCTGAGCCTGGCCTTGTCTTGTGAGAGGAGAGGAGAGGAGAGGAGAGGAGAGGAGAGGAGAGGAGAGGAGAGGAGAGGAGAGGAGAGGAGAGGAGAGGAGAGGAGAGGAGAGGAGAGGGCGAAAGCATGTATTACTCCCCTAAGTGCAGTGTTGTTGCAGCCCAGGCAAAGTGAGCTGTTAACGGATATAATTTGCGGCGGATAGCCAGAGGAGGGCTTTTGATATGCAGAAGAGCTGACCCCCGGACCGCTCCTTTAATTGGGTTTTTAATTTTCTAGGCCATCTGACATTATCAAACATGATCCCTGAGCTTTGCCATGCTGATTGGAACCACTGTGACAAGAGAGCCGCCTTGTACCGCCCCTATCGCCGCTCACTACATGCGTTTTAGAGAAGAGAGCTCTGAGGTAGAAGAATATAAGAAAGAGAAAAGAGAGAGAGAGTGAAGGGAAATAAAAGAGGGAGACGAGAGGGGCTTGGCATGGAAATTTGTCTTAATAATCCTTTCGGCTGGCTGGGGCATTGTGCCTTGCCGTATGTGGGAGAGAGAGACTACAGAGGGAGCCCACCCTCCGAGTGATGAGGGGAGAGAAGTACAGGCTGCTGAAATCTAGGCTGTCACTGGTGAATAACAACACGCCACACAAGACAAGGCCGAGCTCTGCCACTCAGAGAGGTACATTCAGACACCTAATGAACGCAGGACAGGTAGAGAGAGAGGTTCACCTGCTAGTTCCAGGACACAGAGGCAAAAGTGACACTAACTCTGCTGGTTACACATGGATTGGGTTATTTTGAAGTTCACTAGAAAGGTTTAGGTGTCAAAGGGAGAAAGAAATTGTGTGTTTTGATTTAATTGCTGATGGTGGCTTATAGGCATTTGGTAAGTGTTTTGAGGATGTTCTGTACACATGCTTAGTTGGATATTTCTGTGTTTAAAACATGGTAGCCTACAAGAAACTAGAGAAAGGGAATTTACACATCCTTGGATTAAAAGGTGTGAGTGAAATAAGTGATCAGAGTTAGGTCAGTGTCCTGACATGTATTAGACAAATCTCGCTATTCTTCAAGAGCACTGGATTACCTTACAGGTGAAATTGAGAGTAATGTACCCTTTCAGGCACCACATAGATTCTTCAACCTCAAGCTATTAAAGATGAGAACTTCTCTCCTGCTTCTTAAAGTTCATGTTCTCATTGAAGCTAAATGACACAGTTCTGTTCTGAGACCACCGTAAAAGCTATGGATAATAAAAACGTTCAGGTACTGTGAAATACATGCATATATTTAAATTTTTCACACACGTGCGCTCACACACACTCACTCAGAAATCTAATTAGAGCGATCGTTAATTGCGTCAGACCACTGCTAATGGTTTAAGCAACAATGCAGCTGTGAGTATGAAACATTTGAATTCACAAAGTAATTATTACATCCAATATTAATTTAATTACACAATTTTGTGTGAAACAGTAATTTAGGAGGGTTTTTATAATCACACACAGTCTCAAAATAAATGAGGAGTTAGAGGCACAGGGGAGCTGGAGATTTCTCCAAAGACACACTGGGGGTGTGTGAAGGGGTATTGTAGAATAGTTCTCCTCTGGAGACCTGGGATTTTCACATTTAAATTAAAACACCATTCAACAGCAAGGAGGGAAGAAATGATAGGACAACCAGACCCGTGTCAGGAAAAGACATCCTTGTTCTTCCTCTGTGCAACAGAGGAAATGTATAGCTATGGCTCGATCACTGTCAGTGTGTAGCTCCTACGGCCCGGCAACTATAAATTAATATTAATCGTCTTTCTCTGGCCTGTGTTTTGCCACATCCCCTCTATTGAGCAAAATGTAGTAGCAGTGTTTTCTGCATAAGAAGCAGCCATAGAGTTGAGAGCAGCTGTGTCCGCTCTATTACAGAACACCAACAAGGGAGCTTTTGTTTTAATATTTTCATTCCAAACTCAGTTATTTTATTTCCATAGTTCCGCTGTGGAATTAAACAAGCAATTTTGATTGGCAGAACATTTGCATCTTTAAATGTTTTCCCATCCATGTAAAATGTTGTTATTGTCTTTTAACTCTAATTGTTCTGGAAGGTTGACAGATGAATTGTTCAGTTGTTGTACTACAGTAGCTAGTTAGATCCTCTGTGGATTCAGATAGTACACAATATACAGTGCGTAGTGGGCAGTCCTAATTCAAACAAACACAACTAACCAACAGCTACTCAGCGGCTGTATTTATCCACATATAAATTGGCTGCATGTACACTACCATTCAAAAGTTTGGGGTCACTTAGGAATGTCCTTGTTTTTGAAAGAAAAGCTCATTTTTTGTCCATTAAAATAACATCAAATCGATCAGAAATACAGTGTAGACATTGTTAATGTTGTAAATGACTATTGTAGCTGGAAACTGGAATATCTATATAGGCGTACAGAGGCCCATTATCAGCAACCATCACTCCTGTGTTCCAATGGCACGTTGTGTTAGCTAATCCAAGTTAATAATTTTAAAAGGCTAATTGATCATTTGAAAAACCCTTTTGCAATTATGTTAGCACAGCTGAAAACTGTGGGGGTCTCCACATGGAGATTTTGAGCCCGGAACTGACACAGACCAGAAACAGCTTTGCTGCTCTGGATCCAGAGGTTCCGGCGCCTTCATCCTTGTATTTGTATCTATTACGGATCCCCATTAGCTGCTACGCTTCCTGGGGTCCAGCAAAATTAAGGCAGTTTATACATTTTTAAAAACATTACAATATGTTCTCATATTTCTCAACACACTGTGTGCCCTCAGGGCCCTACTCCACCACTACCACATATCTACAGTACTAAATCCATGTGTATGTATAGTGCGTATGTTATCGTGTGTGTGTGTGTGTGTGCATATGTCTTTGCCAATGTTTGTGTTGCTTCACAGTCCCTGCTGTTCCATAAGGTGTTTTTGATCTGTTTTTTAAATCTAATTCTACTGCTTGTGTCAGTTACTTTATGTGGAATAGAGTTCCATGTAGTCATGGCTCTATGTAGTACTGTGTGCCTCTTATAGTCTGTTTTGGACTTGGGGTCTGTGAAGAGACCTCTTGTGGCATGTGTTGTGGGGTATGCATGGGTGTCCGAGCTGTGTGCCAGTAGTTTAGACAGACAGCTCTGTGCATTCAACATGTCAAAACCTCCTAAATAAAGGTAGTGGTGAAGTCAATCTCGCTTCCACTTTCAGACAGGAGAGACTGACATGCATATTATTAATATTAGCTCTCTATGTACATCCAAGGGCAAGACGTGGTGCCCTGTTCTGAGCCAATTGCAATTTTCCTAAGTCCTTTTTTGTGGAACCTGACCACACGACTGAACACTAGTCAAGATGCGGCAAAACTAGGCCTGTAGGACCTGCCTTGCTGATAGTGTTGGTAAGAAGACAGAGCATCGCTTTATTATAGCCAGACTTCTCCCCATCTTAGCTACTACTGCATCAATATGTTTTGACTATGACAGTTTACAATCTAGGGTTACTCCATGCAGTTTAGTCATCTCAACAGCTCAATTTCCACAATATTTATTACAAGATTTACTTGAGGTTTAGGGTTTAGTGAGTGTTTTGTTCCAAATACAATACTTTTAGTATTAGATATATTTAATGCTAACTTATTCCTTTCCACCCACTCTGAAACTAACTGCAGCTCAATGTTGTGTGTTGCAGTCATTTCAGTTGCTGTAGTAGCTGACGTGTATAGTGTTGAGTCATCGGCAGGTTTGGCTTTACTCAAAGTCAGTGGAATGTCGTTAGTCAAAATTGAAAACAAGCAAGGGGCCTAAACTGCTACCCTGGGGAATTCCTGATTCTAACTGGATTATATTTGAGAGGCTTCCATTAAAGAACACCCTCTGTGTTCTGATAGACCAGTAATGGGGATCCATAATAAATACAAATATAAAATACAAAGGAAAACACACAACACTGTGAATGTACCTTACTTTTCTTCACTAAGGAGTCTCTTGTTCTCCTGTGGGCCAGAAAATGTTGATGAGATCAAGAATAGTTCGGAAGCCTACAGGTCGCTAAGATATAGCTGCAGTTCAGCTGATCTTTCTCAGGGGAAACCTCCCACAGTGTATTTACAGTAACAATGGGCCTGGCATCCTGCCCATGTCTTACAGCCACTAAGAATCAAGTGAGTGGGTGGAGGGAGGGATTGTCTATAAACAGCAGAATAATAGACAAGACTTTGCTACAAAGAAGCTGACAACATATATTTTGTAGTCTACTATTCTGTAGTCTACTAAAATACATTTTCACTCAAATTACCAGTTGCACACACATTTCTTCTACCATAATATAGCAACATTATTCAACTACCTAACTAGAAATACATTGATGGATTTTAATTTCAGCTCAAATCCAATGGCTGCTCAAACCTTACGGCAGAAAGGAAAGGACAGCCCCGACCATTTAGGATAATGATAAAAAAGATGTACATGTATGTGTTTAATGTCCCTGCAGTGTTGTCACAATGGGGGGTTCCTGGGATGAGGAAGATTGTTGTTCTGGGTCACTGGTGAAGACGGGGAGAGCTTAGTTGATTAGCCAACTATCCCAATAGCTGAGTCTTTAACTAGACCCGGCTGTGCCACACTGAGCATTTCTGTGGTCCTATTATTCCACTCAATGATTGCGATAAATACCCAGGCTTTCTGTCTGTCTTCCTCCATTTTCCATTTTTTTATGCCTTTGTCCTTTAAAAGTCCTCTAGTTATACCCTTCACCCCCCGTTTTCTAATATTTCCATTTCATTGTTTTCGGAAAATGTTCTTTATAATTTGATATCAGGTTGTTTCTCTATCTTTTCAATAACACCACTGTCATCTACAGCCCCGCTGCTTTGGTTATAAGAGTGGGGTTAAAAGGGAAAGGATGTAGGATATCTAAGGTCTGGCATGGACTGGAAATTCAAAAAGATTCTGCAATTTCTGCAGGTTTTAGTAACAATCTTATCAAGGACTGGTCCCTCACCGAGGGGTATCTAGGGTCAGTATCTGGACAATGGTATTTGGGTGGTATTTGGGTGGGTGTGGCATCTAATCTTACTGATGTACACTAAATTGGTTTATGTCTTCGATGTAAAGTTGAAGGATCAAAGATTCATGCAGCTTAAAAGGATAAACAGATGTCATCGTTGAGGGTGTGTTTGCCCCCTGTCTTTATTCAACACTGCTCTTAACGACTTGGGGTCAAAATAAGCATTGGCCTGCTCCTACAGTGAGGTGAAGTGGTACCAAGGTTATTATAGTTTTGTGTTTTTACTTCAATTTATTTTTCGATTTGAAATTCAGTTTAGTTTCACTTATTTTGCCGACTTGATTCACTAGTTTTTATTCAGTTTTAGTTTGATGTATTATTTTATTTCAGGTTTAGTTTTAGTGTTGGGGACAGAAAGAAGTCTATAATTGGGAGACTAGGAGCCATTTATGTGTTCCCTGTTAACTAGTGATAGCTAGTAGTCTCAGAAATCCCAGACCTAAAGCAACCGCACTAGGACTGGGGAGAATTTCAGATTCTCTTGGACATTTAGAGAAACATTGTTCCGGGAAGGATCCTCTTCAGACAGACAACTCTCCCAACATATCACATTTTGGGTAGGTGGACCAAGCCTGAAAATCAAACTCTTTCAGTAGCCAGTAGACAGACATCTCAGAAAGTTGCGATTCGAAACAAAAGTTTGCAGGCAAAACCTTTGCCGTGGTTTTAGCAAAGGTAGATGATGCAAACTAGCCACTTACTTTGCACTTATTAAAAATAACCTCTGCCTTCTCAATCTCGCTAGCTAGCTAGCTACTAATTTGAGTCCGATGGGGATGTTTACGCTAGAGCACCAAAAGGATAAGGAGGTGACGTCTTCCCTGTTCCGACTCCTCCTCTCTCTCCCAGCTGACCCAGGTACTCTATACATACACAAGTATGTGGACACCCTTTAAAATTAGTAGATTTGGCTACTCAGCCACACCTGTTGCTGACAGGTGTATAAAAACGTGCAGACAGCCATGCAATCTCCATAGACAAACATTGGCAGTAGAATGGCCATACTGAAGAGCTCAGTGACTTTCAGAGTGGCACCGTTGTGGGATGCCACTTTTCCAACAAGTCAGTTTGTCAAATTTCTGCCCTGCTAGAGCTTCCCCCGGTCAACTGTAAGTGCTGTTTTTGTGAAGTGGAAACATCTAGGAGCAACAACGGCTCAGCTGCAAGGTGGTAGGCCTCACAAGCTCACGGAACGGGACCGCCGCGTGCTTAAGAGCGTAGCGTGTAAGAATCATCTGTCCTTGGTTGCAACACTCACTACAGCGTTCCAAACTGCTTCTGAAAGCAAAGTCAGCACAATAACTGTTCGTCGGGATCTTCATGAAATGGGTTTCCATGACCAAGCAGTCGCACAAAACCCTAAGATCGCCATGTGCAATACCAAGCGTCGGCTGGAGTGGTGTAAAGCACGCCGCTATTGGACTCTGGAGCACCTGAAAAACGATCTCTGGAGTGACGAATCACGCTTCACCATCTGGTAGTCTGACGGATGAATCTGGGGTTGGTAGATGCCAGGAGAACGCTACCTGCCCCAATGCATAGTGCCAATTGTAAAGTTTGGTGGATGAGGAACAATCATCTGGGGTTGTTTTTCATGGTTCGTGCTTGGCCCCTTATTTCCAGTGAAGGGAAATCTTAACGCTACAACATACAATGACATTCTAGACAATTCTGTGCTTCTGTCACGACTTAAGGCCGAAGTTGGTCCCTCTCCTTCTTCTGCCGGTGTTCGGCGGTCGACGTCACCGGCTTTCTATACACCACCGATCTATGTTTCATTTTAGTTTAGTTTTGTCTTGATTATACACACCTGGTTTCTATTCCATTAATTATGTTCCTTATTTAACCCTCTGATTTCCCTCTCTGTTTTGTGCGTTATTGTTTGTAATGTGGGTTCTCGTTGTTCATGCTTGGGATTATGGTATTTGTTCCTTGTTGGAATCTTACTTATTTTGGAGTAAATTTTGGATGATTACTCAGAACTGTGTCCTACGCCTGACTCTGCATTTTTCATTTTACCAATGTCCTCACAGAATAACACACCTCGTAAATGGAGTCCCAGCATATGATGGAACGGCTGCCGGGTGCTAGGGGTTCCTACTTCAGCTGGAGCTCTACCTGGCAGCTGTTCAGCCAGCTCCCTCAGGAAGCGAGAGAGTGAGCACCCTCATCTCTTGTCTGACTGGAAAAGCACTGGTCTGGGCCAATGGCATCTGGGGAGAAGAAGGCCCAACGTTGGACAATTACGAAGATTTCACCCACCGCTTCTGGGCGGTTTTCGATCATCCTCCTGAGGGGAGAGCGGCGGGGGAACGTTTGTTACATTTAAGACAAGGGATGAGGAGCGCTCAAGAGTTCGCTCTGGGTTTTAGAACCCTGGCCGCCGGTGCAAGATGGAATGAGCGGGCCCTGATCGACCACTACAGGTGTAGTTTATGCGAGGACGTTCGTAGGGAGTTTGCCTGCAGGGACACCACCCTTAATCTGGACCAGCTGGTGGACCTATCCATCCTGCTGGATAAGCTGTTGGCATCCCACGGACGTCCAGATCAGGGTCTGTCAGTTCCATCCCCCAGCACCTCTGATCCTACCCCTATGGAGCTGGGAGGTGCTGTTATGAGGGGGACCGGAGGGGGGACCTTTCCCTGCACCAACTGTGGCCGCAGAGGACACACTGCTGGTTGGTGCTGGGGAGGTTTCCCAGGTAATCGAGGTGGCAGGCAGAGCACTGGTGGATCATCTCAGGTGAGTAGGCACACACCTCACCCAGAGCTCCCTGTTGCACACATGAGGTTGTATGTATCCTTTCCTGAGTTTTCCCAGCATTCCCAGCATAAGGTGCTAGTAGATTCAGGTGCAGCTAGGAACTTTATTGACCGTTCCTTTGCACTTAGTTTAAGGAAACCTGTTGTTCCTGTTGATATACCCTTCCCTGTACATGCCTTAGATAGTCGTCCGTTGGAGTCAGGGCTAATGAGGGAGGTCACAGCTCCACTCTGTATGATAAAGCAGGAGAATCATGAGGAGAGAATTAGTCTCTTTCTGATCGACTCTCCTGCGTTTCCTGTTGTGTTGGGCATTCCCTGGTTGGCCTCTCATGATCCTATTATTTCGTGGCAACAGACGGCTCTCAAGGGATGGTCTCGTCAGTGCTCAGGGAGGTGTGTAGGTGTTTCCTCAGGTGCCACTACGGTGGAGAGTCCAAACCAGGTATCCACCATGCACATTCCCCCCGAATATGACGATTTGGTACTCGACTCAATTACCACCCCATCGACCGGGGGATTGTGCGATAAATCTTCTGGTAGATGCTGCATTTCCCAGGAGTCACGTGTATCCTCTGTCACAGGAGGAGACGGTGGCTATGGAAACATATGTCACCGAATCTCTGGGACAGGGATACATTCGGCCTTCCATTTCACCTGTCTCCTCAAGTTTATTTTTTGTGAAGACGGATGGAGGTTTGCACCCGTGTATTGACTAACGAGGTTTGAATCAGATCAAAATAAAATACAGTTACCCACAACCTCTCATAGCCAGTATGACAGAGTCATTGCACGGGCGCGCTTCTTCACAAAATTGGACCTCAGGAGCGCTTACAACCTGGTGCGTATCAAGGGGGGAGGGTATGAGTGGAAGACGGTATTTAGCACTACATCTGGGCACTATGAATATCTAGTCATGCCGTACGGGTTAATGAATGCTCCATCAGTTTTCCAATCCTTTGTAGACAAGATTTTCAGGGACCTGCACAGACAGGGTGTTGTGGTGTATATAGATGACATTCTAATATACTCCACTACACGCGCCGAGCATGTGTCTCTGGTGTGCAAGGTGGAGCATGAACTGTACTTCAAGGCTGAGAAATGTCTGTTCTTCCAACAGTCCATCTCCTTCCTAGGGTGCTGCTTTTCTGTGTCAGGGGTGGAGATGGAGAACGACCGCATTTCAGCCGTACGTAATTGGCCGACTCCAACCACGGTAAAGAAGGTGCAGCGGTTCTTAGGGTTTGCCAACTACTACTGGTTATTTATCCGGGGTTTTGGTCAGGTAGCGGCTCCCATTACCCCCTTGCTGAAGGGGGGACCTGTGCGACTGCAGTGGTCAGCAGAGGCGGACAGGGCTTTTTGTCAACTGAAGGCTCTCTTTACCAAGGCTCCCGTGCTGGCTCATCCTGATCCCTCCTTAGCGTTCATAGTTGAGGTGGATGCGTCCAAGGCTGGGATAGGGGCTGTGCTGTCTCAGAGCTCGGATACCCCACTAAAGCTCCGCCCCTGCGCTTTCTTTTCGAAGAGGCTCAACCCGGCGGAGCGAAACTATGATGTGAGGTTCTGGGAGCTGTTGGCTGTTGTCAGGGCTCTGAAAGCGTGGAGACATTGGCTTGAGGGGGCTAAACACCCTTTCCTCATTTGGAATGACCACCGCAATCTGGAGTACATTCGGGCAGCTAGGAGACTGAACCCTCGCCAGGCGAGGTGGGCCATGTTTTTTCACCAGCTTTGTTTTCACTCAATCCTACAGACCAGGTTCCCAGAATGTTAAGGCAGACGCACTGTCCAGGATGTATGACACGGAGGAGCGGTCCGTAGAGCCCACTCCCATAATTCCAGCTTCTTGCCTGGTGGCACCGGTGGTGTGGGAGGTGGATGCGGACATCGAGCGGACGTCACGTGCAGAGCCCAGGGGGAAATTACAGCCTCTTCCCGTTCCACAACAACCGTGGTCACACCTATCGGTGGATTTCGTGATGGATCTACCCCATCACGGGGTAATACCACGATCCTAGTCATTGTGGATCGGTTTTCTAAGTCCTGCCGTCTCCTTCCTTTGCCCGGTCTCCCTAAGTCTCTACAGACTGCGGAGGCCCTGTTCACCCACATATTCCAGAACTACGGGGTGCCTGAGGATATAGTTTCTGATCGGGGTCCCCAATTCACGTCTAAAGTCTGCAGGGCTCTTATGGAACACCTGGGTCTCAGTTAGCCTCACCTCAGGTTTTCACCCCGAGAGTAACGGACAGGTGGAGAGAGTAAACCAGGATGTCGGTAGGTTTCTGTGGTCCTATTGCCAGGTTCCCAGATGATGGAATGATTTAAAAAGGTGGGAGTGGTCGGTTTTCATGCCCTGGGCGGAAATGGCCCAAAACTCCCTTCGCCACTCTTCCACTAACCTATCCCCTATCCCCTTTCCAGTGTGTGCTAGGTTATCAGCCGGTTCTGGCACTTTGGCATCAGAGCCAGATCGAGGCTGTTTGTTATAGGTTACAACTTCCCCCTGATTACCATATTAACCCCTCGTTCCATGTGTCTCTCCTCAGGCCGATGGTGGCTGGTCCGCTCCAGCATTCTGAGGTGCGGGAGGTTCCTCCGGACATCGAGGGGGCCCAGGCGTATACTGTGCGAGCCATCATGGACTCAAGACGTCGGGCGAGAGGCCTTTAGTACCTCGTGGAGTGGGAGGGGTACGGTCCGGAGGGGGGGTGGGGGGGGTACTGTCACGACGAAGTTGGTCCCTCTCCTTCTTCTGCCGGTGTTCGGCGGTCAACGTCACTGGCTTTCTAGACACCACCGATCTATGTTTCATTTTCGTTTTGTTTTGTCTTGATCATACACACCTGGTTTCTATTCCGTTAATTGTTAAATGTTCCTTATTTAACCCTTTGATTTCCCTCTCTGTTTTGTGCGTTATTGTTTTCATGTGGGTTCTCGTTGTTCGTGCTTGGGATTATGGTATTTGTTCCTTGTTGGAATCTAACTTATTTTGGAGTAAATTTTGGATGATTACTCAGAACTGTGTCCTGCGCCTGACTCTGCATTTTTTCATTTCACCAACGTCCTCACAGCTTCCAACTTTGTGGCAACAGTTTGGGAAAGACCCTTTCCTGTTTCAGCATGACAATGCCCCTGTTCACAATGCGAGATCCATACATAAATGGTTTGTCGAGATCGGTGTGGAAGAACTTGCCTGACCTGCACAGAGCCATGACCTCAACCCGATCGGACACCTTTGGGATGAATTGGTACACCAACTGCGAGACTGGCCTAACCGCCCAACATCAGTGCCCGACCTCACAAATGCTCTTATGGCTGAATGGAAACAAGTCCACGCAGCAATGTACCGACATCTAGTGGAAAGCCTTCCCGGAAGAGTGGAGGATGTTATAGCAGCAAAGGGGGGACCAACTCCGTATTAATGCACATGATTTTGGAATGAGATGTTCAACGATACTTTTGGTCATGTAGTGTACTTGTACAGGTGTGTGTGCTGAAACATTGACACATTGTGGAAGGCAACCCACCTTTCTGTGATGTACAAGCTAGATCTATTTAAAACATTGCCATGTCCTGGCATTATTTACTGCTAGATTCAGTTTACTAAATAGTTTTTTCATGATTTGTTTTTGTTTTAGTTTTAGTTTACTATAATATCCCTGGGTGGCACTGTGACATGGGATTGATGTTCATGTAATCACTGAGTACAGAACCTTTAGAGTAGAGTAGACAGTCTACCCAGGGACAGACTAAATCCCATCAGCTCCCCACAGCGCCTCAGCTGACCGCACTAAAGCTAAGCTCACCCTGGCCATACACACGCATGCACATGGACATAGGTATTGCCACCATCGCCCCTTTAGACTCTTCTAAATATATTTTCTCAGTGCAAAACAGAGTGTAGATGTGTAAGGATCTGGTTGGCAGAGGGGAGAAGGTGGAGGGGGGTTTGGATGTTTTCAGGTCAAAAGGCAAACCCCAGAAGAAGCCCACTGCCTGGTACTCATTTTGTGATGAAAACACAATCAGATATTCCCCAACAAGATTGACAAACTCTGGAAGGTGTTTGTTTGCTTTGCTGATGACGGCCTGTTAATGAAAAAGTCATCTGTTCTGTTTCTCTTTTTTCTTCACCTTTTTAAATCCATCCATCATTCAGAGATTTGGTAATGCAATTTGACTTCAGATTACCTCATGGAGAATCTATCCCAAAAGGCTTTACTGTAAAATGTACTAATGCTGAGATAATAACATTAGAAAACAGGTCTAACTGTTATAATTAATTAATTCGCCCAAGTACTTGCCAACAAACTCTGAAACTAGATTGGAGGACCAGACTACATATGTCTAGGGGTTTAAATGAAAGGCTCTTAGGTGGAGGGGTGCTCAGTTTGAACCAAACCCCCTCCACTACCCCCCACCATGCTTATCACCATTAGCTTTTGTATGAAAGCAAATAAGGAGATTTAGGGAGATAAAAGTACAGGGGACTTAATTTCATGTGACACATTGGCAATCTGGTATAATAAGCTATACTCATTCAGTCTGATGACATCCAACTATCCATTTGTTCCAACAAATCTTATCGGAATGGAATTATTTGGGCTATTTATTTGACTGATTCAAGAGTTAATTTACATCATCAATCATTTGGTGTTTATACTGGTCTGGGTTAATTGTTATACTGCACAGTAAGTCGTTTATATAATTGCAAGATTCACAATTGATAGGTAGAAATGTTTTAGTTGAATATAGTAGGACACTGAGATACATGTGACCCAAATCATATCGACATTTTATTTGTCACATGCTCGTAAATAACAGGTGTAGACTAACAGTGAAATGCTAATTTACGGGCCCTTCCCAACAATGCAGAGAAAAAGTCATAACATGAGATAATACTGTAAATCCACAATGAGTAATGATAACTATATACACAGGCTACCAGGGAAGCTGAACCGAGTGCAGGGGTATGAGGTAATTCAAGTAGATACACTACATGACAAAAAGTATGTGGACACTGCTTGTCGAACAGTTCACAAAATCATGGGCATTAATATGGAGTTGGTCCCCCTTTTGCTGCAATAACAGCCGCCACTCTTCTGGAGAAGGCTTTCCAACTATACTTGCTTCCATTCAGACACAAGAGCATTAGTGAGGTTGGGCACAGATGTTGGGCAATTACAGACGCCGTTCCAATTCATCCCAAAGGTGTTAGATGCATGTTAGGGCTCTGTGCAGGCCAGTCAAGTTCTCGACAACCCATTTTTATGTATGGACCTATCTTTGTGCACAGGGGAATTGTCATGCTGAAACAGGAAAGAGCCTTCCCCAAACTGTTTCCACAAAGTTGGACAGAAGCACAGAATCGTCTAGAATGTCATTGTATGCGTTAGAGGCCCAGCCCGATCCATGAAAAACAGCCCCAGACCATTACTCCTCCTCCATCAAATTTTACAGTTGGCACTATGCATTGGGTCACAGAGCATTCTCCTGGCATCTGCCAAACCTTCGACTTCTGGCGCCGACAGAGATGGCCGCCTTGCTTCGCGTTCCTAGGTAGCTATGCAGTATTTTGTTTTTTTACGTGTTATTTCTTTACATTGGTACCCCAGGTAATCTTAGGTTTCATTACATACAGTCGGGAGTCAAGTCAACTCACCATCATTACGACCAGGAATACGACTTTCCCGAAGCGGATCCTGTGTTTTGCCTTCCACGCAGGACAATGGATCAGATCCCAGCCGGCGAACCTAAACAACATCGCCGTAAAAAGGGCAAACGAAGCGGTCTTCTGGTCAGGTTCCGGAGACGGGAATATCGCACAACACTCCCTAGCATACTACTCGCCAATGTCCAGTCTCTTGACAACAAGGTTGATGAAATCCGAGCAAGGGTTAACTTCCAGAGAGACATCAGAGAGTGTAACGTTCTTTGCTTCACGGAAACATGGCTCACTCGAGAGACGCTATCGGAGTCGGTGCAGCCAGCTGGTTTCTTCACACATCGCGCCGACAGAAACAAGCCTCTTTCTGGTAAGAAGAGGGGCGGGGGGGTATGCCTTCTGATTAACGAGACGTGGTGTGATCATAACAACATACAGGAACTCAAGTCCTTCTGTTCACCTGATTCCTCACAATCAAATGTCGACCGCATTATTTACCAAGGGAATTCTCTTCGATTATAATCACAGCCATATATATTCCCCCCAAACAGACACATCGATGGCCCTGAACAAACTTTATTTGACTCTTTGTAAACTGGAAATTACATATCCTGAGGCTGCATTCATTGCAGCTGGGGATTTTAACAAGGCTAATCTGAAAGCAAGACTCCCTAAATTCTATCAGCAACCAGGGCTGGTAAAACCCTGGATCATTGTTATTCTAACTTCCTCGACGCATATAAGGCCCTCCCCCGCCCTCCTTTTGGAAAAGCTGACCACGGCTCCATTTTGTTCCTTCCAGTCTACAGACAGAAACTAAAACAAGAAGCTCCCGCACTCAGGTCTGTTCAACGCTGGTCCGACCAATCTGATTCCACGCTTCAAGACTGCTTCGATCGCATGGATTGTGATATGTTCTGCATTGCGTCCAACAACAACATTGAAGAATACGCTGATTCGGTGAGCGAGGTCATTAGAAAGTGTATCAGCGATGTCGTACCCACAGCAACTATTAAAACATTCCAAAACCAGAAACCGTGGATTGATGGCAGCATTTGTGCCAAACTGAAAGCGCGAACCACTGCTTTTATCCAGGGCAAGGTGACCGGAAACATGACCGAATACAAACAGTGTAGCTATTCCCTCCGAAAGGAAATCAAACAAGCTAAACGTCAGTATAGAGACAAAGTAGAGTTGCAATTCAACGGCTCAGACGCAAGAGGTATGTGGCAGGGTCTACAGTCAATCACGGACTACAAAAAGAAAACCAGCCCCATCACGGACCAGGATGTCTTGCTCCCAGACAGACTAAATAACTTCTTTGCTCGCTTTGAGGACAATACCGTGCCACTGACACGGCCAGCTACCAAAACCTGCGGACTCTCCTTCACTGCAGCCGACGTGAGTAAAACATTTAAACGGGTTAACCCTCGCAAGGCTGCAGGCCCAGACGGCATCCCCAGCTGCATCCTCAGAGTTTGCGCAGACCAGCTGGCTGGTGTGTTTACGGACATATTCAATCAATCCTTATCCCACATGCTTCAAGAGGGCCACCATTGTTCCTGTTCCCAAGAAAGCTAAAGTAACTGAGCTAAACTACTACTGCCTCGTAGCACTCACCTCTGTCATCATGAAGTGCTTTGAGAGACTAGTCCACGACCATATCACCTCCACCCTACCTGACACCCTAGACCCACTCCAAATTGCTTACCGCCCCAATAGGTCCACAGATGACGCAATCGCAACCACACTGCACACTGTCCTAACCTATCTGGAAAAGAGGAATACCTATGTGAGAATGCTGTTCATCAAAATAACCTCACACTCAACGTCAACAAAACAAAAGAGATGATTGTGGACTTCAGGAAACAGCAGAACTACCTGCCCTCCAGGACACCTACACCACCCGATGTCACAATGCCACCTAATGCCACTTAATTTTATGTTTACATACCCTACATTACTCATCACATATGTATATGTACATACTGCACTCTATATCATCTACTGCATCTTGCCATCTTCATGTAATACATATATCACTAGCCACTTTAAACTACGCCACTTTTATGTTTACATACCCTACATTACTCATCTCATATGTATATACTGTACTCGATACCATCTACTGCATCTTGCCTATGCCGTTCTGTACGATCACTCATTCGTATATATCTTTATGTACATATTCTTTATCCCTTTACACTTATGTGTATAAGGTAGTAGTTGTGGGCAAGCTTGACACCACTCCAGCCGACACTTGGCATTGCGCATGGTAATCTTATGCTTGTCTGCAGCTGCTTGGCCATGGAAACCCATGAAGCTCCCGACGATCAGATCTTGTGCTGACTTTGCTTCCAGAAGCAGTTTGGAACTTGTTAGTGAGTGTTGCAACTGAGGACAGGCAATTTTTATGTGCTACTCGCCGGTCCCGTTCTGTGAGCTTGTGTGGCCTACCACTTTGCGGCTGAGCCATTGTTGCTCCTAGACGTTGCTCCTAGACGATTGTGTGTTCAGTTTTATACACCTGTCAGCAACGGGTGTGGCTGAAATAGTAAAATCCACTAATTTGAAAGGGTGTCCACAAACTTTTGTGTATATTGTGTATGTACGGCAGGTAGCCTAGTGGTTAGCGTGTTGGACCAATAACCGAAAGGTTGCTGGATCGAACCCCTGAGCTGACAAGGTAAAAATCTCTTGTTTGACCCCTGAACAAGGCACTTAAACCACTGTTCTCTGGTAGGTTGTCATTGTAAATAAGACGAGGGCCTTTAAGGGTCTTCTTCTGACACTGCCTGGTATATAGGTCCTGGAAGGCAGGGAGCTCAGCCCCAGTTATGTACTGGGCTGTATGCACTGCCCTCTGTAGGGTCTTTCGGGCGAATGCCAAGCAGTTGCCATATCAAGAGGTGATGCACCCAGTCAAGATGCTCTCAATGGTGCAGCTGTAAAACCTTTTGAGGATCAGAGTGCCCATGTCAAATCTTTTCAGCCTCCTGAGGGGGAAGAGGCGTTGTCGTGCCTTCTTCACAACTGTGTTGGTGTGTGTGGACTGTGATAATTCCTTAGTGATGTGGACACAGAGGAACTTGAAATTCTCGACCCGCTCCAATACAGCCCTGTTGATGTGAATGGAGGTGTGCTCGGCCCTACATTTCCTGTAGTCCACGATCAGCTCCTTTCTCTTGCTGACGTTGAGCGCTGAGCTTTTTCAGTCTCTAGGCCTACATGAACATGTCCAGTCAAATCAAGTCAAATCAAATCAATCAAATCAAATCATGTCTGTAATGGCTCCTATACATGGAGGAAGAATATATATTTTTGA
This sequence comes from Oncorhynchus mykiss, assembly GCF_013265735.2. Lineage (NCBI taxonomy): Eukaryota > Metazoa > Chordata > Actinopteri > Salmoniformes > Salmonidae > Oncorhynchus > Oncorhynchus mykiss. Next base: position 26,291,327 of record NC_048589.1, read on the forward strand.
TAGACAGTGGGGTCATGTAGGGGTCAGCTGGGTATCAGGTGTGATTAGAGGACAGTTGTTGGGGAGGAAGTGAACCCAGAACTGGACACAGATATCATCATAGAGGAATTGGAACCGACACAATTTACCCCATCCCAAAATGAGGGTCCTATACAAGCAGCTGGTCTTATCTCTTATCTTCTCCTGCAGATCCCCCACAGCTCCCAGACATGACTGGAGTCTGTCAATCACCACCAACATGTGACGTCTCACTCAGCCAGGAAATGGGATGGATGGATGGACGAGGAGGGATAAGTGACAAATCACTTCTGCAGTGACTTATCTCACACTTCTTTTCGAACTCGGATGTGTCTGTGGTGGAATCACGTAGATGATTTTACTTTGGTACTTAGGTTAACACTATGAATGGTAGTTAGGTTAACTCTATGAATGGCAGTTAGGTTAACACTATGAATGGTAGTTAGGTTAACACTATGAATGGTAGTTAGGTTAACTCTATGAATGGCAGTTAGGTTAACACTATGAATGGTAGTTAGGTTAACACTATGAATGGTAGTTAGGTTAACACTATGAATGGTAGTTAGGTTAACTCTATGAATGGACGTTTGGTTAACACTGTGAATGGTAGTTAGGTTAACTCTATGAATGGACGTTTGGTTAACACTGTGAATGGTAGTTAGGTTAACACTATGAATGGTAGTTAGGTTAACACTATGAATGGTAATTAGGTAAACACTATGAATGGTAGTTAGATTAACTATATGAATGGTAGTTAGCTTACTCTGTGAATGGTAGTTACGTTACTCTATGAATGGTAGTTAAATTACCCCATGAATGGTGGTGAGGCTACTTTTTGTATGATAATTAGGTTAACTATACAAATCTTAGTTAGATTATATTGTGAATGGTAGTTAGGTTAACACTATGAATGGTAGTTAGGTTAACACTATGAATGGTAGTTAGGTTAACACTATGAATGGTAGTTAGGTTAACTCTATGAATGGACGTTTGGTTAACACTGTGAATGGTAGTTAGGTTAACTCTATGAATGGACGTTTGGTTAACACTGTGAATGGTAGTTAGGTTAACACTATGAATGGTAGTTAGGTTAACACTATGAATGGTAATTAGGTAAACACTATGAATGGTAGTTAGATTAACTATATGAATGGTAGTTAGCTTACTCTGTGAATGGTAGTTACGTTACTCTATGAATGGTAGTTAAATTACCCCATGAATGGTGGTGAGGCTACTTTTTGTATGATAATTAGGTTAACTATACAAATCTTAGTTAGATTATATTGTGAATGGTAGTTAGGTTAACACTATGAATGATACTTAGGTTAACACTATGAATGGTAGTTAGGTTACTCTATGAATGGTAATTAGGTTAACACTATGAATGGTAGTTAGGTTAAAACTATGAATGGTAGTTAGGTTACTCTATGAATGGTAATTAGGTTAAAACTATGAATGGTAGTTAGGTTAACACTATGAATTGTAGTTAGGTTAACACTATGAATGGTATTTAGAATACTTTATGAATGGTAGTTAGGTTAACTCTATGAATAGTAGTTAGGTTACTCTGTGAATGGTAGTTAGGTTAACACTATGAATGGTAGTTATGTTAACACTATTAATGGTAGTTAGGTTACTCTGTGAATGGTAGTTAGGTTAACACTATGAATGGTAATTAGGTTGCTTCATGAACAATAGTTAGGTTAACTATACAAATGGTAGTTAGTTTACTCTATGAATGGTAGTTAGGTTAACACGGTGAATGGTAGTTATGTTAACACTATTAATGGTAGTTAGGTTACTCTATGAATGGTAGTTAGGTTAACACTATTAATGGTAGTTGGGTTAACACTGTGAATAGTAGTTAGGTTAACACTATAAATGGTAGCTAGGTTACTAAATGAATGGCAGTTAGGTTAACACTGTGAATGGTAGTTAGGTTAACACTATGAATGGTAGTTAGGTTAACACAATGAATTGTAGTTAGGTTAACTATATGAATGGTAGTTAGGTTAACACTGTGAATGATAGTTAGGTTAACACTATGAATGGTAGCTAGGTTTCTATATGAATGGCAGTTTGGTTAACACTATGAATGGTAGTTAGGATAACACTATGAATGGTAGCTAGGTTACTATATGAATGGTAGTTAGGTTAACACTATGAATGGTAGCTAGGTTAACACTGTGAATGGTAGTTAAGTTACTCTATGAATGATACTCAGGTTACTCCATGAATGGTAGTTAGGTTAACTATATGAATGGTAGTTAGGTTACTCTGTGAATGGTAGTTAGGTTAACACTATGAATGTTAGTTAGGTTAACACTATGAATTATGTTTAGGTTAACACAATGAATTGTAGTTAGGTTAACTATATGAATGGTAGTTATGTTAACACAATGAATTGTAGTTAGATTAACACTGTGAATGGTAGTTAGGTTAACACTATGAATGGTAGTTAGGTTAACACTATGAATTATGTTTAGGTTAACACAATGAATTGTAGTTAGATTAACACTGTGAATGGTAATTAGGTTAACACTATGAATGGTAGTTAGATTAACACAATGAATTGTAGTTAGGTTAACTATATGAATGGTAGTTATGTTAACACAATGAATTGTAGTTAGGTTAACTATATGAATGGTAGTTATGTTAACACAATGAATTGTAGTTAGATTAACACTGTGAATGGTAGTTAGGTTAACACTGTGAATGGTAGTTAGATTAACACTGTGAATGGTAGTTAGGTTAACACTGTGAATGGTAGTTAGGTTAACACAATGAATTGTAGTTAGATTAACACTGTGAATTGTAGTTAGGTTAACTATATGAATGGTAGTTAGGTTAACACTATGAATGGTAGTTAAGTTAACACTATGAATGGTAGTTATGTTAACACAATGAATTGTAGTTAGATTAACACTGTGAATTGTAGTTAGGTTAACTATATGAATGGTAGTTAGGTTAACACAATGAATTGTAGTTAGGTTAACTATATGAATGGTAGTTATGTTAACACAATGAATGGTAGTTAGATTAACACAATGAATTGTAGTTAGGTTAACTATATGAATGGTAGTTATGTTAACACAATGAATTGTAGTTAGGTTAACTATATGAATGGTAGTTATGTTAACACAATGAATTGTAGTTAGATTAACACTGTGAATGGTAGTTAGGTTAACACTGTGAATGGTAGTTAGATTAACACTGTGAATGGTAGTTAGGTTAACACTATGAATGGTAGTTATGTTAACACAATGAATTGTAGTTAGATTAACACTGTGAATTGTAGTTAGGTTAACTATATGAATGGTAGTTAGGTTAACACTATGAATGGTAGTTAAGTTAACACTATGAATGGTAGTTATGTTAACACAATGAATTGTAGTTAGATTAACACTGTGAATTGTAGTTAGGTTAACTATATGAATGGTAGTTAGGTTAACACTATGAATGGTAGTTAAGTTAACACTATGAATTGTAGTTAGGTTAACACTATGAATGGTAGTTAGGTTAACACTATGAATGGTAGTTAGGTTAATAACACTATGAATGGTAGTTAGGTTAACACTATGAATGGTATTTAGGTTAACACTATGAATGGTCATTAGGTTAATGCTATGAATTGTAGTTAGGTCAACACTATGAATGGTAGTTAGGTCAACACTATGAATGGTAGTTAGGTTATCACTATGAATGGTCGTTAGGTTAATGCTATGAATTGTAGTTAGGTTAACACTATGAATGGTAGTTAGGTTATCACTATGAATGGTCGTTAGGTTAATGCTATGAATTGTAGTTAGGTTAACACTATGAATGGTAGTTAGGTTATCACTATGAATGGTCGTTAGGTTAATGCTATGAATTGTAGTTAGGTTAACACTATGAATGGTAGTTAGGTTAACACTATGAATGGCATTTAGGTTAACACTATGAATGGTCATTAGGTTAATGCTATGAATTGTAGTTAGGTTACTTTATGAATGGTGCTTTTTAGGAATAAAAGTACAACAAAGGAAGAGAGACTAATTAATTCCTTGTATATAACATTATTAATAGCATTTCTCTTTCAGTTCTCATGATGTTGTTTTTCAAAAAATACAGATGTTGTTTTTCATAAAATACAGATTGGGGCAATAAAAGACAGGTCGAATGTAAGAAATTAAAATATTGATAAAAAAAATGAAAAATATCTCCAGAAAGTGACAGTCCCGTCCCAGTGCCTTTGTCGCTTCCTCTCCCTGATTCCTGCTGTTCCTTATAAGGCAGACTCTTAATGAAACAGGTTGTAAACCCTATGTATGCACTACCTTCAGATGCCACTAAAAGTGACCCTTTTGACCATAATGGGGCTATATCACTTCCCGTGCCGTGGAGAGGTGCAGAAAACAATTTATAACGCTTTGTTCTGCTGTTTAATGCCTCTCAGCGCTGTTTCTTTTACACAGAGAGGAAGACCTTGTGACTTCCACTGACGGTTAATCAGGAACAAATAGGCACATCTTTGTAAGTCAATGGCAGGTTCAGCTACTCGATGGGCGTTAGGTGTGTAAGGGTCTTCATTATCTGCACAATGTATTTGTACACATCAGAAGATAACCCAAGGCTAGTTCTGGCTTGGGCTGTAATGCCACGGTAATGGGGTGCATGTTCACAGGGCACAAAAGCTTGACCTTGCTTTCTTCTTTCAGATCTATTTGAAGTATTCCAACTGTAATCCTCGATAACATACTAGAGGTCTTTAAAAGTGTCACTGAAACATTGTATGTTTTATGCATGCCAATGTTACAGTAATATTTCATTTAACCATGCTTAGATGGGTTATGGTTTTGATGGGCTGATATTGCATGTGTATGCTGTAGTATGTTAGAATAGTTGAGATCATGCAGGGTCATTTGAAAGTGATTCATGAGTTTCCCAGTAATAGGGCTCCACGGAGTCAGCTTGATATGGCAGAGACTTATCTATTGATGATGTGTTAGACTCAGCATGCGGTTGAGTCAACCTTAGTAAGCTTTTAAGTTCTCCATTAACTTTTTAAACTGCAAGTTTTACTGATGTTTTACACATGTATATTTCTGTTTCTGCACTCCCAAAGACTTACTTATCTCCAAAGCAACTTTAATTCTTCATAAAGCCATTACATTGGGAATTCCGCTCCTGCGCTCGTAAAAAGTAATGGCGAAGATTACTCGGAAAGAAAGAAACTGAGGAACTGTGGGCATTAGAGGCCTGTGAAATTATAGCTTCTCCTTTTTGATAAGTGCCTGGACTATTAATCAGCCCAGGAATAAGACTACACCACCAGCGTTGTAAGCAGTGTTAAAAATGTCCCTAGAATCATCTTTGAATATGGCAGAAGACTAGAATAAACGAGAGAAAAGCTCATTCTCTATCAGCCATGGTTCTCATGCATGCGTTCCTACAAAATATATTTTTTCAATTTCTGAACTCAGGGGACGGCGGATGATAGTCCGTTAAATGTCTGCACACACCTTCCCCGTTGCTCGCGCCTTATTAAAATATGTAGATTCATTTGCGACCGGTTCTGCATGTGATTAGAGCGGGTGGATTGGGTGCTCGAGATTCAGCTCATATTTGTAATCTTCTAAATTTAACAGCGAGTGAGAGCTTGTCAATTAAATAGAATGAAATGATGGGAGAGTAAGACTCATCTTCATCTTCTTGTTTCATGCTTGAGTGGCCGCGGAGTTATCATTTACAGGGCTTCAAATAATTGGCAGGAAAGTTTTGTTGAAGGCTTCAGATACGGAATGAATTTGTATTCTTCTCAGAGACAGCAGCTCAATACGCTCTGGTTGAAGTGCACCCAGGCTTTGTCAATTACAACGTGTGTCATGGAAAAAAGGATCATGTCATTTGAGATGAGGGAAGGCATTAGGAGAAGACCGCTGTAAAGTAAGATCTTATGGAATGTAATGGTATTTATGTCAGTTTGTTTAAAGACGATTGATTTGCACTTATTTTATGTGTTTAGGCTTTTTCTATTAATTCAAGCTTCGATTTAAAATGTTTGGCAGTGAAAGGACATTATGTCATGACAATGTCCTGGGAGGACATTTTTTCAAAAACCTTCCCTCAGTCATTTGTACGTTACACACAGATAAAGCAGAATATATATTTCCATATACTGTGTCTGTGAGACCACTATCTGGTAGTTGTCCTACAACTTATCTCTTACTAACTTATTACATAATAAATCCACTAGTAACTCTACAATTTTCAATCTAGTCTTGGGTGGGTTGCTGTGTCCAGGTATTCCACTCTGTCTTCCGTTCTCTTTCCGCCTCTCTGGCCCTCGTTGGTAGCTGTTCTCCTCTTCAGTTCAGACATTGACAGAGCTGAATGAACCAGCAGAACAACGATCCAACAATGAGCTCCCATACATAGAGCTTCTTTGTCATCAAACACAATAATGTGATTTAGGCTAATTGAATCACATCTAATAGGCAGTGATTGAGCCCAAGTCGAAATTCTGTCCCTCACAATTAGCTTAAATTGAATTAGCTCCATTGTTAGGCAATAACTGGGCACCGTTATTGAAGTGTACAGGGTTCATCCAGGTCCCTATAACAGGTTAGCATTGATCTGCCCCACAAGAAGTCCTCCCTCACTCAACCACAATGAATCTGGCTAGGTACCACAGCCTGTAGGCGCTACAACTAATACAGACTTCAAGGCAAATTCATCAGCATGAAACAGTCCCATACATCAATTAATTCCTTTGTCTTGCCATTCAGAGCTTGCTGTCTAATATCAATTGTATTCCAGATATGTTGTAACAGTGCCATGCTCTGAGGGCTTTGGGAAGTTCGAGCAGACCTGTAGTCTTTCATGACAAGTCTACCCGTTGGGCTCTCTCTTTAATCAGACCTGATTGGTGAGGGAAGACCCCCAGGCTCACGGCTGGCAGAAGTGAAACAGATAGAAAGCTGTCTTGACATTGTGTTGTTTTACCTCCCCTCAACTATTTCACTCTCAAACTTGAACAGGTTTCTACGGTAAGAAAGTATTAGCCCTACTTTTAGCAGCCGTTTGTTGGTTTAATGAGAATACTAGAAGCTGCTCTGAATATCCCTACTCTCCACTACACCACAGTGCAGTAGGTGGTCTTCTAGTGTTGTGCCTAGACATAGCCATAGATTGATCTGGACAGGGCAGAAGAGTCACTCCAGTGCTGAGAGGATGTCCAGACAGAGTGAGACAGGAGTAGAGCCAGCTCCTGACATTTGGCACAACAACCAACTGGGGGCAGAGTTAATGTAGCAGTGAGGGGTCAAAAGGTTGCAGGCCTAACCTCACTGCTACTTGCAGCCTGACTGACTAATGGTAGTCAGACTGTGACAGAACAGCGCCACCATTTTGCAGACAGGGCTCACTAAACGTTGAAATTGTTTTTATTTTCCTGAATGGTTGCCACTGCTTCCCTCAAATCACTGGCGCTGTTGCTTACCAGTGTTTTCAATTGTATTTGACAATCATCACAGGTCAGAATGTCAAAATAAAGAAAGAAGATGAGAAATGATAAATATGTGTGTGCATACATGGATACTGTTGACTGTGTGTGTGTGTGTGTGTGTGTGTGTGTGTGTGTGTGTGTGTGTGTGTGTGTGTGTGTGTGTGTGTGTGTGTGTGTGTGTGTGTGTGTGTGTGTGTGTGTGTCCAGTGTCAATGTGTGTGTGGGAGTGTGTCCAGTGTCAATGTGTGTGGTTGTGTGTCTGTGTGTCTCCCAATTGGTGTGTGATGGGTGTGTGGGGTGCAAAGGCAGGGTTCCTCAATCCTTCAGTCAGTCACTTCCTCTTGCTTGACTGGGCTGCTTACCCAGGCTGAAAGCAGCGCCGTTGTCATGTTGGAGTGTGCTAATTAGGCTCCAGTCTAATTTTCCAGGATGCTCTACTGCCCTTTAAATGGCCATTTCAAATTCAAAGTGATGGTAATTGTACAAAGGCATGCTGATCTAGTAATCCCCTGGGGTTTTGGCTTGACTGTTCATTCCCCCTTGTCTGTTTTTTTTTATTGTCTGGACATTTTGCGCCATATGATGAGGTCTTAAGTGGTCGCGCAAGCAATGCTCCCTGTGCTCCCTACGCTCACATCCCTCTTGTTCTAATCCTGTGCCTTGATTTGGCCGGGAATCAGTGGGTCAGGACATTCAGGGGTTTGCAAGCAGTGGGGCCAAATGAGATGTCAAAATAAGTGCCTCCTTCAGGGGACCAAGTGGTTGGGAATTCCGTTTAAATCAGACCGGTTGCATGTTGAGGACACCGAAAGAGTGATAAAGTGAAGTCAATGACAATTTGGTTTTCCCAACACATTACACACGGACCAAGGTGACATGTTTGAAAGAGTCATTAGGTTGTTTCACTGTAATAACAGAAATAAAAATAAACATTTACAGGATGTTAATGACATCCTTGTTAACATATTTAACATGGTTATGATGGTATATTAAATACAACACAGTGTTAGAGAGGGAAATGACTGCACTGGTCGAATCCTGTACAACTCATTCACCAACAAACCACATGTAATTTAGTGTTAATTTCTTCCCCAAAACTACACTTCCGTTTCCCAAAGAATTATCATCCTATTGTTATTCATTCTAGCCGGGTGCGTTCCTTTTTGTTGAAAGGTGTGAATACCCATGCTGTTTGATGCTATTTACTCTTGCTCAGGTGAGGTTTTATTTGTTCTTGAAAGGGATTCCTTGAAGTGACTAGGGTGTCAGGTCTGTGACGCTCCTCTTTACAATTGTCTATGCACATGAAGGAGACACAGGGAAGTGTGACTCCTCAGCCGCCACAATATTGATACTGTACGATGGCTGTCGAGACACAGCCCCAGCCTGTAATCTGCCCTGACAGTCCGCACAGCACATGACTGATAGAAAATGAAATAAAACATCCCAAAGTTGGGCTGGGGTTTCTTTTTAGAGTATATGGAATCAGATGGGAAAGAAAAAGACGAAAGTCCATTGTCTAACGCAGTCTAATCTGTTTCCCTATTTTCTTTATTTCTCACAGTGATGTCTTAGCTATCGCTCTTCCTCCTTTCTGAGTTGGGAAGGGTGGTTGGTGTGATGGTGGTAGTCTTGGGCGGTGTACCGTATATACCGTATATCAGGGTATTTGGAAATACCTACCGGATGTTTTTTCAATACCGTTTAAACCATTTCTTAAGAAAATAACAAATACAATATTTGTAGGTACTTTTTAAGTAAATATCTGCATTCAATTAGTGCACTACGTTAGGAGGTAAAGAAGATCACATTCTTCATCATTTTTATCTGTCACATGAGTTTTCATTACGAAGCTTACCAGTAGTTCCCAGTCCTGTGGTGTTTGTTTACAACGACGAGAGACTGGAGCCTTGAGAGTCACTCATCGTCTAAAATTCACTAAATGCTCTGCAATTGTGCTTTTGGTTTGCTAATTTAGCAGCTAGTTAGCTATCTAGCTAAGTGGTTAGCTTCTTCCAAAAAATCAAGCTTCACTTGGTAACAGCAGAGAATCCCCTCCTGGATCAAGCCTTGCTGTCTAATATTTGTTTTGTGTGTGCAGCAAACTGTGAGTAGCATTTTTCTGTTACTTGTATAACTTTATGAGCTGGGTTGTCTGTCCTGTAAATACTTTAAGTGAGAGACTATGTAAAATGTTAGCAATACGCTCATTAGCATTTAGTTAGCATTCTCTATGGGATTTTACATGTACCTGTTAGCATTGCTAACCTTCGGATTACAGAGACTCAGTGTTATTTGAGTGCCGGTATTACCGAATATCTATATATGGCACAAGGTCAGTATGAAGGTATGACGATCTGGATACCACCAAAGCCTAGATGGTGGTCAGTGCCATTCATTGTACTGGTATCACGCATGGTTTTATTGTCTCTTTAGTGAGTAGGGGGAGGCACTGGATGGGGCTTTTAGGACTAGAGAACACAATAGACTTTCTCAGAGACATCTTGAAGTCACTGACTCATCAGTCAGACAAGGAGCCAGTAGGCAGGTGTCTGGTCACAATGGGTGAAACACTCACCCACACACAAGCTCATGCACACACACAGACACACAGACACACACACACACACACACACAGACACACACACACACACAGACACACACACACACACACACCCCTAAATCAGCTCCTTGCTTTCTAAAAGGCCTAAAGTGATAGATAGGTCCATTAGATTACTCCTTGTCCACATTAAAGTAGCCCTGAATGCTGTTGCCCAGCGTCCGTACTGTGCACTGTTTGACCATGAGTTGTGAGCCTGTTAATTAATGAGACATAAAGGAGCCAATATCTTTAGTGTCTTAAAGAATGGAGACGACTAGATTCAGATGGACAATGCACTCCCAAAGACATTTTGAGTTGAATGATGAATGTCACAAGTGATGTGAGATCTTTGTTCTCATTCAATGCACTGACAACTACTTCCACATTCATGGCTGTTATTATATTTTACTCTCATTCTTATACTCATGTCTATAGTCTAGATAAGCGACTTTGCCAGGGTTGGAATGGAAAGTCTTTTTATTTGTTAAGTCCTTGAGAAGAAATAATTCTATATCGAAATAATTCAACTCAATAATACATTTGCAACTTGCTCTAAGACTGACTGAGTTTTTAAAATCTTCAAGTTCAGCATTGAGTTTCACTAGTCTTGTCTCAATATTTTTGCCCATTGAAATTACTGTAGCTGGACACTATGTGTGTTTGTATGTTTGAGCGGATGGGTAAACATTGAGCAGGGTGACAGGCCTATGCTGTCAGACTTTGATATGACAATGAAAGGTTTGCTTGGCCATATTGTGTGTATTTAAGGCTAGAGTGGGAACATCGAGTCCTGAATGTGAGTGACAAGGAGAGAATGGGGAGCAAACGCAGCCTTCACAGATGTCTGATCATGCACCGTTTCAATTTACTATCAGTACGGATGGACAAGTGGCCTACTCGATTTGCAAAGAAGTCCCATTCCTCCCCAGGAGGTTGGGTCACTTTTCAGTTGCTCTTTTATGAAGATTAGTTTTAAAGCTGTGAAAGTGTTGAGAATTGTAATGAAACTGTCACTGATAATACACAGTGTGATGTACTGTCAGAAAACTTTCAACGAAGGACCTCCTGCCAAAAAGCTTGTTGTTTGCTTTGATGTGTTTGATTGGAGTTTTGTGTATGAGGTATAAAAGTCAAAAGAAAAGTTTTTGAAATGTTTTTTTTCTTTCTGACTTGCTTTTTTGAATATTTTACTTATTTAGAGTAATAACTAGTTTCAAACACTGTGTAAACTATTTCATTTATATAATATTATATCATTTATATCATATTTTATGAGATTCTTTATGCATTGACCATTACCCAGCTGAAGGACAATGTTGACCACCCCTGTAGGTCTAAGCCCTTAGATTGCAATATCAACTAAGCTAACATATGTCATTGTTTAATTTATAATTTAGCCATATGTTTTTTAATTTTAGGGCCCCTGTAAGTATATAATATACACAGTTGAAGTTGGAAGTTTACATACACATACATAAAAACTACATAGAAAGGATGTGTCTTAGGTCAGTTAGGATCACCACTTTATTTAAGAATGTGAATGTGTCAGAATAATAGTAGAGAATGATTTATTTCAGCTTTGATTTCTTTCATCACATTCCCAGTGGGTCAGGCGTTTACATACACTCAACTAGTATTTGGTAGCATTGCCTTTAAATTGTTTAACTTGGGTCAAACGTTTCGGGTAGCCTTCCACAAGCTTCCCACAATAAATTGGGTGAAATTTGGCCCATTCCTCCAGACAGAGCTGGTGTAACTGAGTGAGGTTTGTAGATCTCTTTGCTCGCACACGCTTTTTCAGATCTGCCCACAAATGTTCTATAGGATTGAGGTCAGGGCTTTGTGAGGGCCACTCCAATACCTTGACTTTGTTGTCCTTAAGACATTTTGCCACAACTTTGGAAGTATGCTTGGTGTCATTGTCGATTTGGAAGACCCATTTGCGAACAATCTTCAACTTCCTGACTGATGTCTTGAGATGTTGCTTCAATATATCCACATAATTTTCCTCCCTCATGATGCCATCTATTTTGTGAAGTACACCAGTCCCCACTGCAGCGAAGCACCCCCACAACATGATGCTGCCACCCGCCGTGCTTCAAGGTTGGGATGGTGTTCTTCGGCTTGCAAGCCTCCCCCTTTTTCCTCCAAACATAACGATGGTCATTGTGGCCAAACAGTTCTATTTTTGTTTCATCAGACCAGAGGACATTTCTCCAAAAAGTACGATATTTGTCCCCATGTGCAGTTGCAAACCGTAGTCTGGCTTTTTTAAGTGGTTTTAGAGCGGTGGCTTCTTCCTTGCTGAGCGGTCTTTCCGGTTGTGTCGATACAGGACTCGTTTTACTGTGGATATAGATACTTTTGTACCTGTTTCCTCCAGCATCTTCACAAGGTCCATTGCTGTTGTTCTGGGTTAGACTTGCACTTTTCACGCCAAAGTACGTTCATCTCTAGGAGACAGAACGCGTCTCCTTCCTGAGCGGTATGATGGCTGTGTGGTCCCATGGAGTTTATACTTGTGTGCTATTGTTTGTACAGATGAACGTGGTGCTTGGCAATTGCTCCCAAGGATGAACCAGACTTGTGGAGGTCCACAATTTTTTTTCTGAGGTCTTGGCTGATATCTTTTGATTTTCCCATGATGTCAAGCAAAGAGGCACTGAGTTTGAAGGTAGGCCTTGAAATAAATCCACCAATTGACTCAGGTGCACCTCCAATTGACTCAAATTATGTCAATTAGCCTATCAGAAGCTTCTAAAGCCATGACATAATTTTCTGGAATTTTCCAAGCTGATTAAAGGCACAGTCAACGTAGTGTATGTAAACTTCTGACCCACTGTCACGACTTCCACCGAAGTTGGTTCCTCTCCTTGTTCGGGCGCGGTTCGGAACAAGTTTTAATGAATCCAATCTTAAGTGTATGTAAACTTCTGACTCAACTGTATATATCCAGACTGTATCACATCTGGCCATGATTGGGAGTCCCATAGTGCGGCGCACAATTGGCCCAGTGTCGTCCGGGTTTGGCCGGGGTAGGCCGTCATTGCAAATAAGAATGTGTTCTTAACTGACTTACCTAGTTAAATAAAGGTTAAAAAATACACACATTTTCTTCATTTTTATATTTTCTACATTGAAAATAATAAAATAACACATATGGAATCTATGAAATAACTATGAAATAACACATATGGAATCACGTAGTTACCCAAAAAGTGTTAAACAAATCAAAATACATTTTATTTTCTTCAATGTAGCCATCCTTTGCCTGATGACAGCTTTGCACACTCTTGGCATTCTCTCAACCAGCTTTATGAGGTAGTCACCTGGAATGCACTTCAATTAACAGGTGTGCCATGTTAAAAGTTAATTTGTGGAATTTCTTTCCTTCTTAATGCATTTGAACCAATCAGTTGTGTTGTGACAAGGTTGAGGTGGTATACAGAAGATAGCCCTATTTGGTAAAATACCATGTCCATATTATGGTAAGAACAGCTCAAATAAGCAAAGAGAAATGACAGTCCATCATTACTTAAAGACAAGAAGGTCAGTCAATACAGGACATTTCTAGAACTTTGAAAGTTTCTTCAAATGCAGTCGTAAAAACCATCAAGTGCTATGATGAAACTGGCTCTCATGAGGACCGCCACAGGAAAGGAAGACCCAGAGTTACCTCTGCTGCAGAGAATGAGTTCATTAGAGGTAACTGCACCTCAGATTGCAGCCAAAATAAATGCTTCACAGAGTTCAAGTAACAGACACATCTCAACATCAACTATTCAGAGACTGCATGAATCAGGCCTTAATGGTCAAATTGCTGCAAAGAAACCACTACTAAAGGACACCAATAATAAGAAGAGACTTGCTTAGGCCAAGAAACACGAGCAATGGACATTAGACAGGTGGAAATCTAAAGTCTAAATTTGAGATTTTTGGTTCCAACCGCCGTGTCTTTGTGAGACGCAGAGTAGGTGAACGGATGATCTCTACATGTGTGGTACCCACCGTGAAGCATGGAGGAGGAGGTGTGATGGTGTGGGGGTGCTTAGCTGGTGACATTGTCAGTGATTTATTTAGAATTCCACAAACACTTAACCAGCATGGATACCACAGTATTCTGCGGCGATACGCCATCCAATCTGGTTTGCGCTTAATGTGACTATCATTTGTATTTCAACCGGACAATGACCCAACACACCTCCAGGTTGTTTAAGGGCTATTTGACCAAGATGATGGAGAGTGATGGAGTGCTGCATCAGATGAACTGGCCTCTACAATCACCCGACCTCAACCCAATTGAGATGTTTTGGGATGAGTTGGGTGAAGGAAATGTAGCAAATACCATACTTGCATCCTAAATAGTAGGCTTTTTGAGCATGCAAAAAAAATGAAGTTTAATAGTATGTAACATTTAGAAAATGAATTACAATGCCCGGATGTCATACTATTTTCAGCTTTGATAACAGCTGATCAATTAGATATGGGGATGCGCTACCGAAATCAATGAATAACGGGAAACGGCACAATCGCATGATTCATTCTCAGTATGCGAAAATAAAGTATGCGAATTTCAAAAATCAAGTATGGTTTCAATGCCAGGATGTTATATTAATTTCAGCTCTTCATCTAGTAGAATTAGATTCACACTTTTCACAATGTATTGGAAGAGGTGGGCTGTGAGTGACAGGCCCTAATTCTCTTCAAGTAGCCAAACAACAAAACTATTCTACTTAATTGGGAAGATGCCAAATAGCGAAGCTTCTCCAGTTGTGTTCAAATGTAGTCTAAGTAGTTTTTGTTCTGCTTGAAATTATCACAAGTATTGCATTGCAGGCTACATCTTTGAAAGTGACTTTCTGTTTTCTCATTGAAAAGTGTTTCTTGTTCTCTTGGCCTTTGTTAGCACTTTAAAACGAAATACTAAACCATCTTTTGATTTCTGAATGTGTCGGCACCGGGGATGTGTCATTGACTGTACGTTTGTTTATTCCATGTGTAACTCAGTGTTGTTGTTTTTGTCGCACTGCTCTGCTTTATCTTGGCCAGGTCGCAGTTGTAAATGAGAACTTGTTCTCAACTGGCCTACCTGTTTAAATAAAGGTGAAATAAAAAAGAGAGTTCAGATGACTGCCGAAAAGCTTGTGGATGTTGTAGAGCCAAACAACCGACACTGTCGTGTTCGGGAGAATCTCATGTTTCGATGGTGATGACTTATTAGTTTACAGCTTTTACAGACGATTAAACAGCTAAAGACCATTTATTGCCGATGTTCTTGTCGGCTCCTCATGGGTCGAAAAAGGCCTCTTTCACAAGCCCCATGTTATGAAATAGGCGCAAACTTTATATTGTCCGAAAGAGGGCATTGAGCTGCAGCCTCTATAAGAAACGACATGTCTCTAGCATAAACACACAGGGAGCTATCTAATATTCAAAATGATTTCACAGTGTGACACACTGTGCTCAAATTGTTAATGGTATCCAACCTGTATTGGCTACTAGCCCACAACCTTCCCTGAGAACATGATATATTTTCTCTTTCTTTTTTTGGTCTCATTGCCAGTCCAAGGTTTTTTTCCTCTTCTCCCACAGGAAAGACACTTGAATTTGTTCATTTACCGAAAGGAAGAAGTTGAATGCCAGGTCATTCTTTTTTTCTGTCAGATTTGCAAAGATAACTCACATAATGATCCTATTAGCCACAGAGAAAATGTGACTACTTAAGATGGATTTATGGAAAAAAGTTATCCCCAAAAATATTAGTCTGTGAATTTGAACCCTTCTCTCCACAGAAGTTATTCCCTCTGCAAATTAATCTCAAGGGGCTACATTTGTGCTCTCAAGGCCAACAAGTCTGAAAGTCATAATCCCAAACCATTTCAAGTTCCCAGCAGGCTCTCCCTTTTCGGAACTTTGAGATTGTTGAGGCAAAGTTGATTTGGCAAAGGATTAATCCGGCCCAGCACCTTCAGTCCCTTCCGAAGCCAAGCTTTCCTGGCTCCATGGAGATCAACTGGAGCTGGGGTTATGAAAGGTAAACAGGTGAAATCGACTTCTCCCAAATGAAAAAAGGCTACTTTATTACAATTTTACTTTTGTTGGGAAAATATTTATCAGTGAGATATGGTATGTCTCTTATCAGGTTCCAAATGTGATTCCTAAAGAAGAAAACACTCAAATTCCTAATAAAGTTAAGTCTCAACACATGCATCCTCACGAGTGGAGTGATACCTCCAGTAATAGTACTGCCAGAATTGTCTTCCTCCCTCCATGGGTCACAGCCCAGAACCCAGCTCAAGGCCCCATGTTGGCTGGCACCATATGTGAAGCGAGCAGGGGGTCGTGTAGTGGAAGGCTGGTGGTCATGCCACAGAGGCTAAGATACATTCACAGAGCCGGAGCCCCCCCACCCAGGCACACGGGGGAGAGGAGGTGTTAAAACCTGAAGGGCCTTTGCCTGGTCCCTCCGAGCAGGCAACCATCTGCTCCCCCACCCCCACCCAGCTGGCCACCTTTGATCCCACCAAATTTGAGCTAAAACGAGGATGATGACTGAGGCCTTCCAGTTTGCTCAGTAGAAGGAAGGGTGGCATGGAGTTAGTTCATGGAACTGGATGAGATGTGTAGAAAGGTATCCCTACTATATTATTACCATGCTATAGAAGTAAAAAATTATATATATATATATATATATATATATATATATATATATATATATATATATATATATATATATATAAATACAAAGGAAGAAACATTTTTTCATTATAAAAATAAATATAAAAATAATAGTATAAAAATTTTAAAAATAAGTATCGAAAATAACTGGGAAAAAAGGTCAAAGAAAATAATTTAATATACATTTTGGGAAGTGGATTGCTAGACCCAAAAGGAGTGCAATATCAATATGTCTATGAAACTGTAATAAAACACATGCATTTTGATGCTGATTTGAAATAACTGAAGAGCTCTTACTCCATACAGCCATATGTGTAATCATTCTGTACTGGCTGTTGAAACGCTGTATGCGGAATATAAAACTAGATGTAATTGCAACACCTTATATCCCTAATTAAAGTGTGTCTTTCAAACATGTAAAATGTCACTCCTGGTCAATTGAAATTCAAATCAAAATGATCAGAATTTCTTCCGTTCATAACAAATGTATGGATCGGCGCTAAATGGCTCATGTTGCAGAGATTAAAAGAGGATTCTGAACTTAATGGCCATTTCAGTGATGAATCAATGTGGGAGTAGGCTACACATTCAGTATTTCCCCCTGCTTCTAACCTAGGGCCAAATTGATACCGCAGAAAATATAATGTGAATAATTAAAATCATTGATTAGGCAGTGAGATACTATTTAACTAAGGTGGCTGGTTAGAATTTCTCATTCTACTGCCATTGATGGGTCATCAACACAACTAATTAAAAGCAGCAGAATACAGAAATAATTTCCATCAATAATGAGTACCTGTTTTTGAAGAAGTTAATTAGGTAATCCTCTTTCCAACGCAAAGTCCTGTGTTGAATCTTAGCTATAGGACTTTAATGAATACACAGCCCTAATTATTTGTACAAGTATTGGCCAAAAGTTCCTGAAGTCCTGGCCCAGGATGTGGACTTAAAAGGAAAGGAGTGAACAAGTATGTGATTGAAAATGGGGAATAAACTTTAGATTCTACTCTCACTAATGTACTCTCACTAATGTTCCTCAATATTAAGGCACTTGTTTGTTGTGAAATTAGTCAGATGTTAAAGTGTGTGTGTTTGTGTGTGTGTGTACGTGCATGTGTACATGTGGATTCTAGCCACGCTAGGACACCAGCCATCCACAATCGTTCCAATACAGGCACTCGCTACACTATGTATGAACACAGAGAAACTGTTCAAACGAGAAAGCGTGAAAGAGGAGAAGAAGTGGGAAAAGGTCCAGCTAAAACTGCCCTCTGTGTGATCAGGGGTGAGCTCTCCTGGTGCCCTCGCTCACCTCTGTAGCGCGAACAATCTCCACACACCATCCGCCGGCTAACCAACTTGCATTAATAAAATGAGTTATCTCCCGTCCCCTCGGCCTCCCCATCCTTGCCATCTTCCACGTCCTCCCCGTCCCTGTATAGCTCAGGCTGTATTTAATCACGCGGGGGCCGACAGGTTGGGGACATTTCTCTGCCGGCATAATCAGAGGGCCTCCATGGCCTGGTCATATCTATTAATCCTGGCTTCCTATAACAGCAAGGCTTATCAGCTCCCAAAGCCTCCCTCTCATGGGATCTGAGCCGCTGTCTCAGCCACCTCTAATCTGGCCCTGGAAATTGTTAACAGGATGTAAATGCGTACAAGGATGAAATATGGCTCCATGTATAACACACAGCATTATTGTTAAGCGTTTTGCATGCCGCTTCTGAGATGAAATACATACAGAATAAGAAGATGGTATTGATTGATGGGGTAGCAGGTAGCCTAGTGGTTAGAGTGCTGGACTTGTAACTGAAAGTTTACAAGATTGAACCCCTGAGCTGACAAGATAAAAATCTGTTGTTCTGAACAAGGCAGTTAACCCACTGTTGCTGTCATTGTAAATATGAATTTGTTCTTAACTGACTTTCCTAGTTAAATAAAGATAAACATTTATGAAATAACACGTCGGATGGTGTTTTAGATGCAAATAATCACAGGCGATTTGTGCGTGTGGTATGGTGTGTTTTTGCTCCCGGATGAAAACTAGACTGGTTGTTGAGGGACTGGAAGGCTAATCTCTAGTCAGCCATTTTAGTTCAAAGGAATTTAAGTGTGGTGAAACTAATATGGTTATTTCCACTGTGGTCCATTTACTGTGGAACCGTTTTGTGTTAGTGTGAAAATACAGGGGGATTTAAATAGACCAAATTAATATTCAGCACGGCTAACAAGAATTCTTCACAACCCTAGGTGTTATCCCCAATAAGTCTAGCGGGAGAAATAATCTGAGTTGAGTTTATTTGGTATTCATCTCTCAGAACCAGGGAGGAATGCAATGCCTTCCCTGTTATTTTACATGTTAGTGTAGTTTTTTCTCCTCCAAAAGGCATCATGAACTGTCATTTTGTGACAGAAGCGGATTTGTATCAGAGTCAAGTTTAGCTCGTATTTTGATGAGTTTGTATTTTTGATGTTTCTGGTTTCATCAGTACTCTCAACTGAGGCATCAGCATAGGGTTTCTGAGATAAGGATATGTAGAAGATATGCATTAACAAGAAGTACAAATCATGTATTGCATGAAATCTGACAGCAGTATAGTACATTCTGTATGTACAGTATATGCTATAATATATGTATTTTATATCACAAGTATGTTTGAGCTGAACTGACAAACCAACAAATAAATAGGTAAATAAATACAATTAGCTATTCCTGCTCAGTGAGTCCTATTCAAGGATTTAGCTACAGAGAACTTCACACATTTGGCGGTTGTCAGTTGGCACAACATTGATGTTGTTGTTTTTGTTTATCTTTTCTTGCTGTCCTGTCAGAATTGAAATCCAGTCTTTGGTGTGACTTCCTGTCAGGACTGGTTAGGACTTAGCATCACTTCCAGTGGACAGGAAGCTGTGTGATTCCTGCTTTGGCGTAACAGTAATTAGAGCTCCCCTTTTTTCTTCAGCAAGTAAGATGCAAAGCAGCTCAAAGTTCTGCCTCACATGATTAAAGGAACCTCATTATCTCTGGCAAGTCTCTGTATGACATCAGCTCCTACACAGAGAATATGGAAAGTACATGTAATTGTCACTGTCACCCCAAAACATAATTTGCCTATGCTTATGACTGGTACCTCCCTCCCTCCCTTTCCCAGAATTGGATAGAGGATTTCATTGCTCATTTTGGGCTCATAAATCATATCTTAGTGGATTTCATATTCAGTGCCCACCCAACTGGTGAATTACAGTTACTCATGGAATCCTGTGGGTGGAATGGCCAATGACGATGGCTTGTTTTGGGTGACCCATCTTTGTGTGGATGTTTAATTTAGTTATGTCACTGGAGGACAATAACTACAACAAGCAACCAACCTATCTATACAGCCCCAGGAAGAGCCAAATATCTTACTTTATATAGGCCTACTGCCTGACAACTGTAATGACTGCCTATGAATGTCACAATTTAGGAAACAAACAACACCACAACATTTGAGAAAGTTGAGTTAAATGTTCAATGTCGTTTTCCTTTTCTGTCATTTATCTAGTGCACAACAAGAGTCCTGCCATGGGGACACAGCCCCTCAGAGAGAAAACAAAGCTGATGACAGCAGAGGACACTCTAACAACAGAAGCCTTCTGGCCCAGTCAGACCACGTTGGGAGTGTCAGTAATTATCTTGAAGAGACTGACCGACACATTCGTCCAGCAAACTATAATGACCAAAAATCAAATGTTGGGTCTAGCCACATGGCGCCAATTTTTAATGGAAATGTTACGAACGACTAGGCCCTCAAATGAGGAATAATTTTTAATCACACTCAGCGGTGCCTCCCAGCATGAGGGTGCCAGGGCAGGGAAAGTTTTCAAGCTGCGGGCTGATTAGGTAGAGGATGGGACTCTGCTGGAGTACGGACATTGCGGCGCTTCTTCAGGAATAAATTTGCACCTGCCCCATCCAGAAAAATGGGAACTCCCCTCTTACGCAGAGAACTGGGCTTAATAAAAAGACATGGATAATTTGCACACTCTCCTCGGCCTCTAAATAGAATCCAGTTCACCACGGACAGGGTTGGGTTAGTAACGAATTACATGTAATCCGTTACATGTAAGGGATTACAAAAACATGTTACCTGGACGACGCTGGACCAATTGTGCGCCGCCCTATGGGACTCCCAATCACGGCCGGTTGTGATACAGCCTGGAACGTTACCAGCAAAAATATTGTAATCAGATTACAGATACTTTGGAAAAAATACATGATTACTTCGAGGATTACTTAGAAATTCAAAAAGGAAATCTTTGATACTTCTCTGTTTTCTCAATAACATTAAAATCAGCATTGAAAAAAGGTGCAAGTTTAAATTTGTTCCACCTGAGCGTGTCTGACCACATATCAGAGACCACTATGATGACACACCAAATATGTTTGATGGATCGTGGGAAAAGAGCAAGAATAGGCTTTTGTAGGTACAGTCCAAGCTATGCTGACTGTTGTCGGCATTCAAAGATTATCCATCTTGAATAAATGCTTGGCGGTAAGGATGACAGCTGTGGTGTAATCTACGGCGATATGGATATCACTTATTATTGATATCTACATAGCGCATTGATGTGAATCACACTGCTGCTCTCTCATTTAGCTATTTGTGCCTCAGGGATTGTGGTTGTTGTGGATTGCTGTTCACAAATCTAAATGTGTATTTGAACCGAATAATGATTGAATTCAACAACTTTAAGCTGCTTATCAATCATTGTATTTGAAACCAGTGGACAGCCAGTGAAAAATGCGCACTTGCAACAGCTGCATAGTTGTTGATCCCAGCCTATTGTCACGACTTCGAAGTCGGTTCCTCTCCTTGTTCGGGCGGCGTTCAGCGGTCTTCTAGCCATCGCCGATCCACCTTTCATTTTCCATTTGTTTTGTCTTGTTTTCCCACACACCTGGTTTACATTTCCCTCATTACTTGTCGTGTACCCTCTGTATGCTGGAAAACACTCGGTTTGTTATTTTTGATTGAAACAAAACCGATATTCATGAAATACGAACACAGAACTTTTTGTGTGGATTCCGTGATGCTCAAGTTATCCTGCCTTTCGCCCATCTGTAAAGGATTCCCCGAATCCTGAGAAGCGTGGGAGTGGACGGATTTCCTCGTCCTTCTCGCCAGTCGTGATTCTGGGCAGCTCCATGGTAAGAATTGTGACCGTTCCTGGTGCAAAAACAATGTCTTATCCCGGAGCTGGAGTAAATGACATCACTAAGCTGCTCCTGAATGTACTACGCCAGGACATGGAAATTGATTCTATCATAGTCCATGTTGGTTTTAATGACATTATGAAGGGCAGCTCTGAACAGTTGAAACTGGATTTTAAAGAGTTGATTGACTCTCTGCTGAACACTGACAAAAGACCGATCATATCTGGTCGTCTGCATTCTCTGAATCGCGGCATTGAACGCTTTAGCAGGATTCTTTCTCTTCACAACTGGCTATGTGATTATTGAAGCTGTAACGCTCTGGGCGTAGTGGGTGCGAAGTCAGGCGCAGGCAGCAGAGAGTTCAGGGTAGTGCTAAGGTAGTGCTATTTATTGCACACACAGCAAACATAAGCCACCCCACGAAACACAGGGCGCGCACAAAACAAATGCCCAAACACGGGGACTCAAACAGTCCGAAAAACCCACGAACGAAACACGTCAACATCGAACGTGATCAGAGCAACACAAAACAATCCTGCACAAAGAGCAGGCGGGCCTACTGGCTAACATAGCCTACACACTAAACAGGTGAAACCAATAAACAGAAAGGGGAAAAGGGATCAGTGGCAGCTAGTAGGCCGGTGACGACGACCACCGAGCGTCACCCGAATAGGAAGGGGAGCAACCTTCGGTAGGAGTCGTGACAGCAGCTCAATGGGTGTAACTTCTGTTGACAATTTCAATACCTTTTGGAAACAAAACACGTTTTATAAGGAGGATGGGATCCAGCCAAATAATTTAGGATCCTGGATCCTTTCACAGCACTATAAGGTTGCTCTGAGACAATGACTTATCAATGATCCAGCCCAGCTCAGCTCATCCCTACCATTGTGACGCAGAGTTGTCGTAATACTTCAGCAAATGTACATTACACCAGGGACCTCAGTAGACACAATATACTGTAAGTAGCTTAATGTATGCCCCTTTAACTGCCCTGAATGCCTCTACTGATCCTACAGCTATTGTACGCAGTAATCATGTGCCTATGAACCAGATTTATACTGTTAGCACTAAGCCGGTGCACCCTAGGAGGAAGTCCACTGAGAGCAGCGCACCCTGCACTAACACAAAGAACATGAGCACATCTACTGCTAATAAGCTTCCCAGTAAAGCAATGAAAGCAAGTAAGCATCCTAGAAGAAAAGTGATGAAAATAGCCCATGTTAAAATATGTATCTTAAGAAACAAGGTTCATGAAATTAATAATTTGCTAGTAGCAGATGACATTCATATTCTGCCAATCTCTGAAACGCACTGAGATAATATCTTGATGATGATACAGTGGTAGCAATACAAGGATAGAAATGCCAATGTTGGAGGTGTTGCTGTTTATATTCAGAACCACATTCCTATAAAGATTAGAGAGGATCTCATGTTAAACACTGCTGAAGCCCATTCTGGTGGGAAGTTGCTATACACCAACAAGTGCTAACAGTCAGTATCTGGATAACATGGGTGAAATGCTTGATAACGCATGTGATATCAACAGAGAGGTATATTTTCTGGGTAATTTAAATATTGCCTGGGTTTCATCAAGCTGCCCACTCAAGAAAATGCTTCAAACTGTAACCAGTGCCTGCAACCTGGTTCAGGTTATCATTCAACCAACCAGGGTAGTTTTAACAGCACAGGAATGAAATCATCAACATGTATTGATCACATCTTTGCTAATCCTGCAGAAATTTGCTTGAAAGCAGTATCCAGATTCATTGGATGTAGTCATCACATAGTAGCCATATCTAGGAAATATCTAGGAAATATAGTAGCCATATCTAGGAAAACCTATAGTGTATTAGAGGTCACAAAATACGTTTTGTATTTATTCCTATGTTATTGACGTAAAGAATATCTGTCGGTCCGTGGTGTGTAATGAGGAGCAAACAGACACTGCACTTGAAACATTTGTGAAATTGCACATTCCAGTTACTAATAAGCAAAAAAATGACTGTAAAAACAATCCTTGTGGATTGATGAGGAATTAAAAAATTGTACGGTTGAGAGGGACGAGGCAAAAGGAATGGCAAATAAGTCCGGCTGCACAACCAATTGGTAAACTTATTGCAAATTGAGAAATCATGTGACTAAACTGTATAAGAAGAAGAAACTACACTATGAAACAAAGATAAATTAAATAAAGTAATAAATAATTATAGTAAAAAGCTTTGGAGCACCTTAAATTCAATTCTGGGAAAAACAGGCAAACTCAGCTCCATCATCATTGAATCAGATGACTCATTCATCACAAAACCAACTAATATTGCCAACTACTTTAATGATTTTTATTGGCAAGATTAGTAAACGTAGGCATGACATGCCAGCAATAAATGCTGAAGCTACACATCCAAGTAGGTCTGACCAAATTATAAAAGACAAGTGTTGTAATTTTAAATTCCGTGATGTTAGTGTGGAAGAGGTGAAAAAATTACACCGGTGTCTGACACCGGTGTCTGAGGAAAATAGTGGAACATATTGCCACTCCTATTTGCCATATTTTCAATGTAAGCCTACTAGAGACTGTGTGACCCCCTTTACTGGCTCAAAATAGCCGACCAATCAGCCTGTTACCAACCATTAGTAAACCTTTGGAAAAAATTGTGTTTGACCAGATACAATGCTATTTTACAGTAAACAAATTGACAACAAACTTTCAGCATGCTTATAGAGAAGGACATTGAACAAGCACCGCACTTACACAAATTACTGATGATTGGCTGAGAGAAATTGATGACAAAAAGTTTGTGGGGGCTAAGTTGTTAGACTTCAGTGCGGCATTTGACATTATCGATCATAATCTGCTGCTGTCAAAATGTATGTGTTATGGCTTTACACCCCCTGTAATATTGTGGATAAAGAGTTACATGTCTAACAAAACACAGAGGGTGTTCTTTAATGGAAGCCTCTCCAACATAATCCAGGTAGAATCAGGAATTCCCCAGGGCAGCTGTCTAGGCCCATTACTTCTTTCAATCTTTTCGAATGAATTGTCACTGGCTTTGAGGAATGCCAGAGTGTCTATGTATACGGATGACTCAACACTACACATGTCAGCTACTACAGCAACTGAAATGACTGCAACACTTAACAAAGAGTTGCAGTTAGTTTCAGAGTGGGTGGCAAGGAATAAGTTAGTCCTACATATTTCTAAAACTAAAAGCATTTGGGACAAATTATTCACCAAACCCTAAACCTCAGGTAAATCTTATAATAAATCATGTGGAAATTGAGCAAGTTGAGGTGACTAAACTGCTTGGAGTTACCCTGGATTGTAAACTGTCATGGTCAAAACATATTGATACAACAGTAGCTAAGATGGGGAGAAGTCTGTCCATGATAAGGCTCTGCTCTACCTCCTTGACAGCACTGTCAACAAGGCAGGTCCTACAGGCCTTAGTTCTGTCGCACCTGGACTACTGTTCAGTCGTGCAAGCAGTCAAAAATTTGATAAAGCCTCCCGGGTGGCGCAGTGGTCTAGGGCACTGCATCGCAGTGCTAGCTGTGACACCAGAGACACTCGTATAGCCTCATAACATGGATAAAACGAACACTTTTGATATCATGGATGGTCAGTCCTTGCATCCGTAGCTCTGTCTATTAATCTGAGAGTGGTTGCATTTCTCCAGGTTCATCCCTCAGCTTTTACCAAAACAGAGGTGTGGCGGCCGTTTTGTTACTGTTTCATCTGTGGATTTCCATTTAAAGAGCTGCATATTATCAATATATTAAAGTGTCACCAACAAAATGGTAAACAATAGGCCAGTCCTCCATGACAACAAAACAACAGAGTAGTGCTGGCTAATAAGTCCTTTGTTTTGCGGTCATGCTCAGGAAAAACAATTTGGCTAATCTATACTTCCATGTTTCCAAGTCCTATTCTTGAAGATGAAGGGGTATAACATATATTGGAATGACTGGAATTCTGATAGACTTAGGTTTTAAATGTAAATATATCATTTAATTGTATTATTATATGTAGTGGAAAGCGATGGGTTAGAAGAAGCCTACATAACCAACCCATAAAGTACAATTTAACATCCTTATATGGCCAGCTATATAAACTTGAACATTGATTTATCCTGCAATAGATGTCGTTCAATTGGTAACATAAATTTTTTGTCTTCTTCTAATGCCTCTTAAGGGGAAAGTAATCTAAAAGTAACTGAATGTAATCAGATTACATTACTGAGTTTGGGTAATCCAAAAGTTACGTTACTGATTGCAAAGTTGGACAGGTAACTAGTAACTGTAACGGATTACATTTAGAAAATAACCTACCGAACCCTGACCACAGAGTCTGTTAATTTGCACAGTTAACAGCTGACTGAGAGGGGACGGCACGGCGTCAGCACGATAGGGGCTTGACAGGAACTGGACAAAGAGACAGTGGACATACAGCTGTACCATCCTTGGACATTTAACCATCGCTCCTTTATACAGAAGAGAATAAAAAACTAACTTAGATTCAACAAACATGAAAAAGAATCTCAGATAATCTCTATAAAGTGAAATCCCAGAACGTCGTCGGAATGGGAATTCTGAGACGTCCACTGTGACAGGTGACCTGGGTTGATGATTCCCTCCGCAATGTATATTCCTGAAAAGGAGGGATGGATTATGACAGTTTTCATATTAAGCAGATTAATATGCTGCAAAGAGCATTAAGAGCGCCAAGTACATCAGCCGATACTATCCCAAATTGACCTGCCAATCACCCTGCCCTGGCTTCAAAGGTGCAGATAAGGTATTTGAGGTCAATGAAAAGCAGACACCACTTTCTGTAGGCTTTCCTCCTACAGTATTATCAGCACTGTGTTTCTCTCTGTCTGAACCACAGCTTTCTGGTCTCGGGTGACATGAAAAAGGCTAGGGATAATTCATCATGGCTACAAAATGGTGGCTATTTCACAACTATAATAGTACACGTTTTACACATTTACTGGAATAGCCCACATTAATACTTCCTCCATGTCTGAAGTGACTAGAGGGGGAGAGGATATCTTCCCAAGGCTTATGAGGTAATCTCACTGATATGTATTCTTCTAATGATGACTAAGAATGTAAACTGATGGTCACATTTATTCCCAGATGACCCCAATGAGGCTTTACGATTCAAGTAATGAAACGTGCATAAAATAAACTTAAAATCTTCCCGGTCACAGATGGAATAAGCTCTCGTATGAAGCAATCCCAGCAAGGTATTAAAGTTGGCAAATGGTAGATAATACCACTAGATTCGTAGATACATGCCCAACAATGGATCCTTAAAGGTGAATTAAAGCTTGTGCCCAAATTGGATGTAACTAAGGCTTAAATAAAGACTATATTAATGTAGGCTGAAATTTGTATAGTTTATCTAGCATAAACCATATTTAAAACTCCTCAAATAGACTGGATATAGTTTGGATATATAATAAGAATATATTTTATCCTCAAATAATTCATGGAATGTGTTCTGTGTCATGATAATTACAATACCCACAGCTCAACACTGCCTTTAAAAATCAAGAAAGAAAGACTTGAACAGAGTTATCTGTTCTCAAAGAGGGTCAAAGAGAGAACCAGGGAGAGTGTGAAGTGGAAAAAGAGAGAAAGAGAAGGAAAGAGAAGGAGAGAGGGAACCAGGGAGAGTGTGAAGGAGAAAAAGAGAGAAAGAGAAGGAGAGAGAAGGAGAGAGGGAACCAGGGAGAGTGTAACATTTAGGCAAGATCACTCCTCACGTTCAGCTGGAGCTGTCGTACCTGTCGTTCAGCTGGAGCTGTTGTACCTGTCGTTCAGCTGGAGCTGTCGTACTTGTCGTTCAGCTGGACCGGTTATACCTGTCGTTCAGCTGGATCAGACATACCTGTCATTCAGCTGGATCAGACATACTTGTCGTTCAGCTGGAGCTGTCGTACCTGTCGTTCTGCTGGAGCTGTCTTTCAGCTGGGACAGTCATACCTGTCGTTCAGCTGGAGCTGCGGTACCTGTCGTTCAGCTGGAGCTGTCGTTCAGCTGGGACAGTCATACCTGTCGTTCAGCTGGAGCTGTCGTTCAGCTGGGACAGTCATACCTGTCATTCAGCTGGAGCTGTCGTACCTGTCATTCAGCTGGAGCTGTCGTACCTGTCGTTCTGCTGGAGCTGTCTTTCAGCTGGGACAGTCATACCTGTCGTTCAGCTGGAGCTGTGGTACCTGTCGTTCAGCTGGAGCTGTTGTATCTGTCGTTCAGCTGGAGCTGTCGTACCTGTCGTTCAGCTGGAGCTGTCGTACTTGTCATTCAGCTGGAGCTGTGGTACCTGTCGTTCAGCTGGAGCTGTCGTTCAGCTGGGACAGTCATACCTGTCGTTCAGCTGGAGCTGTTGTACCTGTCGTTCAGCTGGAGCTGTCGTACTTGTCGTTCAGTTGGAGCTGTAGTACCTGTCGTTCAGCTGGATCTGTCGTATCTGTCATTCAGCTGGATCAGACATACCTGTCGTTCAGCTGGACCGGTTATACCTGTCGTTCAGCTGGATCAGAAATACTTGTCGTTCAGCTGGAGCTGTCGTACCTGTCGTTCTGCTGGAGCTGTCTTTCAGCTGGGACAGTCATACCTGTCGTTCAGCTGGAGCTGCGGTACCTGTCGTTCAGCTGGAGCTGTCGTTCAGCTGGGACAGTCATACCTGTCGTTCAGCTGGAGCTGTCGTTCAGCTGGGACAGTCATACCTGTCATTCAGCTGGAGCTGTCGTACCTGTCATTCAGCTGGAGCTGTCGTACCTGTCGTTCTGCTGGAGCTGTCTTTCAGCTGGGACAGTCATACCTGTCGTTCAGCTGGAGCTGTGGTACCTGTCGTTCAGCTGGAGCTGTCGTTCAGCTGGGACAGTCATATCTGTCGTTCAGCTGGAGCTGTCGTTCAGCTGGGACAGTCATACCTGTCGTTCAGCTGGAGATGTCGTTCAGCTGGACCAGTCGTACCTGTCTTTCAGCTGGAGCTGTCGTACCTGTTGTTCAGCTGGAGCTGTCGTACCTGTCGGTCAGCTGTAGCTGTCGTACCTGTCGCTGCGGTGATGATAAGCAGTTTGTTTGGACTGGGGGTCAGGCACTGTACAGGGGAAGTGAAAGAATGCTGGGGACCAGTGATAGCAGGGGGAACTGGGCGTGAGAGGTTACATCTTGATTTATTGAGTCTTGAGGGGGTCATCTTGACCTGAGGTAGAGGTCATTGTTACAGCCAGGGAGAATGACTAGGAGGATTCTACTTGACTATATCTCCCTCTCATCCCTGTGAAGCTGGGACAAGATTTACTATTTAGTGAAAATAGTATTGAAGGAAATAAACCCCAAAAATATATGCATATATAACTCTCCATCGCTCGGTGTTAGCTTACTGAACCTGAGTGACCTCAACAAGTATACCTCTTTCTGCTTGACTATTACTCACTGAAGTACATTACAATCCCCTGTATTCTAGTATGATACATCTGAATAAAAAGGTGTCCATGTCTCTCCAGCTGTGTTTCACCTCTCCTTAGCTGTTGTTTTTCTCCTGTTTACTTAGCATGCTGTGGCAACTATCTTGTCGTCACCACCGTAAAGACTAAGATTCCAGTATAAAGACCTAATGAGAAAACACACAAACACATTCATGTATCATTGTAGCAGCACATGCACAGTAGATACAGTATGAAGCAAATTCCCCCAGCTATCCAAACACTTTGCTTTTCATGTTGGTCCCGCTGTTTCCAGCCGTTTGGCCTATGTTGCCGTGGGGGCAGCTGTTGACTCTGTTACCATTGCATTTCCTATTCTGCCTGCCAGCTGCCTCTCCTCTATTTTCCTTGCCCCCCTCGACGAGTGGGTGAAACAAGTGTTACCAGCCGGTCCAATGACAGACAGCTCCTTTCTGTCCCTGGCTGTACAGTAGCGCTAGCCTTTCATGGCACAAAGAAAACCAGTGAGCGTGGAGAACCACAATGGCCCCACAACCCACCTCACCGGGCTCTTGTTCATCAACACACACCTTATGCCCTGCCTCGGGATCAACAGCGTGAGAGTGTGTTTACACATACTACTTTCTCACGTACTGTACATACACCGCTCCCCGCTAGAGAGGGGCATCTGGAGGGTGACTGTGCCCTCTCTACACAGGGGCAGGTGAGCCTGCGTGTGTCTGTGTGTGTGTGTGAGAGAGAGAGAGAGAGAGAGAGAGAGAGAGAGAGAGAGAGAGAGAGAGAGGGAGAGAGAGGGAGAGAGAGAGAGGGAGAGAGAGAGAGAGAGAGAGAGAGAGAGAGAGAGAGAGATGACTGCAGATCTAAGGTTGCTGAAGTTGTTTGTGTATAGAGCCAAATTAGATAGGAGAGAGTACAGCGATCATAGGGATTTATGTCCAAATCATTGCATGAGCATCAATAAGGAGAAAGATGAAAACTATTTGTTTGAAAGATGATACCAAATGCCAGAGGAAAACATAAGTAAAGAAGTCTATTATTGTTTTGGTTGTCTGAGCAAATGTTTTTCTGGCAGTTTCGCAATACTACTGTCTTTGAACTGTGCAACAGAAATGCATAATGTCTGTATGCAAACTGTAAAAGCAGAATACATGTATGTGTTACTTGTGTGTATCAAGGCTATTCCAACCCTCACCTACTTCAAATATTTATTGTCAGTTAGTGTGAAGAGTATTCAGGTAATTACATCATATGCATAAGAAAGAAAACCCAAGACGTGTGATGTAAATGCATCATTACCATTTTAGGAAAATACTCTATGCATATGTATACAAAGCACCAACCTAAACAATGATTTGCCTGTTGCGACAGAAACCAGTCTCTGTATACCACATGATCGATAATGAAATAGGACTTTTTGATGAGACATGGTCTTTCAAGGAGAGGACTAAGAAAAAGGTTTCCTCGTTTTTGATCGAGGCAGTTTTATCCTCTGTGTCTGTGTCTGTGTCTGTGTCTGTGTCTGTGTCTGTTTCTGTGCCTGTGTCTGTGTCTGTGTCTGTGTCTGTGTCTGTGTCTGTGTCTGTGTCTGTTTCTGTGTCTGTGTCTGTGTCTGTGTCTGTGTCTGTGTCTGTGTCTGTGTCTGTGTCTGTTTCTGTGCCTGTGCCTGTGTCTGTGTCTGTGTCTGTGTCTGTGTCTGTTTCTGTGCCTGTGTCTGTGTCTGTGTCTGTGTCTGTGTCTGTGTCTGTGTCTGTGTCTGTGTCTGTGTCTGTGTCTGTGTCTGTTTCTGTGCCTGTGTCTGTGTCTGTGTCTGTGTCTGTGTCTGTGTCTGTGTCTGTGTCTGTTTCTGTGCGTGCGTGTGTGTGCGTGCGTGTGCATGTGTGTGTGTGTGTGTGTGTGTGTGTGTGTGTGTGTGTGTGTGTGTGTGTGTGTTTCTGTGTCTGTGCGGTACGGGGAGAGATAAGAGGAGAGTGAGCGTGTTTAACGTGTCCTGTGGGAGAGCGGTGACAGGTGTACTGCAGACAGGCATCGTGCTGGGAAAAATAGAGATGGGTGACTCCTCTAAAGCTCAGTCGCTAATCTAAATTTAGAATGTCTTCAACTGTGTTATGGGCCTGGAGAGTGGCTGAACAAAATGTATAACTATTGATATTTTTCTAAATGTAACTCCAACTATAACTGCAGAGCTTTGTTGCAATTTGCAAATATTCATAAAATCTCAATTATTTTATTTCATCCAATGGAAATATCCATGGATATAAATATCCATTAAATCCAACAACTCACAGTCAAATTAAATATGGCTCTTCTCAAATCAAGTTGTCATTTTTTGTTGTTTGTTTTCTAGGTGGCATTTTCAAGTCGTGGGAAGGTGGTCAAGGAGCAACGGAGAAAATACAGACAACCATGAGGTGTAAAAAAAACGTAAAGGGGGAAACACTGCTAATATTTTTGTCCATACTGTACACCAGAAAACCCAACAAAAACAGAACCTGCCTAATCAGCATGTTCTTACTGCCCAATATCTCAAACATTGGGCATGCTTCAATAATCAATAAATATAATAAACATCTAAGTGAAACAAATTGTTCATAAGCTACCTGTTTAATTTTTCAGAACTCCTTCAACAGTATATTTCCTTATTAGTTTGGAAGCATTGGGCCTGTGTTAGGTGGATGGATGAGGCTGTCAGGGCCTGGACATAATGGTTGGAGCTGTATGAGTGATTTCTAACAGGAGAAGCCTATTAGGGCTGACAGGGGGATGATTATATTAGACCATCATCATTCAGAAGACACCGCCTCCACCACCCCCCACCCTCATCCGTCAGACAGATCAAAACACAGAGCCTCACTCCCTCTCTCCCTCACTCTCTCTCTCCTTCCCTTTCTGTGTCAATCTTTCATGCTCCCTTTTTTCCAGTTTCTCTCTCTCCTAGTCTCTTTTCTCTTTCTCCCCCACACACTCTCCCTCTCTCTCCCTCTCTCTCTCTCCCTCTTCCTCTCGCTGGTGGCCAATACAAAGACAAATTCTGCCCTTTTCTTAGCCCATGAAACATTAAACATTTAATTTCAGATCCTGGCAAGTAAAAAATAGCCTAATCAATTCTACTTCGTGTCTACCCCGAGTGCAATCAGCAGCAAAATATGAGATATCTGTCCCCTGGTCCGTATCCATTGTCTTTTTGGCTTCCCTGCGCTCTGCTTAGCACCAGTTATGGTTACAGATCTTTATCTTACAAGCCTGGAATAAAGTCAGTATAAATGTAAATGCAAGTTTCACTAACGCACCCAGACAAGCAGTTACCTCACTAATTGTACAAATGCATCAAGGTGAACAAGTGCAAGATCCAGAGGAACGGTGTCAAATTGTTCTCTTCAAGCTGATGAAACTGTGGGTTTGAACAACCAAGTCATTTCTGTCAGAAACCGTCACAGAGAAGCTCCTCTGCGCGCTCGTCGTTCTTACCAGGGTCTTGACCTGACAAAAGTTTGGTGTTGTAACTGACGTCAGTGGGCAAATGCTCACCTTTGATGGCCACTGGCACACTGAAGACGTGTGCTCTTCACAGATAAAACTTAGTTTCAACTGTATCGGGCAGATGGCAGACATTGAAGAGTAGTGGGACAACATTCCACGGGCCACAATCAACAGCCTGATCAACTCTGCGAAGGAGATGTGTAGCGCTGAGGCAAATGGTGGTCACACCAGATACTGACTGGTTTTATGATACACGCCCCTACCTTTTATTTAAGGTGTCTGTGACCAACAGATGCATACTGTATCTGTATTTCCAGTCAAGTGAAATACATAGATTAGGGCCTAATGATTTTGTTTCAATTGACTGATTTCCTAATATGAACTGTAACTTAGTAAAATCTTTGAAACAGTTGCATTTATATATTTTTCAGTGTTTTTTATTTTAGGCAAGTCAGTTAAGAACAAATTCTTATTTACAATGACTGCCTACCCCGGACAACTGTGCGTCACCCTATGGGACTCCCAATCACAGCCAGATGTGATTCTGCCTGGATTCGACCCAGGGACTGTAGTGACCCCTCTTGCACTGAGATGCAGTGCCTTAGACCACTGTGCCACTCTGGAGCTAGTGTAGTTTATATAAAAAAAACACACATAGCGACATACCTATAAATCCTCAAAGCAACACATTGTAAGAAGGAGAGATGAGTTCTCCCCAAGTCAAAGCTCATTCAGTTTGGTTCTCTGCTGGAATGAAGGCACGGCAACACTGGCCGTTTTCATGGAGGATTAAAGCTGAAACACAACAAGGAGGAGACCTCAGTAATCCATGTGACCCTATAAATCCTTCTCAGTCCCTTCTCTGTCCTCTCCCTTTATGAGGCTGTGAACTTGAGACTCCACTGACCCTGGCTTTTTGACCGAGTTACCCTGGCTGCAACCTCTGTGACCTTTAACCCTGCATTGAGCGGAGGACAGCCATTGATGAGAGAGGCTGGTGGGGCTCCTCTCTCAACTGGTTTCACATGGTGATCAATACAGCCGTAGGTAAGGCCGCCTGTTGGCCTTGACAATGAAGGGCCATTGTGGTCTGCAGTCAAATGTTGTCAAGAAGCCATCCCACTCACCCAGTTTGCTTTGGGTTTATTACAAACATGCCATCGGCTCATCATTCAATCCCTTCAACTTAATTCCATAACTGTCTTTTTTATTAGTCTCATTATGTTACTAGGCAACCGAATAAGGGCAATTTGGAACTCCCAATTCATTGTTTGATTCCTCGCTCCTTGATATAACAAAAGCAAGTGAAATCAGGCCTATGGCAGGAAAACACTCTAATTGGTGCTCATTATGCATACTTATGCATGCATTTGAAAAGCGGATGATTCCTAAAAGAGTCTGGTCCCGCAGAAAAGTGTCAACAAGAAGGTATGTCTAAAACCCAACCTCCACGACAGCCAGCTTTCTCCCAGGAGAGCATAATGCATATTCAAACAGTGTTCATGGTTTACTGGTTTCCATCATGTCTGCTTTGAATATTTTCAGAAACTTAAATTTGATGGGTTGGGGTCCGCTATGCAGATACAGGTTAGCACAGTATTTTAAAGACCTGCTCCTGCCCATTGGGATATGTATTTTTGTCGTTTATCCTCATCCTCAGAGCTCGCTAGCTGTATCAAAGAGAGTATTAGTGAATAGGGTTGGTGATGTCTTCATGAGCAGCCAGTCAGTCAGTCACCATGTTCCTCAGGCCATCACTAGGGGCCTAACATGACTTTCTCACTTTGACAGATTCCTGGATCTCCTTTAATGATCAATCTCAGTCTGTGTCTTTGGAAGGATATGGACTACATAGCTATTTATGTAAACTGTCATAAGGGCTACATAACACTGTCATAATAGTGACATACCGTCATAAACACCGTCAACGCTAGCCAACTAACTTAGCTAGATTAGCTTTGATATGGAAATGTAGCCTTCTTAAATATGAAATGCATTTGTATTAGGTTTTCATTTACAGCTTGATGAATTCCCGTCCTTCTCCCACAACGCTCAGACTGTGTGCATATAATTTAATGCCAGCTGCTGTATCGACAATACAATAAACATGGTGTTCATTTATTTTAACCATGAAACTCCATTCAAACGGAAAAGTGGTTTTGTACATCTTACATGCAGTAGCCTTCTTAGAGCCATGGAATATATGGCTTTGAATTAGATGCCGGATTATTTGGGATGTGAATATGATCAAAATGAGAAGAGAGCGTGTTGCAAAGGCCTGCATGGCTTTAAAGGTTTTATGCAAAACATGATATCTCGCCGCCTTTCCATTAACTGGCTGTATTGAATTACTTAATATGTTATAGACATTTTGCCATGAAGCAATTAAAGGATTACTCTAATACAAATCAGGCTGGCTGTTTGCTGTTGTGCACCCCCTGTCTGGCAGGTTCAAAGCTCTGGCTGGCCATGTCACTGGAATTACACACACAGAGAGAGTGAAAAGGGAATAACATGCCAGAGAAATACCCACAATACACAGGGGTTTATGACGGTTTCAACCAATAACAAATAAATACATGTGTGCTCTCAGTTAAATGAGTGTTATGTTGTAACACTTCCAGACGGAGTGACAACACTGCGTTGGGC
Organism: Oncorhynchus mykiss; assembly: GCF_013265735.2. Classification (NCBI taxonomy): domain Eukaryota; kingdom Metazoa; phylum Chordata; class Actinopteri; order Salmoniformes; family Salmonidae; genus Oncorhynchus; species Oncorhynchus mykiss. Next base: position 26,326,897 of record NC_048589.1, read on the forward strand.
CAAAAACAACTTCATTTGATCAGCTTTATGTAAAGCAGCCCATCTTCTGGGAGCCACCGGTGAGAAGATTCATTGTAAATGTTTACAATGGATTTCCGACTGTGTGTTAAACATGATAATCTAGCCAGCAACCTAACAGATGAAAAACAACAAATGAATGACAAAGGATGCCTGCGCTATCGGTGGACTGTTGTCTACGCAGTGTTTCAAGCCTCCAGACTGGTGCCAGTCATCCTTCCTTCAACATATAACATGTTTATTACATCTCCTGGAAATATGGCAACCATCTTTCATTTGAAAAATACCCTTTTTGTAAATACCTATTTAAAATGTGTCGTAGCCTCCTATTTTCATGTAATTTTCTGAGGCTATGGACCATAGCATTAATGTTATTATTTACTGACATTTACTGGTCAGTGTCATTATTTGGCTGAGGATAGCGAAGTCATTTCTTTAACTCATAACACAATTATCGCTGGCCAAAGTCAGACAAAGTGGTGAGGCTTTCACATGTTCTACTACTCTGAGAAAATGCTAATGAGAGGGGGTCTGGTAATGATAGAGGGGATCTGATGATGAGAGAGGGTCTGATGATGAGAGAGGGGATCTGGTGATGAGAGAGGGGGTCTGTTGATGAGAGAGGGGGTCTGATGAGAGATGGGGTCTGATGATGAGAGAGGGGGTCTGGTGATGAGAGAGGGGGTCTGTTGATGAGAAAGGGGGTCTGATGAGAGAGGGGATCTGATGATGAGAGAGGGGGTCTGGTAATGATAGAGGGGGTCTGGTAATGATAGAGGGGATCTGATGATGAGAGAGTGGGTCTGTTGATGAGAGAGGGGGTCTGATGATGAGAGAGGGGGTCTGTTGATGAGAGAGGGGGTCTGATGATGAGAGAGGGGGTCTGATGATGAGAGAGGGGGTCTGGTATTGAGAGAGGGGATCTGATGATGAGACAGGGGGTCTGATGAGAGAGGAGGTCTGATGATGAGAGAGGGGGTCTGATGATGAGAGAGGGGGTCTGATGATGAGAGAGGGGATCTGATGATGAGAGAGGGTCTGATGATGAGAGAGGGGGTCTGATGATGAGAGAGGGGGTCTGTTGATGAGAGAGGGGGTCTGATGAGAGAGGGGGTCTGATGATGAGAGAGGGGGTCTGTTGATGAGAGAGGGGGTCTGATGAGAGAGGGGTCTGATGATGAGAGAGGGGGTCTGGTAATGATAGAGGGGATCTGATGATGCGAGAGGGGGTCTGTTGATGAGAGAGGGGGTCTGATGAGAGAGGGAGTCTGATGATGAGAGAGGGGGTCTGTTGATGAGAGAGGGGGTCTGATGAGAGAGGGGGTCTGATGATGAGAGAGGGGGTATGATGATGAGAGAGGGGATCTGATGATGAGAGAGGGGGTCTGTTGATGAGAAAGGGGGTCTGATGAGAGAGGGGGTCTGATAATTAAGAGAGGGGGTCTGGTAATGATAGAGGGGATCTGATGATGAGAGAGGGTCTGATGATGAGAGAGGGGGTCTGTTGATGAGAAAGGGGGTCTGATGAGAGAGGGGGTCTGATGATGAGAGAGTGGGTCTGGTAATGATAGAGGGGATCTGATGATGAGAGAGGGGGTCTGATGATGAGAGAGGGGGTCTGGTGATGAGAGAGGGGGTCTGGTGGCCACACTGCAGTCACAGTCCAATCAACTCTGGCTCCCTTCACGCTGGAGAACTACATTAGCTAGTGTTCACAACACAGTCACCATACAGTCGACCGTACACAAGGCCCAGCCCACACGTGTTTTCTCATCTTCTATCCACAGAATGTGAGAAAAGTCGCCGGCTGTATTTATTAATAGTTCATTCATTTTATTTTGAGTTATTTCTTCTGTATTCTTGTGGGTGGAATACTTAAGATGTACTACAATATTATTATTTTTAAATGCTATATTTAATAGACTACTGTTTATCCATTTTAAAGCTTAATGTCGCTGTCCACATTAACATATTTTTGGTAATTAGCCAAAATTATTTTAGGATTACCATCACAAACCACCGCAGCCAAATCATACAGAAGGAAAATGTCCAGAGAGGGTCAATGTCCAGTGGATTGAATACAGGCCCCTGTATCTAATGGGCCTATTCCCTCATGCCTCTTACAGGGAGAAGAGTGGAGATTGAATACAGGCCCCTGTATCTAATGGGCCTATTCCCTCGTGCCTCTTACAGGGAGAAGAGTGGAGATTGAATACAGGCACCTGTATCTAATGGGCCTATTCCCTCGTGCCTCTTACAGGGAGAAGAGTGGAGATTGAATACAGGCCCCTGTATCTAATGGGCCTATTCCCTCGTGCCTCTTACAGGGAGAAGAGTGGAGATTGAATACAGGCCCCTGTATCTAATGGGCCTATTCCCTCGTGCCTCTTACAGGGAGAAGAGTGGAGATTGAATACAGGCCCCTGTATCTAATGGGCCTATTCCCTCATGCCTCTTACAGGGAGAAGAGTGGAGATTGAATACAGGCCCCTGTATCTAATGGGCCTATTCCCTCATGCCTCTTACAGGGAGAAGAGTGGAGATTGTCAGCTCCCAAGTAGCTACCCCCCTCTCTCTCCTGTTCCCATAATGTTCTTTTCACCTTCCCATTTCTCCAGTCTATCGATTCAAGCCTTGTCCTCACTTGAATTCTATTAAATCATCAGGCAGAAAGAATAATAATTATTATTATTTGGTGGGTGCTTATACTGTATTTGTCCTATTTCACACATGTACAAGTGTGTATTCATAGGCATGTGTGAATGGTACATTTGCATATCCCAACCCTCCCTGAGATATCCTCGGTGAGTGGGGTTACCGCCAGGGTCTGCCATTATCAACGGCGACCCTGGAGCAATTAGAGTTATGTGCCTTGCTCAAGGGCACAATAACTGATTTTTCACCTTGTCAGCTCGGGGATTCAAACCTTTCGGTTACTGATCCAATGCTCTAACTGCTAGGCTAATGACACCCCATAAGGTAGTATACTACCTTAAAGAAACCAAATATTACCTTACCTTAAGGAAACCAGACACAGTATCAGTCTAGAAGTGGACTTGTGTGAAAAATGCATAGGCCTTTTACAGATCAAATGTAATATGTGTATATCCATAGTGTTTACAGTTTCATACCATGTCCATCATTATTTACTGAAAACAACAGTTTCCTGGTTTTATCATTTGTTGTCTTTAGTGCTAGCATCCTTATTTACAAGAGTCACAAATGTATGGCATTACCAATATACATTTCCAAACAGGAGAGAGAGAATTATCTTTTGTTTTCCTCCCACAAAGTCAAAGCACACTCTTCATGGTCAGTCCTCTCGCTTTTCCCCTCAACTAGTAAAATCTCACAGTAAGGTCACATGTTAAAAAAGGGAGCAAAAATTAAGAGTCAGCAGAGAGAGAGAGAGCTGGCTGGTAGAGAGAGTGAGAAATGTGTGTCTGGCCCTGAATGTGCTGAATGAATACAGGTCATGATTTATCAGGCCTAGAGAGCCCCTCTCAGACTGTCCTGCTGAGTCCTGCCCGATGAGAAGAGCCTTTATGTAAAACAAACCCTGCCTTTTTAATCTGCTGTCTGCCTGCTTGCCTGATCTGTCTGTCTGTCTGTCTGTCTGTCTGTCTGTCTGTCTGTCTGTCTGTCTGTCTGTCTGTCTGTCTGGTCTGTCTGGTCTGTCTGTCTGTCTGGTCTGTCTGTCTGTCTGTCTGTCTGTCTGTCTGTCTGTCTGTCTGTCTGTCTGTCTGTCTGTCTGTCTGTCTGTCTGTCTGTCTGTCTGTCTGTCTGTCTGTCTGTCTGTCTGTCTGTCTGTCTGTCTGTCTGTATGTATGTCTGTCTGTCTGTCTGTCTGTCTGTCTGTATGTCTGTCTGTCTGTCTGTCTGCCTTTCTGTCTACATGTCTGTCTGTCTGCCTGCCTGCCTGCCTGCATGTTTGTCTGTCTGCTCTGCCTGGTCTGCCTGCCTGTCTACCTATAATTTAGATTTCCCAAATAACCTTAATGGTTGCACTCTGACCAGGGCACTGACTTTATTGAAGAAGGCATAAAAATTGCACTGCAAATCAAATCAAATTGTATTGGTCACATACACATATTTAGCAGATGTTATTGAGGGTGTAGCGAAATGCAAACATGAAAAGGTTGTTAGCTAGACAGGGAAGCATACAGTAGTGTATAGAGTAGGTCTATGTATGTAGGGGGTGATGGGGGTGATGACAGAACGTTTAGAGTAGGATTAGCTGACTATTCTGCTTCCCCTAAAGCTCTTCAATTAAAAAATGGTGAGGTGAACAAACTAATTCAGAACATTTTATTATATTGTAGAAGCATGTCCAAAAACACATTTTGCTTTGGCCATCCATCTCCCAACACAGACACCTTTATCTACCTTTTACTCAGCTCTCTTGTCCTTTGGAGGACTAATCTAGCCATGCGTGCAAAGGCCAGGGTCCCCCACTTAAACCTTAAGGGGTTCACAGTTTGCACTTAAAATGACCCCTTTCAGTTTAATTACTGAAAATCTCGCTGGCTTGACAAGTCCTCTTTTGTGTGTGAGGACCTTTCTGACCAACACGCCCCAGAACTTGATGGATGCCATTTCACGTAGAGTGCCTCTGAGCCCACAAATGTCCCACTTGGCCAGCAGGCCAGTGGCTTGATAGGTTGACAAGTGACCAGGACAAAAGCTTTGGGTTAACAATCCATTTAAGATCCATTATTATGGAGTGAACATTGTGTCCTCGGGCAGGTAAACACATCTACCTTGATCCGATGGAGAGACAGAAATATTTTCTCTCTCGTTCACCTCCATCAAGAACCCTTTCACAAAGGTGAAAGCAAACAGTATTGAGAGGATAAAAGCAGGGCAGGAGTAAGCCTGACATTCTGGTCCATTGGTAAATAATGGTGTAGGCTAGCAGGGCTATTCAATAACCCCTAAAACTACTGCCTGCCGAGATAAAATGTGAAACATGGAAAGATCAACAGGGCTGATGTGGTTTTACACTGCTTAATGTCACATTGTGTCTGGGACTGTGAGGAGGAGCTCAGGGTACACACTAATGACAAGAATGCTCATAGACAGTGCAGATTAGAAATAAAGTACGCTACTCAATGCTGCTGAAAACCCAATGCACTCCAGTCTGGATCTCGCAGACGGACTGAGAGGTTAATCAGATGTGCAAGACCCTAAAGAAGTTGAAATGTGCTATTTAAAAGACAAACTACACTGTATTTATTTTCTGCTGTTTAAGGTTTTGTAGTTGTGTGTGGTGTTTTACAGCACAGTATGTAGTAAACACTATGACAATGTCATCATTACATTTTTATATGAGCTCAAAAACTACATTTCACATTCACTGATGGTCCACATATATCCTATATTTTAGTTTAACACCACGTACTTACATCTGCCTTAATGCACAGCAGAAACGCCACAAACGCTGCTGACAGGTGTATAAAATTGAGCACACCGCCATGCAATCTCCATAGACAAACATTTGCAGTAGAATGGCCTTACTGAAGAGCTCAGTGACTTTCAACATAGCACTGTTATAGGATGCCACCTTTGTTTGTCATATTTCTGCCCTGCTAGAGCTTCCCCGGTCAACTGTAGGTGGTGTTATTGTGAAGTCAAAACATCTAGGAGCAACAACGGCTCAGCTATGAGGTGGTAGGCCACACAAGCTCACAGAATGGGGCTGCCGAGTGCTGAAGTGAGTAAAAATCAAGCTTCACCATCTGGTAGTCCCACGGATTAATCTGGGTTTCAAATCAAAGTTTATTTGTCACGTACGCTGAATACAACAGGTGTAGACCTTAGAGTGAAATGCTTACAGTTAAATGCTTGGTTTGGCAGATACCAGGAGAACGCTACCTGCCCCAATGCATAGTGCTAACAGTAAAGTTTGGTGGAGGAGGAATAATGTTTTTCACAGTTCAGGCTAGGCCCCTTAGTTCCAGTGAAGGGAAATCTTAACGCTACAGCATACAATTACATTCTAGATTACAATTACATCTACATTGTGTGCTTCCAATGCTGTGACAACAGTTTAGGGACGGCCCTCTCCTGTTTCAGCAAGACAGTGGCCCCGTGCACAAAGTGAGGTCCATATATGGTTTGTTTAAATAGGTGTGGAAGAACATGACTGGCCAGCACAGAGCCCTGACCTCAACACCATCGAACACCTTTGAGATGATTTGGAACACGACTGCGAGCCAGGCCTGATCGCCAAACATCAGTGCCCGACCTTAATAATGCTCTTGTGGCTGAATGGAAGCAAGTCCCCGCAGCAATGTTTCCAGCATCTAGTGGAAAATCTTCCCAGAAGAGTGGAGGCTGTTATAGCAGCAAAGGGTGGATCAACTGCATATTCATTCCCATGATTTTGAGATGTTCGACCATGTAGTGTAGCATCGCCACACTGTGCATTCATCGTCAGGGTGTTACTGGGGACTTTGCAAAAAAAGTAGTTTAACCCTTTACATGGACTCCTCGTAAGGCTTCTGTTTTAAAAAGGGACTCAAACATTTAGCATGTTGTTATTTCTGAACTACTTTGCTTAGACTGAAAACAGAGGGCACTGCCTCTCAGCAGGTATTGGACAGCTCTTCCTGGTATAATGAAGCATAACTTAAATTCAGTCTTGGGGTACTCAATGAGCGAGCCTCAAACGTACTCATTACAGTCACGCTAATGTCACTGGCATTCAATGTTATATTTTGGTCTCTTTTTGATTATGCTCCTTCACAAACACCCTAACCCCCCCTCTCTCTCTCTTCCCCTCTCCCCCCCCCCCTCTCTCTCTCTCTCTCTCTTCCCCTCTCTCTCTCTATCTCTCTCTCTCTCTCTTCCCCTCTCCCTCTCTCTCTCTCTCTCTCTCTCTCTCTCTTCCCCTCTCTCTCTCTCTCTCTCTCTCTCTCTCTCTCTCTCTTCCCCTCTCCCTCTCTCTCTCTCTCTCTCTCTCTCTTCCCCTCTCTCTCTCTCTCTCTCTCTCTCTCTCTCTCTCTCTCTCTCTTCCCCTCTCCCTCTCTCTCTCTCTCTCTCTCTCTTCCCCTCTCTCTCTCTCTCTCTCTCTCTCTCTCTCTCTTCCCCTCTCTCTCTCTATCTCTCTCTCTCTTTTCCCCCCTCTCTCTCCATCTCCCTCTATGCCCATTCCATTACCTTTAATTTCACCCTGGGTAGGTTGCCGCTGTTTCCATCCCTGTTCGGGTGGTATTACAAGCACAGTGGGTAATTCACACTATATTAAAAACTGTTGGTGCAACAAAGAACCTCTAATTATCAGCCGTAAATTAAAACCCAGAGCTGAGCTTCGTGGTAATAATCACAATCTGTGTGTTTAGTGTAATCCCCCTCTATGCAGATGTTCCTTTCTGAATGCTATACCATTATCAAAAACATATTCCAAGTATTTCAGGCCTAATGTTCATGGAACTTGTATAGGTAAGTATGACAATGAATTATAGAAAGTTCTTATGTTACATTGGGGATGCTGATTAAAATGTTATGATTCCAATAATACCCTAGGAGCTTGGTAAGATAAGCTTTATGTGCATCTAGGTATCCTCTCATGATGTATTATATTCAATACTTTCTCTGCAACATCAAAACACCATTACTGGGTGTCATTGTGATTCACGGTAAAATATTTCCAGCCACTTCTTTGTTCCTTCCTCCATCTGTTTTGTCATTTTAAGTATTCATGCACTTTAATATATTCCTTATTTCCACAAGAACCTTTAAAGCAATACTTATTGCACACTCTTGTCTGCTTTCAACTTTTCCTATCACCGCTTAATACCACAGCATTAGGATTACTTCCTGTTTAAACTTGTGTTATTGTAAACACAGAAACACATTATTTGCATAAGTATCATCTAACTCCTGACACATCATGATAGGGGTTCACAGGGTGGAGAAAATATATAAATATAAGATATACTCCATAACTTATTCCAATGCTTTTTATTCTAAACTACTGTCTTATTCCATGTTTGGGCGTACAACCCATACATGGTGGGCTTGGTGTCTCTCTGTATGTTTCAGGGTGGTCAGGTTTTGGGGTGTGTGGTGGTGGGTGGTGTATGTGTGTGGGTGTGTAGGTGTGTGTATGTGTGTGTTTAGTGATGTGTGTGTCTTCGCATTTTTATGCACCGGAGCCCATGTTACTTGCTTTACCTCACATTCAGCCGGGCCCTCTTGAATTCAAGCCGATTATGGATAACAACCACATTACAGCCCAATACATCAAAGACCTAGCTTACTGCACAGTGGGGAGCCACTCTGGCACATTTCACAATTCCAACCATTCGAAGAGCTCTCACTGGAAACATGTTATGCACTAAATGTGTCACATAGAAAAGTGTTTTCTGATCCATTTGACTCCAGACCCCGCCGGTACCGTCTGTTTGTGCTGGTTTCATTAAAAGCCGAGGGATGAGAGGGAGACGGGGAGAGAGAGATAAGAAGAGATTCAGAGATGGACTTGAATATAGTGTTGTAGTCTAGCATGCTAGGGGGCTTAGAGGGGAAATGCATTAATCTGTTTATTAACTACTTATAAGAACATTATAGATGATTCTGTAATGAACTAATATCACTGACTATGAATACAGCCATTATAAATATGTTATTGTAAACTGGGTGGTTTGAGCCCTGAATGCCAATTGGCTGACAGTCGTGGTATATCAGACCGTATACCACGGGTACAGTATGACCACTTTTTTTTTTTTACTGCTCTAATTATGTTTGTAACCAGTTTATAATAGCAATAGGGCACCTCAGGGGTTTGGGGTATATTGCCAATATACCACGGCTAAGGGCTGTGCCCAGGCACTCCGAGTTGTGTCGTGCTTATGAACAGTCCTTAGCCATGGTATATTGTCCATATACCATACCTCCTTGGGCCTTATTGCTTAAGTATAGTAGCATTTGACTTGACTTTTAAGTATAGTAGCATTTGACTTGACTTTTAAGTATAGTAGCATTTGACTTGACTTTTAAGTATAGTAGCATTTGACTTGTAAGAATTCAAGCACTAAACACAATGAAGAATAGAACTGCCCTCATGTCTGTGTCCATTTTTTATTAAATCATGCATACAAATCCGTCTTCTAGTGTGAGTTGTGAACTGTGTTTACTTCCTGTTTCTGTCAGAATGGTTTTGACAAGTCTGTGTGGTTTGTTGTTTATTCCGGGTTCAATTGTACTTTAATGAAAGACATTGAATGAGTCAAGGATACATCAGTGAGTCTTTGAAAGGTGGCCCTCGTGGTTTTTTTGGCCCAGGATATGCTTGCATGAGTCTGTTTTCATAAATGCCGGTCAACATATAACATTCACAAACATGAATCCTTGACTACTTTTGGCCATTCCATCATTATATATCTGCACGCATGGTCCAAAAACTACTATAGTAAATCCAATTTTACTATTTTCTTCATCACAAAATCTAGATCCAGTTAATTCTCACTCAGTCAAACTGAAAATGAAAGAAAATCCAACCTGGTCTTAGAGAAGATGTGCTAGAAAATAATAGGTACGTGTTTTGACATGAGGCATAGAGCTAGGATCACATTAAACTAGAATATCTTTTGGGGTCGCACTAAGGTAATGTCTCATTGCTCAAACCAATAAAGAGATTGAATTTGGTTATTCTTCAAATGCACATTTCACCTACACAAGTGCTTCGCTTCCAAGGATAGTCCTATGTGTATACAGGGTTCAATCAGGATTCAGACATCTGCCAAACTAATTTGAGTACCAGTGAGTAAATCTGGAAACAGTTATCGCTGTGTACAGCAGCTGTTTTTTACTCACAGTTGTATAATAGCATGATGCTCAATATGTGTTTATGTATTTGCATAGCACTGGCACCTGTTAGTGCATTTGTTTTCCACCTAGTGTCCATGCTCCTCTATAATAAGGATGGCTTTCCTCCCACAGCCTTCCTAATGACTGTTATCACCCCACTATCTCAGAGCCCAGTCGAGGACTTGAAATAACCTAGCTAGAACTGTGTGCAGGTGACACAGGATGCAAGGAATGTGTGAGCAAAAACACACATGTCATTGTGCCACTTACCAACCATGGTAAGTACTGAACAGGAGGAAGACATAGGAAGGAAAATTATCTCACACTGTCTCGAATGGCACATTGTAAGGAGAATTGACATACCTGGCACAGGCAGGTGTTGGTGGCACCAACTATTGTAGGGTTAGTGGAACTAGAATGGCAATAGTGCTGAATTGACCATTGGCAGACCTAACGGATAGCCCATCTTTCTCTCAATCTTTAGATCTCTTCAGATTGAACTCAGCGCTCAACCCCCAATGCCGTCGACACACATTGGCAGAGAGAGCAGGTGAGAACCTGCCAAGCTGTTGCCCAAACCCATCGTCAGTCTAGGGAGGTGAGGAGCTGCCAAAAACTTTGCAGCTAATGAGGACAAGATGCTGGGATATTCCTCTTGGCAGTATACAGCAACTGTCTCTGACAAAAGAAAACACACCCAGAAATGTTGGCTTACACTCCCAAAGCCCTCTCACCCAGTAACCACCGACCTGCTGTGCCTGAAACTGGGGATATTTCCAGCCAGCTTCTCCATTACTGGGAGCTTCATTACGAGTATTTAGCGTCTATTAAAACACCTATGCTTGGCTGCCTCTCTCTGACCTCGCCTTGCCTCTCTACCACTGCTGCTCATTATAATGGTATAATTGCAGGTAAGCATCCTATAGTATCAACAGGCTTAATTACCAAAGTGAGAAGGGTTCACAGTTCCACCATGCCCCAAATAAACCTGAGCTACAGAGAGATAAATAACAATTATCGTCATCAGCGCCAGTGTATTTCATTACAGAGGTCAGTTCAAGTGTCTCGGCGAAATAGAAATGTGTTTTTAATGACTGGATTACCAATCAAAGCTGTTGTTTACACTTCTGCAGTGTGCAGACATACAGCCAATCTGCATGTCAATGTTGGCAGTTCAACCTTGTCCAGATTGATTCTTCAGGTAATCGTCATATGAGATTAGGATTAATAGATTTATGATTTTTTTGTTAGAATCCCAATTAGACAATTTCACATTTACATTTTAGTCGTTTAGCATACGCTCTTACTTAGAGTGAATTCATTTTAAAGATGGCTAGGTAGGACAACCACATATCACAGACGTAGTAAGTACACTTTTCCTCAAAGTAGTTATCAGAAAGTCTGAGCTGGGAGGGGGGTTCAGGAAATGGCCAATGTGACAGCTAGTCTTCCTGGAGTCCAACACATAAACGATAAAGGTAAAAATACTATACAATTGACATGCAATTAAAACATTAACATAAATATTACAGAATTATCTATAAACAATAATAGATGACAAAATAGTAATAGGTGTCAATGCAAGTGTAGTTACATTTTTACATACTGTTTTTCAGAATGTATATAAGTAGAATCAGGACAGATCTAATGGTTCAATACTACCATGTACAGTATTAGATTCTCACACATACTCCTCCACCCCACTTTCTCCACATCCAGACATAAAGGGCTCTCCCCCTCTCCTTTAAAGCCTCTCTTTAAACTGTTCACTAGTCTAAAGCGTTGGGCATGCTTTGGTTCCAGGGGCTTCTTCTGGCTGGATTAAAAAGCCTGTTTTAGAAACTCTTGGACCTGTGTTTACCCTGTGGACAGCCCCTCACAAATATAAACATACATGGCGTACAGAGGTAGCCTACATGTGGAGTGGGATGAACCTATTTTTTTTTCATCTCATGTGGAGGGGTTAAATATGGTACTAATCGGCTCTAAGATATATTTGGTCATCCCTCAGCTGCTAATATGCCCTAACTGGATTTATATATTGTATGGGAAGGCTCTTACTTTTTGACGTCTAACCTGCCTCTGAACCGTCAAATTTCTCTTGCACTTGATCCTTCCGTTTTCTACGTTTTAGGTATTTTTCAAACCCCTTAAAGCTTCTTAGTAACAGTTGGTCGATCAAAGCCACACAGTCCTCCGAGCCGCTCCTGAATTGGAGCACAAGTTTAGGATTGTCTGAAAGGAGAGTTGGACACAATAAAATTGTATGTTTGCCTCTGACCTGACTCAATAAACCAAATGTGCTATTCTTGAACTGAAGCACGAACACTGTGTAGACTTTAGAATTGTTTTCTTCAATCGTATTATAAGTCTTTTAAAGGATCCTACTTGAAAGTTTTGGACCAGATCTAAACATAATCTATGGTTTAAAGCACAAAGCCAGGCTACACCCCCTGTGATCTCCAGTTACTGGTATTAGAACTAGTATTGTCCAGTAGAACCCAGCTCCTATCTAAAGATAAACCCAATGTAACGGTTTCCCTCCTTCTGAGGAGGAGTAGGAAAGATCGGACCAATGCGCAACGTGGTAAGTATCCATATTTTAATGAAATAACCAAACACTGATTACAAAAGAACAAGAGAAATAAATGAAAACCGAAACAGTTCTGTATGGTAAAACACAGACACAGAAAACAACTACCCACAAAACCCATGTGGGCAAGAGCTACCTAAGTATGGTTCTCAATCAGAGACAACGACAGACAGCTGTCCCTGATTGAGAACCATACCCGGCCAAAAACAAAGAAATACAAAAACATAGAAAAAAGAACATAGAACCCCGACCCTAGTCACACCCTGGCCTAACCAAAATAGAGAATAAAAAGCCTCTGTATGGCCAGGGCGTGACACCCATGTTATCAAAGTCACCTTATGAGCTTTTATATCCCACATACCTATTGTCATGACACCTAGTGAAGCCTGCTATAGTCAGTAAACACATCTAAAAGGATGAATGTTTTCATGAAAACAGTTCTAATAGTATTTAGACAATTGAATTACACCAATAATATAAAGAAAGTGTGAGTGTTATATACTGTATGTACTGTATGTGTGTATGTATGCATGCACTTATTGAGACATGTGTGTATGTTTGTGTATGTGGCAGCCAACGTCACACCTTTGGGTATGCGCTGCAGCATATCTCTGACCAGACATTGGCACAGTGGAGAACAGTAAAAAGGAACTGCTGCTGTCATCATGACCTAGCCAGGCCTAACCATAAAACCAACTGAATGAAATTGTAATTGACCTACCTAGGCTTAGTGTGTGTGTGTGTGTGTGTGTGTGTGTGTGTGTGTGTGTGTGTGTGTGTGTGTGTGTGTGTGTGTGTGTTATTTGGCGGGCCAGGGGAGGGAGGGGTAAGGTATCAAAGATCACACAAAATGTATGACAGCTGACAATTTCAGGCTTTTGATCAGGATTTGTTGATATGACCAGTCCCCCGGTCTCTCCAAACTGTCTCCAGGGATTCTGGGCTGGCTGGCTGTGTAACAGACGGAACAAACCGCCAGTTGACAGAATCATCACGTGATACAGGGGCTGTCTTCCAACCGCCTTCTCTACCTCCCCTCCCGCTGAAACCCTGGTAATTAGAGAGTCAGGGCAGCATGCAGAAACAGCAGCCACAGTGAGCACCATGTCATGGGCAGTGCCAATTATGCTGCAGACATTTTGCTTGTGGATGCAACTCCTTCAGTACAGTAGTGCTTGTTGTAATAACATTACACACACAGGCTACACATACAGTACATGTACACACACAGGCACGTACACACACACACGTACACACACACAGACACACACACACGCAGACATCATTACTGGACAATTACACTAGCTATTTTTGTACACTATTTTTAACGCAGAACTAATCCTTACAGATACGGGGCTTCTTATTTAGCAGTATGTCACCGCAACTGTAAGGCTGGAACCATAAGACGATGCTGCTCAATATTGTCATCTTGACTGTATAACTTTACAAAGGTGCTCGCCTCTACACCTCTTGTTTACGTCAGACACAAATCACATGGCAGCTACTGTCATTACTAACGACACTCTCACACACAGTAGCAAGGTAAGACTGTAGATCCATTTTAGCTTCATAGCCTCCTGTTTTTTGTTCACGAAAAGTTTGGCTACATTTTGTGAGGGGGGTTGGATGAATACTCACTTGCGTTATGTATACATTTCCAATGATGTCAGTAATAGTGTCAAAGTATTTTCCTCTTCAATTTTTCGGTTAAATCATCCCTGAATAATCCAGCATAAATGGGCTATTACCTTTCGCTGTAATATTATATACCGTGGACAAACTGTCCACTTGCATTCAGCAGTAGCCATAAAAATCTTTTCAATATCTTTAAAACACCTATTCTACTACAAAGAACAAGCTAATTGCGCCATTTGCTCACCCAGCAGACAGAGGGCCACTAAATGTCCCCCCGTTCTATAAAGAAGCACACATTTAACTACTTGAATTGGAAACGTGTCCAACTCAAGGGTAAGTTATCATATGTGATCATATTCAGGAAGGTGGGCATTTGACCCTAGGATGAGCCTAAAAAATACACTTAGTGTAATTTGTTAATTCAATGTATGGTCTGGTTTTGTTCATAATCAGTGGTTCCGGAAATTGATTCCGTTATTGATGGTGTATAAGCAAATATGCCATGCAGTGAACATGTGATGTACTTACATGAGTAAAGGAATACAGACAGATGTTATGGATGTTACAGGTAGCCTAGTGGTTAGAGCGCTGGGCCAGTAACTTAAAGGTTGCTGGATCAAATCCATGAGCTGACCAGGTAAAAATCTGTTGTTCTGCTCTTGATGTGGATTAAGGCAGCCCCCTACACCTCACTGAATCAGAGGGGTTGGGCTAAATGCTGAAGACACATTTCAGTTGAAGGCATTTGTTGTACAACTGCCTAGGTATCCCCCTTTCCCTATGAGAAGCTCTGAAACTGTTGTTTGTATTAGTGTCGCTTTATGTTGTCAAAAGCTTGGTAACAATTCATATATTTAGAAGAGCAAACAGAAATGTGTTTGCAATACACATATAATTCATAAAATGTCCATGAAATTGCTTCAATAATTACATCACAGCTCCTGAAGTACTGAAATTGGACTGCAGACAAAACAAAAGTATATTTTAACACCAGTAATACCAATGCTGTATACTGTATGACATTGGTCTTTTAAACCAGAAAAACATCATTATCAGGCCACTGGAGAGAATGGTATTACCTGAATTTACAATAACACCCTCCAATTCCACTAGCAGTGAAATTCACAGCTCTTACATTTCAAAGAGTACTATACAACCAAAACCAGCAAAAATATGCACCTAAACCTGTAATACTCTAATGTTTATTGCAAGTGCAAATTGTATTAGGCTTGCCATAACTGAGATAGGCCCTTTCAAAAGCCCAGTCAATAGGGCTTATGCCTCAATATTGCCTTCCATGACAAAGCAGTACCACAAGAAATAAGTGGAATGTCATGTAGATGGTAAATCTCAAACAGATTAGCTCTGTATTTATAAACTGCTTAATACTTTCAAAATTTCCCCTCAACCTACATAGAATCCTAATATTTCTCATTGAGGCTTGTGAAAGAGAGAAAATATTATGTTAGCTCCATGGGTTATCCTTGGACAAAGCTATAATAAGGTATTGTACACTATTTCTATTTGGAATCTTATGTTTCTGAAAATATTTTCCAAGTTCATACTAGGCCCTTGGAGAATTAAAAAAATGACATATGGATAATTATTTGAGTCCCTGAGTGTTCCCAAACTGTAAACTTGACACATTGTAAATGTAATTTTGTCAAGAAAATACTCAATGGACTATTAAAATGAAAACATATCATGTTCACTACTTTAGTGTGTTCCTGTTCACATTGGATTGGGAACATGGTTAATAAAGCTGGCATGCCTACAGAGGTTGGCCTAAGAAACATATTCATTCCTGTATTGTTCATACAACTATTATGATCCACCATTGTGAGTTAGGGGTGAAGCAGTGAAGCGATTGTTTAGATTTTGAAATGACATGTACAGTGTTGTAGAGAATTACTGGTACAGTGTTGTAGAGAAAATGGGTAAAGGAGACGAAAAAGAGATTGGCTTTGACATAGATCTTAAACATAACAAGCTATTCTCAGTGAAATATGTATACTCAGGACTCCTGAGTATAGAGAAACCCCTCTAATGAGAATATAGTGTAATTGGTGTCACTCTAGGGCAAGATTGAGATTGTTTCTTAGTGTTCCTCTCTTTGTGTGCTGTCATTTCAGAAATACGCCCTGAGAACTTTACCAATCATTTATTCTTTCATTTTACTCTCTAAACAAAAGCTGTGCCCTCTTTCTGCTCATCACGCAGGCAATACCAAGAAATAGCGGCTTGTCACGCAATGTAACAAAACCCTTAAACGTGCAGCTTTAAAGGGAGACGAGATGCAATTAGCCAAAAAATGACTCTGATCTTGGTGACATTTGGGAGAAATCGTAACACAATATATGCGGCGGCTCTCTGATTGACAGCCTAATCCACTTTTGATGGGCGCCAGTCCACGTTCACCGAGCGGAGCGGGTCGCCGGCAGATAACGAGTACAGCTGCACAACCCTGATATATCCGCCACGACTCGTCACCGGACAAATTCCTCTGGTTTAAACGATGATGAAAGTATCGACCATTAATGACAGGATCATCTTCCTGCCTGAAATAAACGCTCTAATCCCTTTTGCCAGGTCCATGAATTCCTAATATGAGTTATATAAACTGGGAGTAATAAATCTGTGTTAGCTCAGTTGTGTTTGGAGAATTGTCCCCGACCTCTTTGGCCCTGCTTGAAAGGCAAGACGAGACCAGGACATCTTCGTTTAAGCTGTAACATCAAGTGAGTTATTGCTTTGGACAGATAAACTTTTGCTGCAATAAGAATTGCAAATGGGCAAAGAATAGGGGATGGAATTTTCCTGGTATTGTGGACTAAGAGAAGTGTGTTTCAATGCAGTCAGAGGCCAATGATTAATATCACATCACATAACCTTTCAGGAGATAGGCCCTGGATTGGTTCATGTACTCATACTCATTGCATTATAATGACATTCATCTTGGTCATAGGGAGATGAAAGAGATAGAGAGATCATACCAATTTTGGCCAGCAGAAATGTCTCGGATGAGCTGGTGTTAGTGAATCGGAAAGGAAATCGGAAATTACAGAGAGGTTAAATCTGTAATTTCCCCTGATGTTGATCCCTGAACGGGGATCGCATCCATAACAGGTTATTAATTAACCTCTTTTGGCTGCGATCCCCGTACAGGGATCAACATCAGGGGAAATTACAGATTTAACCTGTTATGGCTGTGATCTCCGTACAGGGATCAACATAAGGGGAAATTACAGATTTAACCTGTTATGGCTGCGATCCCTGTACAGGAATCAACATCAGGGGAAATTACAGATTTAACCGTTTGTGCCATGAATTCCATCTCCATCAATTTTTTACGGAGCATTCAACGTAATTACACACCGTAAACAATAGTTTATCTAGTCATGGTTGGTTTCAGTGCATTCCTCTGGATGTTTGCAACACAGCCAATCTTGAGCTACAGGCAGTTAGATTAGGGTATGTCTTCAGGTGGAAATTGAGAACAAGGGATGCAGCCATAAGAGGTGCATAGGATGGTAACATCGTAGTATTGATTGTAGATTCATCATTGTGTGAAAACAGCTGTGTGTGGCAACAGTCTGAATATCTGAGGCTTTTCATCAAATGACATTAATATCCACATAATTATGTCATGCCCTGATCTGTTTCACCTGTCCTTATGATTGTCTCCACCCCCACCAGGTGTCGCTTATTTTCCCCAGTGTATTTATCTCTGTGTTTCCTGTCTCTCTGTGCCAGTTCGTCTTGTATGTTTTTCCAAGTCAACCAGCATTTTTCCCGTTCTCCTGCTTTTTACTATTCTCCTTTTTCTAGTCCTCCCGGTTTTGACCCTTGCCTGTTTCTGGACTCTGTACCCACCTGCCTGACCATTCTGCCTGCCTTGACCACGAGCCTGTCTGCCACTCTGCACCTCCTGGACTCTTATCTGGTTTGACCTTTTGCCTGTCCATGACCATTCTCTTGCCTACTACTTTTGGATTAATAAACATTGTAAGACTCCAACCATCTGCCTGTGTCTGCATCTGGGTCTCGCCTTGTGCCTGTATAGTACGAACTGGCCATGACAGACCCAGTAGACTTGGACCAGCTCCACCACGCTGTCTCCCTGCAGGGAGCCACCAATGGGAGACATGAGAAGTTGTTACAGGGCCTTTTGGAAGGGCTCAGTTCCTTGACGGAACGCCACGACCATGGGTTAAAGGCTATTAGGGAGCAAAGCTCAGCCTGCCACCTCTGAAAAACCCCAATCACCCAGTAATTTTTTCACTCTCTGTGGTAAGTTAGTACAGCCTATTCAGTCTCCCGAGAACCTCGCATACCACCTCTGGACCGATCCTGGTGCCTGCCGGTTACCACCTCCGGAGCGATCGGGGAATCCTGGTGCCTGCCGAAGTTTGCTTTCTCAGTGCTCACTCATTTTTGAGCTACAGCCATCTTCGTTTCCTTCAGACCGATCGAAGATATCGTATATTATGTCGGGAAGGGCGCTCTCCTGGGCTACGGCAGTTTGGGAGCAATAATCTGCCATTTGTGGTCATCTGGAGGAATTTATGACAGAGGTGAGAAAGGTATTTGAGTCTCCAGTCTATCTGGGAGAAAGGCGGCCAGTAAACTGCTTGGCTTACGTCAGAACTCCCGTAGTGTGGCAGACTACGTGGTAGATTTTTGCGCGTTGGCCGCCGAGAGTGCCTGGAATCCAGAGTCTCTTTTCGATACTTTTCTGCACGGATAATCTGAGGAGGTAAAGGATGAACTAGCTGCTCGGGAACTGCCGGTGGACCTCGACTCCCTTATCGCCTTAACCATTAAAATTGATGGGCGTCTAAGGGAACACAAGTGAGAGGAGGTCTGGTCTTGGGCACACTCGTGCACCCGCTATGGTTCATTCACCTTCGAGAGAATCCGGAAGTTTCCGAAGGCAGTTTTTCTGAGAGGATACGAAGCCACTCGAGTCCTCTCGTGAATCTACGAGGGGTGAGTTGGACACTCCTGAGCCTATGCAGTTGGGAAGAGCTAGGTTATCAGTTGGCGAGCGCTCACGGAGGATGAACAGTAACTGTTGTCTGAACTGTGGAGGGGCAGGACATTTTATAGCTACCTGCCCTATTAGGAAACACTTGTCTCTAGTGGGTTCCAGCACTATGGTGAGTCAGACTGGGAGTTCCCTAATTCCACCCGCACACCATTTTTTGTGCTTGTGCTGTGGGGAGACCAATCTAAGTCTCTCCAAGTGCTCATTGACTCTGGGGCTGATGAAAATCTTGTGGATGCCACGATAGCTTCAGAGCTTGGTATTCCCACTCAGCCTCTCTCTGTGCCCATGGATGTTAGGGCACTGGACGTCCGCTCTATAGGGGAAGTCACACATAGTACTGTGCCCGTTCAATTACGGGTTTCTGGTTAACACAGTGAGACCAGCAACACAGCCTTCCCCAAGTCATCTTTCTCAGGATGTTAGCAGGATTGTGAATGTCTCAGCTACTCCCACTGAATAACATGATCTCCTGGAAGTGTTCAGTAAGGCACGTGCTACTTCCCTTCCCCGCACCGTCCTTATGACTGTGTCATTGATCTTCTCCCTGGCACTACACCACCCCAGGGTCGGTTGTATTCTCTTGAGAACTCCTGGCGGTTAAGATGGTGTTGGAAGAATGGAGTCACTGGCTGGAAGGAGCAGAACAACCATTCTTGGTCTGGACCGACCATAGAAATGTGGAACATCTCCGTACAGCCAAGCACCTCAACTACAGGCAGGCCCAGCGAACGGTTGAAGAGCATGCATTTGATTTTACTAGCGTCTAAGAGCAGTTGGAGGCCACGGAAGGAGAATTGTATGGCATTGAAGCTCATTTGGAGGTTAGTTAACTACTCTGGGGTAGGGGGCATTATTTGGATGTTTGGATGACTGAGGTGCCCAAAGTAAACTGCCTGTTACTCAGGCCCAGAAGCTAGGATATGCACAAGCCTGTCTGCCACTCTGATCTGGTTTTGACCTTTTGCCTGTGCACAACCATTCTCTTGCCTACTCCTTTTGGATTAATAAACATTGTAAGACTCCAACCATCTGCCTCCTGTGTCTGCATCTGGGTCTCGCCTGATAAATGAGAAAATATTGCCTACAGTCCACCTTCTCCAAGTGTCCATACCCCATGTGTAGCGTGGTTCGTTCTGCGTTGTGTAATTTAATGAGGACACTGCCACAACTGGAGGTCTGCTTGTTGGCTTTTTATTTGCCCTGCACATGAAGAGACAACGCACAATATGTTATCCCTTTGGTGCAGTCACAGCTCTCAGGCACCTCGCTAGCTGAAGGTCTGGCAAGAGAGAACCAAAAATAAATAACAGGTGCTGCGTGCACACATTACAATACAAGTAAAATGATATACAACATAACTCGGACAAACTAAAAGACATACCTGCACAGGAAGAGACAACACACAATATGTTAACCCTTGGCGCAGTCACAGGTCTCAGGCACATGCGCGAGCACATGGAAACTCACTCAAACACTGTCCCAAGTCCCCACAAGTTGCAATAGGTACCCTAGCTAGCGAACTCGGTAAAACTTGTTAACATACATTTTTATATTGTACATATTATAACAAAACGTATGGTTGCATAACAGCACATTGTGTAACATTACCAGGGTTTTATATTGATAAATAGCAGAGCCAAGGACAACATACCTCGCTAGCTGAAGGTCAGGCAAGAGAGAACAATAGGAGGGTACGGTAACACAGATACCCCACGATGGATCAAACCAAAATATCTTTAAAAATTACAATCAAGTGCATTTACAATATAGATATGAAAAAATGTTCACACACAAAAAATAGCATTAGCTGTGCAGCTGTAATTAAATAAAAAAACACACTGAATTATTATTATTATCAAATGATTAACATCCCCTCTTGACCTGGCCTATTTGAAGTGGTGTGCAATGTGGTGCATAATCTAGGGGAACAACATCATATTGGTACACATGCGTCTCTCCCTAAACGTAATACTGTGCAATGGTTTCCCAGGGAAAATTGCATACAGTCAGTTTCATGTGGCTAAGCTCCTCAGGCCTTCAAATTCTCCTCATATATAATCCACATACTCTTCGCATGTCAATTTAGTTGGCTGTAATAATTTGCATTGAGGTATTGAGTTCCTGAGGTATTGTTTCAGTTAAATATAGAGAGGTGCACACATGATAATAGTAAACTCTCCAATGCCACTAGATGTAGTGGAACACCAGCAATCGGCCTGTTGTTGGCTCATTATTATGTCACCATTCAGTATTTTTACAGTCCCTCCCATTTGGTATGCATCGAAATGCATTAATTTAGCCATGGATTCAGCTTGAAAAGGACATAGTGTTATTTCAATAATTACTTTTATCATACAAGGTTCACTGTAACATGTTGTATGCAACATCCACATATGTACACACAGAGGAAGTCTAAAGAGAAAAGACTATGGTCTGGGCATGAGAAATGTATGGAAACATCACAGGGAGAGTGAAGACCTTTGACGGTCCCTGGCTCTTTTTGTATTAGAACAAAAATGTCTACCTACGGGATGCCTGCCACACAAAAGGAGGGACGCATCTCGAAATTCACCTCCCACACGAGATGATTGTAGCTCTTTTTGAGGGAGGAGGGGGCTGCAGAAAAGTGATGATTAGGGTAGTGGAAAGCAGAAAGTGATGATTAGGGTAGTGGAAAGCAGAAAGTGACGATGAGGATAATGGAAAGCAGAAAGTGATGATTAGGATAGTGGAAAGCAGAAAGTGATGATTAGGATAGTGGAAAGCAGAAAGTGATGATTAGGATAGTGGAAAGCAGAAAGTGATGATTATAGGATAGTGGAAAGCAGAAAGTGATGATTATAGGATAGTGGAAACCAGAAAGTTACGATGAGGATAGTGGAAAGCAGAAAGTGATGATTAGGTTAGTCGAAAGCAGAAAGTGATGATTAGGATAGTGGAAAGCAGAAAGTGATGATTATAGGATAGTGGAAAACAGAAAGTGACGATGAGGATAGTGGAAAGCAGAAAGTGATGATTAGGTTAGTCGAAAGCAGAAAGTGATGATTAGGATAGTGGAAAGCAGAAAGTGACGATGAGGATAGTGGAAAGCAGAAAGTGATGATTAGGTTAGTCGAAAGCAGAAAGTGATGATTATAGGATAGTGGAAAGCAGAAAGTGATGATTAGGTTAGTCGAAAGCAGAAAGTGATGATTATAGGATAGTGGAAAGCAGAAAGTGACGATGAGGATAGTGGAAAGCAGAAAGTGATGATTAGGTTAGTCGAAAGCAGAAAGTGATGATTAGGGTAGTGGAAAGCAGAAAGTGATGATTAGGTTAGTCGAAAGCAGAAAGTGATGATTAGGATAGTGGAAAGCAGAAAGTGATGATTAGGTTAGTCGAAAGCAGAAAGTGATGATTAGGTTAGTCGAAAGCAGAAAGTGATGATTAGGATAGTGGAAAGCAGAAAGTGATGATTAGGTTAGTCGAAAGCAGAAAGTGATGATTAGGATAGTGGAAAGCAGAAAGTGATGATTATAGGATAGTGGAAAGCAGAAAGTGACGATGAGGATAGTGGAAAGCAGAAAGTGATGATTATAGGATAGTGGAAAGCAGAAAGTGATGATTAGGGTAGTGGAAAGCAGAAAGTGATGATTAGGATAGTGGAAAGCAGAAAGTGATGATTAGGATAGTGGAAGGCAGAAAGTGATGATTAGGATAGTGGAAAGCAGAAAGTGATGATTAGGGTAGTGGAAAGCAGAAAGTGATGATTATGATAATGGAAAACAGAAAGTGATGATTAGGATAGTGGAAAGCAGAAAGTGATGATTATAGGATAGTGGAAAGCAGAAAGTGATGATTAGGGTAGTGGAAAGCAGAAAGTGATGATTATAGGATAGTGGAAAGCAGAAAGTGATGATTAAGGTAGTGGAAAGCAGAAAGTGATGATTAGGATAGTGGAAAGCAGAAAGTGATGATTAGGATAATGGAAAGCAGAAAGTCAATGCTTTATGGATATTTCATGTAAATGTAAGGGCCACTTACTGGACACAAGGTCTGATTGAGGGCAGAGTGGCTCTAAATGCCTGGAGTTTGAAGGGCCTCAGCCTGCCTCCCTCTCTCTTCAGAACCTACTTCAAGCACCACAGTTAACAGCAGAATAAAGATGTATTTAGCTGGAGAGCTCTTCATTAATGGCTGGCTTTAAACAAAAGTAGTGGCATAGGATTTGTGTCAGTGGAGCAAGATGGAAAGGAGAAAAGCGGGTGAAGAATGCAACGTGGGAGCGGGAAAATGTTGCTTTTAGCTGCTCCCACTGCCCTTTTCTGTGCTTTCTTTTCCTTCTTTTTAAACATTTTATTTTCAAGCCTGAGTAGCAGGTCAGCAGGAGGCCCTCCTTAAGGATGTCAATAGGACAAGCTGCCAGCGGTGGAGATGGCGAGAGAGAGAGAGAGAGAGAGAGAGAGAGAGAGAGAGAGAGAGAGAGAGAGAGAGAGAGAGAGAGAGAGAGAGAGAGAGAGAGAGAGAGAGAGAGAGAGAGAGAGAGAGAAAGTGCAGCCTGGTCTCAGAGCAAAACGTATTATATTTTACTCAACTCCATGCTACTCGATTTAGTATGAAATGTTACCTTACATTAGGTTACAGAGGAGAGGAGAGGAGAGGAGAGGAGAGGAGAGGAGAGGAGAGGAGAGGAGAGGAGAGGAGAGGAGAGGAGAGACAGAAAAGAGAGGGAGAGAGAGAGAGAGAGAGAGAGAGAGAGAGAAGAATGAAAGAGAAGAAGAGAAAAAAAGAGAGAGAGCGAGAGAGAGAGAGAGAGAGAGAATGAAAGAGAAGAAGAGAAAAGAAGAGAGAGAAGAATGAAAGAGAATAAGAGAAAAGAAAAGAGAGAGAGAGAGAGAGAGAGAATTAAAGAGAAGAAGAGAAAAGAAGAGAGAGAAGAATGAAAGAGAATAAGAGAAAAGAAAAGAGAGAGAGAGAGAGAGAGAGAGAATGAAAGAGAAGAAGAGAAAAGAAGAGAGAGAAGAATGAAAGAGAATAAGAGAAAAGAAAAGAGAGAGAGAGAATGAAAGAGAAGAAGAGAAAAGAAGAGAGAGAAGAATGAAAGAGAATAAGAGAAAAGAAAAGAGAGAGAGAGAGAGAGAGAAGAATGAAAGAGAAGAAGAGAAAAGAAGAGAGAGAGAGAGAGAGAGAGAAGAATGAAAGAGAAGAAGAGAAAAGAAGAGAGAGAGAGAAGCCCCGCTATTCTCTCTTTCTTAGTCTCTGTTAGATAGATCGTTCACCTATTCCTGTGTTATATCATTCCGAGCAGAAGCTTAAATCTAAAAGTTTGAATGGTACTGTAAATTAACGTTACTGCCAAACTACCGAGTCACTGACATGCGTGAATTTTAATAGACTCATCAACGTTTCCTAAATATTCTGTGTGCAGTACACGGGTAGCTATATGGTTTATGTTTTATAGTACCTGGTCATATTTATCATTCATTTTTGTATCTCTGTTTAGATTAGTTTTCTTTGTGTATGGAGGTTGAAGTAGTGCATGAAGAACCTTTCTCTTTTTATATACTGTCGGTCATAAACATTTGAATGTGCCTTCCATGATATCTATGGGACTTGCTTGATATATGACAATGCCTGCCTAGACATGGAGAGACACCAAAACCCACTCTTTGTCCAAGCCCTTAATTAAACCTGGTGCATTTCTCCATTACCGACAAGTCCATTTGTAGACAATCATCCATCACATATCTGCCTCCTTTTATGAAGGCATGTAATGAATTTTACCAAAGTGATTTGTGTTGGTAATCGCTTGGAGAAATGGAATGAAGAGTTAGCGTTCCTTTATTTCCTTCTGGAAGAATAGTGCCCAATAGGCATGTGGTATCATATAGATGGCAGATAACATTACATTGAGTAAGGTTTGGTGCTATTACCTAGCATTTCTATTAAAACTGAAGACTCCTTCTCCTTGTTAATTAGCTTCAGTGCCCTTTCGCTGCAGTCCTGTGCCAATTTTTCAGCTTCGTTATGGAATCCCTAATAACTTTTGTCTCATCCAGGACATATTTTAGAAGCGGAGAACTCTTTCTATTCTAACAGTGGTATTAGTGGAAAGAGGGTCGGTGGTAGGTATTCTAGTGCATCAACAATGTTGAAAAGAATGATCTAGTCAAAGTTTTAATTTATAGTGCTCTGAACGAATGGAGCTTTTCATTGTCTTTGTCTGTGAAACAAGAAATACATGTTTCCTATATGCTGCACTTCCTTTGTATTTCTTGGTCATATGCATTTTTAAAAAACGCTTTATTTTGTTTTGCTTTCTGCTTTATTTGTGTCTCACAATGCAGTCTATAGCAATAACCCTATCAGCTGGTCTCTTCTTCATCCTCCTCTTCCTCATGACCTCACCTGTAACTCTGGAGAGTTCGGGTTCACCACCAATTCCCTGAGGGGGCTAACCCCAGACAAGGCTACCCCTAGACATGCCCAGCCCTGCCCCATCTCCAGAGCCTTTCATGTCAGCTCAGTATGCCTGTGCCAGTGTCAGAGCCCTCCTCTGTGTGCGTCTAGCCGCAGAACAAGACCCAATTTGATGCGCTCCATTGGCCTGTGAAGCCAGGCCGTGAGGCAGCACCTCTCTTTATTCCCCTAATGGTCTCCCTCTCCCCATCTATCTCCCTCCGTCCCCCTCTTCTTTCCCCAGACACCAGTTATGCGTGCTCTTGTAAATATACACATTTTTGAGAGAGAAAGAGAGAGAGAGAGAGAGATTCTCTCCTCTGTCTGGTCCCTTTGGGAGGAAGAAAGGCCCTATTCCCAGTGAAACTGACCTTGAGGGTGAGGTGTCTTTAATCTGGAGGATATTAGCAGGCCAGGGTGATGCTGGTGGGACCTGCCTGTCAAGACAGGGGGGGGGTAATACCAGGAGCCGTCCATTTCCGAGCCCAGGGCATGGAGGAGGCTTGTCATGGTGTCATTTCTGTCTCAATGAGGACTGGGTTCTGGGGCACAAGGGGTTAGGCTATTTCTGCTGCCGTTGCCGCCCCCATGCTTCTTCTGCACTCTACTCGTACCAGTGCCTCTGAGTGATATAAATGGTAGCTGTTGTGAAGTGAACCAGATAAGTGTGTGTGATGGAGAGACATGCAAATTGCATCGCATGCGCTGCCCGCCCCGTCGCAGCCAATGGCGTGGCTCGCCTCAAATAGGCTGTGTATGCGGCCATGTGTGACCCTCAGCTTAAAACGGGTCTGCTTATCATTCAGCACAATTCAATCACATGTAAAAATGTGCTTGCCAGGTGAACTTAGTGAATCATTTCTTGGCCATGGCTAATGTATTGCACTCTGTGGGTGTAGGTTTTTTGAAATGTAAAGCATCTTATTTCATTTGCATGGATGTTGTAGGAGAATCGGTGCTATTTTAAGAGGCTTAATGACCCCCTACTATTTTCTGCAGGAATTGCCTTTATTCGCCCATCACATCACATGCATGGCATGACTGGGAAGCAGGGAGATGCATGTCATTTTTGACATGGCTTGGCACTTGCTAGCTGCCGGGGAAACCAGAAGATGAACCCTTCTGCAGCATGTGCTCTCTTCCAAGACACAACTGACCGAGAAGGAGGATTTCTCTCCATGTTCTCTCTCTCTCATAACGCACTATTTGAGCAAAATAAAGAAACGAGACCAAGCAAAGCTACATCATAACATTTTGTCACGCCCTGATCTGTTTCACCTGTTTCTTGTGATTGTCTGTACCTCCTGGACTCTGAACCCGCCTCCCTAACCATTCTGCCTGCCCTGACCTCGAGCCTGCCTGCCACTCTGTACCTCCTGGACTCTGAACCCGCCTCCCTAACCATTCTGCCTGCCCTGACCTCGAGCCTGCCTGCCACTCTGTACCTCCTGGACTCTGAACCCGCCTCCCTAACCGTTCTGCCTGCCCTGACCTCGAGCCTGCCTGCCACTCTGTACCTCCTGGACTCTGAACTGGTTTTGACCTTTTGCCTGTCCACGACCATTCTCTTGCCTACCCCTTTTGGATTGTTAATAAATATCAAAGACTCTAACCACCTCGTGTCTGCATCTGGGTCTCGCCTTGTGCCTTCATACATTAGCATATACCTTGGTTAATGTTATTGTTAAGGTTAATGACGTGATAATCAAATCAGCTTTGAAATCTACAGTGCATGTCTAGAAATCTGACAACTGATTCCCCCTTTTGAAAAACAAAGGTTTATTCATTGTACTGCCACATAGTCGACACAAAAAAAAGGCTAATTCACTTGAGGTATGAAATACAACTCAGATACCATACATTTATTTGTTTCAAACGAACTGCAGGGATTTTGTTTTCTCAGTTAAAATGAAATCTTTATTGATATATTTATGTGTAGTGCTCTGTGGGCAATGTTTAAATTACAACTATATGGTGGACTGAGAACATGTCTATATGAACAATTTAAATCTAGCCTGCTGCTCAAGCTCTTGTTAGACTAATTCATCTAATCTATGGCTGAATCAAACCAGCGTGTGGAGGAGAGTTACACACCATGTTTGAGGTGAATATTGAGGGATTCCCAAAGCTCAAAAATACAATTTCTTGACCTTTTATGGTTCTGCCTGCTTGCAGGGACCTAATGGAGCAGGGATATACATGTGTCAGTGGAGCTGAGAGAATGACACAAACTGAAACATAATGACATTGACAGGCATGGATATGGTGTCACATGGAACCTATATTTCATGATCATGCTGGGATTAGTCATGTTGCTGCATCTCTACAGTGTGTAGCATACATTATTATTTAAGGCCTAATGCAAATATCATGGTCAACAACCCTTTTCACCCTGTTAATAAAACCAAAGAATCCTATGTTAAAATTGTTCCCGTATTTCCATTAAATGCATATTGTAGTTGTGTAATGAGACTTCTCGTGGCATATTTTTTTCAGGCAATTGTTGTGAAAAAATGTTTTGTAAGCCTTGCAAATTCTGACGCTGATTTCCTAACTTGAGTTAGCAGCTCAATCCTGGACAATATAGGTTTCTTCTCACAGGGTTTTAGGCAAAAAATCCTGGGGAGCGTTCGAAAAAGGGGGCCCCTTGCACTGCCCCTTGATGCAACAGTCCCCTTAATGGAAGTGGCATGGTGTGTCCTCTAGCAAACCATTTGCATGAGAATCTCCCCCTGCCTAGCTCTCCCCATTTTATCTCAGCTCACTATTTCTCTTGTCTTTTACCCATGTAGAATCTGGTTTCCCATTTGGTCCTGGACATGTCCAGGCATTTCAATTTCACCTCATTCAACCCTTCCAAATCGGACCTGAATGAGTGTCATTAGAGAGTGCTGGGTATTATCTGTAGCGGGCCCACTGATTTCATTCACATCTTCTTGTTTTTAGTCGGGTTTTGTTGGTTGCACCAGAGGGGCTTTCTCAGAAATGACACATTTGAATGATGGGGTTGATGCTGTGATTGTGAGTCATAGTTGTGCTGATAATGGAGGAAACATTGGATCTGAATCCCAGTTGGTAGAGGTTTTGATATGTTTTAAATGTTGTTCCATTACCGTTCCTTCTTGACCAGGGATGTTGTGGGTATGCGCTGATAGCCGTTTGTGATGAACAAAGTTATGCCTCCTACACTTTCAATGCATTATTTCACAAAAGCTGGTAAACGCTTACGTAAAATAAACCCTCAACTACACTGCTATTCTTGACAGAAACAAAAGTAAAGCCTGCCACCATCTAAAGCCTCCACATACTGTATCCTACTGCCCGGCACATCCCACATGAGCAGAAGTATACAGTAAGTAGCCTATCCCATATAGCATCGGAGACAGTCATATTATTCTGTCATACAAGATTTACTCCTGGCAAAATCATTGGCTAACCCTGCCCCCCGTCTGATCTGGGTTATTTTGATGTATATTCCACATTTGCTACAGATGACAGATTGACAGATTGCAATTCCAACTATTACACAACATGAATAAAGAAAAAAGCAGAGAGGGAGAAACAAAACAACTGCAGTTTTTAACATCCTCCCTTCCCAGCCAGCTAGGCAGGCAGGCAGGCAGGCAGACAGGCAGGCAGACAGACAGACAGACAGACAGGCAGGCAGACAGACAGGCAGACAGGCAGGCAGGCAGGCAGGCAGGCAGGCAGGCAGGCAGGCAGGCAGGCAGGCAGGCAGGCAGGCAGGCAGGCAGACAGACAGGCAGGCAGGCAGGCAGACAGGCAGGCAGGCAGACAGGCAGGCAGGCAGGCAGGCAGGCAGGCAGGCAGGCAGGCAGGCAGGCAGGCAGGCAGGCAGACAGACAGACAGACATGCAGGCAGGCAGGCAGACAGGCAGGCAGGCAGACAGACAGACAGACAGGCAGGCAGGCAGGCAGGCAGGCAGGCAGGCAGGCAGGCAGACAGACAGACAGACAGACAGACAGACAGACAGACAGACAGACAGACAGACAGACAGACAGACAGACAGACAGACAGACAGACAGACAGACAGACAGATGAGACCTTGCTGAGCAAGACATCTTGATCAGGCTTTATGTTTTATGAATACATTTCACATATCCAGACTAGGGTTGCAAAATTCCCTGGGTTTCACAGATTTCCTTCTTATTCCCTCCTAATTCCAGGAATCGTCCAACCAGGATTCGTGGATAACCGGGGGGTTTTGGGAAAGGTACCCTAATCCAGACCTCGGGAGAGGATACAAGGCATGAGTTTATTGCAAACACTGTCCATCGGTTTATATGTCATCAAGGGCATACAGTACTGTATGATATGTCAATCTTGATTTAATTTACTGTACTAAGAACTGAACGGTCCAAATGTTTTAGCTACAGGTTTCATAGAGGTCATGAACCCTCAGCTCCTTAAAAGAGTGTTCTCTTGTGAAAACAACACAACTCTCCAAAGCCAATGAGTGAATTCTGAGGAGAAACTCTGAAACGCTTTCCCTTTGATGATGCTCTGACTGTTCTCCTCTCTTTAATCATGGGAACCATGGTGTTCCTGTGTTGAAAAGTATCTTTCCCTCTCTCTTCCAGAGGTTGTTGTTAACTTGCAGACAGAAGAGAATTCCATTGATTACATGCACATGCTGCCTCTGAAACCCTATAAATCTGTAATCCAACCAGGAAGCATGGCTCACATTTATCAAGGAGGTGAATAGATAAATAGCAATACATTTCAGCCCATTGGAACATAATATGATGTATGGGTTTATGCCTAAGCCAAGCCTTCCCCCCCACCACCACCACTCCGCCATTTGTTTAGGTCTGTTTGTTTTTAAGTGCCTGTTATTGTCGAGGTTATAATCCAGTAAAACTGTACTTATTTGAATGCTTTACGGATTAAAGAAACCCTGCCTGTTTCCACACATCAAACAACAGCAGCGCTCTAGCTGGGTGATAAAAGGACTGGTTCAGCACCAGTTTTATTGTCGCCGATCCTCACCCCGCCAAGTAGCTTTCACTGTTTATTTAAAGTGCTCGCTCTTTGTTTACGTGTGGAAGTATTTTCATGTTTCAACCAAGATGACTTTCTTATTTTGCAAGGCATTATTTACCTACTTTGAATCAAAGCTGGTTTGTTCAATCCCAGAGCCCACCTGACATGATTCAAGGTGTCCTGGAAACAAGTGCGTTGACGAGCCTCAAGAGGTAATGGACACATGCATGCTGAAGTCATATCCCATCAATCCCTTATCTACCTATCCCTCTTGTACTACCAGTCCTCTGTCATTCTACAACTCCAATTAGATCTCCTCCTCTTTGTTTTCAGGAAGGCTGCATGTTCCAGATGACTAAGGCTCTCAAGGGGAAAGGAGGACCAAGCAAGGCCCTTGTGAAGGAAAAAGATGGTCGACGAGGAAGTGTGTGTCTGAGCGTTCGTCTGTGTGTGCGTGTAAGAGAGGAGAGAGAGAGAGAGAGAGAGAGAGAGAGAGAGAGAGAGAGAGAGAGAGAGAGAGGGGAGGGAAGGGAGAGCCAGAGAGAGCATGAGTGTGTAAGCACAGCCTGTTCTCAGAGGAAAACGTATTATATTTTACTCAACTCCATGCTACTCGATTTAGTATGATATGTTACCTTGCATTAGGTTACTTTATTTGACGTAACAACGTAAATGTAGATCTGGGACACTCAAATTAGTATGATATGTTACGTTTAGTATGGACTGTATTTTACTTAGGTCAAAACAAAAAGAGGGTGGTTGGAAGGTTGGTTGGACAGGCGTATAATGTGAACTAGCAACTCAAACGTTGCATGTTTGAATCTCATCACGGACAACTTTAGCATTATTGCAAATTAGCAACTTTGCAATGACTTACTACTTTTTTGCAATAATTTGCGATTTGCAACTACTTATCATGTTAGCTAACCTTTCCCCTGTCCTTAACCCTTTAACACAACTCCTAACCTGAACCCTAACCTTAACCCCTAACCTAACGTAGCATATCATACTAAAGCAGCCAAACGTAATATATCATACTAAACGGGTCAAATGCGATCAAGACGTAGGATACTATGCATTCTACAATTCGTATTATATATTACTGCCGCTATTACATTGGTAGGCCAATGTAATGTAACCTAACTTAAAGTAACATATCATACTAAATGTAGTGACATTTCATCAAATATAATTTCAAAATTAAAAAAAATCTGAACTGTTGGAGAAATGTCCTCTGGAATTTTTTTGTTGTTGGCATAATTATAAACCAGTTGAGAGAATAGCCAGACATTAAAAGTGAAAAGGAAGCAGCCAATTAGGTGATGACAGAAATACAATGCATATCCAAGGTCCTTTAAGTCTGGAATTTGAGGAGACATTCTATCAACTAAATGAAGTCAAAGGGCACCAATAATTCCTAAAATAATTACACACTTCAAATGCATATTTGCTGAATTTTGGTATTTATATCTACCACCACTTTTATTGTAGAGCAAAATTCTTGCTGTGGTCCAGGTTTGAAATGAGGGCTAACACTCGTTTTGGACCCAATAAACCTCAGCTTTAGGCTGTACACATTGTGTCTAAAAACTGCCAAGTGAGAACAGAACGACATTCTGACAGTTGAGGGGTGTGCAATCCCCCCTTCTCCACCACCCCCCCCTCAGGGCCCAGGGCCAGTTTAATTGGCCCACTTCCAAACTGTAATGTTTTTAATTGCTTGGAGACACTCTGCTCCCCTTTAAAAGAAATCAATGCAGATGTAATAGTATCTGTAATTGTCTGCCACGCTCTGGGGATGCCACAAACGCCTCGGATCAATGGAGGAAGAGCCGGGTGAAGCTGCTAGGGTTAATTTTTCCCTTTCTCTCCGTAATGATAGGGGCACAACTTGTACCAGTTCCTATTGCCTCTCTGCTTCCTGATTGGGCCAAATGTAGTTAGGCTGTGTTTACACAGGCAGCCCAATTCGGATCCTTTAACACTAATTGGTCTTTTGTCCAATCACACAAGTTCTTTTCACATCCAATCTTTTTCAGAGCTGATCTGATTGGTCAAAAGACCAATTAGTGGAGAAAAAAAATCACGATTGGGCTGCCTGTTTAAACAAAGCCTTAGTAGTCTGCTACTACCAACCAGAGGCTCCCAGACAGTGATTAATGAAGCCTCCATTCAGCGTGACCTGATGAAAGGAAGAAATATCAACCTGCTTTGTGTCTGACATTTCTTTTCCCTTTCTCACTGCCTTTCTCACTTCCTGGAAACATCCTTTTCAAGTAAACAGGTGAAGTACTTAGGTTGGTAATACGTATTTGAGCTCCAATCCTCCTCTGGAGAGAGAGGAGAGGGGAGAGAGAGCCCATTACTGTATTACAGGAGTAATTGAAAACAAAGAAGGGGCTGAGTGTGGGTCCCAATTGCAAGGCCCTTGGGTGTTTGGTGGTGGTGGTGATGGAGGGGGGTAGATGGAGGGGAGGGGAGATGTTGGCCTTTGAAGCCTGTCTTCCTGTGCCTTCTCCAGAGACAT
The DNA here is from genome assembly GCF_013265735.2 of Oncorhynchus mykiss. Lineage (NCBI taxonomy): Eukaryota > Metazoa > Chordata > Actinopteri > Salmoniformes > Salmonidae > Oncorhynchus > Oncorhynchus mykiss. The sequence goes on from NC_048589.1 coordinate 26,359,976, forward strand.
GTGTCAGGAATCTGGGGTCAAGATGTCACAGGTATTCACCTCCCAGGATCAGCCTGGCCTTTGACTAATTACCTCATTAAGTTGCGCTCCAACACTTCCCAGGGCTGGGGTGACTAGGACTGTTGCTCATGAAGGGAGTGGGCACATTGGACACAGGATCCACAGTGACCCGCCTGACATGAACTGAGCGTGTTGTGTTGTGAAGAGATCAATGATCCTCAGTCTGTAAACATATTAGTTGCAATTACATCCTGCTGGACTTTGCCTAACATGTTTATAGAGGTTTACAGAAGTGTTAGGTAAAGTCTTGCGTTATTACCCCCTCAGGCTGTGGGAGAACAGAAAGGTTGTTTCCACATGTGGAGACTGTTACCATGAAGATATTAGAGTCAGGAAGCAGGTGATGTGTTTGGATCATACGTAAGTGTCAATGCTATAGCAGTCAGTGATTTTAGGACCATGTGACTTTGTAGTCTGTGAACATCTCAATTAAGGTCAATAACTACATGACACACAAGACCTGGAGATTACTGTAGGTTATGACTCTAACACTGCTTCTATCATACCCATTGACATTAGATAACAAAGAGAAAAAGGTCATATGTCTTCTTTCTGCAACATAACCAAACAATTCCTGACTGACTTTTGAACCATGAAAACATTTTTTCCAATATCTGCCTATTTTCTGTTTTCACTCCAAATCCTCATCCTACTACTGACCACCATTTTAATGTGCCATAAAGTCCTACTTATGTTGACTATCAACACAGCTTGTTCTTCCTGATTTTATAAAATCTTATTTTGAAGCTTCTGTTTGAATTCAGTCTGCGTTATGAGATCACCAGCGTCTGAAACAGTACATTTGAAATCGGGCGTTTACAAACACCTTAGCCAAATACATTTAAACTCAGTTTTTCACAATTCCTGACATTTAATCCTAGTAAACATTCCCTGTCTTAGGTCAGTTAAGATCATCATGTTAATTAAGGAATGAGAAATGTCAGAATAACAGGAGAGAATTATTTATTTAAGCTTTTATTTCTTTAATCACATTTCCAGTGGGTCAGAAGTTTACATACACTCAATTAGTATTTGGTAGCATTGCCTTTAAATTGTTAAACTTGGGTAAAACGTTTCAGGTAGCCTTCCAAAAGCTTCCCACAATAAGTTGGGTGAATTCTGGCCCATTCCTCCAGACAGAGCTGGTGTAACTGAGTCAGGTTTGTAGGCCTCCTTGCTCGCACACGCTTTTTCAGATCTGCAAAGCAGCCCCTCAACATGATGCTGCCACCCCCGTGCTTCACGGTTGGGATGGTGTTCTTCGACTTGCAAGCCTCCCCCTTTTTCCTCCAAACATGATGATGGTCATTATGGCCAAACAGTTTTATTTTTGTTTCATCAGACCAGAGGACATTTCTCCAAAAAGTAGAATATTTGTCCCCACGTGCAGTTGCAAACTATAGTCTGGCATTTTTTATGGCGGTTTTGGAGCAGTGGCTTCTTCCTTGCTGAGAGGCCTTTCAGGTTATGTCGATATAGGACTCGTTTTACTGTGGATATAGATACTTCTGTACCTCTTTCCTCCAGCATCTTCACAAGGTCCTTTGCTGTTGTTCTGGGATTGATTTGCACTTTTCGCACCAAAGTATGTTCATCTCTAGGAGACAGAATGCGTCTCCTTCCTGAGCGGTATGAGGGCTGCGTGGTCCCATAGTGTTTATACTTGCGTACTATTGTTTGTACAGATGAACATGGTGTTTGGTGTTTGGAAATTGCTCCCAAGGATGAAAAAAAAACTTGTGGAGGTTTACAATTGTTTTTCTGAGGTCTTTGCTGATTTCTTTTGATTTTCCCATGATGTCAATCAAAGAGGCACTGACTTTGAAGGTAGGCCTTGAAATACATCCACAGGTACACCTCAATTGACTCAAATTAGGTCAATTAGCCTTTCAGAAGCTTCTACAGCCATGACATCATTTTCTGGAATTTTCCAAGCTGTTTAAAGGCACAGTCAACTTAGTGTATGTAAACTTCTGAGCCACTGGAATTGTGATACAGTGAGTTATTAGTGAAATAATCTGTCTGTAAACAATTGTTGGAAAAATGTATTGTGTTATGCATAAAGTAGATGTCCTAACCGACTTGCCTAAACTATAGTTTGTTAACAAGAAATTTGTGGAGTGGTTGAAAAACGAGTTTTAATGACCCCAACCTAATACCCTGACGACACCACTAGCGTCACGTGCGCAAGCTTTGCAAAATAAATGTAGGAATCTATGTCATTCAATTACTGCACCCACACTGCTCGCATGTTACCAAAGGCTAAAATATACGTAATTCCTATTTCTGACGCAGATCATGCTGCAAGTTTTGCCTCTCCCATCTCCTCATTGGTTTATAGAAGCGGGTACCCACGTGCCTTCTCCTCATTGGTTATACCCACGTGGGTGATTGAAAGACGAACTGTTGCCGGTTGTCGTGGTAATACTCTGAAAGTTTAGATGCCATTCACCATATAAGTTAAATGATAAAAAAGCCTGGAAGGAGGAGAGATGACTAGAAACGATTCGGTTGACCGTTTTTATGTGTGGATTAATTGTCGGAGTAGAGGACCTTGTGCATTTCAGGTAAAATAACAACCTGATGTTTATATCCCAGGACAAATTAGCTAGCAACAGCAAGCTAGCTAAATAGGACACATTTTCTAGCTCCACAATGAAATAGGGTGCAGGCCAGGCAGCAGGCTGTTAGCCAGCCTGCCAGCATAGTGGAGTCTGCCACTAGCACAGTCAGTGTAGGAAGCTCAGCTATCACCATTGAGACCGTGTCTGTGCCTCGACCTAGGTTGGGCAAAACTAAACATGGCGGTGTTCGCCTTAGCAATCTCACTAGGATAAAGACCACCTCCATTCCTGTCATTATTGAAAGAGATCATGATACCTCACATCTCAAAATAGGGCTACTTAATGTTAGATCCCTTACTTCAAAGGCAATTATAGTCAATGAACTAATCACTGATCATATTCTTGATGTGATTGGCCTGACTGAAACATGGCTTAAGCCTGATGAATTTACTGTGTTAAATGAGGCCTCACCTCCTGGCTACACTAGTGACCATATCCCCCGTGCATCCCGCAAAGGCGGAGGTGTTGCTAACATTTACGATAGCAAATTTCAATTTACAAAAAAAAAATGACGTTTTCGTCTTTTGAGCTTCTAGTCATGAAATCCATGCAGCCTACTCAATCACTTTTTATAGCTACTGTTTACAGGCCTCCTGGGCCATATACAGCGTTCCTCACTGAGTTCCCTGAATTCCGATCGGACCTTGTAGTCATAGCAGATAATATTCTAATCTTTGGTGACTTTAATATTCACATGGAAAAGTCCACAGACCCACTCCAAAAGGCTTTCGGAGCCATCATCGACTCAGTGGGTTTTGTCCAACATGTCTCTGGACCCACTCACTGTCACAGTCATACGCTGGACCTAGTTTTGTCCCATGGAATAAATGTTGTGGATCTTAATGTTTTTCCTCATAATCCTGGACTATCGGACCACCATTTTATTACGTTTGCAATTGCAACAAATAATCTGCTCAGACCCCAACCAAGGATCATCAAAAATTCACAGACAACACAAAGATTCCTTGATGTCCTTCCAGATTCCCTCTGTCTACCCAAGGACGTCAGAGGACAAAAATCAGTTAACCACCTAACTGAGGAACTCAATTTAACCTTGCGCAATGCCCTAGATGCAGTTGCACCCCTAAAAACTAAAAACATTTCTCATAAGAAACTAGCTCCCTGGTACACAGAAAATACCTGAGCTCTGAAGCAAGCTTCCAGAAAATTGGAACGGAAATGGCGCCACACCAAACTGGAAGTCTTCCGACTAGCTTGGAAAGACAGTACTGTGCAGTACCGAAGAGCCCTTATTGCTGCTCGATCATCCTATTTTTCTAACTTAATTGAGGAAAATAAGAACAATCCGAAATTCCTTTTTGATACTGTCGCAAAGCTAACTAAAAAGCAGCATTCCCCAAGAGAGGATGACTTTCACTTTAGCAGTGATAAATTCATGAACTTCTTTGAGGAAAAGATTATGATTATTAGAAAGCAAATTACGGACTCCTCCTTAAATCTGCGTATTCCTTCAAAGCTCAGTTGTCCTGAGTCTGCACAACTCTGCCAGGACCTAGGATCAAGAGAGACGCTCAAGTGTTTTAGTACTATATCTCTTGACACAATGATGAAAATAATCATGGCCTCTAAACCTTCAAGCTGCATACTGGACCCTATTCCAACTAAACTACTGAAAGAGCTGCTTCCTGTGCTTGACCCTCCTATGTTGAACATAATAAACGGCTCTCTATCCACCGGATGTGTACCAAACTCACTAAAAGTGGCAGTAATAAAGCCTCTCTTGAAAAAGCCAAACCTTGACCCAGAAAATATAAAAAACTATCGGCCTATATCGAATCTTCCATTCCTCTCAAAATTTTTAGAAAAGGCTGTTGCGCTCACTGCCATCCTGAAGACAAACAATGTATACGAAATGCTTCAGTCTGGTTTTAGACCCCATCATAGCACTGAGACGGCACTTGTGAAGGTGGTAAATGACATTTTAATGGCATCGGACCGAGGCTCTGCATCTGTCCTCGTTCTCCTAGACCTTAGTGCTGCTTTTGATACCATCGATCACCACATTCTTTTGGAGAGATTGGAAACCCAAATTGGTCTACACGGACAAGTTCTGGCCTGGTTTAGATCTTATCTGTCGGAAAGATATCAGTTTGTCTCTGTGAATGGTTTGTCCTCTGACAAATCAACTGTAAATTTCGGTGTTCCTCAAGGTTCCGTTTTAGGACCACTATTGTTTTCACTATATATTTTACCTCTTGGGGATGTTATTCGAAAACTAATGTTTTAAAATAATGTTAACTTTCACTGCTATGCGGATGACACACAGCTGTACATTTCAATTAAACATGGTGAAGCCCCAAAATTGCCCTTGCTAGAAGCATGTGTTTTAGACATAAGGAAGTGGATGGATGCAAACTTTCTACTTTTAAACTCGGACAAAACAGCGATGCTTGTTCTAGGTCCCAAGAAACAAAGAGATCTTCTGTTGAATCTGACAATTAATCTTAATGGTTGTACAGTCATCTCAAATAAAACTGTGAAGGACCTCGGCGTTACTCTGGACCCTGATCTCTCTTTTGAAGAACATATCAAGACCATTTCAAGGACAGCTTTTTTCCATCTACGTAACATTGCAAAAATCAGAAACTTTCTGTCCAAAAATGATGCAGAAAAATTAATCCATGCTTTTGTCACTTCGAGGTTAGACTACTGCAATGCTCTACTTTCCGGCTACCCGGATAAAGCATAAAATAAACTTCAGTTAGTGCTAAATACGACTGCTAGAATCCTGACTAGAACCAAAAAATTTGATCATATTACTCCAGTGCTAGCCTCTCTACACTGGCTTCCTGTCAAAGCAAGGGCTGATTTCAAGGTTTTACTGCTAACCTACAAAGCATTACATGGGCTTGCTCCTACCTATCTCTCTGATTTGGTCATGCCGTACATACCTACACGTACGCTACGGTCACAAGACGCAGGCCTCCTAATTGTCCCTAGAATTTCTAAGCAAACAGCTGGAGGCAGGGCTTTCTCCTATAGAGCTCCATTTTTATGGAACGGTCTGCCTACCCATGTCAGAGACGCAAACTCGGTCTCAACCTTTAAGTCTCTACTGAAGACTCATCTCTTCAGTGGGTCATATGATTGAGTGTAGTCTGGCCCAGGAGTGGGAAGGTGAACGGAAAGGCTCTGGAGCAACGAACCGCCCTTGCTGTCTCTGCCTGGCCGGTTCCCCTCTTTCCACTGGGATTCTCTGCCTCTAACCCTATTACAGGGGCTGAGTCATTGGCTTACTGGGGCTCTCTCATGACGTCCCTGGAGGGGGTGCGTCACCTGAGTGGGTTGAGTCACTGATGTGGTCATCCTGTCTGGGTTGCCCCCCCCCCCCCCCCCCCTCTATCCCTCTAGTGGTGTGGGGGCTGTGCTTTGGCAAAGTGGGTGGGGTTATATCCTTCCTGTTTGGCCCTGTCCGGGGGTGTCCTCGGATGGGGCCACAGTGTCTCCTGACCCCTCCTGTCTCAGCCTCCAGTATTTATGATGCAGTAGTTTGTGTCGGGGGGCTAGGGTCAGTTTGTTATATCTGAAGTACTTCTCCTGTCCTATTCGGTGTCCTGTGTGAATCTAAGTGTGCATTCTCTAATTCTCTCTTTCTTTCTCTCTCTCGGAGGACCTGAGCCCTAGGACCATGCCCCAGGACTACCTGACATGATGACTCCTTGCTGTCCCCAGTCCACCTGGCCGTGCTGCTGCTCCAGTTTCAACTGTTCTGCCTTATTATTATTCGACCATGCTGGTCATTTATGAACATTTGAACATCTTGGCCATGTTCTGTTATAATCTCCACCCGGCACAGCCAGAAGAGGGACTGGCCATCCCACATATGCTCTCTCTAATTCTCTCTTTCTTTCTCTCTCTCGGAGGACCTGAGCCCTAGGACCATGCCCCAGGAATACCTGACATGATGACTCCTTGCTGTCCCCAGTCCACCTGACCGTGCTGCTGCTCCAGTTTAAACTGACCTGAGCCCTAGGACCATGCCCCAGGAATACCTGACATGATGACTCCTTGCTGTCCCCAGTCCACCTGGCCGTGCTGCTGCTCCAGTTTCAACTGTTCTGCCTTATTATTATTCAACCATTCTGGTCATTTATGAACATTTGAACATCTTGGCCATGTTCTGTTATAATCTCCACCCGGCACAGCCAGAAGAGGACTGGCCACCCCACATAGCCTGGTTCCTCTTTAGGTTTCTTCCTAGGTTTTGGCCTTTCTAGGGAGTTTTTCCTAGCCACCGTGCTTCTACACCTGCATTGCATGCTGTTTGGGGTTTTAGGCTGGGTTTCTGTACAGCACTTTGAGATATCAGCTGATGTACGAAGGGCTGTATAAATAAATTTGATTTGATTTGCAAGCTAAATTGCCATAAATGTTTAATGCTTTTCGACCTGTCCCCAAATTAATGTCATGATCACGTTTGGTGTAGGGGGACAAGATACATTTATGCGCGATGGCGCACGATGGCACACGATGGCGTACGCGCACAGCTGGTTTGGGTTCCGTGTATGTAAACTTTCGACTTCAACTGTACATATTTTTGGGAATTTGATTCATGTTGATATTTGGGACATGCTCATTTTGTCTGGAACATTACGCAGACACCTTAGTTCCTCTGTGTGAAAAATTACCAATTACAATAAAACGTATGAATGATAATTGTGGAACAATGTAATGTCAATAGTGTCCCTGATTAATCCCTCCGAGCACGGCCAAGTGGTTGGCACGGTAACTTGCTAAGTGATAAGCCATTTCATTTGTTCCTAATTACTGCTTGGCCCATTTTCATGCTGTCAATATGAGATTTCCAAACCTACTTATCCAGTAAAATATAATACACTTATATATGCATCTATTTTTTCTATCATCGCTCTCACCCGCTCCTTTTGGAAGGTATTCAACTCTAATTCATCAGAAGAGGGATGGGCAGTGTGCTTACAGTAGCACAAGAGGTGTTCAGCGACATAGTTTTCGGCAGAACAGCTACAGTATACTTTCTAATTTCAGGTGCTTTTGGAGAGAAATTGGCCTTAATGAGAGCGAACAATGTGTGTTTGTGTGTGTGTGTGTGTGGGGGGGGGGGGTGCGTACGTGCGTATACGGGTGTGCGTGTTCCCAAGGTTCAACAATAAGTTTTCTTGTTGATATAACTGTTTTGTGGTAGTGCTGCAGGTTTGTGAGTAACCTTCCATGAAATAGCCTTGAGCTTGCTCTCTGTAAGGTTTTCAACCAAATTCCTTTTCTCTGCCCTTTACTCTTTTCTTTCTCTCCTTTGCTGTGGAGGAGTGTGAATCAAAGAGAAGAGAGGCCTGGCCATCTCTGTACAGACAACAGACAAGAGGAGATGCGTCACACAGCTTTAGCTCACGGCTTCCTCCCTGTCATCCCAGCACCCTCACGACCACTATTCTCCTTTTTTATCCCAGACTTGAATTCTTCATTTGGTCACACCACTTGCTCCTGAATAGTCACCTTTGAGAAGATTAACCCTTTCATTAAAAATGCCAGACCAGGGTCAAACTACTGGCCGGCTCTGGAGTCCAGAGCTTTTCTTTGATCTATCAGCTATGGAGAAGTTATTAGCAAATTCTAAGCCTTGCCATGTGATTTGTTTTTGTAAATTGTCTAAATTATTCCTAATCCTATTACAGTGGGGCAAAAAAGTATTTAGTCAGCCACCAATTGTGCAAGTTCTCCCACTTAAAAAGATGAGAGAGGCCTGTAATTTACATCATAGGTTCACTTCAACTATGACAGACAAAATGAGAAAAAAAATCACGAAAAATCACATTGTAGGATTTTTAATGAATTTATTTGCAAATTATGGTGGAAAATAAGTATTTGGTCACCTACAAACAAGCAATATTTCTGGCTCTCACAGACCTGTAACTTCTTCTTTAAGAGGCTCCTCTGTCCTCCACTCGTTACCTGCATTAATGGCACCTGTTTGAACTTGTTATCAGTATAAAAGACACCTGTCCACAACCTCAAACAGTCACACTCCAAACTCCACTATGGCCAAGACCAAAGAGCTGTCAAAGGACACCAGAAACAAAATTGTAGACCTGCACCAGGCTGAGAAGACTGAATCTGCAATAGGTAAGCAGATTGGTTTGAAGAAATCAACTGTGGGAGCAATTATTAGGAAATGGAAGACATACAAGACCACTGATAATCTCCCTCGATCTGGGGCTCCACGCAAGATCTCACCCTGTGGGGTCAAAATGATCACAAGAACGGTGAGCAAAAATCCCAGAACCACACGGGGGGACCTAGTGAATGACCTGCAGAGAGCTAGGACCAAAGTAACAAAGCCTACTATCAGTAACACACTACGCCGCCAGGGACTCAAATCTTGCAGTGCCAGACATGTCCCCCTGCTTAAGCCAGTACATGTCCAGGCCCGTCTGAAGTTTGCTAGAGAGCATTTGGATGATCCAGAAGAAGACTGGGAGAATGTCATATGATCAGATGAAACTTTTTGGTAAAAACTCAACTTGTTGTGTTTGGAGGACAAAGAATGCTGAGTTGCATCCAAAGAACACCATACCTAATGTGAAGCATGGGGGTGGAAACATCATGCTTTGGGGCTGTTTTTCTGCAAAGGGACCAGGACGACTGATCTGTGTAAAGGAAAGAATGAATGGGGCCATGTATCGTGAGATTTTGAGTGAAAACCTCCTTCCATCAGCAAGGGCATTGAAGATGAAACGTGGCTGGGTCTTTCAGCATGACAATGGTCCCAAACACACCGCCCGGGCAACGAAGGAGTGGCTTCGTAAGAAGCATTTCAATGTCCTGGAGTGGCCTAGCCAGTCTCCAGATCTCAACCCCATAGAAAATCTTTGTAGGGAGTTGAAAGTCCATGTTGCCCAGCAACAGCCCCAAAACATCACTGCTCTAGAGGAGATCTACATGAAGGAATGAGCCAAAATACCAGCAACAGTGTGTGAAAACCTTGTGAAGACTTACAGAAAACGTTTGACCTCTGTCATTGCCAACAAAGGGTATATAACAAAGTATTGAGATAAACTTTTGTTATTGACCAAATACTTATTTTCCTCCATTATTTGCAAATAAATTCATTAAAAATCCTACAATGTGATTTTCTGGATTATTTTTTCTCATTTTGTCTGTCATAGTTGAAGTGTACCTATGATGATGAAATTACAGGCCTCTCTCATCTTTTTAAGTGGGAGAACTTGCACAATTGGTGGCTGACTAAATACTTTTTTGCCCCACTGTATGTGGCCTTGGGGCAAACCTGCATTATAAATATATGAGGCCTTTGTTACGGAGGGGAGGAAAAAAAGAGGAATACTGAATGTGAGAGCATTGGGAGTTATAGGAATGGACGGGGGCTAAGAGACTCACGTTCATCTCCTGACCAGGCCCTACACCTTGGATGAATTCCCCACTCTGTCAACATCGCACCGCTCTGTGACCACCGATGCCACTCTTCATTTGGGCAAAGAAGCAGAGAATAATACTTTGTTTTGCCTCCACTAAACGTGAGTGAGTATGGGGAGTTCTCCTTCTGTAGACAATAAATAATTGTGACATTAGGAGCAGACGTTCCAGCATACATTATTGGGCTGTTTACCGCACATAACCAGGAAAAAGATAAATTTTTACACCTTCCATCTCCCTTTCAGAGGGCGACACTCCCCAGAACAAAAGTCAGTGTCTCAGCCCAAATCCTGTCTGACAACGCGTAGCAGCCCTTGCTATTTTCGGCTCTTTGTGGTGCCAATCTCCTATCTCTCCCGTGACATTTTTTCAAAGAAAGAGTAGATTTCCTAGAGACTCTGCCCTTTGCAACTTCCACAGTGTATTCTACCTCATAGAACAGGGTCCCTCCTCCCTGCTCTCTGCTCCCTCAGTCAGAGACCTGAGAAAAGGAAATGAAGACAGTGTATCACGCTAAGACCCCTATCTTTTGGTAGTCAACTGAAAATATGTTACACAAATGCCTAATTCCCAGTTGTTTCACACATTTGGAGAGAAAAAAGGTACTGAACCTGGGAAAGTTTACTCTGAACACTAAAAAAAATCTAAACTTGCATATTATTCCAATATAACACTTTCAGATATAATATTAGATTTTATATTCACAGCTATTTGTTTTTACATGCACAGCTGTTTGTTTTACTATATAAATGGATGGTATAATAATGAATGTCTAATTATTAATAACTTATTAACATATAGTGTAACTCCTGTCTGACCATTTTTCATTTCAACATCTTTGCTGGCTATCTCAATTTTTTCTTTTTTTCCTTCCACGTCCCCATTTTCGATGGCAGAGCTGGTTGTCTGGCAACCAGCCTCACATTCATTTGCCGTAGAGTGAAAGGATATCGGTGTTATTATTCAGGGTGAAAAGAATGAGAAGTAGTTCTAAATAATACAGGTCTAATTGGCCCTGCTTTGCAGTTCATTTCCATAAAGTCTTATGAGGCTGTCACCTCGCTGAGGGAAGATAGGGCACTGTGGCGTACCTCGCCTTGCCGTAAATTAGGAAATGCACTTTTGCCTGTATGTTACAGGTCATAGGTCAAGTGCGAGGGGCTGACACTATATCTGCCCCCCCCCCCAGAACAGTGCCATTGTGGTAGTGTAAATTGATGTCAAAAGAGCCTGTCTTTGAATTCTGCATGGGGGAAAATGAGCAGTGCGCAAGTTTCAGAAAATAAATGAAGTACTCATCGTGATTCTTGGAATAAGAGAGAAAGTTTAGTACATGAGGAGCTTTTTTCACTCTTGCCATTGACTCGGGGCCTAAGGATTGGTTTTGTCGTGATATTGGCCTGTGATATCATATACAGTGCTTTCAAAAAGTAATCACTTTTTCCACATTTTGTTGCTTTGCAGCTTTATTCTAAAATGAATTCAATTTACACATAATACCCCATAATGACGCTACAAGCTTGGCACACCTGTATTTGGGGAGTTTCTCTGGAGGAAACCTGGCACCATCCCTACAGTGAAGCATGGTTGTGGCAGCATCATGCTGTGAGGATGTTTATCAGCGGCAGGGAATGGGAGACTAGTTAGGATCGAGGCAAAGATGAACGGAGCAAAGTACAGAGAGATTCTTGATGAAAACCTGCTCCAGAGCGCTCAGCACCTCAGACTGGGGGTGAAGGTTTACCTTACAACAGGACAAAGACCCTAAGCACAAAGCCAGGAAAACACAGGAGTGGCTTCGGGACAAGTCTCTGAATGTCCTTGAGTGGCTCAGCCAGAGCCTGGACTTGAACCTGATTGAACATCTCTGGAGAAACCTGGAAATAGCTGTGCAGCGACGCTCCCCATCCAACCTGAAAGAGCTTGAGAGGATCTGCAGAGAACAATAAGAGAAACTCCACAAATACAGGTGTGCCAAGCTTTTAGCTTCATTTTTTTGATTTATTTTTATTTCACGTTTATTTAACCAGGTAGTTCTCATTTACAACTGCGACCTGGCCAAGATAAAGCAAAGCAGTGCGACACAAACAACAACACAGAGTTACACATGGAATAAACAAAAGTACAGTCAATAACACAATAAGAAAAAATAGAAAAAATATATATACAGTGTGTGCAAATGACGTAAGATTAGTGAGGCAAGGCAATAAATAGGCCATAGTGGAGAAGTAATTACAATATAGCAATTAAACACTGGAGTGATAGATGTGCAGAAGATGAATGTGCAAGTAGAGATACTGGGGTGCAAAGGAGCAACAACAAAAAACAATATGTGGATGAGGTAGTTGGATGGGCTATTTACAGATGGGCTATGTACAGGTGCAATGATATGTGAGCTGCTCTGACAGTTGATGCTTAAAGTTAGTGGAGGAGATATGAATCTCCAGCTTCAGTGAGTTTTGCAATTCGTTCCAGTCATTGGCAGCAGAGAACTGGAAGGAAAGGCGGCCAAAGGAGGAATTGGCTTTGGGGGTGACCAGTGAAATATACCTGCTGGAGCGCGTGCTACAGGTGGGTGCTGTTATGGTGACCCGTGAACTGAGATAAGGCAGGGCTTTACCTAGCAATGACTTATAGATGACCTGGAGCCAGTGGGTTTGGCGACGAATATGAAGCGAGGTCCAGCCAACGAGAGCATACAGGTCGCAATGGTGGGTAGTATATGGGGCTTTGGTGACAAAACAGATGGCACTGTGATAGACTGCATACAATTTGCTGAGTAGAGTGTTGGAGGCTATTTTGTAAATTTCATAGACGAAGTCGATGATCAGTAGGATAGTCCGTTTTACGAGGGTATGTTTGGCAGCATGAGTGAAGGATGGTATGTTGCGAAATAGAAAGCCGATTCTAGATTTAATTTTGGATTGGAGATGCTTAATGTGAGTCTGGAAGGAGAGTTTACAGTCTAACCAGACACCTAGGTATTTGTAGTTGTCCACATATTCTGACATAAGTCAGGACCGTCCAGAGTAGTGATGCTGGACGGGCGGGCAGGTGTGGGCAGCGATCGGTTGAAGAGCATGCATTTAGTTTTACTTGCATTTAAGAGCAGTTGGAGGCCACGGATGGAGAGTTGTATGGCATTGAAGCTCGTCTGGAGGTTAATTCCAATGAAGGGCCAGATGTATCTAGAATGGTGTCATCTGCATAGAGGTGGATCAGAGAATCACCAGCAGCAAGAGCGACATCATTGATGTATACAGAGTAAAGAGTCAGCCTGAGAATTGAACCCTGTGGTACCCCCATAGAGACTGCCAGAGGTCCAGACAACAGGCCCTCCGATTTGACACACTGAACTCTGTCTGATAAGTAGTTGGTGAATCAGGCGAGGCAGTCATTTGAGAAACCAAGGCTGTTGAGTCTGCCGATAAGAATGTGGTGATTGACAGAGTCATACCCAAGAAGACTCGAGGCTGAAATCACTGCCAAAGGTGCTTCAGCAAAGTACTGAGTAAAGGGTCTGAATACTTATGTAAATGTGATATTTCAGTTTTGTAGTTTTGCAAAAATGTCAAAAAAACTGTTTTTGCTTCATCATTATGGGGTAATGTGTGTAGGTTGATGAGGGGAAAGAACTTTCCGAATGCACTGTACTGTACACACAAATGTTTCACTTTTCCACTGAAACGTTTCCCTTGCCATGTTGGGCACTATTATCATAACCCCTAGCTTCTGGTGCCCCTTCTACAGGTCCTCTGACGAAGGGCATCTCCAGGGCTCAGGAGAGCCTCAAGAGGTGTTTGACTATGCTGTGTCCAGCCCTGGGAGGAAATCCCTCCACATTGTGTCCTCTGTACTAATCCTTTACTGTATCCCTCTCTGAGGGCTGGGGGCTGCATTCCTAATGCACATGGGCTGATCCTGTAGCTGTGATTTTCCGGCTGCCACTTAGCCTCCTGGGTTCCGGGACCCTCAATAGAGGTGGTCTGAACAGAGCTTGGCCCCTCTGCTCTGGGGCTAACCAATCTCTCTAACTGGGGTTCACTGTGGCCTGTACCCCATGCTGCCTTTGGATTACAGAGAGAGCAGCAGCCCTTCGTTTTAAACATACAGAGTAACCTAGCAACAACTACTGTTTTGGTAAGTGGAAAACTGATCTTTCTTGTCATATGAATTTTCCTTGATCTGTCAACAAACTCTCATGTTTTGCGTCCTTGGCTTGGGTTATTGTGGCTCAGGTGAGATCTGTTCCCATTGACTGAAGTTAAATGCATTGCATTTCAAGCCATTACAGATTGCGTTTTTTTTATCTCCTATTGAGTATGCACTGAAATACAGTGTTTCTGTTAGATAATTTTCTGTTTTACCATCATATTAGATTATCTATCAGTTTTTAAATAAAAACGAGTTCTGTAACTCTGTGGAAACAGATGCTTTATGTACCATCTACTTCCCCATTAGAGTGGCTGGTGTCGATTCAACAGCAAGATAAACAGCCCACTACATCAAGCACAAACACGTACTAAAAGTATACCAACAACCAAACATTTGTCACCAATGGAAATGATGTGCACGCACACAAAAAAACATCATTGCTGACCAGGAAGGGGGCAGAGCATGACCGAAGAAGTCTTATTTCTATAGTAAAGTGGGCATGTAGGGGCTATGGAATAGACTAACCCCCAGTGGTACACTTACTGTAAGTGGTTCACAGAGAGCTTCCAAGGAGGATGCTGCCAAGTGTAGCTTTATGGGGATAATTTAACATAATGGTCAAATAAATACTGGTGTATAAAAACACCCGTGAGCAGTGTTAGCAGCTTGGAGCCAGCCCGTTACAATATTTTTTGTGTGACAGTTGCAGCAATGTTCAACAGATTCCATTCTTATTTCTCTGAAATGGTGGTTCACATTCACGGTTTATGTGGCGAATCTGAAAGAGGATGGAAATGTGGATCACTATATAGAGGAATGAAATGATGCAACAAATTTGTTGAATGAATTATGATGAGAATCATTGTTTTTTAGTATCATTACTATCTTCACTGTAAGTTTAACACTTTTTTCCTGGTCTCACAATTGTATAAATTTAATTTAATCGATGATGTAAGTAAAGGGTAGATTTTCTATTTAAAACTTGAAAGCTTTCCATTTGCAGTTTTGTTATATTTTGCAAACTTAGGAGAAGGACACGTCCTCAATAAACCCTGACCTGCCTTTGGTACACAAGAATATATATTTTCCTACCATTCACCGTCATACAGAAAGGTGACCCATTGAAAGATATGTTCCCCTCCTTCAAGGTAGGTAAAGGTAAACAACATTAAATCCCAGTGAGCACACACCAATCCAGGTCAAGGAGGAAAGCTGTGTTTACTCCAAAAAAGTTCAGCTTTTTTGTCAGCTTTTTTGGGCATTTCTCAACAGCTTTGACTCCAGGGTCAGGGTGACGACTTGTCAAACTCCTGGAGACAAGCTGTCAACCTCCTGGAGACAGAATTATAAACTTGTGCCACTCAAAAGATAAATCAATAAAACACACCACTATGACTATTCCATGGCCTTGTTATTCAAATTATTGTTGCAAATTACACCCATCTAGTACCAAATTAACATTATTGGCGCAAATATGTCTTTCTGCACAAAAAGCTTGATTATTTTAAACCAGAACAGATATTGTATCCCTGTCATAGTTTCACCTGACATTGAAACTCAACCTTAGCACAAACTATATCACTAGCTCTAGCATTAGTCCTATCACTGACCCTGGCCTCATCTCTGCCTTGAATTTGCACTCAACCGTGACACAAACGAATAACCTTAGACCGAGCTATTAACCTTAGACATAGCTAATAACTTCAGACCTAGCTAATAACGTTAGACCCTAGCTAATAACTTTAGACCTAGCTAATAATTTAGCATAGATAATAACCTTAGGATTTAGCTTTGTCGAGGATATCCTTTCTTTGTCTCTCTTCTCCCTCCCTCTCTCATACACAGCAGCCTACCTCAGCCTCTCCTCTTCTTGCCTCCTCTCCCATAATGCCATAGAGAGTTGACCCCTCTCTCACCCTTTGGTTCTGGCTATGAGCTCAGCCTTCGCCGCCCAGTCAGACCTGTCCTGCTGAATGCCTTGTGACAGGTTGTTTGTGAAACCCTTGTGTTCTGTTTGTTCCCCCTCTCCATCCTCCTCTCCTCCCTCCCCCTCCACCATTCTCTCTGACAGAGTCTCCATTGTGGTGCTGACTGAGGGCTTGGCTTTGTTTTGCCCGCCTCATTGGAGCCTGTGTTAGCCCAAAGAGAGCTCACACCTCTGGCCTCTCTCTGAGGGTTGATCTGTTGACTTACCTGGCCATTATTTATTTTTCTCTCTCTTGTCAACTGGAGTCATGGGGGATATGTCCTGGTCTTTTGAATGGCAGTGGGTCATTGGCAGGACAGGATACTCTAATCCTACCTGAAATAGGAGAAGGGCAGTACACATTATACATAAAACTAAACAGATAGAGATATTTATCTGTCAACACTAAATGTGAACTTTGTACAAAACCCCCTAACTTTTATAATTAAACCCACAGGCATTAACCATTCAAACTTTCCGTGGCTTTGGGACTGAAGAGACTTTTACTGCTGAAGTAGGCTGCCATCCCCCACCTCAACCTAACCCTATTGTCCGGTGGCAGAGGTTACCTCACACCTCTGTGTTAGGGACCAGGTTGCCAGGGAAATCAGTCAGCTGACCTGGTCAGCCAATCACAGGCCCTAACAGGTGGAGTAACAGATCCCTATTCCTGCCGGATCTATAGTTGGACACAGGGGTGCAGAGAGACAACAGGTCAGAAGAACTTTGCACCGCCTCAACACAACTCACCACTGGACCCTTCCTACGAGGACAAGCCTCCTGGACTTCCCAACCGTATGTTAGTACGTCACTGACCATACAACCACTATACACTATCACTACTACTAGTCTCCTCTTCCTGTTTGTCGTGTGTGAAAATAAAGTGTGACTTGTATCCCTGTCTCCTACTGGAGATTTCCGTCCTCTAGCTGTGGCGCTGGGACAGTTAACCGGCACCTCTTTCGGAGACCACCACATGCTGGTGCTCTTTTTCAAACTTTGACATTCCTATTGAAATGTTAATCTTCCTGTTCTGTTTTACTTTGCAAAGTCTGTTGTGAACTGCAGAGGGCATACTTTAAGAGGCTCTGTGGTACCTCATTGGGTTATTGATGCAGTAGTGTCAAATATAGTGCACTATAAAGATAGGCTAAAACTGCTTCTCCAATAGTAATACCAGATCACACTTGTAGGCGATGTAATGGTGACATTGGCTAGCTTAGCTAATCTGTAGAAACAGACCATGGGGCCCGACGGTTGTCTCACGCCAAACTGTGCATGTGCAGTCCGTCGAATCGAAGGCACTCCTTTGATATAAAATCGTTTTTGATGAAAATTAAAACGTGTCAGTCTGTCACTTTGATGAGGTTGAAGTAATAACATGTTCAACTACTGAGGACATTGGCTCGAATTTAAGTGGTACCTTTAGATTTAAAAATTTTTAACAACTAAGGCAGAATTTTTCACTTCTCTCATTGACTTCTCAAACTCCAAACCCTTGCCTGGTCTGTTTGGTCTGTTTCTCAAGTGTTCTCGGAAGTCTCACGGTGTTGCGCCTCTGGGTTTAGAACCTCTGTGTTAGTGCTGTGCTGAGCAAAACATGGCTAGCCTTGTGTAGCCCCCCCCCCCCCCCCCCCCCCCCCCCCTCGACTTGGGAGCATGGCTAATTTACAAGTGGGGGCAATGCCAACATACTCTCGGAGGAGGGCCTGTTTTAACACCTCCAAATGCTGTAATGCATCCCAGTTGACCTGATTTATAAAAGCATGCTCCCTCTTTACCCTCCGCCTCCCCCTTCGACGTGATGCGAGGCCGGGGTGTAACCAAAGCCCCTATCTGCATAGAGCCTCCACGGCAACCACACAGCTCAATGTTAATAGTTGCATCGTGAGAAGAAATCAATAAACCTATAAAGAGTGATATCACCGTGTCTCTACTCCCTCAGAGAGGCCTGTTTATGAGGAGCCTTTCTCCTTGCTGGTTGGTGTTTGGCTGGTTGGTGGTGTTAAGGGGCTGTTGAAAGGTCATTGAGATATGATTTTGATCCAGGTCTGGGATTCCTTCCTGCCCACTGGTGGGAGCAGAGAAGAGGGAATAGGAGCGGATGTCAGTGGATCTTGCTCTCTCTCTCTGCCTGCTGGTGTGTAGGCTTGTCCTATGGATGGTATGCATCCATTGTCATGTTAGTGAGGCATCATTAAAAGCCACATCGATGTACAGCCGCTAAGATCCCACGGATTCCCAGGAGTAGAGTATGAGTAATGTTCCTGATGAAAAATAGGAAATATTAACAGACTGACTTTCCTCTCCATGGCACAAATTCCCTCCCCATAATATTGATATATGCACAGCACGGGTCCCTAGCATGGAGGAGCTACATTGGGACATCGTTGTGCTGACAAACTGCCTACACAATAGATAATTTTTTATGTACCCACCCGTGCAGAGCACAAATATTATGACTGTTAGTACATTAATTAACTCGCTGGCCTGGGGGTCTAGCGCCCGGCCAAGGTTAAGAGCTTATTTAATCATTGATCGATACAGTTTTGCAGTATTTTTCAACCTGCACTGGAGGAAGTTGGCTCTTTACTGTCTAACGCATGTCAGGATGATATAGAAGTTCACCGGCGACAAATATATAGAGATTATCAAGGGGAAATGTGCTAAAAGAGTCAATATTAAAGGTCCAATGCATTCAAAAATGTGATTTCCTGTTTTATATGCACCCCCTAGTGCCCTCAGAAAAGCCTCAATTCGTCGGGGAATTGACTCCACAAGGTGTCGAAAGCGTTCCACAAGGATGCTGGCCCATGTTGACGCCAATGCTTCCCACAGTTGTGTCAAGTTGGCTGGTTGTCTTTTGGGTAGTGGACCATTCTTGATACACACAGGAAACTGTTGAGCGTGAAAAGAAGCAAGCAGCGTTGCAGTTCTTGGCACACTCAAACACCCCGTTCAAAGGCACTTAAATATTTTGTCTTGCCCATTCACCCTCTGAATGGCACACATACACAATCCATGTCTCAATTGTCTCAAGGCTTAAAAATCTGTCTTTAACCTGTCTCCTCTCCTTCATCTACACTGATTGAAGTGGATTTAACAAGTGACAATAAGAGATCATAGTTTTCACCTTGTCAGTCTATTTCATGGAAAGAGCAGAGGTTCCTAATGTTTTGTACACTCAGTGTATATTTCCACACTATGAAGTTGTGAAATTGTGAAATTTATGATAGTCCCCTTTTAGCGTAAAAGCTAAAGGCCTGAAATTTCTGCCTGTTTTGGTGGGACGGAGTTTTGGCCTTGCATGGTGACATCACCATGCGGTAAATTAGTTAACAGACCAATAAGAGAGTTCCTAACCTCTCTGCCAGGTATTTCTAGGTATGAAAAATAAAATCAACATACTGTATGTACAGTGATTGCCTACTTTATTATGTGCGATGAGCATACAATCCATCTGTATATATTTAGCCTCGGTAGTGGTTTAAGTATTGGTCACCAATGGTCAGCATTGGGAACAAGAACATAGAACCGTGCTTGTTTCACGCACCCCAAACCTACAAACCCTCCAGAATACGCAACAACGTTATAGTTCCAATAAGATCCAAGTAATGATGTCCAACCCCGTCTGTCCTTTATACCTGACTTTTCCCGTTTTACACCACAACACTCTAGTCTAGTATTGAACCTCGTCAGGAGGGGGCTGAGGTAAGGTGGGGCCTGAGTGGAGATCAAAGCCAAGCCACTCTCCACTCCGGCAGCAGCACACCTTTAGGCGTCCTTGTTTGTAGTGCTCGAGGTGGCAAGCCCAAAAAACACACCTTCAAACTTGGGGCTGATAAATTCCCCTCAGATCTCTGTAATCCGCCTGGATTGTGTTTGACAGGACAGGGATTCTCCCGCTGTTCCTAGCCCCCACTCGTTCCGGAGTGTCAGCCAACAAGGGGTGGCTAGCCCACACGGCCCTTCCTCCAGCTAAGCAGCTTTGGACGATTCATTTGGTTCAGCCACCCTCAAACCTGCTTAATCATGTCTGGTAATTGTCTCTCCACAAAGCCTCCACCATCTAGATCTGGTGTCACCAATCAAATTGTCATCAGTTTCCAGATGTTGTTCAATGTGATGATTTTTTAGAAACTATCTACAGTAAGCTATACACAAGGTTTGTTGAGAAAGGACCATTCAGCCAGTCTTGAGCATGTGTTTGATATGCTTGATTGTGTACAATATTTTAATGCAGTTATATAGGTGTACATTTACTGTGTCACTCAATGAGGTGGGCCTCAGGAAAACAAAATGCTGTAGTTTAATATTGGTTAGTGTTATTGTGAGGATTATGGTGCTTGGGTTTACTTATTTGTACTGTTCAAGACCCTAGGGGAGAGTCTCACAAAAGATTCTCTCCAACTCCGTAGTTTGCCATATTATCACTGCAACACAACAATTCTCAGATATTAAAATAATGCTTTAATATTTTCCGATTTGTGTAAGACATTGTTTTTACCAGAAAAGACATCACCTATATAAGTTTGATGTATCACTCAAGGGTTGTCAGGGAGAAGTGACGCACACAAACACACAAACGTACACACAATGAACGACTGTACTGGAGGGAGATCTGCTGGATAAGGCAGCAGCCTCTCTTATCGATACTGGCCTGGCTCAGTTTTAGACTCCCTGGGTCTCGGTGGGCCAATTGACCAGTCTCTCTCCCCTCCCCACCCTGCTCCTTCTCCCAGCCACCCACCCTCCTCCCCCGGCCCTGCCAGCCTAGCCACACAACACTAAGACAGGTTAAACAGTTAAATGCCAGCAAATCCTGCACTGCCCTGTGGGAAATTTGCCTCTAATCCCGAACTTATAGACACACAATCAAAGCCAAAAAGCCGGAGCAACAAATCTGATCCTCCCCCAAACAATCTGCGGCTGGCCTCCTGGGACTGAGGGCTGAGGAGGGAGAAGCTCCTTGGACAAGGCTGAGATGGATAAATACCTAAATGATGAGACAGTCTGGGGATGTGGGAGCAGTGTCTGGCTATGGCCGTTCACCTCCAATTTGGCATCCGCACAATGAAAGGCAATTGGGCAGAAGCCCCCACACAGCAGCCAGTCCTTATTATTATACGCTGAAGTGTGGCTTGGCCAATGATTAATGACAGTGTCAGTGCAAAAACAAAGAGCAGCGCAAGTTCTCTCCCGTCCACCTGCTCCTAGGAGCCGATTTGAAGGGAATGGAAAAGGGTGCAAGCAAGCAGCACACCACGGACTGTTAACAGAACACGGAGAGAGAAAGAGAGGGGCAGAGCAAGGAAAAAAGAGAGAGGGAGAGATTGACCAGAAAGAGAGGTGAGAAGCTGAAATCCCGAGGACTTTTTATTATGTGCCTACTGCCTACAACAAACTTACTGGTATGAATGTATATAGTACATATAAATGCATTGCTAATTTTATCATTACATGCAGATTTTTATACAAAGAAATGCATTTTAATTTACATATTTATAATCTCTGTAGATCTATTTGTTGTGCATGTATAGGATACACGAAGCAGCCCCCCACCACTTGCAGGTAAGTGTAGTCAGAGGTGTTAAAGTGCAGGAGGCCTGGCTGTGTGATTGATTTGACATACATAGTGGACTTTCATAGTGTCTGTGTTTGTTAAGTCCAGGCCCAAGGTCCCCTGCTGTATTGGTGTTGACATGTATGGGATGGTGTCGGAGGGGGCCCCACAGTCCTCACTAATTAGGGGGAGGAGGCAGAGAGAGGAGAAGAGCAGCCAGACATTTCCATCCAGTGGTCAGCTGCTGTACTGCAGAATGGAGTTTCAGTTCTTTGATTACCTTCCATATTCATATGGTTAACTGGTTGGTGAATGGGTTGTTGTTGCAGAGGTTTGAATTGACTTTATAATTGACTCTTTTTTATATATATCATAACTTTTAACTGTAGCCATGGGAAGCCCCTCAGCTCTAATCTACTACTTAATTGAATCTACTAAATTGAAATCAAGTAAATCTTCCAAACACTACATCAACACAGAGACACGGAACACACACCGCTTCACACACAACATACAGTGCATATCACATGCATTTTCCCCAATAGCATGTGTCTGTGTGCGAGTGTTAGCCATGTCCATACAGCGCCTGTCCCCAAAAATCAGGTCAATGTGTGACATGGAATCAAGGGCGCCGCTTTGATGGAGAGGGGATGTTGGTTGGAGAGCCTGGCTGACCTAGATAATGCCATGGTTACATGTTACCGTACTGTGTTTTATTTATGCACACTACTCAGCCCTGAGTCTTAGGAACCAGTCCACGCTTACCCACTTATCTGTGTATGCAGCGATACCGTGAGATCAGCAACATGCCCTGCACATAGGTAACTGGCCCCCATGGCAGGCTGATCGGGAACCATACTTATATATTTGCATCAAAAATATGTGACGTTAGCTGTGTTGTCTTGTGACATATAGATGGGACATGTCACTCTGATTGGAGGAAAATACTCCTTTACGTTCTGAGGTAGAACATCATAGCATCAGGATTGGATATTATAAACTTGGTAGTTCGAGCCCTGAAAGCTGATTGGGTGATAGCCGTGGTAAACCACAGGTATGATAAAACAAATTTTTTACTACTCTAATTACGTTGGTAACCAGTTTATAATTTTTGCTATACAGCACTGAAATACATGCAAGTAGAAACTCAGTTGATTTTAAGCCTCTAGTTGATCATTTGTATGTATTGTGTATCTCTACTGTTGTCCTCTGAGCTCCAGAGGACATTTCAGAGATACTGTATGTGCATCTTGGCGGAGATTTGGAGACCCAGGCAGAAAGCCACTCCATTAAAACCAGGAAATGAAACTGCACCACCCTTGGCTCCACTAATAAAGGCCCCTCAACTTCCCAAAGAGGCCCTCGCCTCTCTGCCTGAATATAATCAACCTCTGCTATCCTACCCCACTCCACAATTCCTCTCAAATGAATTATTTTCGAGGACACCCTCTAAAAAAGTGTTAGATTAGATGGAGGAAAGTATAAGTCTAAGAGGGGCTTCCTTATCTTCGCTCCATCGGCGGCACTGATCTGAAAGCATAGGAAAGAAATATGGAAGATGAATATAAAAGTATTTTTTAAGACTAGCAACATAATTTCAGGAAAGCATACAAGGAGAGGAAATCACTTTAGACTTTCCTGCATGCAGAGGGGCCTATCTTTGACTTTGTGGCAGAATTATGCTCTGGGAGGTTTTGACTGGGGTCTGCAATGTATGTAAGCATGGAGCCCACTGATAGAAGGGGTCAAAGGTCAGCCATATGGTTGCAATGGCCTTCAGAAACGCGTCCAGTTCCGACAGGCTCAAGTGTGAGCGAGCGGGGCAGATACACGCGTGTAGGAAATGTTCATCTCACATTCAGACGTGCCTTGGAGGCCCTTGAGACAATCACAGCGTGTTCCAAAACAGACCTCTCTCATTCCAACGGTGGGCACAGACAGCCGTCCCTAACATTTGCTCGTCACCATGCTATAGGATGCAAGCTATATGCATCTGATATGTACACGGTGTCTATACAAGGCTGTGGATTATTCTAACCCATTAGGACCTGTCAAGAAGGCTCGGCGTGACCAAGACGATATTCAACAAGAAGTTATAAAAGTCTCCATTAGGCTGCTTTTCCCAAACAAATAAAAAATACAGTATTTAAAACAGATGATCCTCTTTAGGTGTCAAATGCTGTATCTTCATTATCATACAACCAACCGCCTGTTGATATTTCTGGAACTCATGACAAATTGATGCTCTATTTTGTTCATCTAATCTTGTAAAAGTGTCTAGTCTGGTAAAACTGTATTTTTCAGTTGTGGATGAGCCAGGAACGTTTCCCAGTGTAATCTGTAGAGAAAACAGTGGTACCTTAATGAGAAGCCATAGCCTACTCTCACAGAAACCCTTGTCTGTAGCACAGCACCACACAGCACCACACAGCATCACACAGCACAGCACAGCACAGCATGCTCCTCACAAATGTAGACTGTCTTTATGGGATTGCAGGGGCCTCTTTGAAGTGTGTAGTGGTGGCTGCTTCCTTTGTGTGTAACAACCCCGAAAAATCTAAACCCCAACCAAACCACCCATCAGAATACCTGAAAGAGAATAATATCAAATGCCATATATATATGTTGCTTTAAACATCTCCCCCTTTTCTCCGATATTATGCATGTCTTCTGTGTAGCATGGTGGTTTTGCGTCTGGAGAGATCTTTTAATGAAAACTGGGAGGGGGGTACAGAAAGAGCGAAAGAGGCGCGCTAAAATCCTCTAACGCTCTCAAACGAAGAACCTAGAGACAAAACATGAATTCCGCCTGGTGTCTTCCCTTGTAGTGCCACGCGCAGACAAGTACGAGTTTAGCAGGGCTGCTGCTCTCAGGCGAAGGGTCCGGTGGGATGTGTAGATATGTGTTTATTAGAAGAGAAAGCTCCTCTTTTCATGTGGCACTTTCTTTTCACTCCTCCTCCTTCCTGTTGTTGAAGGTGAGGTACAGAGTTCAGAGAGCAACATGAGCTCTGTGTCACTCACAGGATTATGGAATACGCAGAACTCAGATTTCACCTGGGTTATATTATATTCATTTTACCAGTGAGAGAGCAGAATGGATGTTTCATATAAAATCTTGCCGGAAGGTTAAAAGTTGTAAATTGTATGATAGATATCTGGTGCATATATTATCCTCCCCCTATGATACTGACAACCGCTGGTTGCAGAATTTGTTTGATTTTGATACTTTTTCAAATATCCATCCCCATAGATTCGATCAATTAAGAGAAGGGTTGTCAGAAATAGTTTTCTGTCATATTTAATAGTGATGAATAGTATCAGCTTTACAGTACATTTGGTACAACCAAAATATGAATTTTAAGCCTCTGGCCTGTCCAATGGCAACCTCTAGTGGATGTTTGGCATTACTGCTTTACCCTGAAAGTTTGTTGTTCTGTAAGTCCTCTGTAAAATGAGACAAAGTGCATATTTTCTGCATTAATATAAATAATAACACATGAGCTAATAAGAGATAATTGTACGACATTATACTTTATGATACAATGTCTGCTAGTAAGGAAAGAGAAATACTGCCTTATACTGTCATTAGAACACAAGAGAGAAGGACAGGAAAGTGTAGAAGAAATGCAGCAAGAGAGAAGCAACACATACAAAATGAAAAGAGATGATGGAGAGAGAGAAAGAGAGAGAGATCTTTTCCATATCAAAGATGCGAAGAGGGGAAACGATTCAAAGTACATGACATTGAGGCCCAGCCCAGACAGCGTGAGATATACCAACACTAAAAGACAGAGTCGCCGTGGCGTTCAAGAGAGCAACAACCTCAGCGTTTATCTTCTCTCCACAGGACTGGGGCATGGAAACAGAGGGGTGTTAGAACACTATGAGTCACATATCAAAGTCAAATCAGAGAAACACAGCCAGTACTTAACACTTCCAGCTGCACCTCTATAAATAGGCCTCTCGCTTCGGTTCATTCCTTTTTCTGTCTTCCTGCTGAATGGCAACGATTGTCTTCAACCTGCCTGCGAGTTGCTACAGGCCCTCCCAAATACAGAGAGAAAACAAAGTTCACAGTATACATCAGCCAGGTTCAGATCATTCAGAGCATTAATCAATCACCAAGGTTAAACTGTTAACATTCAGATATGTTATGCAAACGTTCAGTGTCTGTATGGGCGATGCCTACAGGTGTGTGTGTCTTGGAACAGCGAGCTGAGCTCTCATTAGTACCCATATTATCGGAGTGGTGTGTTAAATGACGAGGACACACATTCCTTCTATCTATCCTAACAGGATGAAAAGATCAATGTTGAAAGGAGAGACGGTGACAGTGAAACCTTGAGGAGACACCACTGAGAGCGAAGAAATAGCTTATGACTAAGCCAAGAAGTTCATCAACATATTAATCAAATCAAATGTTAATTTGTCACAGGCGCCAAGTACAACCTCACAGTGAAATGCTTACTTCGAAGCCCTTAACCAACAATTTTTTTGAAAAAGACCTTTAAAAACGTAAGAAATAAAAGTAAAAAATAATTAAAGAGCAGCAGTAAAATAACAATAGCGAGGCTATATATGGGGGGCACCGGTACAGAGGCAATGCACTGGGGTACCGGCCAGTCGAGGCAATATGTACATGTAGGTAGAGCTATTAAAGTGACTATGCATAGATAACAACAGAGAGTAGCAGCAGCGTAGAAGAGGGGGGATCAATGCAAATAGTCTGTGGTAACCATTTGATTAGATGTTCAGGTGTCTTATGGCTTGGGGGTAGAAGCTGTTTAGAAGCCTCTTGGCCCTAGACTTGGTGCTCCGGTGCCACTTGCTGTGCGGTAGCAGAGAGAACAGTCTATGACTAGGGTGGCTGGAGTCTTTGACAATTTTTAGGGCCACTGGTTTCAGGTATAGAGGTCCTGGATGGTAGGAAGCTTGGCCCCGGTGATGTACTGGGCCGTACTACGGCACTACCCTCTGTAGTACCTTGTGGTCGGATGCCGAGCAGTTGCCATACCAGGCAGTGATGCAACCTGTCAGGATGCTCTCGATGGTGCAGCTGAAGAACCTTTTGAGAATCTTAGGACCAATGCCAAATATTTTCAGTCTCCTGAGGGGTAATAGATTTTTTCAAGCCCTCTTCACGACTGTCTTGGTGTGTTTGGACCATGTTAGTTTGTTGGGGATGTGGACGCCAAGGAACTTCAAGCTCTCAACCGGCTCCACTACAGCCCCGTGGATGAGAATGGGGTGTGCTCGGTTTCCTGTAGTCCACAATCATCACCTTCGTCTTTGATCACGTTGAGAGAGAGGTTGTTGTCCTTGCACCACACGGTCAGCGGTCAGGCCAGATAACAATCAGTGGTATCCTCCTCACACAGTAGGGTATACCTGGCTTTAGCTAAATCTGAACGCAGTGTCAATTATGTGTCGACTGTCAAAACGTATCTAGTTCTGAGTCATAGAAGAGATATGGTTTTGGAAGCAGTTTGACTTAACTTTGTGGTTAATGTT
The DNA here is from genome assembly GCF_013265735.2 of Oncorhynchus mykiss. Lineage (NCBI taxonomy): Eukaryota > Metazoa > Chordata > Actinopteri > Salmoniformes > Salmonidae > Oncorhynchus > Oncorhynchus mykiss. The sequence goes on from NC_048589.1 coordinate 26,387,286, forward strand.
GGAATTTAGCCAACCTGCTTGAACTCAACCAGAGTTTAAAGTCAGGAGCTCAGTGCTCTAAGGGCTCAATTCAGACTTGAAATAAATTGATTTAACGCACTTAAGTCCAGAAAACATGGATTTAAGTTGTTTTCTTTTTTTTACCTAAGGCCATGTTAACTCTACTTACCTCAAGTATGAATAGGACTTCAATACAGTGCACAAAATATTAATGCAACAATATTAATGTAACAATTTCAAAGATTTTACTGAGTAAAGGTTCAAAATGGAAACGTCCTCTCACTGTCAACTGCGTTTATTTTCAGCAAACTTAACATGTGTAAATATTTGTATGAACATAACAAGATTCAACAACTGAAACATAAACTGAACAAGTTCCACAGACATGTGACTAACAGAAATGGAATAATGTGTCCCTGAACAAAGGGGGGGGGGGTCCAAATCAAAAGTAACAGTCAGTATCTGGTGTGGCCACCAAGTGCATTAAGTACTGTAGTGCATCTCTACTGTAGAGATGTAGAGATTCTCTATATGGTCAATAGAATGTTGTCAAATTCTGTAAAATGTCTCTAACTTATTCCTCAAGCAGTAAGTGATTTTATCCTGTGGGATACATCTATTAACTTCTGATAGCCACATTGCAACTGGCAGGTGGGAATCCGATTTCCATTTCAAAGCAATGCATTTCTTGGCAATCGCTAGCAATATTTCTGTTAGCTTTATAGTACAGCTTTGCCTAAGATTGGTGTTAGTAAAGTTGCCCAGTAGACAGACCTCCGGGTCTAAAGGAAATGCAACCCCGTGAATTGAGGATATGGTATCACATACCCCCTGCCAGAAACCGTGTCGTTTTGAACACTGCCAAGTGGAATGGAGGAATGTTCCTTCATCTGAGCCACATCTAAAACATACGGAGGAGATATCAGGGTTGAACTTGTGCAGTCTAGATGGGGTGATATAGAGCTGATGGAGGAAATTAAACTGGATCAGTCTGTATCTGGAGTTCAATGTGGATGTAACACCATCCCTCCTGCATAGGTCACTCCATAGAACCTCAAGATTAATACCCAGAACTTGTTCCCATCTAAGTCGGGGTTTATCTTGCTCAGGCAGTGTTAGTGTTAGAGCATTGTAAACACAGGAAATGGTCTTGAACAGTGGTTGGTCTGCGTGGTAGAGTTGTTCAATAGGTGGCATGGATTCAGACCCTTTCTACGAGTCAAGGTATAACATTCCATTGTCCCTTGAGAGTCACCCTAAAAAGTTTCATAGTTGTAGGTAGCTAAAGAAGTCCCTGTTAGGCAAGTGGTATTTCTGTTTCAGCTGATCAAAAGACACAAGAACTCCCTCCTCATAACAATGTTCCAGAAGAGTGATACCCTTATCAGACCATGGTCTAAAGTTACTATTCTGGAAAAACATAGGAATTAATCTATTGTTCCATAAAGGGGTTTTAGGGGAAAAAAATCCCTCTCGTCTGAACAGCTCATGCATTTTACACCATGCCAGGACAGAATGTATGATTAAAGGGTTGTCTGTGATGGTTTTTATAGATTTTCTGTCCCATTTGTTTCGACCCAGTAGAGTGAGAGGCATGTCCATCCGCTTACACAGGTCACCCTCCACCTTTTGCAACAAGCTGGCCAGATTGAGTTTATAGAGGTGCTTCAGGTTACCTTCCACCATTATGCCCAAATATGGGAAGCCCATAGGCGAACATCTAAAAGGAAACTTGTGCTTGATGGCATGGTGGTCAAAGACAAACAACGGTAAGATTTCACTTTTATCAAAATTGACCTTATATCCAGAGCAATAACTGTCACACTGTAGTCGGATCTGAAAGTGAGAGAGGGAATGTTCTTGGTTTGTTAGAAATAAGATAAGGTTGTCCGCAAAGAGTGATAACTTATGGGTATGGGGGCCCACCTCAAAGCCATGTATGTCAGGGCACATTCTAATAGCCTCAGCCAACGAGGGCAAAGAGGTGGGGGCTAATTGGGCAACCTTGTCTGTTCCCCCTATAGAGAGGGAAAGAGGAGGAAGTAATCCCATTGGTAACAATCCTAGCTTTAGGAGATTTGTAGAGTGATTTTATCAAATTTACAAACACGGTACCTAAACCAAACTTTTCCAAGACATGAAAGAGGTATGGTCATTCAACCCTATCAAAGACCTTTTCAGCGTTGGGGGAGACTGTGACACTAGGTATTTTGTTTTTGTTAGCAAGGTGAATTATATCAAAGAACCTTCTGAGATTATTGGAGGACAATCTATTAATTATGAAGCCAGTCTGATCTGGTTAGACCAACAGGGGAAGACATGACTCCTGTCTCTTAGATAGCATCTTGGTGACCAGTTTACAATATGTGTTAAGGAGAGAGATTGGTCTATAGGAGGCGCACTTTAGGGGGGTTTTCCCTTTCTTGTGAATTACAGTAATCACTGCTTGAGAGAAAGACTCTGGAAAGCAGTTGTCCTCCCCAGCTTTTTTAAGTACCTACATAAGGTAGGGGACCAACAGCTCCCTAAATTATTTTTAGAACTCTGGAGGGAAGCCATCCTCCCCAGGAGAATCATTAGAAGGTAAGGATTTAATGGCCTCCAACAATTCAGGAACTGAGAACTGTTCACGCAGGCGCTCTCTGTCTTCCTCTGACAGGCAGGGAGGTTGAGAGAGGAGAGAAAGGAGTCGATCTCTGATAGATGATCGCTTGATTGGGAAGTGTAGAGGTCTTCGTAGTATTTCTTAAAAGTATCATTAATATCAGTAGGGTCAAAAGATATCTCATTAGTAAGAGTTTCTATAGCATTAATTGTCCTCTACTTTCCTCTGCTTTCAGTTGCCATATGTCAATACTTTGTGTGCTTTCTCTCCAAGCTTGTAATAAACGCTGTTTTGATTTAGGGATGGCCCTCTCATCTTGATATGTGTTCAGAGTTTTATATTATATTTTTTATTTACCAAAAGCCTGTGTAGATCTTTAGTCGGGCCTCTTTGGTAGGTTCTCTTTAGCTCAGAGATGTCAGATTCAAGGACATTCAGTTCCGCACCGTGTTTTCTCTTCAACCCTTTAGTATAGGAAATGATCGGTCCCCTCAGATAGGCTTTCAATGTGTCCCAAAGAATGAAACTGTCAGGAGCGGAGGGTTTGTTTGTCAAAGTAAAAATATTGATCTGCTCTTTGATGAATGCACAAAATTCAGGTTGCTTCAGGAGAGCAGAATCTAGTCTCCATCTATATGCTCCATTTACCTTGGTAGGAATGAAGATTGATAATACCAGAGGAGAATGGTCACCAAGCAATCTGGGGAGATACTCGATATCTAACACTCTATGAAACAGTTGGGTCGATAGTAAAAAGTTATCTATGCGTGTGTGTGTGTGTTGTGTGGTTGAGAATAAAAAGAGTAGTCTCTATACTGTGGGTGCAACTGTCTCCAGATGTCTAGCAAATTAAGATCTTTCATGAATGACATGTTGAGCTTGCCGGCATTGGTAAGAAGTGAGGGTTTAATCAGAGGACCTATCACGAACTGTATCTAAACAAACATTAAAATCTCCTCCAGCCAGTAGCCATCCTGGTGGTGCTTGAGCAGCCTGAAGGAAGACATTCTGAATAAACATATGGTCACCAAAGTTAGGAACATAAATATTCAATAGGGTCCAAGACTCTGAAAACATATGCCCCTTCACCAAATCAAATCAAATCAAATTTTATTTGTCACATACACATGGTTAGCAGATGTTAATGCGAGTGTAGCGAAATGCTTGTGCATCTAGTTCCGACAATGCAGTAATAACCAACAAGTAATCTAACTAACAATACCAAAGCTACTGTCTTATACACAGTGTAAGGGGATAAAGAATATGTACATAAGGATATATGAATGAGTGATGGTACAGAGCAGCATAGGCAGGATACAGTAGATGGTATCGAGTGCAGTATATACATGAGGTGAATATGTAAACAAAGTGGCATAGTTAAAGTGGCTAGTGATACATGTATTACATAAGGATGCAGTCGATGATATAGAGTACAGTATATACGTATGCATATGAGATGAATAATGTAGGGTAAGTAACATTATATAAGGTAGCATTGTTTAAAGTGGCTAGTGATATATTTACATAATTTCCCATCAATTCCCATTATTAAAGTGGCTGGAGTTGAGTCAGTGTCAGTGTCAGTGTGTTGGCAGCAGCCACTCAATGTTAGTGGTGACTGTTTAACAGTCTGATGGCCTTGAGATAGAAGCTGTTTTTCAGTCTCTCGGTCCCAGCTTTGATGCACCTGTACTGACCTCGCCTTCTGGATGATAGCGGGGTGAACAGGCAGTGGCTCGGGTGGTTGATGTCCTTGATGATCTTTATGGCCTTCCTGTAACATCGGGTGGTGTAGGTGTCCTGGAGGGCAGGTAGTTTGCCCCCGGTGATGCGTTGTGCAGACCTCACTACCCTCTGGAGAGCCTTACGGTTGTGGGCGGAGCAGTTGCCGTACCAGGCAGTGATACAGCCCGCCAGGATGCTCTCGATTGTGCATCTGTAGAAGTTTGTGAGTGCTTTTGGTGACAAACCGAATTTCTTCAGCCTCCTGAGGTTGAAGAGGCGCTGCTGCGCCTTCTTCACGATGCTGTCTGTGTGAGTGGACCAATTCAGTTTGTCTGTGATGTGTATGCCGAGGAACTTAAAACTTGCTACCCTCTCCACTACTGTTCCATCGATGTGGATAGGGGGGTGTTCCCTCTGCTGTTTCCTGAAGTCCACAATCATCTCCTTGGTTTTGTTGACGTTGAGTGTGAGGTTATTTTCCTGACACCACACTCCGAGGGCCCTCACCTCCTCCCTGTAGGCCGTCTCGTCGTTGTTGGTAATCAAGCCTACCACTGTTGTGTCGTCCGCAAACTTGATGATTGAGTTGGAGGCGTGCGTGGCCACGCAGTCGTGGGTGAACAGGGAGTACAGGAGAGGGCTCAGAACGCACCCTTGTGGGGCCCCAGTGTTGAGGATCAGCGGGGTGGAGATGTTGTTGCCTACCCTCACCACCTGGGGGCGGCCCGTCAGGAAGTCCAGTACCCAGTTGCACAGGGCGGGGTCGAGACCCAGGGTCTCGAGCTTGATGACGAGCTTGGAGGGTACTATGGTGTTGAATGCTGAGCTGTAGTCGATGAACAGCATTCTCACATAGGTATTCCTCTTGTCCAGATGGGTTAGGGCAGTGTGCAGTGTGGTTGAAATTGCATCGTCTGTGGACCTATTTGGGCGGTAAGCAAATTGGAGTGGGTCTAGGGTGTCGGGTAGGGTGGAGGTGATATGGTCCTTGACTAGTCTCTCAAAGCACTTCATGATGACGGAAGTGAGTGCTACGGGGCGGTAGTCGTTTAGCTCAGTTACCTTAGCTTTCTTGGGAACAGGAACAATGGTGGCCCTCTTGAAGCATGTGGGAACAGCAGACTGGTATAGGGATTGATTGAATATGTCCGTAAACACACCGGCCAGCTGGTCTGCGCATGCTCTGAGGGCGCGGCTGGGGATGCCGTCTGGGCCTGCACCCTTGCGAGGGTTAACACGTTTAAATGTCTTACTCACCTCGGCTGCAGTGAAGGAGAGTCCGCATGTTTTCGTTGCAGGCCGTGTCAGTGGCACTGTATTGTCCTCAATGCGGGCAAAAAAGTGAATTAGTCTGCCTGGGAGCAGGACATCCTGGTCCGTGACTTGGCTGGATTTCTTCTTGTAGTCCGTGATTGACTGTAGACCCTGCCACATGCCTCTTGTGTCTGAGCCGTTGAATTGAGATTCTACTTTGTCTCTGTACTGACGCTTAGCTTGTTTGATAGCCTTGCGGAGGGAATAGCTGCACTGTTTGTATTCGGTCATGTTACCAGTCACCTTGCCCTGATTAAAAGCAGTGGTTCGCGCTTTCAGTTTCACGCGAATTCTGCCATCAATCCACGGTTTCTGGTTAGGGAATGTTTTAATCGTTGCTATGGGAACGACATCTTCAACGCACGTTCTAATGAACTCGCACACCGAATCAGCGTATTCGTCAATATTGTTATCTGACGCAATACAAAACATGTCCCAGTCCACGTGATGGAAGCAGTCTTGGAGTGTGGAGTCAGCTTGGTCGGACCAGCGTTGGACAGACCTCAGCGTGGGAGCCTCTTGTTTTAGTTTCTGTCTGTAGGCAGGGATCAACTAAATGGAGTCGTGGTCAGATTTTCCGAAAGGAGGGCGGGGCAGGGCCTTATATGCGTCGCGGAAGTTAGAGTAACAATGATCCAAGGTTTTTCCACCCCTGGTTGCGCCATCGATATGCTGATAAAATTTAGGGAGTCTTGTTTTCAGATTAGCTTTGTTAAAATCCCCAGCTACAATGAATGCAGCCTCCGGATAAATTGATTCCAGTTTGCAAAGAGTCAAATAAAGTTTGTTTAGAGCCATCGATGTGTCTGCTTGGGGGGGGATATATACGGCTGTGATTATAATCGAAGAGAATTCTCTTGGTAGATAATGCGGTCTACATTTGATTGTGAGAAATTCTAAATCAGGTGAACAAAAGGATTTGAGTTCCTGTATGTTTCTTTCATCACACCATGTCTCGTTAGCCATAAGGCATACGCCCCCGCCCCTCTTCTTACCAGAAAGATGTTTGTTTCTGTCAGCGCGATGCGTGGAGAAACCCGCTGGCTATTGACTAAACAAAAATATACTCTCTTGTAAATGTAATAGAACCCATCCCGGGGAAAAAAACGGTTAGTTGAAAATGTACAAATCAATTATAGCGACCGGATAGCAGGGTAAACAAATCCAAATTCCAAGAAGATATCAGCAGTTCAGTCCCAGGACAGCATGGATAAGAAACAACAAACAAACTGCATCTTATCCACCAGAGAGACCATCCTGGTTCAGATGCGGTTCAGTTCTTTGAGAAAAGTGAACACTTCTCCCGGTGTGTTTAAGAGATGGCTTCGGCCTTTGTACTGAACTTTCATCCGCGCAGGGTGGATGAGGTAGCCGGTGATGTTCTTCTCCTTCAGTGCTTTGGCGACAGGTCTGAACTGTTTGGGACGTCTGGCGAGAACCGCACTCATATCCGGGAAAAGGCTGACCCTCTTGGCATTGATGGTGATGTCCCCCTTTTGCTCTTGCGAATTGCAGTACCTTCTCTCTGTCCTGGAAACTGAGGAACCTGATCAGGACGGCCTGTGGGGGCTCATCTGGCCAGGGTTTTGGTGCTGATGTTCTGTGGGGGCGTTCAATTTCCAAAGGCTTGGTGAAGTTGATTATGCCTAGGACCTCCGGGATCCATTGAGTGAAGAAACGGACCGGGTCACGACCCTCGCTGTCCTCTTTCAATCCCATCACATGGATATTACTACGTCTGCTCTGGTTCTCCATCTGATCTGCCTTGTTTTTGAGATAGGCATTGTCCTTCTGCAGTTGTATCGGAACCTGGTCATGTTGAGTGATGGTATCTTCAACTGTGCTAATGCGCAACTCAGCCTCAGTCGTTCTCAAAAGAAGATCATTCATGGAGGATTTCAGGTCGTCAATGGAAGAATGGAGTTCAGCTGATTTCTTGTCAATTTTCAGAGAAAGACCTTTGTTACCATCCTGAATTTCCCGGAGGAGAGCAGCAAGTATGTCGGCAGGCTCGCAAGAGGCTGCCAAGAGCAACAGTCTAGAACTGTCGTCTGAGTTATAAGGGCTAATGCTAATCTTGCTGGCTGTATAGTTATCGTTATCTTGGGAATCAACAATGTTTTGGTCGTCTTTCTTGCCTCTCGGCCGTATGTCCATGGCTCTTTGGGAAGGTAAGTACTTGACAATGTATCAGCCGATGTTAGAATATTGTTTGAACGTTGTTATTTAGGTAATGATGGAATAACTTTGAAGAGCTCGGTTTGTCAATGTCTGCTCAGCTCCCCGGCACCACGTGCTCCCATGGTCATGCTGTTTAATCAGCGTCTTGATATGCCACACCTGTCAGGTGGATGGATTATCTTGGTAAAGGAGAAATGCTCGCTAACAGAGCTGTAAACAAATTCATGCACAAAATGTTGGAGAAAAAAAAGCTTTTTGTGCTTATGGAACATTTCTGCAATCTTGTATTTCAGCTCATGAAACATGGGACCAACACTTTACATGTTGCGTTTATTTTTTGTTCAGTGTAAACTAAGTCCCAAAAACAAAATTTCTCAACCGTCCAACTCATAACAGAAATTCAGAAAAAGCATAATCAAAGCACCACAGGAGTTCAAAACTGTATTAATACAAATCACCTACACAAAGAGAAAGCTTCAGTCGTGCTTATGAAAAAAATTGACTTTAGCTTAGCTTCTAAAGAGGATTGTGCTACTTAGGAATGCTGAGGCATAGAATTAACCTACATATAAAACACTATCATGTATGTGAATGGGAGGCACAACATAACACAAATAAGGTACAATGGCTTTAAATACCTAAGACATTCAGTAGCATTCCTGAATTTGATGGTTTTCTAAGGTCAGCAACAAAAATAAATCCTGTTTAATAATGAATTAGGCTATAGTCCATGCTTTTATCATCTATCCGTCTGTTTTAGAATGGATTTACCAGATGCAGAACACCTAAGAACTGTCTCTTCTATGATAATTATAGTTTGGAGTAACCACACATAGGATGCCCTTTCATTCTATTTTGCTGAAGAATCTTGTCGGAAGTTCTCTCCCAACGTGCTTTCACTTTTTAGTGATGGGGCGGTGAGTCAGAAGCAAGTGCAGGTGAAACGTTTTAATAAAACAACAAAGCCAAGAACACGACACCAACATAACATATATACACAAGAGCAATACCAACTGGTGAGTGCACCTGGGAGAGTGACATAATAAAGGGGAAGAAATTATGAAGTTAATGGAGTCCAGGTGTGAATCATAATGATTCACAGGTGCGCGTAATGATGAGAGCCAGGTGTGCGTAATGATGAATCCCAGGACCGGTGGTTAGTACTTTGGCGACGTCGTACGCCGGAGGGGAGGAGCAGGAGCAGATGTGACACACTTGACACTTGACATGTCAGCGTCCATGCGCCCGTCCCGCCACAGGAGTCGCTAGAGCGTGATGGGACAAGGACATCCAGGTCGGCCAAATCCTCCCCTAACCCGGACGATGCTGGTCCAACTGTGTGTCGCCTAATGGGTCTCCCGGTCACGGCTGGCTTCAACACAGCCCGGGATTGAACCCGGATCTGTAGTGACGCCTCAAGCGCTGCAGTGTCTTAGATCGCTGCGACACTCATGAGGCCCAAGATGCTTCTACAACTTGATTGGAGTCCACCTGTAGGAAATTCAATTGATAGGACATGATTTGGAAAGGCACAAATCAAATCAATTCAAAGTTTATTTGTCACGTGCGCCGAATACAACAGTAGACCTTACAGTGAAATGCTTACTAACAGGCTCTAACCAATAGTGCAAAAAAGGTGTTAGGTGAACAATAGGTAAGTAAAGAAATAAAACAACAGGCTATATACAGAAGTGAGGCTATAAAAGTAGTGAGGCTACATACAGACACCGGTTAGTCAGGCTAATTGAGGTAGTATGTAGGTAGTATGTACATGTAGATATGGTTAAAGTGACTATGAGAGTATCAGTAGCATAAAAGTGGGGTTGGTGGGTGGTGGGTGGCGGGACACAATGCAGATAGCCCGGTTAGCCAATGTGCGGGAGCACTGGTTGGTCGGCCCAATTGGGGTAGTATGTACAGTGAGGGAAAAAAGTATTTGATCCCCTGCTGATTTTGTACGTTTGCCAAATGACAAAGAAATAATGTCCAAAAATGTATTGTGCTAGAGGTTTCATGATGCTTGTACCTAAACCAGTGCTTGACTTAACAAACTAAAGTTTTGGTAAGTCGGTTAGAACATCTACTTCGTGCATGACACAAGTAATTTTTCCAACAATTGTTTACAGACAGATTATTTCACTTATACTTCACTGTATCACAATTCCAGGGGGTCAGAAGTTTACATACACTAAGTTGACTGTGCCTTTAAACAGCTTGGAAAAGTTCAGAAAAATATGTCATGGCTTTAGAAGCTTTTGATAGGCTAATTGACATCATTTTAGTCAATTGGAGGTGCACCTGTGGAGGTATTTCAAGGCCTACCTTCAAACTCAGTGCCTATTTACTTGACATCATGGGAAAATCAAAAGAAATCACCCAAGACTTCAGAAAAAAAATTGTAGACCTCCGTAAGTCTGGTTCATCCTTGGGAGCAATTTCCAAACACCTGAAGGTACCACGTTCATCTGTACAAACAATAGTACGCAAGTATAAACACCATGGGACCACGCAGCCGTCACACCGCTCAGGAAGGAGACACGTTCCGTCTCCTAGAAATTAACCTACTTTGGTGCGAAAAGTGCAAATCAATCCCAGAACAACAGCGAAGGACCCTGTGAAGATGCTGGAGGAAACAGGTACGATGGTATCTATATCCACAGTAAAACGAGTCCTATATCAACATAACCTGAAAGGCCGCTCAGCAAGGAAGAAGCCACTGCTCCAAAACCGCCAAAAATAAGAAAGACTCCGGTTTGCAATCGCACGTGGGGACAAAGATCGTACTTTTTGGAGAAATGTCCTCTGGTCTGATGAAACAAAAATAGAACAATTTGGCCATCATGACAATCGTCATGTTTGGAGAAGAATGGGGGGCATGCTCGGTCCTCCTCCTATAATCATCTCCTTAGTCTTGGTTACGTTGAGGGACAGGTTGTTATTCTGGCACCACCCGGCCAGGTCTCTGACTTCCTCCATATAGGCTGTTTCGTCGTTGTTGGTGACTGTTGTGTCGTCCGCAAACTTAATGATGGTGTTGGAGTTGTGTCTGGCCATGCAGTCGTGGGTGAACAGGGAGTACAGGAGGGGACTACGCACGTACCCCTGGGGGACTCCAGTGTTGAGGATCAGCATGGCAGATGTGTTGCTACTTACACTCACCACCTGGGGGCGGCCCTTCAGGAAGTCCAGGATCCAGTTGCAGAGGGATGTGTTTATTCCCTGGATCCTTCGCTGAGTGATGAGCTTTGAGGGCACTATGGTGTTGAACGCTGAGCTGTAGTCAATGAATAGCATTTTCACATAAGTGTTCCTTTTGTCCAGGTGGGAAAGGACAGTGTGGAGTGCAATAGAGATTGCATCATATGTGGATCTGTTTGGGCAGTATGCAAATTGGAGTGGGTCTAGGGCTACTGGGATACTGGTGTTGACGTGAGCCACTACCAGCCTTTCAAAGCACTTCATGGCTACGGACGTGAGTGCTACGGGTCTGTAGTCATTTAGGCAAGTGGCCTTTGTGTTCTAGGGCACAGGGACTATGGTGGTCTGCTTGAAACATGTTGATATTACAGACTCATTCAGGGACATGTTGAAAATGTCAGTGAAGACACCTGCCAGTTGGTCAGCATATGACCGGAGTACACGTCTCGGTAATCCGTCTGGCCCCGCAGCCCTGTGTATGTTGATCTGTGATCACACAGTCGTCCGGAACAGCTGATGCTCTGATGCATGCCTCAGTTTTGCTTGCCTCGAAGCAAGCATAGAAGTGATTTAGCTCGTCTGGTAGGCTCGTGTCACTGAGCAGCTCGCAACTGTTCTTCCCTTTGTAGTCTGTAATAGTTTGCAAGCCCTGCCACATAAGACGAGCGTCAGAGCCGGTGTAGTATGATTCAAGCTTGGACCTGTTTTAGGCGATTTGCCTTTTTGATGGTTCGTCGCAGGGCATAGCAGGATGTCTTGTAAGCTTCCGGGTTAGAGTCCCGCACCTTTAACGCGGCAGCTCTACCCTTTAGCTCCGTGCTAATGTTGCCTGTAATTCATAATAACATTGCAACAATCTGATAATTTTTCTCAAATAATGATGCAGAAAAACTAATCCATGCTTTTGTCAGTTCCAGAATAGACTACTGCAATGCTCTACTCTCCGGCTACCCGGAAAAAGCACTAAATGAACTTCAGTTAGTGCTGAACACGGCTCTTAGAATCCTGACTAGAACCAAATATTTTGATCATATTACTCCAGTGCTAGCCTATCTACATTGGTTTCCTGTTAAGGCTAGGGATGATGTCAAGGTTTTACTGCTAACCTACAAAGCTTGTTCCTACCTACAGTATCGCTCCAATCTCTCCAATTTGGGATTGGCAACAGGCCCTCCGATTTGACACACTAAACTCTATCAGAGAAGTAGTTGGTGAACCAGGCGAGGCAGTCATTTGAGAAACCAAGGCTGTTTAGTCTGCCGATAAGAATGTGGTGATTTACAGAGTCAAAAGCCCTGGCCAGGTCGATGAATAAGGCTGCACAGTAATGTCTCTTATCGATGGCGGTTATGATAGCGTTTAGGACCTTGAGCGTCGCTGAGGTGCACCCATGACCAGCTCTGAAACCAGATTGCATAGCAGAGAAGGCACGGTGGGATTCAAAATGGTCGGTAATTTGTTTGTTAACTTGGCTTTCGAAGACCTTAGAAAGGCAGGGTAGGAGAGATATAGTGTCATGTATTGTCATGTTGTGTCTTTCTGTCCTTTCCTTTCACCCTGTCTCCCTCTGCTGGTCGTATTAGGTTACCTTTTCTCCCCCGCTTTCCCCCAGCTGTTCCTTGTCTCCTCCTAACTACCCATTCACCCCGTTTCCCACCTGTTCCCTTTTTCCCTCTGATTAGGTCCCTATATCTCTCTCTGTTTCTGCTCCTGTCTTTGTCGGATTCTTGTTTGTTGTGTTTCATGCCTGAACCAGACTATCGTCCTGTTTGCTGTAACCTTGTCCTGTCCTGTCGGAATCTGCCGGTCTGTCTGAACCTACCTATGTTTGGTTATTAAAGAAGCTCTGTTAAGTTAATTCGCTTTTGGGTCCTCATTCACTCCCCGTGACAGAAGAATCCGACCAAGAATGGACCCAGCGACTTCGGATCCTCTCCACTCAGCCGTCGAGATCCAGGGAGCGATGCTAGGCAGACACGAGCAGGAATTGTCTGCTGCTCGACATGCCGTTGAGACCCTGGCCACCCAAGTCTCCAACCTCACAGAACAGGTTCACCATCTCCGCCTCGATCCACCGGCCACTTCCAGGGCTTTCGAATCTCCGGAGCCCAGAATCAATAACCCGCCGTGTTACTCTGGGGAGCCCACTGAATGCCGCTCGTTCCTCACCCAGTGTGATATTGTGTTTTCTCTCCAGCCCAACACTTACGCCAGGAGCACTGCTCGTGTCGCCTACGTCATATCTCTCCTTACTGGACGGGCTCGTGAGTGGGGCACGGCAATCTGGGAGGCAAGGGCTGAGTGTACTAACCAGTATCAGGACTTTAAGGAGGAGATGATACGGGTTTTTGATCGATCTGTTTTTGGGGAGGAGGCTTCCAGGGCCCTGTCTTCCCTATGTCAAGGCAATCGATCCATAACTGACTACTCTATTGAGTTTCGCACTCTTGCTGCCTCCTGTGGCTGGAACGAGCCGGCCTTGCTCGCTCGTCTTCTGGAGGGTCTCCGCGCAGAGGTAAAGGATGAGATTCTCTCCCGGGAGGTTCCTTCCAGCGTGGATTCCTTGATTGAACTCGCTATTCGCATTGAGCGACGGGTTGATCTTCGTCACCGAGCTCGTGGAAAGGAGCTCGCGCTCTCCGTTGCCCCCCTCTCCGCATCACTACCATCTTCCTCTGCCGGCTCGGGAGCTGAGCCTATGCAGCTGGGAGGTATCCGCATCTCGACTAAGGAGAGGGAACGGAGAATCACCAACCGCCTCTGTCTCTATTGCGGTTCTGCTGGTCATTTTGTCACTTCATGTCCAGTAAAAGCCAGAGCTCATCAGTAAGCGGAGGGCTACTGGTGAGCGCTACTACTCCTGTCTCTCCTTCAAGATCCTGCACTACCTTGTCGGTCCATCTACGCTGGACCGGTTCGTCAGCTTCCTGCAGTGCCTTAATAGACTCTGGGGCGGAGGGCTGTTTTATGGACGAGACCTGGGCTCGGGAACATGACATTCCTCTCAGACAGTTAAGGGAGTCCACGGCCTTGTTCGCCCTGGATGGTAGTCCTCTCCCCAGGATTCAGCGTGAGACGCTACCTTTAACCCTCACTGTTTCTGGTAATCATAGCGAAACCATTTCTTTTTTAATTTTTCGTTCACCTTTTACACCTGTTGTTTTGGGCCATCCCTGGCTAGTTTGTCATAATCCTTCCATTAACCTGTTAGAGCTCTAGGGGCGCTATTTCATTTTTGGATAAAAAACGTTCCCGTTTTAAGCGCGATATTTTGTCACGAAAAGATGCTCGACTATGCATATTCTTGACAGTTTTGGAAAGAAAACACTCTGAAGTTTCAGAATCTGCAAAGATTTTGTCTGTAAGTGCCCCAGAACTCATTCTACAGGCGAAACCAAGATGATGCATCACCCAGGAATTAGCAGAATTTCTGAAGCTCTGTTTTCCATTCTCTCCTTATATGGCTGTGATTGCGCAACGAATGAGCCTACACTTTCTGTCGTTCGCCCAAGGTCTTAGCAGCATTGTGACGTATTTGTAGGCATATCATTGGAAGATTGACCATAAGAGACTACATTTCCCAAGTGTCCGCCTGGTGTCCTGCGTCGAATTCGGTGCGCAATTGCCAGCTGCTTCCACTTTACCATTTGATTCAGGGGAGAAAGCATGTGTCCAAGAACGATGTATCAATGAAGAGATATGTGAAAAACACCTTGATGATTGATTCTAAACAACGTTTGCCATGTTTTCAGTCGATATTATGGAGTTAATTTGGAAAAAAGTTTGCGTTTTGAGGACTGAATTTATGGATTTTTTTTGGTGGCCAAATGTGATGTATAAAACGGAGCTATTTCTAATACACAAGGAATCTTTTTGGAAAAACTGAGCATCTGCTATCTAACTGAGAGTATCCTCATTGAAAACATCAGAAGTTCTTCAAAGGTAAATGATTTTATTTGAAGGCTTTTATGTTTTTGTTAATGTTGCGTGCTGGATGCTAACGCTAATGCTAACGCTAAATGCTAACGCGAAATGCTAACTCTAGCTAGCTACTTTTACACAAATTATTGTTTTCCTATGGTTGAGAAGCATATTTTGAAAATCTGAGATGACAGTGTTGTTTACAAAAGGCTAAGCTTGAGAGATGGCATATTTATTTCATTTCATTTGCGATTTTCATAAATAGTTAACGTTGTGTTATGCTAATGAGCTTGCTGATAGATTTACACAATCCTGGATACAGGGTTTTTTTCATAGCTAAACGTGACGCAGAAAACGGAGCGATTTGTCCTAAACAAATAATCTTTCAGGAAAAACTGAACATTTGCTATCTGAGAGTCTCCTCATTGAAAACATCTGAAGTTCTTCAAAGGTAAATGATTTTTTTGAATGCTTTTCTGTTTTTTTGTGTAAATGTTGCCAGCTGAATGTTAATGCTAAATGCTACGTTAGCCATCAATACTGTTACACAAATGCTTGTTTTGCAATGGTTGAGAAGCATATTTTGAAAATCTGAGATGACAGTGTTGTTAACAAAAGGCTAAGCTTGAGAGCTAGCATATTTATTTCATTTCATTTGCGATTTTCATGAATAGTTAACGTTGCGTTATGGTAATGAGCTTGAGTCTGTATTCACGAACCCGGATCTGGGATGGGGAGATCAGAAAGGTTAATTGGTCTAGTAATTATATCCTCTCCTGGAACGTCTCTTGTCATGTGAAATGTTTAATGTCTGCTATCCCTCCTGTTTCCTCTGTCTCTTCTTCACAGGAGGAGCCTGGTGATTTGACAGGGGTGCCGGAGGAATATCACGATCTGCGCACGGTGTTCAGTCGGTCCAGGGCCACCTCTCTTCCTCCACACCGGTCGTATGATTGTAGTATTGATCTCCTTCCGGGAACCACTCCCCCCCGGGGTAGACTATACTCTCTGTCGGCTCCCGAACGTAAGGCTCTCGAGGATTATTTGTCTGTAGCTCTTGACGCCGGTACCATAGTCCCCTCCTCCTCTCCCGCCGGAGCGGGGTTTTTTTTTGTCAAGAAGAAGGACGGGTCTCTGCGCCCCTGCATAGATTATCGAGGGCTGAATGACATAACAGTGAAGAATCGTTATCCGCTTCCTCTTATGTCTTCAGCCTTCGAGATCCTGCAGGGAGCCAGGTTTTTCACTAAGTTGGACCTTCGTAACGCTTACCATCTCGTGCGCATCAGGGAGGGGGACGAGTGGAAGACGGCGTTTAATACTCCGTTAGGGCACTTTGAATACCGGGTTCTTCCTTTCGGCCTCGCTAACGCTCCAGCTGTCTTTCAGGCATTAGTCAATGATGTCCTGAGAGACATGCTGAACATCTTTGTTTTCGTTTACCTTGACGATATCCTGATTTTTTCACCGTCACTCCAGATTCATGTTCAGCACGTTCGACGTGTCCTCCAGCGCCTTTTAGAGAATTGTCTTTTTGTGAAGGCTGAGAAGTGCACTTTTCATGCCTCCTCCGTCACATTTCTCGGTTCTGTTATTTCCGCTGAAGGCATTAAGATGGATCCCGCTAAGGTCCAAGCTGTCATTGATTGGCCCGCCCCTAAGTCACGCATCGAGCTGCAGCGCTTTCTCGGCTTCGCGAACTTCTATCGTCGTTTCATCCGTAATTTCGGTCAGGTGGCAGCTCCTCTCACAGCCCTTACTTCTGTCAAGACGTGCTTTAAGTGGTCCGTTTCCGCCCAGGGAGCTTTTGATCTCCTCAAGAATCGTTTTACATCCGCTCCTATCCTTGTTACACCTGACGTCTCTAGACAGTTCGTTGTCGAGGTTGACGCGTCAGAGGTGGGCGTGGGAGCCATTCTTTCTCAGCGCTCCCTCTCTGACGACAAGGTCCACCCATGCGCGTATTTTTCTCATCGCCCGTCGCCGTCGGAACGTAACTATGATGTGGGAAACCGCGAACTGCTCGCCATCCGGTTAGCCCTAGGCGAATGGCGACAGTGGTTGGAGGGCGCGACCGTTCCTTTTGTCGTTTGGACTGACCATAGGAACCTTGAGTACATCCGTTCTGCCAAACGACTTAATGCGCGTCAGGCGCGTTGGGCGCTGTTTTTCGCTCGTTTCGAGTTCGTGATTTCTTATCGTCCGGGCTCTAAGAACACCAAGCCTGATGCTTTATCTCGTCTCTTCAGTTCTTCAGTAGCCTCCACTGACCCCGAGGGGATTCTCCCTGAGGGGCGTGTTGTCGGGTTGACTGTCTGGGGAATTGAGAGGCAGGTAAAGCAAGCGCTCACTCACACTCCGTCGCCGCGCGCTTGTCCTAGGAACCTTCTTTTCGTTCCCGTTCCTACTCGTCTGGCCGTTCTTCAGTGGGCTCACTCTGCCAAGTTAGCCGGCCACCCTGGCGTTCGAGGTACGCTTGCTTCCATTCGCCAGCGTTTTTGGTGGCCCACCCGGGAGCATGACACGCGTCGTTTCGTGGCTGCTTGTTCGGTCTGCGCGCAGACTAAGTCCGGTAACTCTCCTCCTGCCGGCCGTCTCAGGCCGCTTCCCATTCCCTCTCGACCGTGGTCTCACATCGCCTTAGATTTTGTCACCGGACTGCCTTCGTCAGCGGGGAAGACTGTTATTCTTACGGTTGTCGATAGGTTCTCTAAGGCGGCTCATTTCATTCCCCTTGCTAAGCTTCCTTCTGCTAAAGAGACGGCACAAATCATCATCGAGAATGTTTTCAGAATTCATGGCCTTCCGTCAGACGTCGTTTCGGACAGAGGTCCGCAATTCACGTCTCAATTTTGGAGGGAGTTTTGCCGTTTGATTGGGGCTTCCGTCAGTCTCTCTTCCGGCTTTCACCCCCAGTCTAACGGTCAAGCAGAACGGGCCAATCAGACTATTGGTCGCATCTTACGCAGTCTTTCTTTTCGCAACCCTGCGTCTTGGTCAGAACAGCTCCCCTGGGCAGAATACGCCCACAACTCGCTTCCTTCGTCTGCGACCGGGCTATCTCCTTTTCAGAGTAGCCTCGGGTACCAGCCTCCGCTGTTCTCATCTCAGTTCGCCGAGTCCAGCGTCCCCTCCGCTCAGGCTTTTGTCCAACGTTGCGAGCGCACCTGGAAGAGGGTCAGGTCTGCACTTTGCCGTTATAGGACGCAGACTGTGAGGGCTGCTAATAAGCGTAGAACTAAGAGTCCTAGATATTGTTGCGGTCAGAGAGTTTGGCTCTCCACTCAGAACCTTCCCCTTAAGACGGCTTCTCGCAAGTTGACCCCGCGGTTCATTGGTCCGTTCCGTATTTCTCGGGTCATTAATCCTGTCGCAGTTCGACTTCTTCTTCCGCGATACCTTCGTCGCGTCCACCCGGTCTTCCATGTCTCCTGTATCAAGCCCGTTCTTCGCGCCCCCGCTCGTCTTCCCCCCCCCCCCCCCCCCATCCTTGTCGAGGGCGCACCCATCTACAGGGTCCGCAGGATTTTGGACATGCGTCCTCGGGGCCGTGGTCACCAGTACCTCGTAGATTGGGAGGGGTACGGTCCTGAGGAGAGGAGTTGGGTTCCCTCTCGGGACGTGCTGGACCGTGCGCTGATCGAGGATTTCCTCCGTTGCCGCCAGGTTTCCTCCTCGAGTGCGCCAGGAGGCGCTCGGTGAGTGGGGGGGTACTGTCATGTATTGTCATGTTGTGTCTTTCTGTCCTTTCCTTTCACCCTGTCTCCCTCTGCTGGTCGTATTAGGTTACCTTTTCTCCCCCGCTTTCCCCCAGCTGTTCCTTGTCTCCTCCTAACTACCCATTCACCCCGTTTCCCACCTGTTCCCTTTTTCCCTCTGATTAGGTCCCTATATCTCTCTCTGTTTCTGCTCCTGTCTTTGTCGGATTCTTGTTTGTTGTGTTTCATGCCTGAACCAGACTATCGTCCTGTTTGCTGTAACCTTGTCCTGTCCTGTCGGAATCTGCCGGTCTGTCTGAACCTACCTATGTTTGGTTATTAAAGAAGCTCTGTTAAGTTAATTCGCTTTTGGGTCCTCATTCACTCCCCGTGACATATAGGGCTGTAACAGTTTGGGTCTAGAGTGTCTCCCCCTTTGAAGAGGGGGGTGATCGCGGCAGCTTTCCAATCTTTGGGAATCTCAGACGATACAAAAGAGAGGTTGAACAGGCTAGTAATAGGGGTTTCAACAATTTGGGCAGATAATTTTAGAAAGAGAGGGTCCAGATTGTCTAGCCCGGCTGATTTGTAAGGGTCTAGATTTTGCAGCTCTTTCTGAAATTCAATTATCTGGATGAAGGAGAAATGGTGGAGGCTTGGGCAAGTTGCTGTGTAGTTGACCAGGGTGGGGGTAGCCAGGTGGAAAGCATGGCCAGCTGTAGAGAAATGCTTATTGAAATTCTCAATTATAGTGGATTTATCGGCGGCGACAATGTTTCCTAGCCTCATTGGAGTGGGCAACTGGGAGGAGGTGCTCTAGTGATGTGGGGGCTGTGATTTGGCAAAGTGGGTGAGGTTATATCCTGCCTGGTTGGCCCTATCCGGGGGTATTGTCGGACGGGGCCAGAGTGTCCCCCGACTGACCCCTGTCTCAGTCTCCAGTATCTATGGTGCAATGGTCTATGTTCCAGGGGGCTAGGGTCAGTCTGTTATATATTATGTAATTATCCTGTATCCTTTGTAAATTTAAGTATGCTCCCTCTAATTCTCCCTCTCTCCTCTTGGAGGACCTGAGCCCTAGCATCCTGCCTCAGTACTACCTGGCCTATTTTCAATGATGGCCTAGGAACAGTGGGTTAACTGCCTGTTCAGAACAACAGATTTGTACCTTGTCAGCTCGGGGATTCAAACTTGCAACCTTTCGGTTACTAGTCCAACGCTCTAACCACTAGGCTACCCTGCCGCCCTTAAATGTCCATGTTCTCTTATAATCTCCGCCAGGCACAGCCAGAAGAAGACTGGCCACCCCTCAGAGCCTGGTTCCTCTCTAGGTTTCTTACTAGGTTCCTGCCTTTCCTGCCTAGACACTGTGCTTCTACATCTGCATTGCTTGCTGTTTGGGGTTTTATGCTGGGTTTCTGAATAGCACTTTGTAACATCTGCTGATGTAAAAAGGGCTATATAAATACATTTGATTGATTGATTGATTGTACTCTGCTCCGGTGAGCTCCTGTCCAAGTCAATCACTGATCTAAACCAAAGTAGATAATTTAAAGATTGTTCTATACATCAGTTGGGGTCTCTATAAGCTTCAATATGAGGTCCTGAACTTAGCATGAAAGTGCAGCCTTGTAGCTGTGTGAGCTAATACAGTCAAATTGTTTGCCTTGGGGCAGTTTCGCGTTGCCATATCTCCAAAATCACATCGTTGTCAAGCAGATTTTGTATTGTAGAAACGGTTGGAATGGTCCGCTGGCTTCCAGCTGCAATATTTTGATTGGATGTTACATTTCAAGAACCCTACCCCCACAAGCCCGTGGAAGGGGTGCTGTGTGTTATGTGGATCACTGTTTTTGGTCTGGGTAGTTGTGGCCTATTCTAGTTTCAAGTGCTAGTTTTCAAGTTATCAAGTGTGGCCGACAGTCTGCGATTTATATTTATTGAACTTGAAATTGGATTACGCTGGTAAAGTCAAAAGTCAAACACATTCTAAACCACTGGTGACAAACACATTTTTTCCTTGCCTCCATTCATCCACATGGCTGCGCTTTTAAATGTGAAAAGAACTATGTATTATTAGCTAGCTAGCTAGCTGGCTACAGAAGGACCACTTTGAGGTGCCGGTAGCTAGCTAACTTTACACACTATTAGCTAAATTAAATGTCATCAGCTAGCTAACTTCCTTTTAACTAGCTATCTTGATGTAATCACTGTAAATTAAAAACAGTCTCCAAATGCATTTGTATATAACAGCCACGGAAGAGAGTTAAATTGTAGCTGTCAGTAAAGGGAGAGTGTAGTGTACTGGATAGGGCAGGTAATTTTGTGGAAAGACATTATGAAAAGATTCTCCAGTTCCAGTCCCTAGATCGGAAAACTTTGAAGACATAATACTGAGTATAATGAAGCCTGTTTCTTTGTGATGTTTTCTATCCTCAGATATGGAAATATGTGAAAGCCTGTTTGCAGATGAAGAGAGAGGTCCCAATGAATGTCCCGCGAGACTAAGGGTATATCCCATATGCCATGGGTTATACTGTGTAAGCCTACCCATGTTAGCAAATGTTGTACACAAAATAATACAGTTAAACAATCACACACAATGTATAAACCTATTACAATTGGAGGGCCTGATAGAAGTCTGCTGGGTGTGCAGGGTTCTGTTTCAGCCCAGCAATAACACAACTGATTCAAATGATCAAATCTACTGAGTTGATAATCAACTGTGCTATTGCTGGACTGGAATAGAAGTCTGCTCACCCAGTAGATCAGGGATGAATGGAGCAAGGTTGGCCACCACTAGTGTGGAGTTTTTTTTTTTACCTGAAAAGATGCTTTAGTAATAATGGTCTACTTGTAGCTACTCAATTATCTATTGCTGTTTAGACTAAGATGTCTAATCTTTACATACAAGCTAGCTTATTTGTAAATGTGTAAATGATGAAGTGTTGATTCTTTTAAGTGAAGTCTTTAAACTTATTTTAATTGTTAAAATATTATTAAAAATGAACTAGTCTCAATGTTAACCAATCACATATAACAATCCTGCAATACAGAGGGGAAGGGGTTCTGTCTCTAATGTTTCTGTGTTGTATTCTCAAATTAATACTTCCCTTTTGTCTAGTTATAAGATCTGTTTTATTTGATTAACACTCTCTCTCTCAGGATTACAGCATGGTGAATCAATTATGCAGTTTATCATATCGCCTGCATTGCCTATGCAGCCACAGTATGATGGCATGACTGGCATTATGGGCATCTGTCATCTGAAGCAGAGAATAGCTAAACTCACACATTGTTTACGTGTTGAGCTATATGTTCTCAATTTAAAATGATAACAGTAGACAATGTATGCGAGGCAAACCATATACCAGATTTTGCCTTTTAAGTGCTGACATATAAAATAGTTTAGTGCAAATCCAACCCTTTCAGCCACAGTTAGAAAGTAAGGAGATGACAATTAGGCTACAGGAGATTAGCATTACAGGTAACATTTTAGGAGGTTCATTTTATTTCATTGATTTTAGCAATGTTACTTGCAAAATAACTGCAGTTTTTCCATAGATAGACAGTTTTATTAGTCGTATGTATGGGATACGCATGGCATAAATCATCCAACTATAAATTGAGCAGTATAATAAGAGTCTGCTAGCAGCAGTTGTGATATCTGTGTAGCATGAATGTATGTTTAAATACTATGTATACAAAGGTATAAATTTCTGCCCTGCTAGAGCTTCCCCGGTCAACTGTAAGTGCTGTTATTGTGAAGTGGAAACGTCTAGGAGCAACAATGGCTCAGCCGCGAAGTGGTAGGCCACACAAACTCACAGAACGGGAGCACCCATTGCTGAAGTGCGTAGCGGCAAAAATCGTCTGTCCTTGGTTGCAACACCGAGTTCCAAACTTCCTCTGGAAGCAATGTCAGCACAATAAATGTTCGTTGGGAGCTTTGTGAAATGGGTTTCCATGGCCGAGCAGCCTAAGATCACAAGATCACAAGCCTAAGATCAGGCAGTCTCGAGGTCAGGCCAGGCAAGGGTCTGCTGTGCCTGCTGTGTATGCATTTTGTTCTCGCCTTGTGCCCTTATACACACTATCTACTGAGAAAGTTTTAATCTGTATTTTTTGTAGCTGTTGAGATACCACCGCTGTCAGAGGCTGGCACTAAGACAGCATTGTATGAGCTGTATTCCCTCCAAAGTAAACAAGAAAACGTTCACCCAGAGGCAGCGCTCCTAATAGCCAGGGACTTTAATGCAGGGAAACTTAAATCTGTTTTACCAAATTTCTATCAGCATGTTAATTGTACAAGCAGAGGAAAAAAACCTCTGGACCAACTTTACTCCACACACAGAGATGCATACCAAGCTCGCCCTCGCACTCCATTTGGCAAATCTGACCATAATTCTATCCTCCTGATTCTTGCTTACAAGAAGAAATGAAAGCAGGAAGCACCAGTGACTAGATCAATAAAAAAGTGGTCAGATGAAGCAGATGCTAAGCTACAGGACTGTTTTGCTAGCACAGACTGGAATATGTTCCGGGATTCCTCCATTGGCATTGAGGAGTATACCACATCAGTCACTGGCTTCATCAATAGTGCATTGATGACATTGTCCCCCAGTGACCGTACGTACATACCCCAACCAGAAGCCATGGATTACAGGTAACATCCACACTGAGTTAAAGGCTAGAGCTGCCGCTTTCAAGGAGTGGGACTCTAACACGGAAGCTTATAAGAAATCCCGCTATGCCCTCCGACAAACCATCAAACAGGCAATGCGTCAATACAGGACTAAGAGCGAATCGTACTACACCAGCTCTGACACTCTTCGGATGTGGCAGGGCTTGCAAACCATTACAGACAACAAACGGAAGCACAGCCAAGAGCTGCCCAGTGACACAAGCTTACCAGGCGAGCTAAACTACTTCTATGCTCGCTTTGAGGCAAATAACACTGAAACATGCATAAGAGCACCAGCTGTTCCGGAAGACTGTGAGATCACGCTATCCGCAGCCGATGTGAGTAAGACCTTTAAACAGGTCAACATTCACAAGGCTGCAGGGTCAGACGGATTACCAGGACGCATACTGCAATGGCACGACAACGCCTATTCCCCCTCAGGAGACTGAAAAGATTTGTCATGGGTCCTCAGATCCTCAAACATTTCTGCAGCTAAACCGTCAAGAGCATTATGGCAACTGCTGGGCCTCCGACCACAAGGTGCTACAAAGGGTAGTGCGTACGAGCCAGTACATCACCGGGGCCAAGCTTCCTGCCATCCAGGACCTCTATACTAGGCGGTGTCAGAGGAAGGCCCTAAAAATTACTCAAGACACCAGCCACCCTAGTCATAGACTGTTCTCTCTGCTACAGCACGGCAAATGGTACCGGAGCGCCAAGTCTATGTCCAAAAGGCTTCTAAACAGCTTCTACCCCCAAGCCATAAGACTGCTGAACAGCTAATCAAATGGCTACCCAGACTATGTGCAATGCTGTCATCAAGGCAAAGGGTTTGATTTGTTTAACACTTTTTTTAGTTACAACATTATTCCTTATGTGTTATTTCATAGTCTTGGTGTCTTCCCTATTACTCTACAATGTAGAAAATAGTAAAAAATAAGAAAAATCCTGGAATGAGTAGGTGTGTCCAAACGTTTGACTATTACTGTAAATACAATGAGATCGCTAAAGTAGACAAATAAGGAGTAGGAAACAGCTTTGCCATTTTATGATGTTGTCAAATTCAGTTTAGAGAGATGGCAATGTTGCCATTACAGTTGGGGCTCCTGAATGGCGCAGCGGTCTAAGGCACTGCAACTGGGTGTTAGAGTTGTCACTACAGACACCCTTGTTCAAATCCAGGCTGTATCACAACTAGCTGTAATTGGGAGTCCCATAGGGGGCGTGCAACCGGCCCAGCATTTTCCGGTGTAGGCCGTCATAGTAAAAAATAATTTGTTTTTAACTGACTTGCCTAGTTAAATAAAGGTTACTTTTAAACCTTCATAAAAGTACTGTTACAAGCAAAGTTTGTCAAAAATAGCTAGCAATGCTAATGATAGCTAGCAAAAATATGGTGGTCCTCTCAATCTTATGCTGAACAAAAATATAAAAAATAACATGTAAAGTGTTGGTACCATGTTTCATGAGCTGAAATAAAAGATCCCAGAAATTTTCCATATGCACAAAAACCTTATTTCTCAATTTTTTTGCACAAATTTGTTTACATTCCTGTTAGTGATAGAGTCCTCAAGTTTAGAGGGAGCGTGCAATTGGCATGCTGACTGCAGGAATGTCCACCAGAGCCGTTGCCAGACCACGTGTAACCACGCCAACCCAGGACCTCCACATTCGGTTTCTTCACCTCCAGGACTATCTGAGACCAGCCACCCGGACAGCTGATGAAACTGAGGAGTATTTCCGTCTGTAATAAAGCCCTTTTGTGGGGAAAATCAAATTCTGTTTGCCCTATGCCCTCCCAGGCCCACCCATGGCTGCGCCCCTGCCCAGTTATGTGAAATCCATAGATTAGGCACTAATGAATTTATTTCAATTGACTGATTTCCTTATATGGCCTGTAACTCAGTTACATTTTTGAAATATAGTTAGCTGGCTAAAGTTATACTGCATCTAAAGTCAATCTGGCGACATCACAATCATGACAAAAGAGATGAGGTAGTCATTCAAAAATCATTATTGCACACAGAGTGAGTCCATGCAATGTATTATGTGACTTGTTAAAACATAATTCCACTTTGACATTGTGGGGTATTGTGTGTCAGCCAGTGACACAAAATCTCAATTTCATCCATTTAAAATTCAGGCTATAACAACAGCAAAATGTGGAAAAAGTCAAGGGGTGTGAATACTTTCAGAAGGCACTGTACATAACCAGCAGTCTGTGGAATATCTACCGGTACACTCACCTCCACTGGGGACCAACGAACTCCAACCACCTATTCTGTATAATAGGGTCTTTCCACGGGGAATGCAAACCATAGTTGTTGGCTGTGCATCCTGCTGGAAGACTAGGTTGAAAATATACCCATCTTCAACTTAGCTGGAAGCATGCATTGCATGATCAATCCATTTCAGTCTCAAACGGCCGTGATCTTTTCAATGCATTTGTTGGGGAGGATGTAACAACGGAGCCACACTCAATGAAGGCAAGCGAAGTGGGCTGAGGGCAGTGGTGGAAAAAGTAAAGATACTTTCATAGAAAAGGACTCAAGTAAAACTGAAAGTCACCTAGTAAAATACTACTTAGTAAAAGTATAATAGTATTTGGTTTTAAATATACTTAAGTATCAAAAGTAAAATTATAAATATTTTAAAATTCCTTATATTAAGCAAACCAGATGGCTCAATTTTCTTGTTTTTTTAAATGTATGGATAGCCAGGGACTCCAGCACTCTAACATCATTTGCAAACAAAGCATTTGTGTTTTGTGAGTCCGACAGATACAGTGCATTCAGAAAGTATTCAGACCCCTTGACTTTTTCCACATTTTGTTACGCTTTATTCTAAAATGGATAAAATTGTTTGTTTTTTCCTCATCAATTTACACACAATACCCCATAATGACAAGCCAAAACAGGTTTTTAATTAAAATTTAAAAATTAAATATCACACTTACATAAGTATTCTGACCCTTTACTCAGTACTTTGTTGAAACACCTTTGGCAGTGATTACAGCCTCGAGTCTTCTTGGGTATGACGCTACAACCTTGGCACACCTGTTTTTGGGGTCTTTATCCCATTTTTCTCTGCAGATCCTCTCAAGCCCTGTCTGGTTAGTTGGGGAGCGTCACTGCACAGCTATTTTCAGATCTCTCCAAATATGTTGGAACGGGTTCAAGTCTGGGCTCTGGCTAGGACACTCAAGAACATTGAGTCTTGTCCCGAAGCTACTCCTGCATTGTCTTGGCTGCATGCTTAGGGTCGTTGTCCTGTTGGAAGATCAACCTACACCCCTGTCTGAGGTTCTGTGTCACACCCTGTTCTGTTTCACCTGTCTTTGTGCTTGTCTCCACCCCACTCCAGGTGTCACCCATCTTCCCCATTATCCCCATTGTATTTATACCTGTGTTCTCTTTTGTCTGTTTCCAGTTCGTCTTGTCTCGTCAAGCCTACCAGTGTTTTCCCCGTACTCCTTTTTTTTCTCTATTCCCGGTTTTCTAGTTTTCCCGGTTTTGACCATTCTTTCTGCCCTGACCCTGAGCCTGCCTGCCGTTCTGTACCTTTTGGACTCTGCTCTGGATTACTGACCTCTGTCTGTCCTTGACTTGTCATTTGCCTGCCCCCTGTTTTTGTAATAAACCTTTGTTACTTCGAACTGTCTGCATCTAGGTCTTTTCCTGAGCCGTGATATCCTGAGCTCTCTGGAGCAGGTCTTCATCAAGGATATGTCAGTACTTTGCTCCGTTCATCTTTCCCTCAATCCTGACTAGTCTCCCAGTCCCTGCCGCTGAAAAACATCCCCACAGCATGATGCTGCCACCTCTACAATTCACTGTAGGGATGGTGCCAGGTTTCCTACAGGTGTGACACTTGGTATTCAGGCCAAAGATTTCAATCTTGGTTTCATCAGACCAGAGAATATTTTTTCTCATTGCATGAGAGTCCTTTAGGTGTCTTTTGGCATACTTCAAGTGGAATGTCATGTGCCTTTTACTGAGGAGTGGCTTCTGTCTGGCCACTCTAGCATAAAGACCTGCTTGGTGGAGTGCTGCAGAGATGGTTGTCTTTCTAGAAGGTTCTCCCATCTCCACAGAGGAACTCTAGAGCTCTGTCAGAGTGATCATCGGTGTAACGACAGATTTCCTCTTCGTCCGAAGAGGAGTAACAGGGATCGGACCAAAACGCAGCGTGGTAAGTGTCCATAATTATTTATTACGAAAACAACTGAACACTCGAACAAAACAAAAATAACGTGCATCAACAAAACAGTTCCGTGTGGTGACAAACACTGACTCGGAAAACAAACACCCACAAACCAACAGTGAAACCCAGGCTACCTAAGTATGATTCTCAATCAGAGATAACTAACGACACCTGCCTCTGATTGAGAACCATACTAGGCCGAAACAGAAACCAAACATAGAAAAACAAACAGACTGCCCACCCCAACTCACGCCCTGACCATACTAAATAAAGACAAAACAAAGGAAGTAAAGGTCAGAACGTGACCATCTGGTTCTTGGTCACCCCCCTGACCAATCCCCCCGATTGCTCAGTTTGGCCGGGTGGCCAGCTCTAGGAAGAGTCTTGGTGGTTCTTCCATTTAAGGATGATGGATTCCACTGTCTTCTTGGGGACCTTCAACACATACTTTTCTTTACACCCTTCCCCAGATCTGTGCCTCAACACAATCCTGTCTCTGAGTTCTACGGACAATTCCTTCGACTTCATGGCTTGGTTTTTGCTCTGACATGCACTGTCATCTGTGGGACCTTATATAGACAGATGTGTGCCTTTCCATATCATGTCCAATCAATTGAATTTATCACAGGTGGACTCCAATAAAGTTGTAGAAACATCTCAAGGATGATCAATGGAAACAGGATGCACCTTAGCTCAATTTCGAGTCTCATAGCAAAGGGTCTGAAATAAGGTATCTGTTTTTTATTTTTTGTAAATTTGCTACAATTTCTAAAAACCTGTTTTCACTTTGTCATTATGGGGTATTTTGTGTAGATTGATGAGGAAACATTTAATTTAATAAATTTTAGAATAAGGCTGTAACGTAACAAAATGTGTAAAAAGTCAAGAGGTCTGAATACTTTCCGAATGCACTGTAAGAGGCAGTAGGGATGACCAGGGATGTTCTCTTGATTAGTGCAGGAATTGTACCATTTTCCTGTCCTGCTAAGAATTCAAAATGTAAGGAGTACTTTTGGGTGTCCAGGAAAATCGTTGGAGTAAAAATTACAGAATTTTCTTTAGGAATGTAGTGAAATAAAAGTAAAATATAAATAGTAAATTAAAGTACAAAAAAACTACTTAAGTAGTACTTTAAAGTATTTTTTACTTAATTAAGTACTTTACACCACTGGCTGAAGGTCGATTTGCACATGGAGCTTGGCAAAAAAGGCCATGATTTGTTGACATAATTCTAATCCAAACCCAACCTTCATTTACTTGTTGTGACGTAATGAGGTTCCAAACTCAGTTTTAGACAAGACTTTATGAAAGTGCAGTAATATCAGCATTTGAAGGGAGTGGTACACAGCATTGTATGAGATCTTCAGTTTCTTGGCAATTTCTCGCATGTAATAGCCTTCATTTCTCAGAACAAGAATAGACTGACAAGTTTCAGAAGAAAGTGCTTTGTTTCTGGCTATTTTGAGCCTGTAATCAAACCCACAAATGCTGATGTTCCAGATACTCAACTAGTCTTAAGAAGGCCAGTGTTAATGCTTCTTTAATCAGCACAACAGTTTTCAACTGTGCTAACATAATTGCAAAATGGTTTTCTAATGATCAATTAGCCTTTTAAAATGATAAACTTGGATTAGCTAACACAACATGCCATTGGAAGACAGGAGTGATGGTTGCTGATAATGGGCCTCTGTACGCCTATGTAGATATTCAAAATCAGCCGTTTCCAGCTACAATAGTAATTTACAACATTAACAATGTCTACACAATTTGATGTTATTTCAATGGACAAAAAATGTGCTTTTCTTTCAAAAACAAGGACATTTCTAAGTGACCCCAAACTTTTGAACGGTAGTGTACATGGACAAGCGATGTCAGAGCAGAACGGACTAAAATACAGTAGAATAGTATAGAATACAGCATATACATATTTAGATGAGTAATGTAAGATATGTAAACATTATTAAGTGACTAATATACCGTAGAATAGTCAGAATACAGTATATACATATGAGATGAGTAACACAAGATATGTAAACATTATTAGTGACTTGTGTTCCATTCCTTAAAGTGGCCAGTGAGTTCTAGTCAATGCCTATAGGCAGCAGACTCTAATGTGCGAGTGATGCCTGTACAGTCTGACTGCCTTGAGATAGAAGCTGTTTTTCAGTCTCTCGGTCCCAGCTTTGATGCACCTGTACTGACCTTGCCTTCTGGATGATAGCGG
Source organism: Oncorhynchus mykiss (assembly GCF_013265735.2). NCBI lineage: Eukaryota > Metazoa > Chordata > Actinopteri > Salmoniformes > Salmonidae > Oncorhynchus > Oncorhynchus mykiss. Next base: position 26,417,039 of record NC_048589.1, read on the forward strand.
GGTGAACAGGCAGTGGCTCAGGGTGGTTGATGTCCTTGATGATATTTTTGGTCTTCCTGTGGCATCAGGTGCTGTAGGTGTCCAGGAGGGTGGGTAGTTTGCCCCCGGTAATGCGTTGGGCAGACTGCACCACCCTCTGGAGAACCTTGCGGTTGCGGGTGGTGCAATTGCCATACCAGGCGGTGATACAGCCCGACAAGATGCTTTCAATTGTGCATCTGTTCAATTTTGTGAGGGTTTTAGGTGACAAGCCACATTTCTTTAGCTTCCTGAGGTTGAAGAGGCTCTGTTGTGCCTTCTTCAGCACACTGTCTGTGTGGGTGGTCCATTTCAGTTTGTCAGTGATGTGTACGTCAAGGATCTTGAAGCTTTCCACCTACACCACTGCGGTCCAATCAACGTAGATTGGGGGGGGTGCATCCTCTGCTGTTTCCTGAAATCCACAATCATCTCCTTTGTTTTGTTGACGTTAAGTGAGAGATTATTTTCCAGGGACCACACTTCCAGAGCCCTCACCTCCTCCCTGTAGCGTGTCTCGTTATCGTTGGTAATCAAGTCCACTACTGTTGCATTGTCTGCAAACTTGATGATTGAGTTGGAGGCATGCTTGGCCACCCACTCATGGGTGAAAAGCGATTACAGGAGGGGGCTGAGCCCGCACCCTTGTGGGGCCCCAGTGTTGAGGATCAGCAGAGTGGAGGTGATGTTTCCTACCTTCACCACCTGGGGGTGGCCCGTCAGAAAGTCCAGGACCCAGTTGCACAGGGCGGGGTTCAGACCCAGGGCCTCAAGCTTAAGGATGAGCTTGGAGGGTGCTATGGTGTTGAATGCTGAGCTATTGTCAATAAACAGCATTCTTCCATAGGTATTCCTCTTGTCCAGGTGGGATAGGGCAGAATGCAGAGTGATGGTCATTGCATTGTCTGTGGATCTATTGGGGAGGTAAGCAAATTGAAGTGGGTCTAGGGTGGCAGGTAAGGTAGAGGTGATATGATCTTTGACTAGTTTCTCAAGGTACTTCATGATGACAGAAGTGATTGCTAAGGGGCAATAGTCATTTAGTTCAGTTACATTTGCCTTCTTGGGTACAGGAACAATGGTGTCCATCTTGAAGCCTGTGGGGACAGCAGACTGGGATAGGGAGAGATTGAATATGCCCGTAAACATACTAGCCAGCTGGTCTGCGCCAGCTCTGAGGACGCGGCTAGGGATGCCGTCTGGGCCGGCAGCCTTGTGAGGGTTAACACGTTTACATTTTTATTCACGTAGGCCATGGAGAAGGAGAGCCCACAGTCCTTGGTAGCGGGCCCTGTGTTATCCTCAAAGCATGCGAAGAATGTGTTTAGCCTGTCCGGAAGCAAGACGTAGGTCTTGGCGAAGTGGCTGGTTTTTCTTTTCTAGTCCGTGATTGTCTGTAGTTCCTGCCACATATGTCTCGTGTCTGAGCCGCTGAATTATGTCTGAGTGTTGGCGCATGCCCCTGGCTATCTGAAAATTGTGCCATCTGGTTTGCTAAATATAAACAATATACAATCATTTATAATTTGATACATAAGTACATTTTAGCAATTACATTTACATTTGCTACTAAAGTATATTTAAAACCAAATACTTTAAGACTTTTACTAGTAGTATTTTACAGGGTGACTTGCATTTTTACTTGAGTCATCTTTACTTTTACTTTACTTTTAAGTATGACAATTGAGTACTTTTTCCACCACTGGGTATAAAACACATCAAACATACAGAAACCACGTTTGACTCCATTCCATTTATTACATTCCAGCATAACAATGACCATGTCCTCCTATAGCTCCTCCCACCAGCCTCCTTTGACACAAACCCACAAGCGACAAAAGGTCTGGGGCAGGCCCACAGTGCCCAGACAGAGGCACAGGCACAGGCTTCCATTAAGAGTGAGAAATCATGTGCTAATGAATTAGCCCCAGTGTTTATAATTGCACTATCCCAGCTCAGTGGATTCCCTCCTCCAAGGTGACTCACAGGCCGTTCCTTCCATTTGACTGCACTCTTTGAAGAGGGATTCAGACCGATGGATTAGTGTGAATGTGAAGAGCACTGTGTCTGAAGCTAAGAGTGGACACATGATCCCACAACGCTATGATAACCATTACATACATTACATATATAGGCTACATACACAAAGGATGTTATGGCAGATCCCTATATACAGTCAGGAAATACTCAGGATCCTAAATATTGGTAGTAAAAGATTAACTGGAACCACGATACAAGGATGATAGTATAATAATCTGGTTGGTAGCTTCTAATAAAAACTCTGATGGCACAATCTGATCAGGAAGTGTTTCAATGATCAGGGATTAGAGTAAACTAAGGTTGCAAGAGCCAAGGATGGGTCCTCTTTATCGCTGTAACATGTATGGGTCTGACTAGGTGCATTAGCGACCTCTATGGGAAATTATATGCAGTGCAAGCCACTGCACTGTGACTCATCGAGGATACGACTGCAGCAAGCATTTGATCAAGTTTACACATTCTATATAAAGAATTCAGTTGGGCAATAAGCCTTTAGTTTGGGGGTTGATGATATCTCTGCCTACTCACACCTTCAAGATCCAGAGAACACTCTCTAGGGACAATGTCCTAAGTATGTCACCCCTTTGCACAATAACTTCAGATTCAGAGGATATTTTAAAAAGCAAATAGATAAAAGGTAATAAGTAGCCAACATCAGTCTCATTTGTTCTACAATCTATGGTCAATCATTTTATAGCACTTAGGTTCTCTTTACACTAGGTGGCATTAGAGACCACAAAACAACCTTATACAAGAAAGTAGTTCATATTTAACTTAGCAACAGTGCTGCTGGTTATTCATCTCCACATCTACCCAGTCACTGTATCCACACACGTTTTTTCTCTTCCATGTTCACATGCAAAAGCAATTCATCACAAGCACATACAAACAAGCACATACAGGCACACCCAACATCTGCGTGTGCACTGTGTACTACTCCCCCCGCCACACGCACGCTCACTCTATTTGACTAAACAGTGAAATCTGCCATTTCCCATCTACGACCTGAGTTGAGAGAATAAGCCCCACTAGGCTCCAGCACTGGGGGAGCTGGGGGCTGTGCTGGGTCTGAGCTGGGTCTGTGTGACACCAAGCCTCTGTCAGTCAGCTCAGCGCCACTGTCAGCCCACATAAAGCCACTTTAAATGTGAAAGGAGACGCTTTGAGTTTGCTTTCTAACCACGGTCAGAGTCAATGCAACAGGCCCCAAAAGGATGGGAGCACCCCTTGGGTTGCCTTCCCCACTCACCCCTTTCTCCCCCTTTTCCCATCCCAAACAAACAGACAGCCCCTGCTTATTTGTACCGTTTGAGAAACAAATCCTAAAATCCTGGTGCTGTGCAAAGGATCAGAAAAGCAATGCAAAAATCAATTGGCTCTGCGAGTCTCAAGACTGCCATGCAGCAAATTGCCCCTGAAAGACGGCACTATGCGAAGGCTTTCTTTTTATAGCTCCTCTCTTCAAAAAATAAAACAAATCTTTTAGGAGGGGAGAACAGAGTGCAGAAGGTCTCCTTCCTGAAATGCATTTGAATCATGTGGATGGAGGGACTCATCATTGAAAGCAGTGTGTGTCTTGTGCTATGTGTGCCACATCCAAAATCACTAAAAAGGGCTAAAAAGGGTACATTTAAGTAGAAGTTGCGCCAATACTACAGATCTAGGGTCAGATTATCCTCCTACCAAACCTAGCCTTAACCATTAAAAGTATGAAGAAGAATACCAGATCATTCATCATTTGTTTCCACCTTTAATTAATATGCAACCAAACATACACTCACCGGCCAGGTTAGTAGATACACCCATCTAGTGTTGGGTTGCTGCCGATTGGACGCCGATACACCAGCGGCACCAGCCTGTACCGTTGACACCAGGCAGAATGGGTCCATGGACTCATGCTGCTTACACCAAATCCAGACTCTGCAATCAGCATAACACAACAGGAACTGGGATTCATTGAACCAGGCAATGTTTTTCCACTTCTCAATTGTCCAGTGTTGGTGTTCGCGTGCCCGCTGGAGCCGCTTCTTCTTGTTTTTAGCTGATAGGAGTAGAACCCAGTGAGGTCGTCTGCTGCAACAGCTCATCCGTGACAAATATCGACGAGTTGTGCATTCTAAGATTCTGTTCTCCTTCAACCTCTCTCACCAACAAGCTGTTTTCACTCACAGGATACCGTTCACACCACTGTTGTACTGAGTCGTTATTTGCCTGTTTGTGACCCTCCCGTTAGTTTGCACAAATCTAGGCATTCTTCTTCCACCTCTTTCATCAACAAGCTGTTTTCGCCCACAGGACTGCCGCTGACTAAATTATTTTTGTTTGTCGCACCATTCTTGAGAAACCCTATGCATTATCGTGCGTGAAAAGGCCATGAGAGCGGCCGTTTCAGGGATACTGGATCTGGCGTGCTTGGCACAGACAATCATACCACGCTCAAAGTTGATTAGGTCACTGGTTTTGACCATTCTAACATTCAATCGAACAGTAACTGAATGCCTGGATGCCTGTCTGCCTGTTTTATATTGCAAGCCACGTGTCTGTAGGAGTGATCCATTTTAGTGAACGTGTATTCCCAGAGTTTTGGTCCCTGGAATCACATGATTTTTTCCCAGCAAAGCTGAACTTTGTCCAGATAATGAAATTTGTCAGGACCCCGAATCTTACCGAAAAGGGTAATTCAAAGGTGTTTTCCTTTGGGGACAGCCAAAGAACTCTTTGATGTTCTAGATAGCATTTTTCCCCCTACGAGTGTATAATACAGTTACACTTAGTGTGCACACGCACCCATACACACACACACACACACACACACACACACACACACACACACACACAGTCAGAAAGTAGAGGATGAAGGTAAGGGTAAGCAGAGTTGAGCTGAAGAGTGCAGGGGGGAGATCTGGCAGTTCCTAAAAGAAGCTGTAAGCTCACTTTGTTGGTTGGAATTTGCAGCACCATGGAACGACTTAATAACAATGCGTGAAGCAATGAAAATTACACAGCTTCTGCTCCAAAGGAAAAATGAATTGCTCTCAGGTTGCACTCCAGATACATTTGTTCATCCAAGCACAAACAGACAGACACACACACACACGCACACACACACACACACACACACACACACACACACACACACACACACACACACACACACACACACACACACACACACACACACACACACACACACACACACACACACACACACACACACACACACACACACACAAACACACACACACAGGTGCATGTGGAGCCCTTGGCTACAGGCTGACCCTAGCCTAAAGACTGTGTATGTATGTATGTGTGTGTGTGTGTGGGGGGGGGGGGGTATCTGGATCTCTGTGCAGTTGAGAGAAAGAGAGAGGGCCTGCAGCCCAGCCTCCCTTGGTGAGAGGCGGGCCTGCAGCATTCCACCGCCTGGATTCCACCACCTGCATTCCGCTCTGTGAGGTGGGGCCAAAACACACACATGTACACACACATATACACATGACACACACACACATGCGCGCATACACACACGCAGAGAGCACCACTTAAACAAACACACACACTATTCCCATGAATGCATCATACACCAGTGGCGGCTGGTGGGAGGAGCTATAGGAGGACAGGCTCATTGTATTGGCTGGAAGGTAATCTATTTTTTATTTTCTTTATTTTTTTTATTTCACCTTTATTTAACCAGGTAGGCAAGTTGAGAACAAGTTCTCATTTTCAATTGCGACCTGGCCAAGATAAAGCAAAGCAGTTCGACACTTACAATGACACAGAGTTACATGGAGTAAAACAAACATGGAGTAAAACAAACATACAGTCAATAATACAGGAGAAACAAGTCTATATACGATGTGAGCAAATGAGGTGAGATAAGGGAGGTAAAGGCAAAAAAAGACCATGGTGGCAAAGTAAATACAATATAGCAAGTAAACACTGGAATGGTAGATTTGCAGTGGAAGAATGCAAAGTAGAAATAAAAATAATGGGGTGCAAAGGAGCAAAATAAATAAATAAATAAATTAAATAAATACAGTAGGGAAAGAGGTAGTTGTTTGGGCTAAATTATAGGTGGGCTATGTACAGGTGCAGTAATATGTGAGCTGCTCTTAAAGCTAGTGAGGGAGATAAGTGTTTCCAGTTTCAGAGATTTTTGTAGTTCGTTCCAGTCATTGGCAGCAGAGAACTGGAAGGAGAAAGAATTGGTTTTGGGGGTGACCAGAGGGATATACCTGCTGGAGCGCGTGCTACAGGTGGGTGATGCTATGGTGACCAGCGAGCTGAGATAAGGAGGGACTTTACCTAGCAGGGTCTTGTAGATGACATGGAGCCAGTGGGTTTGGCGACGAGTATGAAGCGAGGGCCAACCAACGAGAGCGTACAGGTCGCAATGGTGGGTCGTATATGGGGCTTTGGTGACAAAACGGATGGCACTGTGATAGACTGCATCCAATTTGTTGAATAGGGTATTGGAGGCTATTTTGTAAATGACATCGCCGAAGTCGAGGATTGGTAGGATGGTCAGTTTTACAAGGGCATGTTTGGCAGCATGAATGAAGGATGCTTTGTTTCGAAATAGGAAGCCGATTCTAGATTTAACTTTAGATTGGAGATGTTTGATGTGAGTCTGAATGGAGAGTTTACAGTCTAACCAGACACCTAGGTATTTGTAGGTGTCCACGTATTCTAAGTCAGAGCTGTCCAGAGTAGTGATGTTGGACAGGCGGGCAGGTGCAGGCAGCGATGGGTTGAAGAGCATGCATTTAGTTTTACTTGTATTTAAGAGCAATTGGAGGCCACAGAAGGAGAGTTGTATAGCATTGAAGCTTGCCTGGAGGGTTGTTAACACAGTGTCCAAAGAAGGGCCAGAAGTATACAGAATGGTGTCGTCTGCGTAGAGGTGGATCAGAGACTCACCAGCAGCAAGAGCGACATCATTGATGTATACAGAGAAGAGAGTCGGTCCAAGAATTGAACCCTGTGGCACCCCCATAGAGACTGCCAGAGGTCCGGACAACAGCCCCTCCGATTTGACACACTGAACTCTATCAGAGAAGTAGTTGGTGAACCAGGCGAGGCAATCATTTGAGAAACCAAGGCTGTCGAGTCTGCTAATTAGGATGTGGTGATTGACAGAGTCGAAAGCCTTCACAGTAATGTTTCTTATCGATGGCGGTTAAGATATCGTTTAGGACCGTGAGCGTGGCTGAAACCAGATTGCATAGCAGAGAGGGTATGGTGAGATTCGAAATGGTCGGTAATCTGTTTGTTGACTTGGCTTTCGAAGATCTTAGAAAGGCAGGGTAGGATAGATATAGGTCTGTAGCAGTTTGGGTCAAGAGTGTCCCCCCCTTTGAAGAGGGGGATGAGAGCAGCTGCTTTCCAATCTTTGGGAATCTCAGACGACACGAAAGAGAGGTTGAACAGGCTTGTGATAGGGGTGGCAACAATTTCGGCAGATAATTTTAGAAAGGGTCCAAATTGTCTAGCCCGGCTGATTTGTAGGGGTCCAGATTTTGCAGCGGAGGAGAAATGGGGAAGGCTTGGGCGAGTTGTTGTGGTGGGTGCAGTGCTGTTGACCGGGGTAGGGGCAGCCAGGTGGAAAGCATGGCCAGCCATAGAAAAATGCTTATTGAAATTCTCCATTATAGTGGATTGATCAGTGGCGACAGTGTTTCATATCTTCAGTTCAGTGGGCAGCTGGGAGGAGGTGTTCTTATTCTCCATGGACTTTACAGTGTCCCAGAACTTTTTTGAGTTAGTGTTGCAGGAAGCAAATTTCTGCTTGAAAAAGCTAGCCTTGGCTTTTCTAACTGCCTGTGTATAATGGTTTCTAGCTTCCCTGAAAAGCTGCATATCACGGAGGCTGTTCGATGCTAATGCAGAACGCCATAGGATGTTTTTGTGTTGGTTAAGGGCAGTCAGGTCTGGGGTGAACCAGGTTCCTGGTTCCATTTCTTGAATGGGGCATGCTTATTTAAGATGGTTAGGAAGGCATTTAAAAATGTAAAATTTAAATACATTTAAATACATTTAAAAAAACAGGCCCCCTCTACTGACGGGATGAGATCAATATCCTCCGAGGATACCCTGGAATTAGAAAGGCCTGCTCGATTAGAAAGGCCTGCTCGCTGAAGTGTTTCAGGGAGCGTTTGACAGTGATGAGTGGAGGTCGTTTGACCGCTGACCCATTACGGATGCAGGCAATGAGGCAGTGATCGCTGAGATCTTGGTTGAAGACAGCAGAGGTGTATTTAGAGGGCAAGTTGGTTAGGATGATATCTATGAGGGTGCCCGTGTTTACGGCTTTGGGGAGGTACCTGGTAGATTCACTGATCATTTGTGTGAGATTGAGGGCATCAAGCTTAGATTGTAGGATGGCTGGGGTGTTAAGCATGTTCCAGTTTAGGTCGCCTAGCAGCACGAGCTCTGAAGATAGATGGGGGGCAATCAGTTCACATATGGTGTCCAGAGCATAGCTGGGGGCAGAGGGTGGTCTATAGCAGGCGGCAACGGTGAGAGACTTGTTTTTAGAGAGGTGGATTTTTAAAAGTAGAAGTTCAAATTGTTTGGGTACAGACCTGGATAGCCTGCAGAGTTCTGTGTTACTATCTTTGCAGTAGATTGTAACACCGCCCCCTTTGGCAGTTCTATCTTGTTTGAAAATGTTGTAGTTAGGGATGAAAATGTCTGAATTTTTGGTGGTCTTCCTAAGCCAGGATTCAGACACAGCTAGAACAAGAGCAGAGTGTGCTAAAGCAGTGAATAAAACAAACTTAGGGAGGAGGCTTCTAATGTTAACATGCATGAAACCAAAGCTATTACGGTTACAGAAGTCATCAAAAGAGAGTGCCTGGGGAATAGGAGTGGAGCTAGGCACTGCAGGGCCTGGATTCACCTCTACATCACCAGAGGAAAAGAGGAGGAGTAGGATAAGGGTACGGCTAAAAGCAATGAGAATTGGTTGTCTAGAACGTCTGGAACAGAGAGTAAAAGGAGGTTTCTGGGGGCGATAAAATAGCTTCAAGGTATAATGTACAGACAAAGGTATGGTAGGATGTGAATACAGTGGAGGTAAATCTAAGTATTGAGTGATGATGAGAGAGATATTGTCTCTAGAAACATAATTGAAAACAGGAGATGTCATCGCATGTGTGGGTGGTGGAACTAACAGGTTGGATAAGGTATAGTGAGCAGGACTAGAGGCTCTACAGTGAAATAAGCCAATAAACACTAACCAGAACAGCAATGGACAAGGCAAATTGACATTAAGGAGAGGCATGCTTAGTCGAGTGATCAAAAGGGTCCAGTGAGTAGTGAGGTTGGTTGGGGTCACGGCGATTCAGACAGCTAGCCGGGCCATCGGTAGCAAGCTAGCATAGGATGGAGGTCTGTTTTTAGCCACCTCGTGCGTTTCCGTCGGTAGGATTAGTGGGGTTCCGTGTGGTAGAGGGGATCAATCCAATTCACAAAAAAAATAGATATAGGATATAGTTATAGAGGCCCAAGAAGAAAAAAAAAATGTCCGATAGATCTATTCAGACTGCAGCTGATAAGACAGCTAACAATTAGCGGACCGCAGATGGGCGTTCAGGTAACGTCGCGACGGAGGAGCCAGCTGGATAACTCCCTCAGGCAGATAACGTCGGTAGTCCAGTTGTGAAGGCCGGTGGGGCTCCGCGTTGGCAGTAAAACGGTTCCGGATAGGTGATTGTAGCCCAGGAGTGGCTGATGGAACACTTCAGCTGGCTAGCTCCGGAATAATTTATGTTTGCTCCGGGATCAACGTAAGCCGATATTCACACGGATAGCAGCTAGCTAGCTGCGAGATCCAGGTATAAATGTCCAGAGCTTGCGGTTGAAATCTGGGGACATGGAGAGAAAAATAGGTCCGGTATGTTCCGGTCCGAGCCGCGCCGTACAAAACTGGCGATAGATTTTCGAGCTAAAGGATAGCTGATGACCACAAACCGTGGTTAGATGAATACTAACGATTAACCAGTAAAGAAGCTAACTAGCTTCTGGCTAGCTTCTGATTAGCTTCTGGTTAGCTTCAGGCTAGCTTCTGGTTAGCTTCAGGCTAGCTTCTGGCTAGCTTCTGGTTAGCTTCTGGCTAGCTTCTGGTTAGCTTCTATGGAGGATTACAGATTTGAGGTAAATAATACTTTCTTTTTTAAAATATAAATTGTTGAGGCTGGTTGCAGGAGAGTGTTTTGAAGTTGAGTTTATGGAAAATGAAAAATATATATAAAAAGGTATGCGAAGAAAGTTGTAAATATATAGATACGGGACACGACAAGACGAGGACAAAAGACGTCTGACTGCTATGCCATCTTGGTGACACTCAATCGATGGAATGGTATCAAACACATCAAACACATGGAAACCACATGCTTGACTCTGTTCCAGCCATTCCATTCCAGCCATTACAATGAGCCCATCCTCCTATAGCTCCTCCCACCAGCCTCCACTCTCATACACATATGATACGTAGGGAAGGGTGATACAAAATGCCATTGTCTGTGCAGCACTCCTTTGAGCACTGTGTCTCTTTAATTCATGTATGATTCAGTCATTTCTAATGCATAGATTTTTCTGTTTGGAGGCAGAGCTATTTAAAGAGCAGGGGTTGAATACACGGTGAATGTACAGCCAGACTCTTTTTGAAGTTCTCACGGTGCTGCTGCTGATGTGCTGTGAGTCACACATGGACAGGGCAGACGGGGGTGGAGTGTGTGTGTTTGTGTGTGTGTGTGTGTGTGTGTGTGTTTGTGTGTGTGGCACTACACAGTAGGAGTCCTTTTCTCACTTGTTCTCCTCTCATCACCAGGTTTTCTGCCTCCGTCTCTGAGCTCTACAGGAATCACAAGGCAAAGGCCTGATATCTACTTCCTCTCCTGCAGGCTTGGTCAAATGTAAAAAGCCGCAACAGCCTCAGAAACAAAAGCGCCATTCAGCGTGAGTCCGTTGCTTCCCCTCCACACTACTCAATCCTCACACAAAAGTCTGCTGGTTACATGCTATTTGACAAGCACGGGACCATGCTTGAAAAGCCCTGAATCATACCCATTATTCCCTGGCATGGCAGACTATACATTCTTGGCAGACTATACACCCTTCACGGTTCTTCTTGCTTCCCCCTATTCCTGCATCTCCCCCACCCCTTTCCCTCTTCTTCCACCACTCTCCTTCCATCCCTCCATCCCTGTTCACGTATACTGGTAGAGTGGGCCAATTCCCACCTCATACCCACCCCTGGCCATTACTCATCCATTTCCATATGGCAAATTTTTCATCCCTGAATTGTCGCCCCCACCCAGCACCAAGCTTGTCCCTTCCTTTGCTCTCCACATGCCACCCCTTTGTTTGCCTCCGCCGATCCCCATGTGTCTCCCCACCCACCCCCGGTGGCTAGGAGGCCCCTGAGAGGCTTTTCTGGACAGGTCCCTGTTCTTCCTCTTTTCTCTTCTTCTTTTGTGTAGGAAGAGCTCCAACATCTGAAAACAATCAAATAATCTGGGCACAATGCAACTCTTTATGGAGGGGGAAGTGGTGATTCCCAGATGAAGAGGGGAGGATGAGGGAGGAAGGTGGGATCACACAGCTGGGAGAAAAAAATATTTAAATATTCTTGCATAGAGTAAGATGAGGAGTCATGAGTGACTCAGCGCTATTGGTCAGTGAGTCCTCCTCTGGGATTGTGGGGAGAGCGGAAATGTCTCTGGGCCAGGTTAGGCACCGACTTCAATTGAAACCAGTAGCACACCAGCCCATTTTTTGCCTTGAGACCCCCATTATTAGCCAGATAGTGATATTTTTGCGTGAAAAACCCAAGTAAGACTGTGCTTAAAATGGACCAGCTTCTGAAATTTCAAATTAATCTCCGCAATGTTGGTCAATTTATTTGTCATATTGGCTGTATCGATGTGCCTCTCTCTGTCTCTCTCAGTGTCTTTCTCTTTCTTTCTCTCTCTCTCTTTCGCTGCTCTCCGTAACATCCCCATGAGAGTGATAAAGAGTCATCTGTAACTTCCTCTCCAACATGTTCAATAATCCCATTTATATGGTGGGGTCAGATGATTACAGGGAAGCCAAATTAACTGCAGCCGCCCAAATACGGCTGCAGTTAGCAACAAAGGTCTGTCCACCTCACCCAAAACACAGTTCCCCCATTTAGCAGGCTTAGGTTTCAATAACACTAACATAGGATACAATCACGGAAACTAGTCTGAAACCACTAGAAAAGGCCCATTGTAGGTGAAATGAAAACAAAGAGTCCAAGTATTCATTTCCTATAAGCCCACAGTGCAGTATGTTGCTGAACTAAACAGGAGTTTTTCCAATCTGGTCAAGCACATCTCTCATGTGTCTTCTGAATGGCATTTAAAGTGTTATTATATCCTCATACAGGGGTAAATTACTTATCTCCTTACCCAACATCATCATCATCATGGATGGTCACATAGACACACATAGTTCACATTCTACCTATTATCCTAGCTGGGGCCATCCATTATACGCATTTCTCTCTAGCAAGGGCTTCACAACAATGACCCTCCATTTGAATTTGCACTGTATCTACAAAAGTATGTGGACACCCCTTCAAATGCATGGATTTGGCTATTTCAGCCACACCCATTGCTGACAGGTGTATAGAATTAAGCACACAACCATGCAATTTCCATAGACAAACATTGGCAATAGAATGGCCTTACTGAAGAGCTCAGTGACTTTCAATGTGGCACTGTCATAGACTGCCACCTTTCCAACAAGTCAGTTCATCAAATTTCTGCACTGCTAGAGCTTCCCCGGTAAACTGTAAGTGCTGTTATTATGAAGTGGAAATGTCTAGGAGCAACAACGGCTCAGCCGTGAAGTGGTAGGCCACACAAGGTCACAGAACGGGACCGCCGAGTTCTGAAGCGCGTACAAATCGTCTGTTCTTGGTTGCAACACTCAATACAGAGTTCCAAACTGCCTCTGGAAGCACCGTCAGCACAAGAACTGTTTGTCGGGAGCTTCATGAAATGAGCAGTCACAAACAAGCTTAAGATCACCATGTGCACTCCCAAGTGTAGGCTGGTGGGGTGTAAAGCTCACTGACTCTGGAGCAGTGGAAATGCATTTTCTGGAGTGATGAATCACGCTTCACGATCTGGCAGTTCGACGGAGGAATCTGGGAGGAATAGTGGTCTGGGGCTGTTTTTCATGGTTTGGGTTAGGCCCCTTAGTTCCAGTGAAGGGAAATCTTAACGCTATAGCTTACAATGATATTGTAGACGATTCCGTGCTACCAAATTTGTAGTAACTGTTTGGGGAAGGCCCTTTCCTGTTTCAGCATGACAATGCCCCCGTGCACAAAGTGATGTCCATACAGAAATGGTTTGTCGAGATCGGTGTGGAAGACTGGTCTGCACAGAGCCCTGACCTCAACCCCATCGAACACCTTTGGGATGAATTGGAACGCAGACTGCAAGCCAGGCCTAATCGCCCAACATCAGTGCCGACCTCACTAATGCTCTTGTGGCTGAATGGAAGCAAGTCCCCGCAGCAATGTCTTACATCTAGTGGAAAGCCTTCCCAGAAGAGTTATGCTGTAGCAGCAAAGGGGGGGGGGGGGGGGGGGGGGACCAACTCCATATTAATGCCCATGATTTTGGAATGAGATGTTAGACGAGCAGGTGTCCATATACTTTTTGTCAGATATTATACATCCTTGTCATGTACTATAATTCCTAAGCATGACACTGTTGACACACTTGACACATCCATTTAACCAGATCCTCTAACTGGCACATTCCTTGGATAAGCTCAACAACAGGTCCAACACATGGACTCATAGTCACATGTCGCTAATAATGTACATAAAAGGTACCTCAATATTACCATGCAGTGTTGTCTTTCTCGACACTAAACCAGTATAAGTCACGTTCGGTTAAAAAAGTCCCACAGGCAGTCCTACATAAAGTTGAAGTTGGAAGTTTACATACACCTTAACCAAAAACATTTAAACTTAGTTTTTCACAATTCCTGACATGTAATCCTAGTAAAAACTCCATGTTTTAGGTCAGTTAGGATCCCCACTTAATTTTAACTATGCGAAATGTCAGAATAATATTAGAGAGAATGATTTATTTCAGCTTTTATTTCGTTCATCACATTCCCAGTGGGTCAGAAGTTTACATACACTCAATTAGTATTTGGTAGCATTGCCTTTAAATTGTTTAACTTGGCTCAAACATTTCGGGTAGCCTTCCACAAGCTTCCCACAATAAGTTGGGAGAATTTTGGCCCATTCCTCCTGACAGAGCTGGTGTAACTGAGTCAGGTTTGTAGTTCTCCTTGCTCGCACACACTTTTTCAGTTCTGCCCACACATTTTCTATAGGATTGAGGTGAGGGCTTTGTGATGGCCACTCCAATACCTTTACTTTGTTGTCCTTAAGCCATTTTGCCACAACTTTGGAAGTATGCTTGGGGTCATTATCCATTTGGAAGAACCATTTGTGACCAAGCTTTAACTGATGTCTTGAGATGTTGCTTAAATATATATCCACATAATCTTCATTCCTCGTGATGCCATCTATTTTGTGAAGTGCACCAGTCCCTCCTGCAGCAAAGCACCTCCACAACATGATGCTGCCACCCTCGTGCTTCACGGTTGGGATGGTGTTCTTCGGCTTGCAAGCCTCCCCCTTTTTCCTCCAAACATGACGATGGTCATGATGGCCAAACAGTTCTGTTTTTGTTTCATCAGACCAGAGGACATTTCTCCAAAAAGTACGATCTTTGTCCCCATGAGCAGTTGCAAACTGTAGTCTTGCTTTTTTATAGCGGTTTTGGAGCAGTGGCTTCTTCCTTGCTGAGCGGACATTCAGGTTATGTCAATATAGGACTCATTTTACTGTGAATATAGATAATTTTGTACCTATTTCCTCCAGCATCTTCACAAGGTCCTTTGCTGTTGTTCTGGGATTGATTTGCACAATTCGCACCAAAGTACGTTCATCTCTAGGAGTCCGAATGTGTCTCCTTCCTGAGCGATATGATGGTTGCGTGGTCCCATGGTGTTTATACAGTGCCTTGCGAAAGTATTCGGCCCCCTTGAACTTTGCGACCTTTTGCCACATTTCAGGCTTCAAACATAAAGATATAAAACTGTATTTTTTTGTGAAGAATCAACAACAAGTGGGACACAATCATGAAGTGGAACGACATTTATTGGATATTTCGAACTTTTTTAACAAATCAAAAACTGAAAAATTGGGCGTGCAAAATTATTCAGCCCCCTTAAGTTAATACTTTGTAGCGCCACCTTTTGCTGCGATTACAGCTGTAAGTCGCTTGGGGTATGTCTCTATCAGTTTTGCACATCGAGAGACTGAAATTTTTTCCCATTCCTCCTTGCAAAACAGCTCGAGCTCAGTGAGGTTGGATGGAGAGCATTTGTGAACAGCAGTTTTCAGTTCTTTCCACAGATTCTCGATTGGATTCAGGTCTGGACTTTGACTTGGCCATTCTAACACCTGGATATGTTTATTTTTGAACCATTCCATTGTAGATTTTGCTTTATGTTTTGGATCATTGTCTTGTTGGAAGACAAATCTCTGTCCCAGTCTCAGGTCTTTTGCAGACTCCATCAGGTTTTCTTCCAGAATGGTCCTGTATTTGGCTCCATCCATCTTCCCATCAATTTTAACCATCTTCCCTGTCCCTGCTGAAGAAAAGCAGGCCCAAACCATGATGCTGCCACCACCATGTTTGACAGTGGGGATGGTGTGTTCAGGGTGATGAGCTGTGTTGCTTTTACGCCAAACATAACATTTTGCATTGTTGCCAAAAAGTTCAATTTTGGTTTCATCTGACCAGAGCACCTTCTTCCACATGTTTGGTGTGTCTCCCAGGTGGCTTGTGGCAAACTTTAAACAACACTTTTTATGGATATCTTTAAGAAATGGCTTTCTTCTTGCCACTCTTCCATAAAGGCCAGATTTGTGCAATATACGACTGATTGTTGTCCTATGGACAGAGTCTCCCACCTCAGCTGTAGATCTCTGCAGTTCATCCAGAGTGATCATGGGCCTCTTGCCTGCATCTCTGATCAGTCTTCTCCTTGTATGAGCTGAAAGTTTAGAGAGACGGCCAGGTCTTGGTAGATTTGCAGTGGTCTGATACTCCTTCCATTTCAATATTATCGCTTGCACAGTGCACCTTGGGATGTTTAAAGCTTGGGAAATCTTTTTGTATCCAAATCCGGCTTTAAACTTCTTCACAACAGTATCTCGGACCTGCCTGGTGTGTTCCTTGTTCTTCATGATGCTCTCTGCGCTTTTAACGGACCTCTGAGACTATCACAGTGCAGGTGCATTTATACGGAGACTTGATTACACACAGGTGGATTGTATTTATCATCATTAGTCATTTAGGTCAACATTGGATCATTCAGAGATCCTCACTGAACTTCTGGAGAGAGTTTGCTGCAGTTTTGATTTTCCCATGATGTCAAGCAAGGAGGCACTGAGTTTGAAGGTAGGCTTTGAAATATTAGCCTATCAGAAGCTTCTAAAGCCATTACAATTTTCTGGAATTTTCCAAGCTGTTTTAAGTCACAGTCAACTTCGTGTATGTAAACTTCTAACCTACTGAAATTGTGATACAGTGAATTATAAGTGAAATAATCTGTCTGTAAACAATTGTTGGAAAAATTACTTGTGTCATGCACAAAGTAGATGTCCTAACCGACTTGCCAAAACTATAGATTTTTTAACAAGAAATTTGTGGAGTGGTTGAAAAACGAGTTTAAATGGTTGAAAAACTAGTTTTAATGACTCCAACCTAAGTGTATGTAAACTTCCGACTTCAACTGTACATAGGCAGTAGTCAAACATGCCTGAAGGCTTTGCACTTCCTCTCCTTGGAACAGCTACACCTTTTCCGCCAGCCACAGAGCAATTAACATGCCTGGCTGCCACAGGCTTCCGAGGCCGGGCCCACACTAATCATAGGTATGCATTGTTGTGTTCAGCTCGCAGCCCTTTAAACAGCACCTCTTGTTTAAAGCCCCTCCTCTCTGTTGAGTTGGGCACAGGCCAAGCCCTTAGACTAGGCTAGTACATTGTCTGGTTAGATGGCGAACTGAAGGGGAGATCTCCAGATTTAAGAATGGGATGAGGGGAACGGAGTTGCTCCCCCACAGGTATGCTATTGGGAAACAGGAATCAACAACATCAACAGGAACATAAAGGGAACCAATCCGTGTGGCTTAAATCAAATAAACAAGAGAGGGAGGGACACAATGTAGATAAAAAGGCAGAGGATCCTTAGATTAGTGTCTTTAGCAGTTGTTGTTTACATTACTGTCTATGGGCTCTAAGAGGTCTCTCAGACTGAATGTCAGATGATGTACACACACATCCTGTTCTCTCCATAATGTTCATACAAAGAGGGACCTTCACTTCCCTTCACTTGTGACCGGAGGTTGACTGTCTACTCTAGATCACTCTGCTGCTTACGCTAGTGATCACCTGAGTTTGAGGTCGTCACCTGATTGTGGTCATGCATGAGAGCTAGAAACCGGTGCTGCTTTGAATAGAACGCAGCTTAGTTTGGATGTTTCACCTTGAGCAACTTCATCTTCCTTCAGTAGATACGTTGTGTCCCTAAGCTGTGTGTTTCAATGTGTGTCTTGCTTTACACCATCCTGACTTTCATAACTCACTTTCCTTGGAATGTTTTCAATGTTGGTGTGCATTCTTGCAGTATGTGAGTGAGTTACTTAATCTACTGCATCTATGATATGTGTTTATAAAATACTAGGAGTCATTGCTCCCTTAAAACTTGAGTAGGTAACCCTGCTCTAGATCTAATCTTCAGGTATTGAGGTCACCATTGAAAATCGTATTGATTCATTATGTTATCTATCTCCTTTAACGGGTGACCATGATTGCTCTATGTGAGGGAAGTAGCGCAATGAGGCTTTTCCCTTTGAGCTAAACATCCTGTGCCCTTGTGCTCTGTACACTGTGTTGTGTGTGAACAACACAGGAAATGCATTAGGCCATCCATATTTGTGAGATGAGAAAACAAACTGACTTCCTGAACTCTGAATAGTCCTCCAAAGAATAGAGGCACTGCTAGTGGAAAAATTCAAAGATTGTCATTGTTTTACTGCTCAAATGAAACAAGGGACACTTTATTTGAGCTTGTGGACCTAAGCCTAAACATGAGGACACTCAATTATATTAAAGGAGGGGTGAAAAGTGTACTACTGTAACCTACTTTTCAAATTGAATTAATTTTATAGACCCATTGCCACAAAGGTCTGTTTGGTGACATCAACATGCTTATAACACTGCAAATAGCATGGTAATTGATTTTGAACCATATTGATTTTTTTGTAAATACATTTAAAATAACTTTGTTCTAAGAATATCAGCAGCAATTTTTTGTTGTTGTCTTAATTTAAGGTTAATGTTAGGTATAAGGTTAGCAGTGTGGTTAAATTTAGGGTTAGGTTTAAAATCTAACTTTAAGAAGAGAAATTGTAGAAATAGGCGGGATTTAGCCAAAAGTATGACTTTGTGGCTGTGGTAACTAGTGACGACTACAGTTTGTGCCACAGCCTTAAATCTCAGCTGTATAAAACAAGCTGTATGGGAGCCAGTGAAATACAAAGAAACTTCTCACACAACATACTGTCACTATGACAACCGGGCAGAATCATTTAGCCCAATTTCTCGCTATTCCAGACAGCCCAGAAATCCAATAGCGTTAAAGTCTCATATAACCACCCCATTTGTTTCTCATGGCATATGACATCTCACAGGAGTGAATAAGATTAATGCATATCATATGAATTTTGGGTTAAATTGTCAATTGGTATTGGTTTTGTTTTCTGGCTGTCTTTATGTCACAAAATAAAAATGTCCAATGGTTGTTTGCAGAATGCCAATGTAATAGCACGATATACTACATTCACTATCTTTTGGAGAAACATGTAGTTAGAAAAATACAATAATCATAATAAAGTTAAAGATCTGTGAACATGAGTGGGTTGTGTTTTTCAAAGGTTTACTTACACTTTCTGGTTAATGTAATATTTAAAATAAAATAATATATTATTTAATAATTCTATGGCTGTGAAAGGCAAAACATAATTGGCTAACTTTATTCCCTGTCTTCAAATGTAATTTCGATCTGAATAATGTTTATATTGTTGTCTATTAGTATCGCCTTTTGCATCCAAGAACACGGTCAAAACGGATATTCTGGCCCGAAGCAAATATATTGAAGATTACTCATTTACCTGGCCGGATCAAAAAGTCACTGCAGATACAATATAATTTTCTGGATTATTTTTAACACTTTCCATCATGGTGATGTCAACATGAAACAATCATTTTCTGGAATTCAAACAAATTACATTCATCATCATTCACATATCTGGCCTCAGACCTACTCTTGAGATCAAGCCTACAGCCAATGAATGAGAAAACGATTGAAGAATACAGCTGTAGCCTTCGTTCTCTGTTATTTGAAATCATGAAGTGGAATCTGATGTAATTCCACGTGCTGCCCCATGTATTCGGCTCATTTGTCTATACAATCTCCTCCATTTTATAGCGCTAGTCTTCCAGTATGAAAGCAGTTGTTTTCTGTGACGCCAAAGGCGCGAAATGCAACCAACACCACCATAAATCTACACATGATAGTTTATTGATGGTGGTATCACACACACAATCCTTCTCGCAGATTATTTTTTATTTTTCGTGCTATCACACAGACGCTTCCTTTTTTCTGTATCACTGCGTGATTGAAGGGAAACTTCTGTTGGGAAGTGCAGGGACTACTTTAGGTCAATTTTGGATATAAATAATCCGAATATATGCCTAATGACACAGGCATATTTTATCAAATGTTTCTCACATATGGTTAGAATTGATGTAAGCAATAGAATTTATAGTTGAGAATCCTTTGACATATCATATGTATTTTTTTGCAGCCATGCGGAAGGATTTCATTGTAGAACTGGTGGTCGACGCTTCCGCCCAGTTTTCCGATGTTCATTGCTCGAGTTGAAAATGGAGTTCGATTAAAGCAGATGTCCAACAACTTCTTCGGGAAAATGTAACTCACTGTATTTGCCTTTTGTATGTAAATTTCTTAATATAAATTATGTTGTACATTTTTCTAGCTGTGGAGGCTATAATTCAACGTACACCGACACATTGACGGACCAACCAGCGCTTTTTAAGTGTTGTCCTGGACCTGAAGTTGGAGAGGGGAATGCTCGATAACTAGCCACTAATAACGTGCCAAATGTCGGTTTTATTTTGTACACTTTTTAGCATCTGAACGCATTGGATTTCGTTTTACCGAAGAGGATGACGAAGATGTGCATTTTGTTGAGGTTGGATTTTACTTCCAGGGAAAATAAAATTAATGATCGGTTGTCACTCCTCGCAATTGAGTTACACAATTAGCTAGGCTACTTGGTTTTCCTAAAAGAGCTCAGTTATGCATGCACCATTGTAAGACAATTAACTTTTATACAATATCTAGTGATTTTATGCGAAAGAAAATGGTGATATTTGCGGTTTATTCCACCGCCGTCACTGCGTCCTCGATGCTATTGCCAGGATTTGGATCCCCGTGAGAAAAAATGAGCGAAGATTCAACAAATCCAAACGAGTGAGTACATTTTTATCCCACATTCTAGAACGCGATGATAATTCTGCCTTCATGTATCGAATCGTCACTGCAACGATTTGCACGATTCTAAATGACTCTGTTCCAGATGATCCTTGGTTCTACAAATACCATTTTGAGAACTCATATTTTAATGAGGTTACTATTGAAGTTATACATATACATCCATTTATTTTGTTTGGTTTGTTTTCCATGATCACAACAACGTGTTTTGGGACTTGATGCAATAGAAATAAAACCGTCTTATTATATTATGGCAACGGCAGATGCTAAATGTACTTTTGACCACTGTATAGAAAATGGATGCAATATATATGATAGTAGTTTCATCAAGAATGTCTTTGAAAAATACCTGATGATTGGACTGCAATTGAATAATATCTATTGATATTTCAGATTGTATGTGTGACTAAATCGTAATTTATTACAATCACTGTGGCTAGATTTTGTGTTTAAGCGTATGATTTAAGAATATTTATATGCTTACTGTACCTACTCTAAAATTATATTGTCATTAGAATCAATATTATACAATAGTGTTTTCTTGACATTTGATAGCAGGTTACTCTGTTAGTTAATTTAGAGGTTTTAAAAATGTATATTCTCTCGAATATTATTATTTTTTTCAATGGAAATGTGGCTGTAAACTGGTTGCTGCAAAAGTAGAAGACGCCATATTTTTTTTCTCAATAGCACTCATTTGCATATCACAATCTCCATTCATATATATTTTTTTTAAATGGACGTATTACGTTCCAAATGTGACTGGGCTACGCCCGGAAAGCAACATTTATGTGAATTGACATATGGTCCTTTGTGTCGCTGTAAATCCGTATTGTTTTAATGGGCTGATCTCTTGCGTGGCTTGTTGACAGTCAGTGAGAAATATCTGCTCGGGAGGTGCTGCGATCACGTGACCCCTTCCATTCATAAAGAGTACCTGGGTGCCCATTCACAGTACGCTGTACAGTACAGTGTCTCGCAACTCACTGGCGATCACACAAAGATTTGGGATGAGCTTAATCTGGATGTAGACATGACAGACATCCATTCATTTTAAAACAAATAAATCATGCAAGGATGATTTGTTCTTATTGCATTCTTCTGATGCTCTCAACTGGCATCCATATATATATTTTTTATTCTAGATGGTTGAAATCTGTTCCTATGCTGACATTTCCATCGTTTGTGTCTGAAAGACGCCCATGCTCGCACACATGTTGATTGATTGATTTAAAGTGGGGGGAAAATAACTCTGTCCTTGAACTAGGCAATGTAGGCATATTGTTTCATATTCAATATATTACATAAGCAAGGGCCATGATGTATGGTGCTTTGCGTTTGTTCTTCCTAGTGACTGCAGCAGCACAACACATAAGATGGCCAACATATGATGCAATTGAAGATCAAGGAAGATGGTGGGAAAAGAACAGTAAGCCCCACCTGATCCATTTTTATATTTATGCTGGCTGGAATTTACGTTCAGTCTAGCAGCTGTTGTACATAATGTACGCATCTAATGACAAAGAAGCAATATGTTTTTAATGTCACTGGATGCCATTTTGACACATTTGAGCTATACTATTGTATCAAATATTAAGGTCTATCAGGTTTTGTACTTGTAAAGCATATGACAGAGCCATTGTAATGTGTATCTTTCAGTTTCTCCTCACAACAGCATTAACGTTAACCATGTCAATGAGTAGCCAAGGACAATCATTAAACCACACACTTATTGTTGTGAGTCGTTTGTGTGAATACAATGGGATGCTCAGTAGGTTACATTGTCGTCTTGTTGGGAGTTTCTGGACACTTCTCTGTTAGCATCACGGGCATAGTAATATATCATTCATTACAGCTTGTTGCTTCATCAAATGATCACAAAGCTGTGTGATGAATACAATGTGGTTGAATGTGTGTGCTACTCACTCACACGCGACGATGCACTCGTACAGGTTATTAAAACATTTTTTGCTGTGAACGTGAAATGCATACCACCATGTTAAATATCCAGTCTGCATGATACACTGAAAAGAGGAAGGGCTAGGCCTAACATGGCCTACTGTGTGTGTGGTCAAAGAAGGTAGCGTAGTCCTCTAAAAATAATCACACAGAGAAAGTAGAAGAACCAAGGTGTGTCTGTCTGGGACTATAGGAGACATATCCTTACGAGGGAGCTTAGAAGTAGTCTTTAATAAGGTTCTTCTGCCATCCAGGGATTTAAGCTATGACATGCATAGTAAACAAGGGTGGGCTAATAAAGCCCAAAATTATAACGAAATAGCAAAATCAGACATGCTGTTAGCTAAATGCAAATACAAACTAATTGCAAAGAATGGCAAATTCAGCTGATAAAGTTATACAAGCATAGGTAGTAGCTACCGAATGTCATTTTCAGTGAGTGTGGACATTTTACAAGTGAAAGTGAGTGAGAGAAACTGCAAATGAATGAATAAAGTTGATGCATGCTTTCCTGAAGGAAGAGCAGCAAGTGTACGGAGCAGAGGGGAGGGGAAAAAAATGCTAGTAAGAAGCACAGGGAAATAATTACATATTTTACGTCTGGCATTGGTAAGGTCATTAATAAGTAAGTAGGGTTAGCCTAATGGTTTTGGATTGATGTTCTGTTTTCTGTTTAGCCTAGTTTGCCAGTCAGGTGATTCCTCTTGGACTCCTCTTCTTCCTATCTGTGTGATTGATTTGACAGCTCAGCATTTCTGTCAATGTGGGCTGTCACGATCTTATCACCTGGGGGCCTGTTCTGCCCCTCGCTCCATTCCTCTGACAGGCTTCTCCCAAAAATAATTCCCTCAAACAATAACTGATTGAATGTGAGTATTGTGCCTTTCCGACAGAGCATAGCTTCTTCAGCTGTTCGGCTAGTCGTTTATGGTGGTGGTAATTGCTCAAGTTATGTGCTGTGGAACTCTGTGAAATAATGTTTAGTAGGCTACGTTTTGTTAATCTCTTTAGGCTAGTGTTTCGGGTGATTCAGTCTAATGGGGGGAAATGAATAGCCTACATAACACAACTGGTGCTTTTCCATCAAGACTTACCCCCACATCAGTGGGCAGCCAGTGTTTTAGGGCGGCGGGTAGCCTAGCGGTTAGTGTTGGGCCTGTAACCAAAAGGTTGCTGGTTCTGGAAAATAGTCTGAGCCTTCTGTAAAACACTAGGGTAAATCCTCCTGGAAATGCACCACGCCTGTAGTTTTGAAGCCTGAATGTAGCCTTGGCTTACACACTCCTAGGCCTGAGTTTCAAATACCAATTGGTGTGAAGTAGGCTTGGGCGGTATCCAGATTTTCACACCATCCTGGGATTTACGGTATTACTGGAATAGCACACAAGGGGGTGCTAAAAGTGCCCATTGAGCCTCTACAAAAAAGTCGCTCCAGATAAGAGCGTCTGTTACATTGCTAAAATGCCTTTAGCTAAATGCTAACGAGCGAAAACTAACAAACTAATTGAAAAGATGAGCAAATCCAGCTCATAAAGTTATACAAGCATAGCTAGTAGCTACTGAATGTCATTTACAGTGAGTGTGGACATTTACAAGTGAATGTTCATTCGCACAATTTCTCTCAAAGTTTTGATGCATGCTTTTCTGAAGGAAGAGCACTGAGCAGAAGACAGAATAACGTAGGAAGGGGGGGAAGCACAGGCAGCTGTACAGAACTTTGACTTCTCGAACACGGCAGAAAGACGTTATAGGATATCTGATGGCAAACATTTAGTAGTGAATTGCGTACAAGTGTAACTTACTTCATTGCCTCGTGCGCCGCACAACAGACATTCCGATATACAGTACCAGTCAAACGTTTGGACACACCTACTCATTCAAGGGTTTTTCTTTATTTTTTTCTATTTTCTACATTGTAGAATAATAGTGAAGACATTGACTGTAACACTGTTGCTTTTATTTAGAATTCAATGCCTGGCTACCACAGCGTTCAGTGGCGATACTCCATCCCATCTGGTTGGCACTTAGTGAGATTATCATTTGTTTTTCATCAGGACAATGACCCAACACATCTCCAGGCTGTGTAAGGGCTATTTGACCAAGGAGAGTGATGGAGAGCTGCATCAGATGACCTGGCATGCACAATGACCCAACCTCAACCCAATTGAAATGGTTTGGGATGAGTTGGACCCCAGAGTGATTGAAAAGTAGCCAACAACTGCTCAGCATATGTGGGAACTCCTTCAAGATTGTTGGAAAAGCATTCCTCATGAAACTGGTTGAGAGAATGACAAGCATGTGCAAAGCTGTCATCAAGGCAAAGGGTGGCTACTTTTGAAGAATATAAAATATATTTTGGTTTGTAACACTTTTTTGGTTCTACATGATTCCATATTTGTTATTTCGTTGTTTTGATGTCTTTTATTCTACAATGTAGAAAATAGTCAAAATAAAGAACCTTGAATGAGTAGGTGTCCAAACTTCTGACTTGTACTCTATATACAACTTTTGTATTGAATGTACATAGAATGCTTTCTCCCGTTGTGCTCTTTACAACGAACACGTGTCTGGCTCAACTGTTTTGGGGAACTAGGGTAAGCTTCATAAAGTGACTGAAGGGAAGAAAGCAATATGCTTAATCTCTCAATGTATTGCACAAGTTGACTGCAGGTATTAACTTCCAAAGTAGCAACACATTTTCCAATTTATGGAAACTACAAATAGTTTTGATGTTATTGGAAAACCATCTCGTGGCATTTTCTAAATACCCCGGTATACGGCATATACGGTATTCCGCCCAATCCTAGTGTGAAGTGGGTAGTCAAAGGCTTTAGAGGTCCTCAGAGTTGTCTGTAGTTTTGCTTCTGTATTATTTTTGGGAATTAGCCTTTCGATAGTTTCTGGCCACTGCTCTGTATTGATTGAATTGGAACTTGTCATCTGTGCAAATAAAATGTACGAAGGAAGTTTTGGTCTTACATAGGCTAGCATCCTGACTTTGGATTGGGTCAGAGCGCGTTGTTCTTTTCTAACTATATCAGCAGGCTGGCCTAGTAGGTTGTCAAATTATCACTGATTCTTGCTCCCATTTATCTCAAGATATTTATTTTGCCAAATGTCAGAAAATGTATTTTTCCTGCCGCAACGTCATCATTTCTCCTTTTGTTCTTGACCTATTCTGAACATATGATAATTAGCTATGGGGGGATAGGCTTGGGCAGTATACCATATATACCGGGGTATTTGAAAATGGCCACGGGATAGTTTCTCAATATCGTTAACTATTTCTTTTGAAGTTGTTTAAATACATTTTAATATTTGTATCTACTTTTTAAGTAAATACCTGCAGTCAACCGGTGCAATATTTTAAGAGATAAAGACAAACGCATTTTTCATTTCACCTGTCACAAAATGTTTCATTACAAAGTTTACCAGTAGTCCCCAGTCATGTAGTGTTTGTTTACAAGCACACAAATACAAGAGACCGTAGCCTTGTGAGTCACTCACTGTTGTGCAGCACGAGGCAGGTGATCTAGTTACCGTATGGAATTCACAACTAAGTGTTTGCCAGCTAGATAACTTAACTATTATAGGGACACTTTGGGATTTTGGCTATGATGCCCTTTATCTACTTCCCCAGAGTAAGATGAACTTGTGGATACCATTTTTTTATGTTTCTGTGTCCAGTATGAAGGGAGTTTCATGAGCCAATGCCTACTAGCGTTGCCCATAGGCTTCCAGTACTAGCATGCTAAGGATGTCTAAAATGTTCTAAATGCTGTGCAGTTGTGGATTTGGTTTGCTAATTTAGTAGCTAGTTAGCTAAGTGGTTAGCTTCTTCCAAAATAAATCATTGTTTGGTAACAGCAGAGAATCCCCTCTTGGATCTGTCTAATATTTGTCTTGTTCTTGCAGCAAACTGAGTAGCTTTTTTGAGCTACTAGTATAACTTTATGAGCTGGGATGTCTGTCCTGCAAATAGTTTAGGTCAGACTGTATAAAATGTTTAATGCACACATCAGCATTTTGTTATTCTCTATGGGATTTTACATGTACCAAGCCTAATGGAGGATGAGCAGTTGTTTAATCTGTGAAATTACCCTGTGTACAGGGTATTTATAGTCTGCTTTTCTGTTACATGGTGTTGTATTGTTTGCATGACAATACTTCTCTATAAACCTGTCTGGATGAATGGGATGATTTGTTACTGACAGTGTGTTACTGTGTAACTGAGCAGGCCCTGTACAGTATGAATGTAGTCTGTTCTGGCTCTTCTCTTCCCATGGCCAGAGTTACGATTCGGTGTATTTTAAACCTGAGCAACTTCCCTATTTTAATTCTCATTTCCTCTTAAGTATTTTAGGAGCGGACCTGAACTAGTAAATATCATCAGTGTATTTGTATAGTAAAATTTCATTCTTTAAAACAGGACTGTACCCATTTTTGTTGACTGTCTCAACAATCAAGACAAAATGATAATGTGTATGCAATGCCCATTTACCTTTGAAAATGCTAGGCTATGCTGTGTCGTATTAGACCAGGCTAAAAAATCCTCCCTGTTTCTTTTTGTCACCAGATATATATAGCAATGTCTTTTTTTCAAGAAGCTCTCTGGTGTGCCTTGGCCATATCGCAATGCTTCTACGAAATTCTTTGAGCAGTAAAACGTCTGCATTTTAGGTATTGTTTTCAGTTGTGCTGCTGCTGCTTGCTGAAGGCTTTGCTGGGAGCTGCTGCAGCTGAGGTAAGATGGTTCTTTCCTGCAAGACCACTGACATAAAAGGGCACAGATGTAAATCCAAAACCTTGTCTTTTGATTGAGTTTCCAAACTCTTTGAAAACAGGAAGGAGTTGGGGCCTGTGAGTGTATTCACATGTGTACATGCTTGTCTAGTTTGTGTCTATAAAATACAAGTAGCTATAGGCTAGATGAGGGGATTGAAGCAAACAACTTAATTTTATAGAAGTAATCTTTTATGAACCAAACGTTTGACCGGGTATGTAGCCTATTATAGGGAAATTGATGCTCATCTGCTGAGTCATCTTATTAGCCATTTTTAGAAATTGAACCTGACTTTCTATGAGAAGCCACTTCTCCAATGTGTAGCCTACACGTGTGAAGTGTTTCTCACAAGGTCTTCTAGCTAGAACATTTTTCAACGCAGTTGTTCTTTACAGCGTGCTAGATTGTAAAGGGCAGTACAGTAGTCTAGTTTTATGGTTTCTTTACAACTCGCCACAATGTGAATATTTTTTAATATTATGCTGTGGTTGTGATGCTTTAACAACAGTGTGGATTACAGGGATAGTTTACATCATACTA
The DNA here is from genome assembly GCF_013265735.2 of Oncorhynchus mykiss. NCBI lineage: Eukaryota > Metazoa > Chordata > Actinopteri > Salmoniformes > Salmonidae > Oncorhynchus > Oncorhynchus mykiss. The sequence goes on from NC_048589.1 coordinate 26,445,092, forward strand.
ATGTGCCATTTCTGTGATTGTTAACAACCATGGTGGATGGATGATGGCTTCTTTACAGCATGGTGCATTCCTTGTAATGAGGTCTTGCTTCTTCTCAGCCTTGTCCTAGTACCCGTTCCTAGCACTCCCCAGTCTTAAATCTGAGATTCTGCAGTAACTATTGCAATTAGAAGCAGGGTCTCCAAAGACTACTTCCACATCAAAGCCGCCCGTAGACGTCGTAGCAGTCCAAATTTGCCATTCCTCTTTTTCTGTAATGGTGAGTGCAAGGTTTTAATTTGCCAAATGCTTGCTGTTTTAATTATGATAATCTCAATATGTTGTGCTTTGATGTTTTGAGAATAGTTTTGGGGCTTTTGATACACATATGGGATTCTTTTGATTTATTTCAGTACACTGGTGCTGGGGTACCCAGAACATTGTCGTTGGTGTTACAGGCCCAAACGTGTAATGAGGTTGGTTAGCATTGGTGTGAGGCATAAAATCATTGTTGCAGAAACATTGCTGGAGTAGCTTGACATGGTGCTTTAGTGCCCGTTCAGATTTACTAGACTTGTTACCAGCACCGGTGTTCACATTAGCTACACTTGCCGTGGCTTCAGCGACAATATGTTCTCTCTGCCCTACCTCTAGTATTGTAAATCTCACAGAATGCTATGCGAGCATCTTCTCATCTTAACCATTAGACCTACAGTACTTCAATAATACAACATGATACACCAATTCACACGTATGTGCAGACCATTTTAAGAGGGTTTATTTTCCCATTTGCAAACTCAAATTACAGGAGTCCGACAATAACACAGAAGTCTGTTACGACGCCGAACTGCAGTCAGGTTAAGACCCTGGTGAGGACGAGAAGCACGCAGATGCGCTTCCCTGAGACTGTTTCTGACAAATTATTTTGTGGTGCAAACCTACAGCTTCATCAGCTGTCAGGTGGCTGGTCTCAGACGATCCCGCAGGTGAAGAAGCCGAATGTGGAGAGCCTGGGCTGACGTGGTTAAACGTGGTGTGCGGTTGTGAGGCCAATTTGGACATATTGCCAAATTCTCCAAAACAGCGTTGGAAGCATCTTTTATAGTAGAGAAATTAACATTCTATTCTCTGGCAACCGCTCTGGTGGACATTCAAGCAGTCAGCATGCCAATTGCATGCTCCCTCATCTTGAGACATCTGTGGCATTGTGTTGTGTGACAAAATTGCACATTTTAGAGTGGCCTTTTATTGTCCCCAGCACAAGGTGAACCTGTGTAATGATCATGCTGTTTAATCACCTTGATATGCCACACCTGTCAGGTGGATGGATTATTTTGGCAAAGGTGAAATGCTCACTAAAAGGGATGAGGAAATTTGTGCACAAAATTTGAGGCATTTTGTGTGTATGGGATCTTTTATTTCAGCTCATGAAACATGGGACCAACACTTAACATGTTGCATTTATATTTTTGTTCAGTTAGATTATATTACAATTTAAGATAACTACCTCAACTAACCAGGCTTTGTTTTATCCTGTAATGCAAGTAATTACATGGGATACAGTGCATTCGGAAAGTATTGAGACCCCTTGACATTTTCCACATTTTGTTAAGTTACAGCTTTTTCTAAAATTTCCTCATCAATCTACACACAATACCCCATGCCTTTTGGCAAACTCCAAGTGGGATGTCATGTGCCTTTTTACTGAGGAGTGGCTTCCGTCTGGCCACTCTACCATAAAAATACCTGATTGGTAGAGTGCTGCAGAGATGGTTGTCCTTCTGTAAGGTTCTCCCATTTTCACAGAGGAACTCTAGAGCTCTGTCAGAGTGACCATTGGGTTCTTGATCACCTCCCTGACTAAGGCCCTTCTCCCCCGTTTGCCCAGTTTGGTCGGGCGTTCAGCTCTAGGAAGAGTCTTGGTGCTTCCAAACTTCTTCAATTTAAGAATGATGGAGGCCACTGTGTTCTTGGGGACCTTCAATGCTGCAGACATTTTTTTGGTAACCTTCCCAAGATTTGTGACTTTGTTTTTTGCTCTGACATGCACTGTCAACTGTGGGACCTTTATATAGACCTGTGTGTGCCTCAATTGAATTTACCACAGGTGCACTCCAAGTTGTGGAAACATCTCAAGGATGATCAATGGAAACCGGATGCACTGGAGTTCAATTTTGAGTCTCATAGCAAAGGGTCTGAATACTTGTATAAATAAAGTATATATATTTTTTTCTTAAATAAATGTCCAAACATTTTGAAAAACCTGTTTATGGGGTATTGTGTAGATTGATTAGGGATTTTTTTTCTTTTAATCCATTTTCTAATAAGGCTGTAATGTAACAATGTGAAAAAAGTTGAGGGGTCTGAGTATTTTCCAAATACAATGTATACAGTGCCTTCAGAAAGTATTCTTAGCCCTAGACTTTTTCCATTTTGTTTCAGCCTGAATTCAAAATGGATTAAATCGTTATTTACTCACCCATCTACACACACGACCCCATAATGATGAAGTGAAAACATGTTTATTTTTATTAAATTATGCAAGTGTATTGAAAATTATAAGTATTCACACCCCTAAGTCACATGTTAGAATCACATTTACAGCGGTGAGTCTTTCTGGGTAAGTCTCTAAACTTTGCACACCTGGATTGTACAATATTTACACATTTTTACAATTCAAGCTCTGTCAAGTTCAAATTTTATTTTTCACATGCGCCGAATACAACAGGTGTAGACCTTAACGTGAAATGCTTACTTACAAGCGTATGTTCATATTTGTATGAACATAAGATTCAACAAATGAGACAGAAACTGAACAAGTTCCACAGACATGTGACTAACAGAAATGGCCCTGAACAAAAGGGGGATCAAAATCAAAAGTGACAGTCAGTATCTGGTGTGGCCACCAGCTGCATTAAGTACTGCAGTGCATCTCCTCCTCATAGACTGCACCAGATTTGCCAGTTCTTGCTGTGATATGTTACCCCACTCCTCCACCAAGGCACCTGCAAGTTCCCAGATATTTCTGGGGGGAATGGCCCTGGCCCTCACCATCCGATCCAACAGGTCCCAGACGGGCTCAATGGGATTGAGATCCGGGCTCTTCACTGGCCATGGCAGAACACTGACATTCCTGTCTTGCAGGAAATCACGCACAGAATGAGCAGTATGGCTGGTGGCATTGTCATGCTGGTGGGTCATGTTAGGATGAGAATGCAGGAAGGGTACCACATGAGGGAGGAGGTTGTCTTCCCGGTAACGCACAGCGTTGAGATTGCCTGCAATGACAACAACTCAGTCCGATGATGCTGTGACTAGAGGTCGACCGATTATGATTTTTCAACGCCGGTACCAATTATTGGAGGACCATTAAAGCCGATACCGATTAATCGGCCTATTTATTTATTTATTTATTTGTAATAATGACAATTACAACAATACTGAATTAACACTTATTTTAACTTAATATAAAACATCAATAAAATCAATTAAGCCTCAAATAAAAATGAAACCTGTTCAATTTGGTTTAAATAATGCAAAAACAAAGTGTTGGAGAAGAAAGTAAAAATGCAATATGTGCCATGTAAGAAAGCTAACGTTTAAGTTCCTTGCTCAGAACATGAGAACATATGAAAGTTGGGGGTTCCTTTTAACATGAGACTTCAATATTCCAAGGTAAGAGGTTTTAGGTTGTAGTTAATATAGTATTTATAGGACTATTTATCTCTATACCATTTTTATTTCATGTACCTTTGACTATTGGATGTTCTTATAGGCACTTTAGTATTGCCAGTGTAACAGTATAGCTTCCATCCCTCTCCTCGCTCCTACCTGGGCTCGAACCAGGAACACATTGACAACAGCCACCATCGAAGCAGCGTTACCCATCGCTCCACAAAAGCCGCGGCCCTTGCAGAGCAAGGGGAATAACTACGCAAGAAAGTGCTGTTTGAATGAATGCTTACGAGCCTGCTGCTACCTACCATCGCTCAGTCAGACTGCTCTATCAAATCATAGACTTAGTTATAACATAATAACACACAGAAATATGAGCCTTAGGTCATTAATATGGTCGAATCCGGAAACTACCATCTCGAAAACAAGACGTTTATTCTTTCAGTGAAATACGGAACCGTTCCGTATTTTATCTAACGGGTGGCATCCATAAGTCTAAATATTGCTGTTACATTGCACAACCACCAATGTTATGTCATAATTACGTAAAATTCTGGCAAATTAGACAACAGCCACACTCGAAGCATCGTTACCCATCGCTCCACAAAAGCCGCGGCCCTTGCAGCGCAAGGGGAATAACTACTCCAAATCTAATAGCGAGTGACGTTTGAAACAGTATTAGAGCACACCAAGCTAACTAGCTAGCCATTACACATTGGTTACACCAGCCATTAGGCTGATAGGCTTGAAGTCATAAACAGTGCTGTGCTTGCGAAGAGTGGCTGGCAAAACGCATGAAAGTGCTGTTTGAATTAATGATTACGGGCCTGCTGCTGCTCAGTCAGACTGCTCTATCAAATCAGACTTAATTATAACATAACACACAGAAATACGAGCCTTTGGTCATTAATACGATCGAATCCGGAAACTTTCATTTAGAAAACAAAACGTTTATTCTTTCAGTGAAATACGGAACGGTATTTTATCTAACGGTTGGCATCCCTAAGTCTAAATATTCTTGTTACATTGCACAACCTTCAATGTATGTCATAATTACGTAAAATTCTGGCAAATTACTTCACAATGAGCCAGGCAGCCCAAACTGTTGCATATACCCTGACTCTGCATGCAATGAACGCAAGAGAAATGACAATTGCACCTGGTTGTTAATGCCTGCTAAACTGGATTAGTAGTTATAACTAGTGATTATGATTGATTGTTTTTTATAAGATGAGTTTAATGCTAGCTAGCAATTTACCTTGGCTTCTACTGCATTCGCGTAACAGGCAGGCTACTCGTGGAGTGCAATGGTTAGAGCGTTGGACAAGTTAACTGTGCGGTTGCAAGATTGGAACCCCTGGGCTGACATGGTGAAAATCTGTCGTTCTGCCCCTGAACAAGGCAGTTAACCCACAGTTCCTAGGCCGTCATTGAAAATAAGAATGTGTTCTTAACTGACTTGCCTAGTTAAATATAGGTATAATAATAAAAATAAATAAATAATAATCGGAAATCGGCGCCCCAAAATACAGATTTCCGATTTGTTATGAAAACTTGAAATCGGCCCTAATTAATCGGCCATTCCGATTAATCGGTCGACCTCTAGCAGTGACACACTGCCCCAGACCATGATGGACCCTCCCGCACCAGAGTACAAGCCTCGGTGTAACGCTCATTCCTCCGCCGATAAACGTGAATCCGACCATCACCCCTGGTGAGACAAAACTGTGACTCGTCAGTGAAGAGCACTTTTTGCCAGTCCTGTTTGGTCCAGCGACGGTGGGTTTCTTATCACCGGCAACAACGTTGCCTATGGGGTCTGGTTGAGGACCTGCCTTACAACAGGCTTACAAGCCCTCAGTCCAGCCTCACTCAGCCTATTGCGGACAGTCGGAGCACTGATGGAGTAATTGTGCGTTCCTGATGCAACTCGGGCAGTTGTCGCCATCCTGTACCTGTCCCGCAGGTGTGATGTTCGGATGTACCGATCCTGTGCAAGTGTTGTTGCACGTGACCTGCCACTGCAAGGATGATCAGCTGTCCGTCCTTTCTCCCTGTAGCGCTGTCTTAGGCGTCTCACAGTACGGACATTGCAATGTATTGCCCTGGCCGCATCTGCAGTTATCATGCCTCTTTGCAGCATGCTTAAACCCTTTACAATGAAGATCTGTGAAGTTATTTCGATTTTTACCAATTGCCTTTGAAAGAAAGGGTCCTAAAAAAGGGACATTTTCTTTTTATGCTGAGTATACATCTGTAAAATGATAACCAAAGCTTTAGATTCTGGACTGTCTTTCTCTCAGGCTTCCATGTCTTCTCCCTGGACTTCCTCAATGTCCACATCTTGAACATCAGACTGAGGCCTCATCTTCACTGTCTCTGTACTACCTTGTTGAGGATGGCATGTTGTCAGGCTAAAAAATCCTGATATTTCCCAGATGGCCACCAATTTTTCAACCCTTGTATTGCTCAGCCTGTTTAGTGTGAGTTCCCAAATAAGGACCAGTTGCACTCGGAGGCAGCTGATGTTGGTGGGATATGGAGGACGATGGAGGACACAGGCGAAAGAGCCTCAGATCCACAAAGTCCCTTCCACTGCCATATAGCATCTCCATCCCAAAGCCCTTGTTTGGAAGTGTACTTTTCCAGACTGCCAAGAACCTTTCCCTCATCCAGGCCAAGGTGGCAAGACACAGTAGTGATGACACCATAGGCCTTGTTGATCTCTGCACTGGACAGGATGCTCTTGCCAGCATACTTGAAGTCCAAAATGCACGCTGCGGCGTGTATGGGCTTCAGGCAGAAGTCTTAACACTTTTTGATGTATTTCAGAACTGCAGTTTCCTCTGCTCGGAGCAACAGTGAAGTGGGCAGGGCAGTACAGATTTCTTCTCTTACATCTGCAAGCAGTCTGAACATCAAACAATATGGGATTGTCTCCCTCAATCAGTGCAAAGGCTACTGCTATAGGTTTCAGGCTGCTTACCACTCTCTCCCAAAATACATCATGCAGGAGGGTCCTCTTGATGGGGTTGTCCATATCGGCAGACTGTGATATGGCCTTATCTTGGATGGACTTCTTCCCCTCCAGGAGACTGTCAACCAAGATGACAACACCACCCCAACAGGTGTTGCTGAGCAGCTTTAATGTGGTGCTCTTATTCTTCTCACTTTGCTTGGTGAGGTAGATTGCTGCTATAACTTGATGACCCTTCATATACCTAACCATTTCCTTGGCTCTCTTGTAGTGTTGTTTTCAGTGCCATCATGTCCTTGAGGAGCAGATTCAATGCATGAGCAGCACATCCAATGGGTGTGATGTGAGGGTAGGACTCCTCCACTTTAGACCAAGCAGCCTTCATGTTCGCAGCATTGTCTGTCACCAGTGCAAATACTTTGTGGTCCAAGGTTATTGATGACTGGCTTCAGCTCATTTGCAATGTAGAGACCTGTGTGTCTGTCCCTTTTGTCTGTGCTCTTGTAGAATTCTGGTTGAGGGGTGGCGATTATGTAGTTTTAATTATTCCTTGGCCACCCATCAGAGATGATTGCAATAGTCTGCTTTCTCAATTATTTTCTTGACCTTCACTTGAACTCTGTTGAACTCTGCATCCAGAAAATGGGTAGATAAAGCATGTCTGTTTGGGGGGGGGGGGGGTGTACGCTGGGCAAAGAACATTCAAAAATCTCTTCCAATACACATTGCCTGTGAGTATCAGAGGTGAACCAGTTGCATACTCAGCTCGAGCAAGACATTCATCAGCATTTCTCTGACTACGTTCCTCCATTGAGTCCATAAAACTTCTAATTCCAGGAGGACCATGAGCTGTTGCTATCGTCAGATTCATAATTTTCACCTTGATTAGAAGTATAGGAACTTTTGTCAGAGGTTGCTTGTTGTGAGCGCTCAAGGAACTTTATGCAATTGCCCAGATGATTCTGCCAATCAAAATCAAAATTATGCTGCATTCTTCACACATGATTTTGGCACAGTATTTGCAAATGTACACAGCTTTTCCTTCTACATTAGGTGCAGTAAAATGCCTCCACACATCAGATAGTGCCTGTGGCATTTTTCTGTAAAGACTTTTAAAAAAGGAGTAAAAAAACATAAAATACAATTCCATGTATAGATAAATAGTTAGGCAGTTAGATTAAACAACTCCTTTGTATGATAAATGTTTTAAAATGAAACATGTATGGAAACAGGTGAATTAACACTCCTAAGTTAGCTGGCTCAAGCAGCTAAAACACACATGGTAGCAAAAACTAACTAGCAGAAATGATTAACAAGGTAGAAATGATTTAAACACACTTTCCTGTACGCTACTATTTACTAGTTAACAAGAAATCATGTATGTCATATAAAATATATTGACCCCACCCAGTATTGTAATCAAAACTTACCAGAAAGCATGTAGTACTTGGCTCAGACAGTATAGTAGTGTGGGCTCAGTAGCATCTCATTAGTGTGCAATATCTTGAGAATCTGCTGTACATGTGATGGAAGAGTGCACTGTGCATGTGGAGGGTTGCAATTCCATTGAATTGGGGATAGTTTAACCAAAATATGCCTCAAGACCTAGAATTGCCTTGTATCCCACAGAAACTGGGATATACTTCACATGGAACATTTTGGGAATTTTACCGGACATTTTCTGACCCTTTGCAACCCCAGTTTTAGGCCTACATTACAGTAATACAGTCTATTCTGTATTTTTTTAAAAACTAATTGAGAATGTACTTTAACTTTAGTCAAAGTAAATTAGTTCTTAGTTTCTTTTTACATTTTCTACCTGTTTTCTGTGATTAGAGCTTAACAAAGGTTGTTCTTCAACCAGTCTCTCATTCTTTGTTACAGTTCTATATAGGCTAGGATATGTAGCCTATTTATAGCCATCTTGTTGGGTAGATTTGCTCTTGTACGGAAGGCATGTTGAATTTCAGGATAGCTAGGTTCATCGTTAACTACCCTAATACTTGCTGTACATAGAACCCTTTAGAGCATGGCACTTGCAACGCCAGGGTTGTGGGTTCGATTCCCACGGGGGACCAGAATGAAACTATGGACTTAAGTCGCTCTCGATAAGGGCGTCTGCTAAATGACTAAAATTGTTCAATTCCATGGTTGGGTTCTGTCATTTTGTCCAGCATCGAAAGGGTTGTGTTGGTGTTTTGTTTTGGGTCTACATGCCTGTTGTGTATTTATAGAACATTTAAACAGTAGCAACAGTAAAGATATGTGTGTGTTTAGAGTATGTTCATCCTTGATGCAGTTGCTCAGTTTGCATGGAAGAAGGTATCCAGATGATTCAGACATAATAAAAAAAAAGAGTCCATGCTAGTGAAAAAAATAAGTTCTGCTTACGGTTCCTTTCCCACTTTGCGGAAGGATAATCTAAAGAATCAGATTGGGATAAGTAGCTTGTGTTTATTTTCCGAGTGACTTTTTTTATTCTAAATCTTAATCCCAAAGTGGGCTGCTGGGGCTTGACGGCCTGCCTCCCCTTTAGGTACAAGGGGGAGTGGTGGTGATGTCTCTCCACTTTTCTAATGCTAATGAAAAGAGGAATGGTTTTCCAGCCTTTAGCTTGCAGAGTGTGTCTCTCCTGCAGCATGCTCCATTGCCTGGACATTGTGAGAGCACAAAACTCCAGGCCTGGGATCCAATAACGTGAAATATCAGCAGAGAAGCAGCCATTGTGTAGAGAGGCAGCCATGGAGGGTGATGGGTGGGAGGGGAGGGAGGGCGGATGGGAAGGAGGCGAGGGTGACTTGGCGATCACCCAGGGCTCAGGCCACATCGTCCCACTCCTGTCTTACTTTCAGGCCTCCTCCTCCTCCTGTCCCCCCAGGGTCTGGGAAGCCCAGGGGCTGAGGCAGAAGCAGAGCATGATGGCATGCTGGAGCTCTGTGAGCCACGGTCCAGGGCCACAGACAAACGGCCACTTTGTTAGGTCAGGAAATGGTTGTCCCAGGATCCCCCTTCGCCACCACACACTGAAGCAGCCAGGCCCTCTGGGCGCAGGCCTGGCCAGCACGTGCTCTCAAGTACAGTCATAGCCTACAGCCCTTTATGTTGCTGTTCCTGCTGTGTGTTTGGGTGGCTTGTACTGTGGTGGTGTGTGTACTGTGGTGGTGTGTGTAATGTATAGCCTAGTTTGTGGAAGTTGAGCTGGTTTAGCAGTGTTTTCCGCAAGTACATGGAGTTGCCAGCCAAATAGAAAAAGTAGCCAGTCAGGTAGTTCTGGGCGGTGGGGGTCTGGGAGACATGCCCCCTGAGGTAAAAACAATTCCAGAATGAGCTCTTTTGGTGACCTCTGGTACAGTCTAACGCCCATAATTCCATCTGAAATACACAGCTAAGTTATGGACTACTTTAATGACTTTACCTCCCATATCTCCAGTTTTACTGCAAGGTATGAATTACCACAATTATGTTTGGTCTTCAAATTATGTATTTTTTGGGGCTCTGCTGCTGTGTACACTGGTAAGGAAACCAGTATGTTATTTTGGTCAACTATCCCTTTAACAGTTTGGCCTGTCAATCAAGGATGTCTGTGAGTCACATGGTAGGGTTTCAGACCTGTCAATCAATCAATCACTGTGGGTGGGACTTTGAGGGAAGGCGGTAGATTATTATTCTAGTCTACCCTTTTCAATCTAACATATCGTGACAAACTAAAACTAGTCGACTCTTTCAGTTTGGTTTATTTTCTTAACCTAATGAAAAATGCTTTGTAAAGTAAACATGGATTCCCTGTTGAGAAACAATATAGTAATCAAGGAAAATGGTTAAAACAAAACATTTATGGGGAGTACCCCCAACCCCCCCGCCAAATTGTATAAAAGTGGGGGTGCACAAGTCAGGCACCCGTGAATAGACCTACGAGAATGTTTTGAAGAATGAAGCAGGTGTTTAACATGGGCTTTGCTACACAGAAAGCAGCAGTTGACTACTCCATTGTTGACACTAATCAAGTCAGTAGGCCTATCTCAATATCTTTAACAATGACATAAGTACACTATATATACAAAAGTATGTGGACACCCCTCCAAAGTAGAGGATTTGGCTATTTCAGACACACCCATTGCTTACAGGTGTATAAAATCGAGCACACAGCCATGCAATTTACATAGACAAACATTGGCATTAGAATGGCCTTACTGAAGAGCTCAGTGACTTTCAATGTGGCACCGTCCTAGGATACCATCTTTCCAACAAGTCAATTTGTCAAATTCGGCAGATACCAGGAGAACAGTACCTGCCCCAATGCATAGTGCCAAATGTAAAATTTGGTCCGGGCTAAGCCAAAAAGCGAGGTCCATACAGAAATGGTTTGTCAAGATACTGTTGATCATGTAGTGGATCGTGACATTAGCTTTTATAACCTTCATATAACCCTCTTTTATCATATTATGTACCAGAATGAGGCTCTCTCTCCACTACCTATGGTTCCTGCAGTGGAGATTCAACATCTTCAATGAGTGTTTTCATAATTGATCTGCAGATAATCGCCAAAAGCCGTAGTAGCCTACCAGTATGCAAATTAGGGAACCAAATTAACAGCTAGCTCTCTCACTCGATTCAGGGAACCTGGGACCTAACAGATAAGTTAAAAAAATTGTTTGAACAACCCAACCCACCACTAGGCTACACTGTCATGTCACTTTAGCAGTCAAGGGCTTCAAATTATTGGAAAATATAAACCAGATCTTTTGGTTTACTTGTCCCGATGCGATACCATGGACATGACTATGTTGTATGATTTATGAATAGCAAAGAAATATTGTAGATATTTACTTTATTTAGTCAATTCAACACCTTTTTATATGCTAGTCGACACAAGCTGTTCTGTCATCAATCGAAGTGCAGTAAATAGCCCATGTTCTCCAAATACATGGCTGGCTGTATAGGTGCCACAAAACAATAATTATAAGCTCAGCAAAAAAAGAAAAGTCCTCTCACTGTCAACTGCATTGATTTTCAGCAAACTTAGCATGTGTAAATATTTGTATGAACATAACAAGATTCAACAACTGAGACACAAACTGAACAAGTTCCACAGATGTGACTAACAGAAATTAAATGTGTCCCTGAACAAAGGAGGGGGTTAATCAAAGTCAGTATCTGGTGTGACCACCAGCTGCATTAAGTACTGCAGTGCATCTCCTCATGGACTGTCCTTGCTGTGAGAAGCACCTGCAAGTTCCCGAACATTTCTGGGGGGGGAATGTCCCTAGCCGTCACCCTCCGATCCAACAGGTCCCAGACGTGCTCAATGGGATTGAGATCCGGGTTTTTCTCTGGCCATGGCAGAACACTGACATTCCTGTCTTGCAGGAAATCACGCATAGAACGAGCAGTATGACTGGTGGCATTGTCATGCTGGAGGGTCATGTCAAGATGAGCCTGCAGGTAGGGTACCACATGAGGGAGGAGGATGTCTTCCCTGTATGACAACAAGCTCAGTCCGATGATGCTATGACACACCGCCCCAGACCATCCCGCTCCAGAGTTCAGGCCTCGATGTAACGCTCATTCCTTCGACGATAAACGCGAATCCGACCACCACCCCAGGTGAGACAAAACCGCGACTCGTCAGTAAAGAGCACTTTTTGCCAGTCCTGTCTGGTCCAGTGACGGTGGGTTTGTTCCCATAGGTGACGCTGTTCCTTCCTTTCAATAACCCAAAATATTGTATTTTCAGCTGTTTGAAGCTAGTGTACAAAACCGAAAGCAAAAAATAAATTTAAGACTGGGAAGCATAGAAATAGTGCACATAGAACAGATCTACCACTTCTTAGATTTGCTTTCAATGAGTGACTTTTTCAATGTGATTTTAGTCGGGTCAACCCAGAAAGTTTATATTGAGCTTTTAAATAGGTTTCAACTCATCCTTACCACTACATGGGAAGTGAAAATTCACTCGCAGGAGACTCATCATGCTCTCGCTCCTCCGTGAAATGAAATTTGACTGCAACCAACCACAGCATACACAAGTAACACAGATTGCTGAGAGGCTGGACAGACTGTAGACTGACAAACCAGAAGTGTTTTCCTCGCTTTGTGACTGACAGGTGCCTGTCCAATCAATAGATAACTAGAAGATGCATATCGTTATTCTGTAGTTGGAGAAGGCTATACAGACTTTTCTGACTAGTGAATTTAAACTTTTAAATGAAAAGAAGCCTGGTTAATGAAGTGCCGTTTATGGACGGCGTTTCAAACACTGGTTTAGGTATGAAATTATAGGCAAGCAGTTGTGGTATAAGAAAAACTGCAAGTGATTGAAAGTGTCTTTCTGTTTATTTCACCAAAGCTTATTAGGTTATTTAGACCATTCTATAATTTTAGGTATTTAGAGGTATTTTGCTGTTGCTTCTCCAGTAGTATGTTGTCTACTTGCTCAGTTAGACAGTCCTTAATTCATTTTTTAGCTAAAGGGTACTATAAAGCTAGAGGGACACTGATATTTTTGTTGACAAATACAATGGAGTAAAACAACCTTATGTTGAGTTTGATATCTCTGTCGTCATACATCCTACTAGATTGTATTGAGAAGGGTGAGCGAACTTTCTCAATGACCTTTCTCAACAAACCTGTTTGTCTAGCCTATATTGAGGAAGATGATATAATCCTGAATTGCGCATATAGGCTACGCTCTTATAAGAGAAGAGGAGAATTATGCCATAGTTTGTTGATGGACTTGAGGGGTTTAAATCCGTATGAGAGCTGTCGACTCCCTCCCTCCCCCTACCATGCCCCCGTTCTTCCCCTCACTCACTCATTCCCTCTGTTTTCTTCTACTTTTTTGTTGGAAATGAAGTCGGTCATCCAGCAGAATAACTTGGAATAATTTGGAATTGGGGGGGGGGGGACTGAGGCAGGGCTACTCTCTCTTTTTCTCTCTTTCCCTCTCTGCTTGCGGGCCCAAGCCAGCTGATCCGCTTCCGCTCTCATTGTGTGTCCAATGGACTGTGCACCCAGCGAGGGGCACGGAGCCCAGCCTGTCTCCATGGACCGCCCCACTCTGTACAGGACAGGGGGTTGTGTGTGCGCATGTTAGGGCCCTATAAAATACACAATGTGGAAAACACAGACGGAATCTAGACATTTAAAACTGTATTCAACAATATAAAAAATATTTTTTTTAATTAGTAGGGAATAAACTAAATGTATTAAATGTCTGAAGAAGCAATGAGAATTCCCCCTGTCTATTGGTGCGGTGCACTATTAGCAATGATTAGCAAATCTTCTGGTCATTGGAAAGGCTTTCCCAATAACCTTTAAAAACAATCACCCCTTTTTACATCAGCAGTTGTCATAAAGTTCTTATTCATGAACTGAACATAAAACACCGGAGAGCAAGCAATGCAGATGTAGAAGCATGGTGGCTAAAAGCTCCCTAGAAAGGCTGGAATCTTGGAAGAAATCTAGAGGGGAACCAGGCTCTTCGGGGTGGCCAGTCCTCTTGGCTGTGCCAGGTGGAGATCATAGGACTACATGGCCATTAACGCCAGATGGTTCTTCAAAATGTTAAAACGTTCATAGATGACCAGCAGGGTCAAATAATAATCAGTGGTTATAGAGAGTGCAACAGGTCAGCACAAGAGGACGACCGATTCTGATTTTTCAACGCCAATACAGATTATTGGCGGACCAAAAAAATCAATTTAGCCTCAAATAAGTAAAGAAACATGTTCAATTTGGTTTAAATAATGCAAAAACGAAGTGTTGGAGAAGAAAGTAATAGTGCAATATATGCTATGTAAGAAAGCTAACGTTTCTTGCTCAGAACATGAGAACATATGAAAGCTGGTGGTTCCTTTTAACATGAGTCTTCAATATTCCCTGGTAAGAAGTTTTAGGTAGTTATTATAGGAATTATAGGACTATTTCTGTCTATACCATTTGTATTTCATATACCTTTGACTATTGGATGTTCTTATAGGCACTTTAGTATTTCCAGTGTAACAGTATAGCTTCCGTACCTCTCCTCGCTCCTACCTGGGCTCGAACCAGGAACACAACGTCAACAGCCACACTTGCTCTTTATGGGTAACGCTGCTTCAAGGGGAACAACTACTCCAAGTCTCAGAGCGAGTGACGTTTGAAACGCTATTAGCGCACACCCTGCTAACTAGCTAGCCATTTCACATCACATCGTTACACCAGCCTAATCACAGGAGTTGATAGGCTTGAAGTCATAAACATCAGAGCTGCTACCAAAACGCACGAAAGTGCTGTTTGAATGAATGCTTATGAGCCTGCTGGTGCCTACCATTGCTCGGTCAGACTGCTCTATCAAATCATAGACTTAATTATAACATAATAACACACAGAAATGCGAGCCTTAGGTCATTAATATGGTCGAATCCGGAAACTATCATCTCGAAAACAAGACGTTTATTCTTTCAGTGAAATACGGAACCGTTCTGTACTTCATCTAACGGGTGGCATCCATCAGTCTAAATATTCCTGTTACATTGCACAACCTTCAATGTTATGTCATAATTACGTAAAATTCTGGCAAATTAGTTTGAGCCAGGCGGCCCAAACTGTTGCATATACCCTGGCTCTGCGTGCAATTTTACCTGGTTAATATTGCCTGCTAACCTGGATTTCTTTTAGATAAATATGCAGGTTTAAAAATATATACTTCTGTGTATTGATTAGGATTAAGTTTAATGCTAGCTAGCAACTTACCTTGGCTTATTACTGCATTCGCGTAACAGGCGGGCTCCTCGTGAGGCAGGTGGTTAGAGCGTTGGACTAGTTAACCGTAAGGTTGGAAGATTGAATCCCTGAGCTGACAAGGTAAAAATCTGTCGTTCCAACCCTGAACAAGGCAGTTAACCCACCGTTCCTAGGCCGTCATTGAAAATAAGAATGTGTTCTTAACCTGTAGTGACACCCCATCCCGTGAACGGGACCGTTGTCATCATCTGACACTAATTAGCATAACGCAACGGACATAGATCTTCCTAGAAAATCTTCCTATTCATGAAAATCACAAGTTAAATATATTGGAACACAGCTTAGCCTTTTGTTAATCACCCTGTCATCTCAGATTTTCTAAATATGCTTTACAGCCAAAGCTAGACAAGCATTTGTGTGAGTTTATCGATAGCCTAGCATAGCATTATGCCTTGCTAGCAGCAGGCAACCTTGTCACAAAAATCAGAAAAGCAATCAAATTAAATTGGTTACCTTTGATGAACTTCGTATGTTTTCACTCACGAAACTCCCAGGTAGATAGCCAAAGTTCATTTTTTCCCAAAATACTATTTTTATAGGCGAAATAGCTCCGTTTGTTCTTCACGTTTGGCTGAGAAATCGACCAGAAATTGCGGTCACGACAACGCCGAAAAATATTTCAAATTAGCTCCATAATATCGACAGAAACATGGCAAATGCTGTGTAGAATGAATCCTCAAGGTGTTTTTCAAATATCTATTCGATAATATATCCACCGGGACAATTGGTTTCTCAGAAGCGATTGGAATAATGGCTACCTCTGTACTTTACGTGAGATTTTCTCCGGGAGCATCATGTGACCACTTGCGCAATGTGGCCCCCTACGTGTATTATTCAACATAAATGCGTAAAACTACGTCACAATGCTGTAGACACCTTGGGGAATACGTAGAAAGCGTAAGCTGGTTCATAGCACATTCACAGCTCAATGGGGACTCATTGGCATGCAGGGCTTTCAAAAAATGGGGCACTTCCTGGTTGGATTTTTATCTGAGTTTCGCCTGTAACATCAGTTCTGTGTCACTCACAGACAATATCTTTGCAGTTTTGGAAACGTCAGTGTTTTCTTTCCAAAGTTGTCAATTATATGCATAGTCGAGCATCTTTTCGTGACAAAATATCTTGTTTAAAACGGGAACGTTTTTCATCCAAAAATTAAAAGCGCGCCCCCTATATCGAAGAAGTTAACCAACCACAGTGTCATATTTATAAAATACTTTTCGGCGAAAGCATACCTAGCCCAGAACATACCTAGCCCAGAACATAGCCCAGTTGACATAGCCTCTCCTCTCTTGCGTTACAAAACTCAGAAATAGAGAGAAAATAAATACCTTACCTTTGATATTCATATGGTGTTAATCAGAAGACATTAATTTACTCAATAAATGTTCCTTTTGTTCGATGAAGTCTCTTTATATCCAAAAACCTCAGTTTTGTTAGCGTGTTTTCCTCAGTAATCCACAGGCTCAAACTCAGTCAAAACAATCAGACAAAAAATCCTAATTGTATCTGTAAAGTTCATAGAAACATGTAAAACAATGTTTATATTCAAACTTCAGGTTGTTTTGTAGCCTAAATGATCTATAATATTTCAACCGGACAATAACATCGTCAATATAAAAGGTAAACAAGAAATGCACATGCGCCTGAAAAAACTCTGCGTCACGTTTGGGTCCACTCGTTCAGACTTGTCTTACTCCCCCATTTATAAGAATACTAGCCTGAATCAATTTCTAAAGACTGTTGACATCTAGCGTAAGGCATAGGAACTGCAAATGGAGTCCTATGTCAATGGATACTGTAATGGCATTGAATAGAAAACGACAAAACCAACAACCAAAAAACTACTTTCTGAATGGATTTTTCTCGGGTTTTCGACTGCTGAATCAGTTCTGTTATACTCACAGACACTATTTTAACAGTTTTGGAAACTTTAGAGTGTTTTCTATCCAAATCTACCAGTTATATGCACATCATATCTGGGCCCAAGTAGCAGGCCGTTAAATTTGGATATGCTTTTCATCCAAAATTCCAAATGCTGCCCCCTACCCTAGAGAGGTTAAGCATTGTTGTGGACTTAGAACATCCAATTTAGTTGTTTTTCTGTTAAAGTGTGATTCTGAGAAAGAAAACCTGAAATGTTTTGTTTTAGGTATCAAGTATTGTTTTGACTAATTATGCCTTCTAGAGGATTTCTCATAACACATAGCACTGAAATCTGCAATAAATGCTTAAAATAAAGTGCAACATTTATATTTTCTTTTCTGTTACAGTAAATCTACCAATCAGTGTAAGAACATAAGGGCATGCCAATTTAAAAGATGGCTAGTCATTATTACCCTGGTTCTATATGGAATGCATGCGTATTATGGGACACAGGCCCGGTCATTATGAATTATTTTATAACAACATTGGTGCCACCAAATAATGGAAATAGTTAGTGTAGAACCCTGTAAAGAGCTGCCAAATGCAACTCGACCTGATGTCAGGTCATCACAGACCATTATTATGGCCTTTTTACACTTCACTAGTTTGACGAAACATACTAGTTCCAGGACACACATTTTTGAAGTGTAAAGCGACTGATCTAGATTAAAATATCTTTCATAAGCCACCTCCGTAGGTAATGAGACACATCTACGCTGTATATTACCATATCACCGCAGTTACCATAGACTTTCAGTCATTGCGCTGACGCTAGTTAGCAGTTGCGCCAACTCTAGTTAGCAACTTTGTTCAAACTGCATGCAGAAACATACAAATTCTGTCCACGAGTTCATCTGACTGGGGAATTAGATAAACAACTTCATAGCCAACATCCTGAAGTATCCCTTTAATAACAGTACAGAGCATTTTTGTTGTTAGCAAATTAAAAATTAAAGGCACATTTGAATCGTTGCATTAATCAAGTGTGCAACATTATTGGCAATATGGTTTAGATGAGCTCCTGTATAGTTCGATAGCGATCCTTTTTTTCTTTGTCTTTACACTACTATGGTAGTTAGTGTTTGCTGAAGCTATACACACGAAACAGAAATGTGGCTTTGGCCACACCACATCCAAGGATAATGTAAGGATAGTGAAAAACGGATGTTGAAGAAAGTCAGATCTTACTACACATATTTTACTGATGTAAAGAATGCATTAGTTCACATCTCTCCTGTTTGTGTTTCAAGTCCTATTGTTTGTATGAATCCACCTTCCTAGGAAGGAAGGCTACTTTTGATTAGCAAGACCAGGAGCTTGTTACCACATTGTGTGCACAAGGGGTGTAATGCAGTAGGCCTCATCCCTCCTTCCTCCACTCCCACGGGGCCGGAATAGACTGTGCTTTCAAGGCTGCTTAAACCAACTTTTCTGTTTTGTTGGTTAATTTATTTTGGAGTAATTAACCTTGGTCATTGATCGTGGAAGGAACGTTGGTCAACTATTACCAGGGGTAGCTAGTATTTGTATGTAGGCCTACCTAAGTTTAATGCTCGATGGCTCAAATGGATGAATCGATAACTAATAACCTTGGCATCAAGGTTTTGCAAGGGTGTGGATGCAGAGCAAAGGGCACCTGTTTGAGTTGTTATTGCAGGGAGGAGACTTTACACTGGTATGAATGGAGAAAATGGAAAACGCTGTGACGGAAACCATTATCCTATTGGACGTTGCTTGAGATATCTCTTTTGTAGACGTTGAGTCATCAAATTATTTAACAGACCGAGCACAGTGTGTATTTATTGATGGTGTTAAATCAGGTTTTCTGGATATAACAAAGGGTGTCCCACAGGGACCGATTCTTGGTCTGGTTCTTTTCACTATTTACATGAACAATATTGGTTCTGTAAAAAATATTTGTAAATACTTTCACCTGTATGCAAACTGTGGTGTATGCTTTGATTTTTATTTTATTTAGGATCCCCATTAGCCGACACCAACGGAAAAGCTAGTCTTACTTGAGTCCTTTCCTTGACAGACTGACCAGCGAAATCTAGGTGAAAGTTTTTGATTTTCCCTTATTGATGTCACCTGTTGAATCCAATTCAATTCATGTAGAACCCTTGAGACAATTGAGAAATGGATTGTGTGTGCGTGCCATTCAGTGTCAATGGGCAAGACAAAATAATTAAGTGTCATTCAAGGGATAAAGTGCTGCTCTGTTCTCGTCCTTATTTGCAGCACTTGACAATATCACCGGGCAATAGTCAAGAGTCATAAAAATGAGAACCTGCAGGACTTGTTTGGTCGACTGTAGTGTTAAAAATGCTGAACATCTTTTTCATCACAGACAGACCTCTCCCCACCAACAATTACATCAATATGCCTTGACCGTGACAATTTACAGTTTAAGATGACATTTATCGTTTCCCCTCTTATCAGGAATGATGAAAAGCTATCTTTTTAAAGGCATATTGATGTTTTAGTTAAGAAATGAAGAATCAAAATAGGCTTCTCCTATAGGAACAGGTCTTGTCTTTCATAACCATAGTAGCAATTAAAAGGGAACAGTTTGGAGGTTATGGGAAAATGATTAGACTAAAGGTGAGGACACAACGGTTCACCTGACACGAGACTGAATCCAAGCATTACGCTGTTGATTGTATGTGCATTTTACATTTACTGTACTTTACGCCACCTTTTGTAGATGACTTAATCTGAAAGTACATTCAGTAACATGATGAGGAATATTATGGGTAGGTGCAACATCAGACAACAAAAATGACAAGGGTTGAGTCCAAAGTGTGCAGTTCATAAGTGCCCCCCCCCCTCCCCCCTGTTTGTGCTGTTCAGGAAGTAGAGCAAGCACACTTGTCATTGTTTTTCTTTGGAACACAGCCCTGCATCACCACCTTTATTACTGTTTACGCAATCCAAAAACGGTTATTCTGTTCAGGACAACCCAGGGTATAATGCCAAATCTTGTAACTGTACATCAAATGTAGTGATCATAAATGTTGAGACTACATTCACATACATGCATTTTATGTTATGGAAATTTGAGGTGTACATTTAGACTCCTGGGTGTTCGGCTTGCTTGTGTGATATCATAGATTGCAACCAGAGAATTTATTTTAATCCTCAACATCTCATCTTTCAAAATACATAGTCCTTGTAATTTACTGCATTTCTCAGCATCTTTTCAACCCTTATACAGCTATGATTGTCATAGCATGAATTGCCCTAGAGGGCCTTTTTACTGAATGTGTTTGTTTGATATGATTGTGTTCTGCTTTTCATGTTTTGTGGAATTGATGTGTGTATACAGTGCATTCGGAAAGTATTCAGACACCTTGACTTTTCCACATTTTGATAAGTTACAGCCTTATTCTAAAATGGATTCACTTGTTTTTTTCTCCATCAACCTACAGACAATAGCCAATAATGACAAAGCAGAAACTCCAAGCGTGCCTTTTACTGAGGAGGTGCTCCGGCTGGCCACTATCATCAAGGTCTGATTTGGTGGAGTGTTGAAGAGAGGGTTGTCCTTCTGGAAGGTTCTCCAATTTCCACAGAGGAACTCAGGAGCTCTTTTAGAGTAACTATCGGGTTCTTGGTCACCTCCCTGACCAAGGCCCTTCTCCCTGTTTTCACTTTGTCATTATGGAGTATTTTGTGTAGATTGAGGAACAAAATTAATTCACTATATTTTAGAATACGAATATGGCTGTAACGTTACAAAATGTGGAAAGGGGGAAGGGGTCTGAACACTTTCTGAATGCACTGTAGATATGTATAGTGTAAATGTTGTTTATTGATGTGTTCATACAGGGCTCACCTGTGAAAGAGACCATGACTCCCAGCTTAAATAAAAGTTCAATATAAAATCAAGTGTAATTTGGCATTGTATCTCTCATCCATGGTTCACTGACTACTACAATTGATTACAATAAACAGAAGGGAGTATATACCCATTGTCAAGCAAATCCAGTGGCACTGGCCGTGTCATCAATAGGTTAATAAACTAACCCCTGTGAGGGTGCAACATGCCACAGCAAAATACGTTTTGCGGTCGCTCGCTCGCTTTCTCTCCTCTCTTGCTTTCTCTCAGCCTTAAATATGTTACTGGTAGGATCTGTAAAGTGCTGCCCTTTGTCGTTTCCGGTGGCCCAGGGGAATGTTCTTATCTAATCAGACAGCCATCAGACTGCAGGGAGAAGGAAGAGGGCTGGATACATTCACTGTAGTAACCTAACCGTGACATCCTCAGCTACCTGCCTCACCTGATGTAGGGGAAAGGTGAGGGCACAGCACTGAGGAGTCTGTAGCCTGGCCATGTAGCCACGTGGTCACAAAAACTAAAGCAGAAAGCACCGGTGACTGTCAATAAAGAAGTGGTCAGATGACGCATATGCTAAGCTACAGGACTGTTCTGTTAGCACAGACTGGAATATGTTCTGGAATTCCTCCGATAGCATTGAGGAGTATAGCACGTCAGTCACTGGCTTCATCAATACGTGCATCGATGACTTCGTCCCTACAGAGACTGTACTTACCACAACCAGAAGCCATGGATTACAGGCAACATCCTCACTGAGCTAAATTTGACCTTTTATTTAACTAGGCAAGTCAGTTAAGAAAATTCTTATTTAAAATGACGGCCTACACCGGCTAAACCCAGACGATGCTGGACCAATTGTGCGCCACCCTATGGGACTTCCAATCACCGCCGGTTGTGATACAGCCTGGATAGAGCATAGAGCTACAGGGTAGAGCTGCCGCTTTCAAGGAGCAGGACTCTAACCCATAAGCTTATAAGAAATCCCGCTATACCCTCTGTCGAAACATCAAACCGGCAAATCTTCAATACAGGAATAAGATTGAATCGTACTACACCGGATCTGACGCTCATAAGATGTGGCACGGCTTGCAAACTACTATAGATTACAAAGGGAAGCAGTGAACCGAGCCTACTAGGCAAGCTAAATTTCTTCTATGCTCGCTTCGAGGCAAGCAACCCTGAAGCATGCATGAGAGCATCAGCTGTTCCGGGCAACTGTGTGATCACGCCAATGTGAGTAAGACCTTTAAACAGTCCAACATTCACAAGGCCGCAGGGCCAGATGGATTACCAGGATGTGTACTCCGAGCATGCGCTTACCAACTGGCAAGTGTCTTCACTGACATTTTCAACCTCTCCCTGTCTGAGTCTGTAATACCAACATGTTTCAAGTATTCCACCATAGTCCCTGTGCCCAGAAACACTAAGGTTACCTGCCTAAATGACTACCGACCTGTAGCACTCACGTCTGTAGCCATGAAGTGCTTTAAAAGGCTGGTCATGGCTCACCTCACACAAATATCCCAGAAACCCTAGACCCACTCAAATTTGCATACCACCCAAACAGATCCACAGATGATGCAATCTCTATTGCACTCCACACTTCCCTTTCCCACCTGGACTAAAGGAACACTTATGTCAGAATGCTAGTCATTGACTACAGCTCAGAGTTCAACACAATAGTGCCCTCAAAACTCATCACTAAGCTAAGAACCCAGGGACTAAACACCTCCCTCTGCAACTGGATCCTGGACTTCCTGATGGGCCGCGCCCAGGTGGTAAGTGTAGGTAGCAACACCTCTTCCATGATCCTCAACAGGGGGGACCCTCAGGGGTGCGTACTCAGTCCCCTTCTGTACTCCCTGTTCAATCATGACTGTGTGGCCAGGGACGACTCCAACACCATCATTAAGTTTACCGATGATGCAACAGTGGAGATGATTGTGGACTACAGGAAAACCGAGAACGCCCCCATTCTCATCGACGGGGCTGTAGTGGAGCAGGTTGAGAGCTTCAAGTTCCTTGGTTTCCACATCACCAACAAACTATCATGGTCCATACACACCAACACACTCGTGAATAGGGCATGGCAAAGCCTAGAGGGTAGTGCGTACGGCCCAGTACATTACTGGGGTCAAGCGTCCTGCCATCCAGGACCTCTATACCAGGCGGTGTCAGAGGAAGACTTAAAAAATTGTCCAGCCACCCTAGTTATTAACTGTTCTCTCTGCTACTGCATGGCAAGCAATACCGGAGCACCAAGTTATGTCCAAAGACTTCTATTCAGCTTCTACCCCCAAACCATACGATTCCTGAACAGCTAATCAAATGGCTACCCAGACTATTTGCTTTGTGTGTTCCCCCCCCCCCCCCTTTACGCTGCTGCTACTCATTTTTATTATTATTATTATTATTTTTTTATCTATGCATGGTCTCTAACTCTAACAACAAGTACACATTACTTCGACTAACCGGTGCTCCCACACATTGACTCTGTGCCGGTACCCCCGGTGTGTATATAGCCTCGCTATTGTTATTGTACTGCTACACTCTTTGTTATTTTTTTTTTTATTTTTTTTTTTTACCCCCCTTTCCTCCCCAATTTCGTGGTGTCCAATTGTTGTAGTAGCTACTATCTTGTCTCATCGCTACAACTCCCGTACGGGCTCGGGAGAGACGAAGGTTGAAAGTCATGCGTCCTCCGATACACAACCCAACCAAGCCGCACCGCTTCTTAACACCGCGCATCCAACCCAGAAGCCAGCCGCACCAATGTGATAGACTACATCCAATTTGCTGAGTAGTGTTGGAGGCTATTTTGTAAATTACATTGCTGAAGTAAAGGATCGGTAGGATAATAGTATGTTTGGCAGCATGCGTGAAGGAGGCTTTGTTGCGAAATATGAAGCTGGTTCTAGATGTAATTTTGGATTGGAGATGCTTAATGTGAGTCTGGAAGGAGAGTTTACAGTCTAACCAGACTCCTATGTATTTGTAGTTGTCCACATTCTAAGTCAGATCCGTCCAGAGTAGTGATGGTAGTCGGGCGGGAGGGTGCGGGCAGCAATCGGTAGAAGAGCATGCACTTAGTTTTACTTGCTTCTGGAGGCCACGGAAGGAGAGTTGTATAGCATTGAAGCTTGTTTGGAGGTTTGTTACCACAGTGTTTAAAGCAGGGCCAGAAGTATACAGAATGGTGTCGTCTGCATAGAGGTGGATCAGAGAATCACCAGCAGCAAGAGCGCCGTCTTTGATATATATACAGAGAAAGGAGTCGGCCCAAGAATTTAAACCTGTGGCACCCCCATAGAGTCTGCCAGACGTCTGAACACCAGGCCCTCCGATTTGACACACTGAACTCTATCAGAGAAGTAGTTTGTGAACCAGGCAAGGCAGACATTTGAGAAGCCAAGGCTATTGAGTCTGCCGATGAGAATGTGGTGATTGACAGAGTCGAAAGCCTTGGCCATGTCGATGAAGATGGCTGCACAGTGCGGTCTTTTATCTATGGCGGTTATGATAAAAACTTGAGCATGGCTGAGGTGTACACATCACCAGCTCGGAAACCAGATTGCATAGTGGAGAAGGTACGGTACGGTGGGATTCGAAATGTTCGGTGATCTGTTTAACTTGGCTTTTGAAGATTTTAGAATGGCAGGGCAGGATGAATTTAGGTGTATAACAGTTTAGGTCTAGAGTGTCTCCCCCTTTGTAGAGGGTGATGACCGCGGCAGCTTTCTAATCTTTGGGGATCTCAGACGATTCGAGAGGTTGAACAGGCTAGTAATAGGCGTTTCAACAATTTCGGCAGATAATTTTAGAAAGGGAGTCCAGATTGTCTAGTCCTGCTGATTTGTAGGGATCCAGATTTTTTTGGGCTCTTTCAGGACATCAACTGTCTAGATTTGGGTGAAGGAGAAGCTGGGGGGCTTGGGCAAGTTGCTACAGTGGGTGCTGAGATGTTGGCCTGGGTAGGGGTAGCCAGGTGGAAAGGATGACCAGCTGTAGAAAAATGCTTATTGAAATGATCAATTGTCGTAGATTTATCGCTGGTGACATTGTTTCCTATCCTCAGCGCAGTGGGCAGCTGGGAGGAGCTGCTCTTGTTCTCCATGGAATTTAATGACCCAAAACATTTTGGAATTAATGCTACAGAATACCAATTTCTGTTTGAAAAAGCAAGCCTTAGGAAAGCTAACTGACTGAGTATATTGGTTCCCGACTTCCCTGAAAAGTTGCATATCGTGGGGGCTATTCGATGCTAATGCAGAACGCCACAGGATGTTTTTGTGCTGGTCAAAGGCAGTCAAGTCTGGGGTGAAGCAAGGGTTATACCTGTTCTTAGTTCTACATTTTTTTAAATGGGCATGCTTATTTAAGATGGAGAGGAAAGCACTTTTGAAAAGCAACCAGGCATCCTCTACTGACAGGTTGAGGTCCTTCCAGGATACCCTGGCCAGGTCTATTTAGAAAGACCTGCTCACTGAAGTGTTTTATGGAGCGTTTGACAGTGATGAGGGGTGGTCGTTTGACCGTGGACCCATTACACAATGATCGTTGAGATTCTGGTTGACGACGACAAAGGTGTATTTAGATAGCAAGTTGGTCAGGATGATATCTAAGAGGGTGCCCATGGTTAAGGATTTAGGGTTGTACCTGGTTGGTTCCTAGATAATTTGTGTGAGATTGAGGGCATCTATCTTAGATTGTAGGGCGGCCGGGGTGTTAAGCGTGTCCCAGTTTAGGTCACCTAACAGTACGAGTTCTGAAGATCGATGGGGGGCAATCAGTTCACTTATGGTGTCCAGGACACAGCTGGGGGCTGAAGGTGGTCTATAACTTGCGGCAACGGTGAGAGGCTTGTTTCTGGAATGGTGAATTTTTATAAGTGGAAGCTCAAATTTTTGGGCTCAGACCTGGATAGTATGACAGAACTCTATATAACTCTGCAGGCTATATCTGCAGTAGATTGCAACTCTGCCCCCTTTGGCAGTTCTTTCTTGTCGGAAAATTTTATAGTTAGGGATGGAAATTTCAGGGTTTTTGGTGGCCTTCCTAAGCCAGGATTCAGACACGGCTTGGACATCTGGGTTGGCAGAGTGTGCTAAAGCAGTGAATGAAACAAACTTAGGGAGGAGGAGTCTAATGTTAACATGCATGAAGCCAAGGCTTTTACGGTTACAGAAGTCAACAAATGAGAGCGCCTGGAGAATGGAAGTGGATCTAGGCCCTGCAGGGCCTGTGTTAACCTCTACATCACCAATGGAACAGAAGAGGATTAGGTTAAGGGTACGGCTAAAGGCTATAAGAAGTGGTCGTCTAGTGCGTTCGTAACAGAGAGTAAAAGGAACAGGTTTCCAGGCGCGGAAGAATAGATTCAAGGCATAATGTACAGGCAAGGTCATGGTAGGATGTGAATACAGTGGAGGTAAACCTAGGCATTGAGTGACAATGAGAGTTTTTGTCTCTAGAGGCAACATTTAAGCCAGGTGCCGTCACTGCATGTGTGGGAGGCATATTGAGCAGGGCTGGAGTCTCTACAGTGAATTAAGACAATCACTAACCAAAACAGCAATGGACAAGGCAAAATGACATTAGGGAGAGGCATGCGTAGCCGAGTGATCATAGGGTCCAGTGAGTAGCTAGACGACCTGGAGACACAGCCATTCAGACAGCTAGCGTGCCGGTGCTAGCAGTCAGGCTTTAGGGGGATGTCGCGACGGATGAGTTTGTTCAAACCCCCTCGGACGGTTACGTCTGCTGAGCAGTCACGATGGATCGCCGGGGCTCCCTGTTGGCAATTAAAGGGCCCAGGCCAATTGACAAAATAGGTAGCCCAAGAAATTGGCTGATGGACCTCTTCAGCTTGCCGGGAGATGGGCCTAGCACAATGCTAGCTCCAGGCTAACTGGTGCTTGCTGCAACGGTATTCAACAATAATCAAAAATGTATTGAATTTTAGTAGGACCTCAACTAAATGTGTTTAACTTATTTAAAAAAATATGTTAATTTGCCCAAGATTATCATAACATGCTGCCCCAACCACCCCCATTGCGATCGTTGCAAATATATATACACGCATATTATTCAATAATTTCATCCAAACTGCTCGTGCTCGAAAACGGCGTCTGCGTAGCCAGACGCTAAAATAGAACTTGATTCTATTTTTGATGCTCGATTCACTGAAAGTCCCGCCTCTCTGGTCTTTTCATTCGTTTTTAGGAGCATACTAACCCATGTGGGTGATTGAAAGATGGACGAGGTCCACACTCCAATCCAGTTGGTGGCGGTACCTTAAAGTTGGTTGCCAGCCTCTTTATAAAATCCATAGAAGAAGAATAAACGAGGAGAGATTAATAATAAAAATCTAACTAGGTTTCCCTTATCTGTGGATTAATTGTCGGCATAGAGAACTCATGATTTTGTGTGACTCAAAATGGGTCATAATTCTACAAAGATCCAGGGGGAAAAAGGACCATATGTATCTCAGGTAAAATGACAACACAATGTTTATCTCTCAGGACAAATTGGATAGCAACAACAAGTTAGCTAAATGTCCATGAATTTTTCAAGTGCTTTCGACCTGTCGCCAAATTTATATACATTAAACAATTTCAAAGATTTTACTGAGTTATATGAACTATAAGGGAATCAGTCAATTTAAGTAAATTCATTAGGCCCTAATCCATGAATTTCACGACTGGGAATACAGATATGCATCTGTTGGTCACCGATACCTTTCAAAAAAAATCACCATAATAAAAAATAGAGTTGTGGATCAGCAAACCAGTCAGTATCTCTGGTGTGACCACCATTTGCCTCATGCAGCGCGACGTACTGTCTACCATCTGACAGTTTGTTCAGAAATTCTTAGGTTGTGCAAACCCAGAGTTTCAGCTGCTGTCCTGATGACTGGTCTGCGACGATTCCACAGTTGAAGAAGCCTGATGTGGAGGTCCTGGGCTGGTGTGGTTACAAATGGTTTGCGGTTGTGAGGCTGGTTGGACATACATTACTTGTCAAAAGTTTTAAACCCTTGAATGAGTAGGTGTTTTTCTTTTTTTTTTACTGCTTTCTACATTGTAGAATAATAATGAAGACATCAAAACTATGAAATAACACATATGGAATTATGAAGTAACCAAAAAAGTGTTAAACAAATCTAAATATATTTTATATTTGAGATTCTTCAAAAAGCCACCCTTTGCCTTGGTGACAGCTTTGCACACTCTTGGCATTCTCTCAACCAGCTTCATGAGGTAGTCACCTGGAATGCATTTCAGTTAACATGTGTGCCTTGTTAAAAGTTAATTAGTGGAATTTCTTTCCTTCTTAATGCGTTTGAGCCAATCAGTTGTGTTGTGACAAGGTAGGGGTGGTATACAGAACATAGCCCTATTTGGTAAAAGATCAAGTTCATATTATGGCAAGAACAGCCCAAATAAGCA
Source organism: Oncorhynchus mykiss (assembly GCF_013265735.2). Taxonomy (NCBI): domain Eukaryota; kingdom Metazoa; phylum Chordata; class Actinopteri; order Salmoniformes; family Salmonidae; genus Oncorhynchus; species Oncorhynchus mykiss. Next base: position 26,473,722 of record NC_048589.1, read on the forward strand.
AAGTTAAACAACAGTCCATAATTTCTTTAGGACATGAAGGTCAGTCAATCCGGAACATTTTCAAGAACTTTTCTTCAAGTGCAGTCGCAAAAACCAAGTGCTATGATGAAACTGGCTCTCATGAGGACCGCCACAGGAAAGAAAGACCCAGAGGTTACCTCTGCTGCAGAGGATAAGTTCATTAGAGTCAATGGCACCTCTGAAATTGCAGCCCAAATAAATGCTTCACGTTCAAGTAACAGACACATCTCAACATCAACTGTTCAGAGGAGACTGCCTGAATCAGGCCTTAATGGTCGAATTGCTGCAAAGAAACCACTACTAAAGGACACCAATAAGAAGAAGAGACTTGCTTGGGCCAAGAAACATGAGCAATGGACATTAGACCTGTTTAAATCTGTCATGTTTGGTCTGGAGTCCAAATTTGAGATTTTTGGTTCCAACCGCTGTCTCTTTGTGAGACGCGGTGTGGCTGAACAGATGATCTCCATGTGTATATCCCACCGTAAAGTATGGAGGTGTGATGGTGTGGGGGTGCTTTGCTGGTGATACTGATTTATTTAGATTTCAAGGCACACTTAACCAGCATGGCTACCACAGCATTCTGCAGCGAAACTCCATTCCATCTGGTTTGCGCTTAGTCCCACTATCATTTATTTTTCAACAGGACAATGACCCAAAACACCTCCAGGCTGTGTAAGGGCTATTTGACCAAGAAAGAGAGTGATGGACTGCTGCATCAGATTACCATGCCTCCACAATCCCTCAACCAATTTGAGATGGTTTGGGATGAGTTGGACCGCAGAGTGAAGGAAAGTCAGCCACCAAGTGCTCAGCATATGTGGGAACTCCTTCAAGACTGTTGGAAAAGCATTTCAGGTGAAGCTGGCTGAGAGAATGCCAAGCGTGTTGAAAGCTGTTATTAAGGCAAAGGGTTGCTACTTTGAAGAGTCTTTCTTTTCTGTGGCGGTACTCATGAGAGCCAGTTTTATCACAGCGCATGTCGATTGCACTTCTGCACTTCATAGTTTTGATGTCTTCACTATTATTCTACAATTTAGAAAATAGTAAAAAATTAAGAAAAACCTTTGAATGATTAGGTGTTCTAAATCCTTTGAACAGTAGTGTACTTAAAAATTCTCTAAAATGTTTTTGGAGGCTGCTTATGGTAGAAAAATTAACATTCAATTATCTGGCAACCGCTCTGCTGGACATTCCTGCAGTCAGCATGCCAATTGAATGCTCCCTCAACTTGAGAAATCTGTGGCGTTGTGTGACAAAATAGCACATTTTAGAATGGTCTTTTGTTCCCAGCACAAGGTGAACCTGTGTAATGATCATGTGGTTTAATCAGCTTCTTGATATGCCACACCTGTCAGGTGGATGGATTATCTTGGCAAAGGAGAAATGCTCACTGACTTGGATGTAAGCTTTTTGTGCTTGTGCAACATTTCTGGGCTCTTGTATTTCAGCTCATGAAACCAAAACGTTACATGTTGCGTTTTATATTTTTGTTCAGTGTATTTGGTTCACAGTTGTTTTTGGTATTTTAACCTGCGTTTCATGAACACGTCTAGTGGGGTTAGACATAATCCACATGCGAGCTTGGATGCATGCTCTGAGTCGGTTTGGTCATGATGACCAAACCATGTGATTTTGAGAGTTAAGCTGAACTAGAAACCTGGAAAAACTAACAGAGGAAATGGAATTTGGGGGAAAAGCGGAATCGGGCCAAAAATAGTACTTAATTTATAGGGCCCTACATCGGTCAGTGACATCTCATGAGGTCCAATTGGGATATGGAGGTAGTAAACAATTGTTCTAGGTTTTTTGGGATGTGTTGGGTTCTCAGGCCCTCCTGCCACTTGTATTTTATTACCTGTCATTTCTAATGACTGTTTCTCTTACATCCCCAATTATCTTTCTGTTAACCTCTCTCTCTTTCTCTCTCACTCTTACTGACATTTGTGAGTCACATTACGGTTGGTTATGGTGTGTGTTGTGAATTTACTTTCATTAATCTGATGACTGTTATTTATCTAATCAACTAACTGTTTAATTGTTATCCAATTTTAAATGAATCATGTAACAATTAACTCATTAGGAATTGATGCACCATGAGAGCGGTTCTTTAAAGAGTTACCATCTCCTGAATTCAACTCTAAAGGTCTCTCTCTACCTTTTGTTGAAATTTCAGAGTTTGAACCACTTTGGACGTGAGCTGGTCTGATATGTTAATTATTAACCCATTGTTTTATACAGTTCGTTCAAAAGAGGCAGTTAATGAGGCTGACATGCTCTCTGATCTCAGGGGCGGTACAAAGTTATAGAAATAATTTCCTCTTATAGTTTCTAAAATCACGTCCCTCTCTTTAACAAAATGACTTTCATGCACAACGCATCAGATGGATACTTCACACATTGTGTATACCTTTCAAGTTAGTTTCCTTTTAAAACATTTTTATGACATCACAAAGTAACAACCACACCGAGGTAACCTCTGCCCATTCCCCACGTTTTATGTTAGAAATATTGTTCCGGTATTTGCTTTAGAACATATTAGGGTTTCGGCGGGATATGTCTGTGAAACAAAGGCACATTCTTGTGTGAATTTGCAGAGGGAAATGGCTGAAAGTTCTTGACCTTGATTTACAACAGGGTGTGAGCTGTCAACCCCCACCAGTTCCCTCCTTCCCCCACTGCAGTTGAGACAGATCTGGCTGAAGTTATTTATTGAGAAGCTGATCTGACACATTTGGATCCTTACAGGACAGCCATAACATATCCTTTCGTGACAAGTCATGCATGTGTTCAAGCAGTGGCCGTGTTGCGGTCATTATGCCTAACCATTTTTTGTCTGTGCAATGGCAGCCCTGTACCCGTGAGGCGACATGGTTGTGTTGTCATAGTATGTGTTCTCTCTATATGCAGAGGTAGTTGATGCCATGGTCTTGTTACAGTCCCACCCTAATCATGTCTTTCCCTTTCTCTCTCTTTCTGTTCAGTGACAGTTATGCGCGTGTGAGAGCAGTGGTCATGACTCGGGATGACTCCAGTGGTGGGTGGCTGCCTCTGGGAGCTGGGGGCCTCAGCTGCGTCACCGTCTACAAAGTCAGCCGGACACCGGACAGTGACAGCAGCACCACAGCAGACTTCCTCATCAAGGGGGAGCGGCTCAAAGACAAATCGGTAAGGGTTCACCTCGCTTTCCACGCACACACACACACACACACACACTGAGTGCAATTCTCCTTATTAAGCTAAAAAAATAACTGTCAGAACTGTTAAAATAGGCCTGCATTCATTTTAGGATTTATTTACGTTTTTGTTGACATTATTTTAATGTAGATAAACTTTACCTAATAATGGGAGCATTTTACTAATGATTATAAGCCATTGTTTTGCTAACTTAGTCTGTCTATTAAACGTTAAACGTCTCTTTCCAACTGATAATGTGCAGGGGTGAAGAGCACTATAGGCTATAAGTATTCAGACCCATTTTGTTACATTACAACCGTACCAATCTATACATAATACCCCATAATGACAAAGCAAACATGTTTTTTGAAATTTTTGCAACATGTATTAAAAATAAAAACTGAAATATCACATTTCTTACCCATTACTACTTCACAGGAGAGCCGTTTGAACGTAAACTTATTTTTAATCAAATTTTTTATGTTTTTTTTGGCAGAAATGCTTTCTCGAACATGTGAACTTTAATGTGCCTCATTAACAAACTTGTATGCCTTCTATAAATACGAATAAAATGGTTAAATTACGAGTCTAGTTGGTTTAGCCGCAGAAAAGACGACAACCATCACTCAAGCCGGGATTCGGTGAGAATGAGTGGGCTGGACATGCCGAGAGATGAGTTTGGAATGGTCTGCCATATAGCATGCTTCTGTCTATTTGAGTTGTTCAGTATGTCTAGGTAATCCTGTCTAACGCAGATTTAAAAATATATATATATTGTGTAGTAAAGCTGCATAAGTGTTGCTCCACTTCCTGGAGGACTCTTTATTTATTTAAATCCGTGGAATTTGAGTGATAGCTAAGGAGATGGAGAAAACACCTGTTTCCGGATTACATCTTCAAACTAAGGGCAGCCATGGCATCCCGACAGGAGACGCGTCTATCCATGAATGATGTATATGGACGGGTAAGATAGTCTAGCCAGCTACATTTTTCAGATATTGCACGTTTCTAATTTTGACAAAGTGGTTTCATTTCAAGTTAAAGTATACTGTTAGCTAGCTAGCATACGCTGGCTGGCTGGCTAGCTAACGTTACGTGTATGATCTTATTATTTGTATCTAAGAGCAATTTGCTTGGCTAGCTATAGTCTGTTAGCTAGCTAACATTGAACCTGGTTGGTTAGCTACCTGCAGATTCATGCAGGTTAGTAACGTCATGAGTTGGGATTATTGTTCATTGTTTACCTAGCTAGCTGACGGTGACTAACCGCATTCCATACAAATTTGCGCATCCGCAGCATTCAAACGAGGCTACAATGAAACCTAATGGGACTGTAGCTACTGTGTTGGCATCAAAATCCGGGGTGTGAACTAAGTTTCGATTCAGTGTTGACAAAACTGACCCCTCTGACGCACGGTACGTTGTGACGCATTTGTATCTCATTTTGTGCCGTACAGTCTCTTTCCACCAGGGGTAGCCCTTCTGTTGCAGATTAAAAACAAGAAAGGCTCAGGGTAAAGGGGTTACCTAGTCATTTGTACAACTGAATCCATTATTTTTTTGCATCATCTCTGCATGACTCTCAAAAGCTGCGACAGCTGCTGTTTACTTCTAAAAACTTTAGCGCTGCCCTAAAAACCTGATTCAAATTCGACGCAAACCTTCAAGTAGGTATGTAATGACACATTATATAAACTCTTTATGGTGTTTTATTTACATTTTAGATGTGATAAGTTGGACAGATCGGGTGAAGAAAGCTGTTTCCCCACACAACATATCTCCCCCGTTCACTAGCACACAATATGTTTCACTTCCCCATCCACCATTTTTTTAAATACCCGACTGAGCTCATTGCCTTCTTCAATCATGCAGAGACGGGCAGCATGAAAGTCTTGTCATTGATTTTGCTGGAAAGGGGAGAAATTGTACTTTACAATGTTATTCATATTACAGTTGACCTGGAAGTATTACGTTTTTTGGGTGCTAAAATAAGGTCAATTGTATGGAATAGCGCAATGTACAAAAGTGCGTTAGTTACCGTTACATGTCTTTAACAAAAGACTCCACTATGCAAGTAACCATTTTGGGTGCATTTTGTAAATCCAGTCTGACCATCTACTCAGATTTCAGAGCACTCTCATCTGAGTGTGCCAGAGCGCAGAATAAATGATGATGAATTTATGAACGCTCAACACCTGTTGAATATGGCCGGTGTCGTCGGCATAAAAGCGGAATTAAATTGTTGCCAGCAGCACAGTTACAGGCACGAACGCTCTGAATACCATGGAAATAGCCTAACCAGCTCTGCTAAGGCGAGTAAAATGGTCGGAGTGGGGTGTTCTCTCATTTGTAGCTAGCCAATGTTAGCACGTTAACTTGTGTGCTTGACTGCCGTTGTGAGGTCGGATCAACCCTATTCATCGGCCAGAGCGTCCAGTGTGCACTCTGAACGCTCTGAGTGCGAAGCGCTCTGAATTTACAGCCGGACAATCTGACAGCACCTTTAGTCACCAATGCTCTGGATAACATAACAGCCTAACCCGCTCTGCTAGGGCGAGTAATGTTCAGTGAGTTGTTAACTCATTTGTCTGGAAGTAGCTAGCAAGTTAGCTTTGGGTGCTTGACTGCTGTTGTTCATACAGAACACCCGGATCAATCCTTAAAGAGATGGGTGGGGCTGAAGCTTAAGAGGGTGTCAACGATGCTGAATAGGTGTAGACAAAGGACTCTCCAGCAGTAGTACCAAAACATTCAGAAGGCTAATTTCAAGTGAGTTTACAAGTTTATCAACTTTAAAAGCATAATTACTTTCAAATTGTTCCTCAACTGTAGTGTGTAATATATAATTTTGTAGCTTTTGAGGCTCTTTTGTGTAATGTGAAAAACACACTTTAAAATTTTGCTGCAGAAAACCGATTTAGAGCCGGTCGGTCACATTTCAGTATTCAGACCCTTTACTCAGTATTTTATTGAATCACCTTTGGCAGCGATTACAGCCTCGAGTTTTCTTGGGTGTGACGCTACAAGCTTGGCACACCTGTATCTGGGGAGTTTCTCCCATTCTTCTCTGCAGATCCTCTTAAGCTCAATCAGTTTGGATGGGTAGCGTCACTGCACAGCTATTTTCAGGTCTCTTCAGAGATGTTATATCGGCTTCAAGTCTGTGCTCTGGCTGGGCCACTCAAGGACATTCAGAGACTTGTCCCAAAGCCACTCTTACATTGTCTTGGCTGTGTGTTTAGGGTCGTTGTCCTGTTGGAAAGTGATCCTTTGCCCCAGTCTGAGGTCCTGAGCAGGTTTTCATCCAACATCTCGCTGTACTTTGCTCTGTTCATCTTTCCCTCGATCCTGATTTGTATCCCAGTCCCTGCCGCTGAAAAACATCCCCACAGCATGATGCAGCCACCATCATGCTTCACCGTAGGGATGGTGCCAGGTTTCTTCCAGATGTGACGCTTGGCATTCAGGCCAAAAGGTTCAATTTTGGTTTCACTAGACCAGAGAATCTTGTTTCTTATGGTCTGAGAGTCTTCAGGTGCCTTTTGGCAAACTCCAAGCAGGCTGCCGTGCCTTTTACTGAGAAGTGACTTCTGTCTGGCCACTATACCATAAAGGCCTGATTGGTGGAGTGCTACAGAGATAGTTGTCCTTCTGTAAGGTTTTCCCATCTCCACAGTGGATCTCTGGAGCTCTGTCAGAGTGACCATCGGGTTCTTGGTCACCTCCCTCGCCAAGACCCTTCTCCCTCGATTGCTCAGTTTGGCCGGGCAGAAGGCCACTGTGTTCTTGGGGACCCTCAATGCTGCAGACATTTTTTGCTACCTTTCCCCAGATCTGTGTCTCGTCACAGTCCTATCTCGGAGCTCTACGGAAAATTCCTTCAACCTCATGGCATGGTTTTTACTCTGACATGCACTGTCAACTATGGGACCTTATAAAGACAGGTGTATGCCTTTCCAAATCGTATCCATTCAATTGAATTTACCACTGGTGGAAACATCTCAAGGATGATCTTTGGAAGCAGGATGCATCTGAGGTTAGTTTTTGAGTCTCATATCAAAGGGTTTGAATACCTATGTAAATAAGGGTATTCTGTTTGTTTTTTTTGCTTAAGAAGGGAAAGTGTCTGAATACTTTCCGAATGCACTGTATATGTCCATTCAGGAAGTTTCTTAAAGTAGCCTGTCTGGACTCAATCTCTTTTTAATAATAATCAAATGCTCCTCTCATAATTTTGTCTTGTAAAAGGCCTGTTATCAGTAGCTTAGGCTACATAATTTATCTCAATACGGCATCCTCTCTTTGAAGAATTACCACAGCAGCAGGGTTTGTGACGTAATGTGACTATTTCGGGAAAAGTAAAAAACCCTTCGGACTTCGTTTTGAGTAGTTTTGTGCGAAACAGGAAAGAAAACCAGCTGCAGAGGATAAGTTCATTAGAGTTACCAGCCTCAGATGTTGCAGCCCAAATAAATGCTTAACAGAGTTCAAGTAACAGACACGTCTCAACATCAACTGTTCTGAGGAGACTGCGTGAATCAGGCCTTCGTGGTCGAATTACTGCAATGAAAACACTACTAAAGGTCACCAATAAGAAGATACTTTATTGAGCCAAGAAACACGAGCAGTGGACATTAGACCGGTGGAAATCTGTCCTTTTGGTCTGATGAGTCCAAATTTGAGATTTTTGGTTCCAATTGCCCTGTCATTGTGGGACGCAGAGTAGGTGAACGGATGATCTCTGCATGTGTGGTTCCCACCTTGAGGCATGGAGGAGGTGGTGTGGGGGGGATTTTCTGATGACACTGGGATTTATTTAGAATTCAAGGTATATTCAACCAGCATGGCTACCACAGCATTCTGCAGTGATACGACATCCAATCTGTTATGCGCTTAGTGGGACTATAATTTGTTTTTCAACAGGACAATGACCCAACACACCTCCAGGCTGTGTAAGGGCTATTTGACCAAGAACGAGAGTGATGGAGTGCTGCATCAGATGACCTGACCTCCCCAATCACCCGACCTCAACCCAATTGAGATGGTTTGGGATGAGTTGGATCACGGAGTGAAGGAAAAGCAGAAAACAAATGCTCAGCATTTGTGGGAACTCCTTCAAGGCTGCTGGACAAGCATTCCAGGTGAAGCTGGTTGAGATGATGACAGCTTTGCACACTCTTGGCATTAAGGCAAAGGGTGGCGGCTTTGAAGAGTCTTCCTTTCCTGTGGCAGTACTCATGAGAGCCAGTTTCATCACAGCGCTTGATGTTTTTTGCGATAGCACTTCTGTATACCACCGCTACCTTGTCACAACACAACTGATTGGCTCAAGCGCATTAAGAAGGAAAGAAATTCCACAAATGTACATTTTAATCAGGCACACCTGTTATTTGAAGTGCATTCCAGGTGACTACCTCATGAAGCTGGTTGAGAGACTGCCAAGCTGTCTTCAAGGCAAAGGGTGGCTATTTTGAAGAATGTCAAATATAAAATATATTTTGATTTGTTTATCACTTTCTTTGGTTACTACATGATTCCATATGTGTTATTTTATAGTTTTGTTGTCTTCACTATTATACTCAAATGTAGAAAATAGTAAAAATAATGAAAAACCCTTGAATGAGTTGGTGTCCAAACTTTTGACTGGTATTTCATGTGTTGCCACCCTAGAGTCATGCACTGCTCGTAAAGCAAATGTAGAACTTTTATTATTCAAAAACATCAAATACCGTTAATAATGTGGGAAATATGTCGCCCAGCCCATAACGCCCAGCCTAATGACATGTAGCCTAAGAATCGTATAAAACTTTACAAACCTCCCACTCAGGGAGTCACACAAACCTAAAGCACCTCACACTCACTCTGAGGGCCTCATACACACCACACACACTCATCTGTCACAATGGAGAGCAAGCATGTTCGCAATGTACTATGCACTAACTCAGCCTGTGACACATTCCACACAGAGGGGGTCGTGGGATGAGATCACCATCAACCTACGCCTTACACACACAGTCACACACACATACACTGTCACACAGGAAGTGGCTGTTTGGCTTACCTCCTCTGCGCAGGGAAGGTATCTGTAAATAGGAGCGGGCTGCGTGATTGTGTGGTGCATGCTGACATCATTGGAGAGAAGAGATGGGCAGACCGCTCAGGAGAGGGGAATATGGGATGAGGGATGTAGGAAGTCAAACTAAAAAGAGAGGAAAAAGGGAATGAAGGACAGAACTTATTGGTGCGCTGAGCTTCTAGTCATATTCCTATGCTCTCATCCTGAAACTGTGAAGCCCTTGCGTCTCTTTATTCATATTAAACAATTAGATTGATGACCATTTCCTTTGACAATAATTAATAGGTGACTCTTAAGTATCGTAGATAAGTGGCTCGTGCCTGCTAAGACACTTCGATTATAACTGTCTATTCTGAGCCTGGGCCACCGTGCTATATAGAGCATGATTCTGGTGATGTCACCCACCCCAGGGGCTTGTTAAAGCAGGAGGTCCAAACCACCATTTTACTAGAGAGACAATGGGAACAAGGGAAGGAGATGGAGAGGAGGAAAAAAAGATCGCCAGTCAAACTGTAAGAAATGGAGGGTGACAAAATAGAGACTGAAAAAGAGAAAGTGAGGGAGAGATTGAGAGAGATGAGGTGGTGACTGCAATGTTTGGGGGGGGGGGATCTGCCTATAAGCGCAATGATGCGGCACAGAGTGTACTGATGAGTCAGCTGGCTCCTGATATTGCCACCAATGGGACTTCTCGCTCTGTTCTCTCGCTCAGTCCTCTCTCTGTTTTTTTTCTCTCTCTGTCTCTGTCTCTGTCTCTGTCTGTCTCTGTGTGTGTGTGTGTGTTTACTTGCGCGCTCTGTTCTCAATTAAATTCAAAGGGCTTTATTGGCATTGGAAACATATGTTTACATTGCCAAAGCAAGTAAAATGGATAATGAACAAAAGTGAAATAAACAATATAAAATTAACCGTAAACATTACACTCAACGTCCCAAAAGAATATCCTCCCGGACGAGCTAAACTACTTCTATGCTCGCTTGGAGGCAAGTAACACTGAAACATGCATGAGAGCACCAGCTGTTCCGGAAGACTGTATGTTCACGCTCTCCGCAGCCGATGTGAGTAAGACCTTTAAACAGGTCAACATTCACAAGGCCGCAGGGCCAGACGGATTACCAGGACGTGTACTGCGAGCATGCACTTACTAACTGGCAAGTGTCTTCACTGACATTTTTAACCTCTCCCTGTCCGAGTCTGTAATAGCAACATGTTTCAAGCAGACCACCATAGTGCCTGTGCCCAAGAACACTAAGGTAACCTGCCTAACTGACTGCCGACCTGTAGCACTCACGTCTGTAGCCATGAAGTGCTTTGAAAGGCTGGTGTTGGCTCAAATCAACACCATCATCCCAGAAACCCTAGACCCACTCCAAATTGCATATTGCCCCAACAGATCCACAGAGGATGCAGTCTCTATTGCACTCCACACTGCCCTTTCCCACCTGGACAAAAGGAACACCTATGTGAGAATGCTATTCATTGACTATAGTTCAACACCATAGCGCCCTTAAAGCTCATCAATAAGCTAAAGACACGGGGACTAAGGACTAAGACCTCAGGATACCGAAAAGGTCCTCAGATCCTCAAAAGTTTCTACAGCTGCACCATCGAGAGCATCCTGGCTGGTTGCATCACTGCCTGGTATGGCAACTGCTCGGCCTCCGACCGCAAGGCACTGCAGAGGGTAGTGCGAACGGCCCAGTACATCACTGGGGCCAAGCTTCCGGCCATCCAGGACCTCTACACCAGGCGGTGTCAGAGGAAGGCCCTAAAAATTGTCAGACTCCAGCCACCCTGGTCAGACTGTTCTCTCTGCTACCACACAGCAAGCGGTACCGTAGCGCCAAGTCTAGGTCCAAGAGGCTTCTAAACAGCTTCAACCCCCAAGCCATAAGACTCTTGAACATCTAGTCAAATGCTACCCTGACTATTTGCATTGCCCCCCCTCCCTTCTCCACCTTCCCATCTCCACACCAATGCCACTCTCTGTCGTCATCTATGCATAGTCACTTTTTTTTTTTTTTGCATAGTCACCGGTGCCCCCGCCCATTGACTCTATACCGGCACCCCCCTGTATATATGTTTTTACTGCTGCTTGATACTTTTATCTCTTATTCTTATCTGTATTTTTTGAAACTCTACTGTTGGTTAGAGGCTCGTAAGTAAGAATTTACTGTTGTATTCAGCGCTTGTGACTAATACAATTTTATTTGATTTTGAATATTTTTATTTCATTTATTTCACCTTCATTTAACCAGGTAGGCCAGTTGAGAACATGTTCTTATTTACAACTGTGACCTGGCCAAGATAAAGCAAAGCAGTGTGACACAAACAACAACAGAGTTACACATGGGATAAACAAACGTACAGTCAATAACACAATAGAAAATTATATATACTTTGTGTGCAAATGTAGTAAGATTAGGGAGGTAAGGCAATAAATTGGCCATAGTGGCAAAATAATTACATTTAAACACTGGAGAAATAGATGTGCGGAAGATGAATGTGCAAGTAGAAATACTGGGGTGCAAAGGAGCAAGTAATAAATAACAATATGGGGATGAGGTAGTTGGGTGGGCAATTTACAGATGGGCTGTGTACAGGTACCATGATCGGTAAGTTGCTCTGACAGCTGATGCTTAAATTTAGTGAGGGAGATGAGTCTCCAACTTCAGTCATTGGCAGCAGAGAACTGGAAAGAAAGGCGACCAACGGAGCAGTTGGCTTTTGGGATGACCAGTGAAATATACCTGCTTGAGCGCGTGCTACGGGTTGGTGCTGGTATGGTGACCATTGAGCTGAGATAAGATGGGGCTTTACATAGTAAAGACTTGTAGATGACCTGGAGCCAGTGGTTTTGGCGACAAATATGAAGCGAGGTCCAGCCAATGAGAGCATACAGGTGGTGGGTAGTATATGGGGCATTGGTGACAAAACGCATGGCACTGTGACGATGTCAAATGTCATAATGGTTATATACAGTGTTGTAACGATGTGCAAATAGTTAAAATACAAAAAGGGATAGTAAATAAACATATGGTTTGTTTTTATAATTTTTGTTCTTCACTGGTTGCCCTTTTCTTGTGGCAACTGGTCACAAATGTTGCTGCTGTGATGGCACACTGTGGTATTTCACCCCATAGATACAGTTGAAGTCGGAAGTTTACATACACTAAGGTTGGAGTCATTAAAACTAGTTTTTCAACCACTCCATAAATGCCTTGTTAACAAACTATAGTTTTGGCAAGTCGGTTAGGACATCCACTTTGTGCATGACGCAAGTATTTTTTCCAACAATTCTTTACAGATTATTATTTCACTTATAATTCACTGTATCACAATTCCAGTGGGTCAGAAGTTTACATACACTAAGTTGACTGTGCCTTTAAACAGCTTGGACAATTCCAGCAAATTATGTCATAGCTTTAGAAGCTTCTGTTAGGCTAATTGACATCATTTGAGTCAATCGGAGGTGTACCTGTGGATGTATTTCAAGGCCTACCTTCAAACGCAGTGCCTCTTTGCTTGACATCAAGAGAAATCAGCCAAGTCTTCAGAAAAACAATTGTAGACCTCCACAAGTCTGGTTCATCCTTCGGTGCAATTTCCAAGCACTTAAAGGTACCACGTTCATCTGTACAAGCAATAGTACACAAGTATAAACACCATGGGACCACGCAGCCGTCATAACCTTCAGGAAGGAGACGTGTTCTGTCTCCTAAAGATGAACGTACTTTGGTTCGAATTGTGCAAATCAATCCCAGAACAACAGCAAAGGACCTTGTGAAGATGCTGGAGGAAACCGGTACAAAAGGATCTATATCCACAGTAAAACGAGTCCTATATTGACATATCCTGAAAGGCCGCTCAGCAAGGAAGAAGCCACTGTTCCAAAATCGCCTGCACATGGGGACAAAGATCGTACTTTTTGGAGAAATGTCCTCTGGTCTGATGAAACAAAAATAGAATGTTTGGTCATATTGACCATCGTTATGTTTGGAGGAAAACGGGGGAGGCTTGTAAGCTGAAGAACACCCATCCCAACCGTGAGGCACGATGGTGGCAGCATCATGTTGTGGGGGTGCTTTGCTGCAGGAGTGACTGGTGCACTTCACAAAATAGATGCCATCATGAGGCAGGAGAACTATGTGGATATATTGAAGCAACATCTCATGACATCATTCAGGAAGTTGAAGCTTGGTCGCAAATGGTTCTTCCAAATGGACAATGACCCCAAGCATACTTCCAAAGTTGTGGCAAAATGGCTTAAGGACAACAAAGTCAAGGTATTGGAGTGGCCATCACAAAGCCCTAACTCAATCCTATAGAAAATTTGTGGGCAGAACTGAAAATGCGTGTGCGAGCAAGGAGGCCTACAAACCTGACTCAGTTACACCAGCTCTGTCAGGAGGAATGGCACAATAAGTTGGGTGAATTTTGGCCAAGGCTACCCGAAATGTTTGAGCCAAGTTAAACAATTTAAAGGCAATGCTACCAAATACTAATTGAGTGTATGTAAACTTCTGACCCACTAGGAATGTGATGAATGAAATAAAATCAGAAATAAATAATTCTCTCTACTATTCTTCTGACATTTCACATTCTTAAAATAAAGTGGGGATCCTAACTGACCTAAGATGGAATTTTTACTACGATAAAATGTCAGGAATTGTGGAAAAACTGATTTTAAATGTTAAGGCTAAGATGTATGTAAACTTCCAACTTCAGCTGTGGATTTTTTTTTTTTTTAATTCTTTGTGGGTTTTGTGTAATCTGATGGAAATATGTGTCTCTAATACATTTGGCAGGAGGTTAAGAAGTGCAGCTCAGTTTCCACCTTATTTTGTGGGCAGCGTGCACATAGCCTGTCTTCTCTTGAGAGCCAGGTCTGCCCACAGTGGCCTTTCTCAATAGCAAGGCTATGCTCACTGAGTCTGAACATAGTCAGATTTCCTTAATTTTGGGTCAGTCAGTGTTCAGGTATTCTGCCACTGTGTAATCTCTGTTTTAGGGCCAAATAGCATTCTAGTATGCTCAGTTTCTTTGTTAATTCTTTCCAATGTGTCAAGTAATTAACTTTTTGTTTTCTCATGATTTGTTTGGGTCTAATTGTGTTGCTGTCCTGAGGCTCTGTGGGGTCTGTTTGTGTTTCTGAACAGAGCCCCAGGTTCATCTCTTTGTAGGTGATGGCTTCATTATGGATGGCTTTGGGAATCACTTCCTTTTAGGTGGTTATAGAATTCAACGTCTCTTTTCTGGATTTGGATAATTAGCGGGTATCGGCCTAGTTCTGCTCTGCATGCATTATTTGGTGTTTTACGTTGTAGACAGAGCATATTTTTTGAAGAATTCTTCATGCCGTCTCAATTTGTTGTTTGTCCCATGAATTCTTGGACCCTAGACCTCAACCATAACGGGCAATGAGTTCTATAACTGATTCAAGTGTTTTTATCCAGATCCTAATTCATATGTCGGTTTTGTATGTTCCTTTTGATGGCAAAGAAGGCCCTTCTAGCCTTGTCTCAGATTGTTCACAGCTTTGTGGATGTTACCTGTGGCGCTGATGTTTAGGCCAAGGTATATGTCGTTTTTTCTGTGGTCTATGGCAACGGTGTCTAGATACATTTTGTATTTGTGGTCCTGGCAACTGGACCTTTTTTGAAACACCATTATTTCTGTTACTGAGATTTACTGTCAGGGCCCAGGTCTGACGGAATCTGTGCAGAAGATCTAGGTGCTGCTGTCGGTCCTCCTTGGGTGGGGACAGAAGCACCAGATCATCAGCCAACAGACGTTTGACTTCACATTTTAGTAAGGTGAGGCTGGGTGTTGCAGACTGTTCTAGTGTCCTCGCCAATTCGTTGATATATATGTTGAAGAGGTTGGGGCTTAAGCTGCATCCCTGTTTCACCCCATGGCCCTTTGGAAAGAAATGTGTATTTATTGCCAATTTTTAACCACACACTTGTTTGTGTACATGGATTTTATAATGTCGTGTGTTTTTCCCCCAACACCACTTTCCATCAATTTGTATAGCAGACCCTCCTGCCAACTTGAGTCAAAAGCTTTTTGGAAATCAACAGAGCATGAGACTACTTCACCTTTGTTTTGGTTTGTTTGTCAATTAGGGTGAGTACATGGTCTGTCGTACAGTAATTTGGTAAAAAGCCATTTTTACATTTTCCCTGTACATTGTTTTCAGTACATCTGCTTTTATTGATAATGCAGAGGATTTTCCCAAGGTTGCTGTTGACGCATGTCTCACGTTAGTTATTGAGGTCAAATTTGTCTCCCACTTTTGTGGATTGGGGTGATCAGTTCTTGGTTCCAAATATTAGGGAAGATGCCAGAGCTAAGGATGATGTGAAAGAGTAACTCTAGCCAATTGAATTTGTGGTCTGTATATTTTATCATTTCATTCAGGATACCATCAACACCATAGGCCTTTTTGGCATGGAGGGTTTGTATTTTGTCTGGTAGTAAATTCAATGTAATTGGAGAATCCAGTGGGTTCTGGTAGTCTTTAAGTTGATTCTAAGACTAGTATTTGATTATGTACAGTACCAGTCAAATGTTTGGACACACCTAATCAAAGGTTTTTCTTAATTTCGTACTATTTTCTACATTGTAGAATAACAGTGAAGACATCAAAACTATGAAATAACACATTGATTCCTGTAGTAACCAAAAAAAGTTTTAAACAAATCTAAATATATTTTATATTCTTGAAAGTACCCACCCTTGGCCTTGATGAGAGCTTTGCACATGCTTGGCATTCTCTCAACCAGCTTCACTTGGAATACTTTTCATACAGGCTTGAAGGAGTTCTCATATATGCTGAGCATTTGTTGGCTGCTTTTGCTTCACTCTGCGGTCCAACTCATCCCAAACCATCTCAATTGGGTTGAGTTCTGGTGATTGTGGAGGCGAGGTCATCTAATGCAGCATTGCATCACTCTCTTTCTTGGTCAAATAGTCCTTACACAGCGTGGAGGTATGTTGGGTCATTGTCCTGTTGAAAAACAAGTGACAGTCCCATTAGCGCAAAACAGATGGGATGGCATATCGCTGCAAAATGCTGTGGTAGCCATGCTGGTTAAGTGTGCCTTGAATTCTAAATAAATCACAGACCGTGTCACCAGTAAAGCACCCCCACACCATCACACCTCCTCCTCCATGCTTCACGGTGGGAACTACACATGCCGAGATCATCTGTTCACCTGATCTCACAAAGACACGGCGGTTGGAACCGAAAATCTCAAATTTGGACTCATCAGGCCAAAGGACAGATTTCCACCAGTCTAATGTCCATTGCTCGTGTTTCTTGGCCCAAGCAAGTCTCGTCTTCTTATTGGTATCCTTTAGTATTGGTGTCTTTGCAGCAATTCGACCATGAAGGCCTGATTCACAGTCTCCTCTGAACAGTTGATGTTGATGTGTCTGTTACTCACATTTATTGGGGCTAAAATCTGAGGTGCCGTTAACTCTAATGAACGTATCCTCTGCAGCAGAGGTAACTCTGGGTCTTTCTTTCCTCTGGTGGTCCTCATGAGAGCCAGTTTCATCGTAGTGCTTGATGGTTTTTGCGACTGCACTTGAAGAAACTTTCAAAGTTCTTGACATTTTTCGGATTGACTGACGTTCATGTCTTAACGTAATAGTCTCTTTGCTTATTTGAGCTGTTCTTGCCATAAATGGACGTGGTCTTTTACCGAATAGGGCAATGTTCTGTATACCACACCTACCTTGTCATGAACACAACTGATTGGTTGAAACGCATTAAGAAGGAAAGAAATTATTTCCACTGTTCTCTCTCTCACTTTCTCTCTGTTCACTCTCTGACCTCTCTGTTCTTCCCCTCTTTCTCCCTCTGTTCTCATTCTCTCCATCTCTGTTCTTGCTCTGTGGTCTGTCTTCTCTACCCTCCTTTTTCTTTCCGTTCTCGCTCTCCCCTCTCGCTCTCCGCTTTCTCGCTGTTCTCTCTGTTTTCTCTGTTCAGACTCTCTCTGTTCACACTCTCTTTTCACACTTTCTCTCTCTGTTCACTCTCTCTGTTCACACTGCTCTCCCCCTCTGTTTTCTTACTCTCCACTCTCTCTGTTCTCTCTCTCTCGCTCTGTTCTCTTACTCTCCACTCTCTGTTCTCGCTCTGTTCTCTCTCGCGCTGTTCTCTTTGTGTTCTTTGTCTCTCCCTAGCTTGCGCTCTCTCGGTTCTTTCTCGCTCTATATTCTCACTCAGTTCTCTCTTTTCGTTCTCTCCGTTCTCGCTCTCCCCTCTCGCTCTCCCCTCTCGCTGTCTCTGTGTGTTCGCTCACTCTCTCTGTTTTCTCTGTTCACTCTCTCTCTGTTCACTCCGGTATTTCTCACTCTCTATATTCCCACTCAGTTCTCTCTTTCCGTTCTATCTGTTCTCTTTCCGTTCTCGCTCTCCCCTCTCTCGCTGTCTCTGTGTGTTCGCTCACTATCTCTGTTTTCTCTCTCTGCTCTCTCTGTTCACACTCTCTGCTCTCTCTGTTCACACTCTCTGCTCTCTCTGTTCACACTCTCTGCTCTCTCTGTTCACTCTCTCTGCTCTCTCTGTTCACTCTCTCTGCTCTCTCTGTTCACTCTCTCTGCTCTCTCTGTTCACTCTCTCTGCTCTCTCTGTTCACTCTCTCTGCTCTCTCTGTTCACTCTCTCTGCTCTCTCTGTTCACTCTCTCTGCTCTCTCTGTTCACTCTCTCTGCTCTCTCTGTTCACTCTCTCTGCTCTCTCTGTTCACTCTCTCTGCTCTCTCTGTTCACTCTCTCTGCTCTCTCTGTTCACTCTCTCTGTTCACTCTCTCTGTTCACTCTCTCTGTTCACTCTCTCTGTTCACTCTCTCTGCTCTCTCTGTTCACTCTCTCTGCTCTCTCTGTTCACTCTCTCTGCTCTCTCTGTTCACATTCTCTGCTGTCTCTGTTCACACTCTGCTCTCTCTGTTCTCACACTCTCCCTGTTCTCACACTCCCCTCCCTGTTCACACTCTGCGCTCTCTGTTCACACTCTGCGCTCTCTGTTCACACTCTGCGCTCCCTGTTCACACTCTGCGCTCCCTGTTCACACTCTGCGCTCTCTGTTCACACTGCGCTCTCTGTTCACACTGCGCTCTCTGTTCACACTCTGCGCTCTCTGTTCACACTCTGCGCTCTCTGTTCACACACTGCGCTCTCTGTTCACACACTGCGCTCTCTGTTCACATTCTGCTCTTTCTGTTCACACTGTGCGCTCTCTGCTCTGTGCGCTCTCTGCTCTGTGCGCTCTCTGCTCGGTTCTCTCTGCTCGGTTCTCTCTGCTCTGTGTGCTCTCTTAGTCTCTGTTTTCTCTCTGTTCTTCCTCTCTCTGCTTTCTTACTCTCCTCTCTCTGTTCACACTGTTCTCTCTCGCTCTCTGTTCTCTCTCTGCTCTCTCTGACCCCCCCTTCTATCTCTGTTCTCTCTCCCCCTCTCACTCGTTTTCTGTGTTTTGTCAAAGAGCACAGCTTTAATTGGCTGCTGAATTACCAGCTCTCAGATTATAACAGCTCTCTCTAAGCTCTCTGACTCTCTCTAATATGGCATTTCTTTCTCAACTGCTAGATTTAACCTAACCTTCTTAGATGTACTTATTTATTTGTGTCGCCTGCCCAATAGGCTACTTTTGTATTGGATTGATTAAGAAAGATTGAACCAACTAATTTCCTTCAGGATTTTATAGACTTGTTCTTAACACAAATTAATAAAGATAAGAGATTGTACAAACTAAGTGGACTCTGCCCCAGTTATTCTATATGCATGGGAAGTTGTTTTTGTATTTAGTTTATAGATATAGCATTGCTGCTTGGTAGATTATCAAATGGATAACTGAATGAATGTATGTGGCATTTATGTCTGCTGTTTGGTGTCTGCTTGTCCTCTGCTCTCATACTGAGAAACAGTCCTGTCCTCTTGATAACATCTCAGAGTGGAATCAGTCCTCCCTCTGTCACAAAAGCCAGAGTGCAACTACAAACTCCCCAATCTATTAAGACTCACTCTGAATTCAATTCATCTTCTCTCTCCTTCTATCTCTTTACCAATCCCTCTCTCGCCACACCTCTGTCTCCTACATACATAGGTTCTTAATTTGATCCCCCTGTTGCACGATAACTTAGTGTATTTGTGGTTTAAAAGGCTTCTACAGTTTGTAATTTCCACTTTTAAATTTGACTTGATTTTCCCTTACTGAAAATGTACTGCTACAAAATTGTTCACACACAATTCACATTTCCTGTTGCTGTGTGATTTTTTTCCTGCTGTAGGAGACTGGCTCAAATGAAGATCCTACATCTGAATTTTCTTTCTCCCTCGCTCTCTCTGGTCTCTACTCTGGTCTCTACTCTGGTCTCTACTCTGGTCTCTACTCTGGTCTCTTCTCTGGTCTCTACTCTGGTCTCTTCTCTGGTCTCCACTCTCCACCTTTCTGTGGATCCACCTCTCTATTTCCCTGACTTGAATGAATGCGGTGTTGAGTGGCATCCTTCCTCAACGACGATACTTCCTCTTCTCCCAGGCAAGCTGCTCACCTTACCCACTCCGGCTCCGCTCAGTCTCGCCTCCCACAATCAGCCCCAGAGGCGGACACCTCCTCCCGCCTCTCTCTCCCTCCCTCCTTTCCTCCACAGGCTCTGTGTAAATACAAGGGTTTAACCCTTACTCCTCTCTTTCTCTGGGTGAGCAAAACACTCCTGTCTGTCTACACACCTGCATTTCCAGCTAATAGGCCTATTTGTAATAGATGTTTTGGTGCACTACTCATGCGATCCGTCACACACCAGATATATCACCAACCCACACATTCAGCTGCCACGTATGCACTCTTATCAAACATAGACAAAGGTGTACACGGTGACTGATTTATATACTGACCGTCAGGATGCCATTGGGGCTTGAGTCTGTTGTTTTGTGTTACGGGTCTCTTATGTTATTTTTGCACAGGGACAATTAAATGTTATTGCCAATCTTTTTTTATTTACTAATACTGCCGTTTTGTTATAAAGGTGACAGTATAGCACAGATTACCATGTAGACAACTCCCTAGTAACGGTTTCAAACATGAACGTCTAACAGAATGCACAAGTTGCCACACAACGTCGTCCCTTCCCGCCCGCATTCAACCCAACGTGCGCGCGCACCCTCTCACTCACCCAGCCCTCGTCGTCGTGCACGTTCTCCCAAAGCCAAAGCCTTAAAGACTAATGGCCATATCTAATTTCATTGAATCTGCCTAGAGGAAGGGCTGGAGGGAGGGCTAGAGGGGTGGCTAGAGGGGTGGCTAGAGGGGTGGCTGGAGGGGTGGCTAGAGGGGTGGCTGGAGGGGTGGCTGGAGGGGTGGCTGGAGGGGTGGCTGGAGGGGTGGCTGGAGGGGGGGCTGGAGGGGGGGGCTGGAGGCCACCCAACAGTCTTGATTAATAATATCTCTCTCTCTTTCACACTTAGTTTCTGTGCCTGGCTCCAAAACTGTTCTTACCCTCCAAGCTTTATCATTTGTAAAATAAAACCACACTATATTGTAATCTGTTTTACAAATGAAGAGGGGATGAAAAGGGGTTATTTGGTTGGATTTGGAGTGTTTCAATTTATCCAGGGTTGGGGCTTTTAATTTTTCTCAACACGCTATGTGTTGTAAATAAACGGGACACATTTAAACAGCTTAGGGTGATGAGGAAGATGGCAGTTAGATGTCTGTTCCTCAAAGGCTCCCTCAGACAGGGGTAAATAGCAACGTTTCCATTTAGGGTTTTACACTCCTATACCATGTTGGATTTCTACTTTCTACGGCTTTGCTTTTGTGAGAGGCTGATTTTGGGGTTTTCTAGCTGCTTCTGGAGAAATCTAGACTAGATTCTGTGCTGTGTGGTTCTGTATCAAATTATTCTGCATTAAGGTAATGGGACCAACGTTTTACCATCTGGCCAGGTAGCCTAGTGGTTAAGATCGTTGGGCAAGTATGTTCCCTTGAGCAAGGCCCTTAACACTAATTGCTCCTGTAAGTCTCTCTGGATAAGACCGTCTGGTAAATGACTCAAATGTCAGTGTAGAAAAATGTGAACTTCAAGTCACTAGCAGATGTCTCTCTCTCGCTGTTCAGGTTGTTCTGGAGTGTATTCTAAAGAAGGACCTGGTCTACAACAAGGTCAACCCCATATTTCACCATTGGAGGATCAACGACAAGAAGTTTGGCCTGACCTTCCAGAGTCCTGCAGACGCCAGGGCCTTTGATAGAGGGATCCGCAGGGCCATCGAGGACATCAACCAAGGTGGGTTAGGAAGGACCCCTGAGCTTCAGTCCACCTCAGTACAGTCTCACCTCACAGAGCATATGCTTTTGTAGACTTCTCTTGCCTCTGACATTATGCCTGTGTTCATAGTAATTTGTGTGTTGGTTTCTGTGTGTGTGTGTGTGTTGTTCTATGTCTGTGACATGTAATGGTTGGCCTGTTCTTCTGGTGGTAGATGTGTAGTGTTGATTAGCTGTGATGACTTCCTATGCTCCCGGCTCATTCACCTATGATTGGCTCTCCTATCTTATCTGTGCCAGCTGTCTAGGACATAAGCGCACCACTTCCTGTACAGACTGACAAGCCCGTGCCCAGACAGTCGAGTCAGAGGATAGGTCTACAAGCTGAGGGACACCTTTAGGTCAGGATAGGGGTCGTCTGGAATTTGGAGTTCAGGCTTTAAGGTACAGATGTAGGATAACTCTTTTGTTGAGAATTTTCCTGCACCGCAGGTAATGCAGATGAGCTTTGTGATTTACATAAATACACTGAAACAGTAATATCAACATTATTTCACTTTTCATGTAGCCTAATTTTAGTCAGCTAATTGCCTTACTACAGGTCAAGCAACATTATCCACTAAATGTTACAATCCTGTTGCTGCAGGAATATTTTTCTGGGGAATAGGCTAGGTGGAGTTTGGGCTAGGTTAACCTGTTTGGAGATAAGCTGGGCTCTGCTAGGTTAACCTGTTTGGAGATGAGCTGAAGCTAGGTTAACCTGTTTGGAGATGAGCTGAAGCTAGGTTAACCTGCTTGGAGATGAGCTGAAGCTAGGTTAACCTGTTTGGAGATGAGCTGAAGCTAGGTTAACCTGTTTGGAGATGAGCTGAAGCTAGGTTAACCTGCTTGGAGATGAGCTGAAGCTAGGTTAACCTGCTTGGAGATGAGCTGAAGCTAGGTTAACCTGCTTGGAGATGAGCTGAAGCTAGGTTAACCTGCTTGGAGATGAGCTGAAGCTAGGTTAACCTGTTTGGAGATGATCTGAAGCTAGGTTAACCTGTTTGGAGATGAGCTGAAGCTAGGTTAACCTGTTTGGAGATGAGCTGAAGCTAGGTTCATCTGTTTGGAGATTAGCTGAAGCTAGGTTAACCTGTTTGGAGATGAGCTGAAGCTAGGTTAACCTGTTTGGAGATTAGCTGGGCTCTGTTAGGTTAACCTGGTTGGAGATGAGCTGAAGCTAGGTTAACCCGTTTGGAGAAGAGCTGAAGCTAGGCTAACCCGGTTGGAAATGGGCTGAAGCTAGGCTAACCTGGTTGGAGATGGGCTGAAGCTAGGCTAACCTGGTTGGAGATGGGCTGAAGCTAGGCTAACCTGGTTGGAGATGGGCTGAAGCTAGGCTAACCTGGTTGGAGATGAGCTGAAGCTAGACTAACCTGGTTGGAGATGGGCTGAAGCTAGGCTAACCTGGTTGGAGATAAAATGGGCTCTGCTAGGTTAACCTGGTTGGAGATGAGCTGAAGCTAGGTTAACCTGTTTGGAGATGGGCTGAAGCTAGGTTAACCTGGTTGGAGATGAGCTGGGCTCTGTTAGGTTAACCTGGTTGGAGATGAGCTGAATCCAGGTTAACCTGTTTGGAGAAGAGCTGAAGCTAGGCTAACCCGGTTGGAGATGGGCTGAAGCTAGGCTAACCTGGTTGGAGATGGGCTGAAGCTAGGCTAACCTGGTTGGAGATGGGCTGAAGCTAGGCTAACCTGGTTGGAGATGAGCTGAAGCTAGACTAACCTGGTTGGAGATGGGCTGAAGCTAGACTAACCTGTTTGGAGATGGGCTGAAGCTAGGCTAACCTGGTTGGAGATAAAATGGGCTCTGCTAGGTTAACCTGGTTGGAGATGAGCTGAAGCTAGGTTAACCTGTTTGGAGATGGGCTGAAGCTAGGTTAACCTGGTTGGAGATAAGCTGGGCTCTGCTAGGTTAACCTGTTTGGAGATGAGCTTGGCTCTGTTAGGTTAACCTGTTTGGAGATGAGCTGAAGCTAGGTTGACCTTGTTGGAGATGGGCTGAAGCTAGGTTAACCTGGTTGGAGATGAGCTGAAGCTAGGTTAACCTGGTTGGAGATGGGCTGAGGCTAGTCTGCGTTAACCTGGTTGGAGATGGGCTGAAGTTGATACAACAGCTTGGGGCCCTGTTACGCATTTCCAGCAGAGGTAGTGCCAGAGGTAGCAAAGTCATCCAATTAGCAGGAGAGCCGCCAGCTCAGCAATCTGCCATCCAGCCTCCTGCCCTGCGTTACTTAAGACTAGAACCTAGCCTGGGCTCTACTGTATCTCATCCAGCCTCCTGCCCTGTGTTACTCAAGACTAGAACCTAGCCTGGGCTCTACTGTATCTCCTCCGGTCCTCTGCCCTGTAGACCTGTGTTTCTTAAGACTAGTACCTGGCCTGGGCTCTACTGTATCTCCTCCGGTCCTCTGCCCTGTAGACCTGTGTTACTTAAGACTAGAACCTAGCCTGGGCTCTACTGTATCTCATCCAGGCCATGGCCCTGTAGACCTGTGTTACTTAAGACTAGAACCTAGCCTGGGCTCTACTGTATCTCCTCCGGTCCTCGGCCCTGTAGACCTGTGGAGGAAACTGATGGGGTCTAACAACATGACAATTGTTTAAATTAATAAAGCATAATGGACTACACCAAATAATCTTATAACTCTAGCTATGGATATTTTAGGTACGGATGATCAATACAAGCATATTAGCAGAATTAGCACACAGGCCAATGGGAAAGGGAAGGAAAGGTGATATCTAGTCAGTTGCAGACCTGAATGCATTGAACTGAAATCTGTCTTCCAAATTGAACCCAACCCAATAATCAGAGAGGTGCGAGGGCTACCTTAATCGACATCATCATCAGTGCCCAGGGAGCATTTGTTGTTGGTGGTTAACTGCCTTGCTCTCGGCAGATTTTTCCACCTTGCTGGCTAGGGGAGTCGAACCAGAGACCATTTCGGTTACTCTACCAACTCTCTTAACTGCTAGGCTACCTGTCTTTGGTCTTGTTGTCATTCATGGATTTATAATAAGACTGCTGCTTAGCTCTCAGTGCCTGTTCTACTCCTCTCCTCTCTGTATCCTCTGATCTGTTCTAGCTTCCTCTGTTTTCCGCTAGTGTTGTGTAATACCTCTTCTCCACACAGGCAGGTTCCTTTGTATTCCTGTTGCATCGCTCTGCTGCCGGACTGCAGTGTGTGTGTGTTCTTCTTAGTGTGTGTTTGAGTGTGTGGTGTGTCAGCCTTGCGGTCCTCTGTTGCCATGGGAACAGTGGACACATGGCCCAGGCAGCTCCGTGACCCAGCACTGGCAGAGTCGTCTCTGTCTCAACGTGCTATAGACAGACAGACGGCCTGGGTCTCACCATAGCAGACTGACAGACAGGAAGATGGATACCCACACGCTGATCAATGCTCCAACAATATTCTTCGGTCTTCTCTAAACTAACGGAGAGAGACCCAGACGGACGTAAAAAACGGAGGCCTGGTTTCTCCTGCTGCCTGCCTGGCTTGTTTTAAATGAGGTCTTAGTGATCCTAATTAAGTGAACTAGGAGTCTTAAAAGAGCCTCTTGATGCCTCCGGTACAAACAGTTTCCTCTTCGTCCGTCCCAGTGGAAATGAGCTAATATCTGTTTTCTACACTACTGCCAACATTTAACTTTGGACTAATTTACTTTCCCCAAGATTTCAGGATAAGCTTGTTTTACACATGTTGCTAAGAGTCGGGTACGAGTTCAACAGTACGATTTGACTTAGTATTCTTATCAGTACTTACTTGACATTAGGTGTCAGTGAATGCAACATTCATGGCTTTTTAGCCTCGACTCGAGTTGCACTTTTACAAGTAGAGTCGATTTCATTAGGCCACGTGTCCCACTAACACAAAAAACACTTTCATTTACTTTTTAGCTGTTCTCGGGTGAATGGAAGTCTTTGCCAACCATACCTCCCTTAATGGCTTCTCTCTTTCCTCGATCACCAGTGACGTACTTGTGGGGAAGTCATTTTTAGGGACTTGGTGACTTGTGGACATACTGTGTGTTATGAGAACTCTTTCTGTCTCTCTCTGTAGCTCACCTGTATCTGTGCAGCTGGAAGTCTTATTGAATATCTGATTTTATTATATCTTCTCTTTTCCAGGCTGTCCTGCGTTTGATGACTCGGACTCTCTTGAAGATGGATTACAGGTGAGTCCAAAGACTGGGGTCCTCATATTCTCCATGTACTTGTGTGTCTATTTGCTAGCACTGAGGTTTGCTGTAGGACTAACTCCACTTCTCACAAGTCTAGTGTGTGTTTGAGTTCTCTTGCTGGTGCTTGAATCCAGGAAGCAGGGAAGAGGGAAATCTGTACTGCTTCAGGCCCTTCTGTCTTCTACTCTGTCAGTTGTCTTTAGGATTTGAGTCTGTTTGAACAGCCAGGGCCTTACCTTACCTTCCTTTGCTGGGGAGTTGTCGAGTGTGCCCACGGCTTAGGTGTGTGCATCTGTCATCTGGTCAAAACTGATACCTGGGGGAACCCAATTGTGTAAAAATAATTGTGTGGATTATCGGAAGCCACTTGTATTTACTCATGTTCCTCGTCTGTTAATAGATTGAGCTGTGCTCAGGCGTATTGTTGGTAAGCTGATAAAGGAGTTGGTTATCACTTTGTCCTCTTCAGTCTGAGCTTTCACAAGCTACAGGTGCGGTTAGAAAGGTTTTCTCAATCTGAACAAGAGGGAGTATATGACTACACACCCAAGTTGATTTTGTGGTGTAGAAACAACACACTTCAAGTAGAAAACCCCATCAGATTTGTGACACGATGGTACAATGTGTGGTATTTATACCGTGGATTGATGGCAGCATTCGCGCAAAACTGAAAGCGCGAACCACTGCTTTTAACCAGGGCAAGGTGACCGGAAACATGACCGAATACAAAGAGTGTAGCTATTCCCTCCGCAAGGCAATCAAACAAGCTAAGCTTCAGCATAGACACAAAGTAGAGTCGCAATTCAATGGCTCAGACACAGGTGGCAGGGTCTACAGACAATCACAGATTACAAAAAGAAAACCAGCCCCGTCGCGGACCAGGATGTCTCCCAGACAGACTAAACAACTTCTTTGCTCGATTAAAGGACAATACAGTGCCACTGACACGCCCGCTACCAAAACCTGTGGACTCTCCTTCACTGCAGCCGACGTGAGTAAAACATTTAAACTTGTTAACCCTCGCAAGGCTGTAGGCCCAGACGGCATCCCCAGCCGCGTCCTCAGAGCATGCGCAGACCAGCTGGCTGGTGTGTTTACGGACATATTCAATCAATCCATATCCCAGTCTGCTGTTCCCACATGCTTCAAGAGGTCCACCATTGTTCCTGTTCCCAAGAAAGCTAAGGTAACTGAGCTAAACGACTACCGCCCCGTTGCACTCACTTCCGTCATCATGAAGTGCTTTGAGAGACTAGTCCACAACCATATCACCTCCACCCTACCTGACACCCTAGACCCACTCCAATTTGCTTACCGCCCCAATAGGTCCACAGACGATGCAATCGTAACCACACTGCACACTGCCCTAACCCATCTGGACAAGAGGAATACCTATGTGAGAATGCTGTTCATCAAATACAGCTCAGCAGTTAACACCATAGTACCCTCCAAACTCATCATCAACCCTGGGTATCGACCCCGCCCTGTGCAACTGGGTACTAGACTTCCTGACGGGCCGCCCCCAAGTGGTGAGGGTAGGTAACAACATCTCCACCCCGCTGATCCTCAACACTGGGGCCCCACAAGGGTGTGTTCTGAGCCCTCTCCTGTACTCCCTGTTCACCCACGACTGCGTGGCCATGCACGCCTCCAACTCATCAAGTTTGCAGACGACACTACAGTGGTAGGCTTGATTACCAACGACGACGAGACGGCCTACAGGGAGGTGGTGAGGGCCCTCGGAGTGTGGTGTCAGGAAAATAACCTCACACTCAACATCAACAAAACAAAGGAGATGATCGTGGACTTCAGGAAACAGCAGAGGGAGCACCCCTCTATCCACATCGACGGGACAGTAGTGGAGAGGGTAGTAAGTTTTATGTTCCTCGGCGTACACATCACAGACAAACTGAATTGGTCCACCCACACAGACAGTGTGGTGAAGAAGGCGCAACCTCAGGAGGCTGAAGAAATTCGGCTTGTCACCAAAAGCACAAACTTCTACAGATGCACAATCGAGAGCATCCTGTCGGGCTGTATCACCGCCTGGTACGGCAACTGCTCCGCCCACAACCGTAAGGCTCTCCAGAGGGTAGTGAGGTCTGCACAACGCATCACCTGGGGCAAACTCCCTGCCCTCCAGGACACCTACCCCACCCGATGTCACAGGAAGGCCATAAAGATCATCAAGGACAACAACGACCCGAGCCACTGCCTGTTCACCCCGCTATCATCCAGAAGGCGAGGTCAATACAGGTGCATCAAAGCTGGGACCGAGAGACTGAAAAACAGCTTCTATCTCAAGGCCATCAGACTGTTAAACAGCCAACACTAACATTGAGTGGCTGCTGCCAACACACTGACTCAACTCCAGCCACTTTAATAATGGAAAAATGTATTTAAAAATGTATCACTAGCCACTTTAAACAATGCCACTTAATATAATGTTTACATACCCTACATTACTCATCTCATATGTATATACTGTACTCAATACCATCTACTGCATCTTGCCATCTTTATGTAATACATGTATCACTAGCCACTTTAAACAATGCCACTTTTATATGTTTACATACCTTACATTACTCATCTCATATGTATTTACTGAACTCTATACCATCTACTGCATCTTGACGATGCCGTTCTGTATCATCACTCATTCATATATTTGTATGTAGATATTCTTCATCCCTTTACACTTGTGCGTATAAGGTAGTAGTTGTGAAATTGTTAGGTTAGATTACTCGTTGGTTATTACTGCATTGTCGGAACTAGAAGCACAAGCATTTCGCTACACTCACATTAACATCTGCTAACCATGTGTATGTGACAAATAAAATTTGATTTGATATTTGCTAAGTATACATGGCAAACTGAACCCCTTTAAAGAAAGTCCTTGTTTCAGAAGACCTGCCAAGCCAATCATTTAGTAGCTCCTGCTGCTCTTTAGTTCTCAGTATTTGTGAGTTTTGTGTCCATCAGTGACCCCGGTGGCTGGGCTGCAGTCACCTTTTGACCCCTCAGTATCTGACCTCATTCACTGAGTGGAGTAGAGAAGGTCAGAGGGTGTGAGAGGGAGGGGGAATCTGTTCATGTGGAGAGCAGCATTGTTGCTAAGCAGCAGAAGAGCAGGCGGTGAGAGGAAAGGGGGGGTTCAGTGAGTGAGCAACTGAGGGTGTCGCCATGGTAATTTGGCATCCGAGTGTTGCGGTCTGTGACCTGAGCTACACGGACGAGAAACCGTGAGGCTAGTCACTCTAACACCAAGCCACCCAGAGAGATAACAAACGCTCCACTTAAATGCCACCACACAATGTGTGCCATTAGCCTGCACCTCTTCATAATTTAACACGTTCCAGCCTTGGCTGCATCACAGAATATGACTCCAATGATGAGAACTGTGTACACAGACAAAACATTTGTTCAGAGTTTTTTGTTCAGTTTCATTTATTCATCAAAGGTCTGACATTAATTGATTTAGCTGAAAGTGACCTTGTGCTGTAGCCCAGCCGAGAGCCACGAGACGAGTCACTTTGACATGGGCTGGAGGGTACTCTGGAGCCTCGTTTGGGCCTGTATTGGATTTAGCCTAGTCTTTCTCTACATAAGCTGGACTGGCCTAGTGACATGTCTGCCAAGTAGTGTTTTGGGAGGGATGTCTGGTTTTCCCCTTATAATCTGAAGCTCTGAGCCCATGCAGACATCAATGGCCAGCCAGGTTTCTTGGTTTCTGGAACCTCTTAACCTGCTGTGTGTGTAGCGTGTAGGACCCTCTTATCAGCCCACATCCTGCCCAGCAGGGTTCAGCACCCCCACCAAAACGCCACAGTCTTCCTCTCACCCCGACACCGCACACCCCACAGCCAGTCACACACATGCATAATCACACAGTCGACACATACATACACACTCAAAGGCTGACATACTGCACAAATTGCATACACCCCCCACCCTCCTTGCAGAACCCTGTTTAGGTGCAACATTTGACAGGTGTTTGAGAACGCAAAACCACATCTGTTTTGTACTGCACGATATCTGCTGAGGGGGATGGGTGAGCCTCTCCATCTTAAATAGATATAGGACTTGTAGAAATGTAGTGTTTGGTGCGATTTGAACTCAACCAAGTATTTGAGAGGAGGTGGGGTGCCATAGTCCTGGAGAGATTAAACAAGTAAACCCCAAATGTGGGTCAAATGGCACCTGTCATGTTCTAGTCTGGTTGTTTGGTTGAGGAGAAAGCGTACGGGAGAGAAGCCCCAGTAGAATCCTTGTAGAGCAGGGCTGAGCAGCATTACGAGGTTGCATTCTAGGGATGAGTCATCATCCGTAACACTGAAGAACTCATACACAATCCCACTCTCTACCCTCCTCTCTCCCTCTCTAACACACATCTGAATTACTTTTTCTTGGGATGCTTCACAATGAAATGATGTGAACATGCAGATGCTTGGACCTGGGAGTCTTTGAGTCACTGATACAATGCACAAACAGCAGGCCAGCACCTTCGCCTGTGTGTGCCTGGGAGGGTGGAACCGCGTGGAGCTCGTATGTTGGTCCTGAGCCAGGTCACCCCCCACCATCTCCACATCTCTGGGGTCAGATCGGAACCAGATTGGCACCCACGCATGCCTTTTGAATGGAGGGGCTCAGCACAGCACTTTAAAAGGAAGCCCAAGTCTGGTTCCAATTTCATCCCCCTAACTCCCTCTCTCGCTCTCTCTCTCTCTCTCACACACACACACACACACACACACACACACACACACACACACACACACACACACACACACACACACAGCTGTCATCTGGCATTTTAAATTCTGGCCTGCATTTCTCCAGCTGGAGTTGGTTTATGACATTCCCTCAGCAGATTTGTTGGCTGTGCTCTCTCTCTCTCACACACATGCACACACACTCACGTATGCATATGCTCACATACACACACTTTTTTTTATTTTTCCCTGTTCTGTTCTTTCTCTTCTTTCCCCTCACACACACACACACACACAGTATTTTAGCAGTCTGAGGGGGAGAAGAGGGTAAAAAGAGAAAGAAGGGGGGTGGGGGGGTCAAAGGAAGCATCTCTTAGCAACCACAGGACAGTAATTACTGTAGCAGCAGCTGGGAGCAAACCAGATTTCCGCTGTGTGTTAAAATACTGGCGTGGGCTACTTTACACACAGCACTGACTAACCAGAGCCAGCAGCCTCCTCCACACGCAGTCAGCGAGGCAGTGTGAGTGAGCGAGGCAGTGTGAGGCCTGAATGAGGAACGGTGTGTTTCAAATACAAAGTATATGCTTATCTGTGTGAGAATATGCATCTTTGTGTTACTGCGTATAAGTTTGTGTACCAATATGTGTGAGAGAATTTGTGTGCGACTGCATGTCTAAGTGTGTGGCTGTGTGTATGTGCGCAGATGCGAGCTCCATGCTTGTGTGAGTGCTGAAATGTGCTGGCCATCATTAAGAACTCACCATTAGGCCTGTTCTACCTCTCCACCACACCGGTTCTACCTATCCTCTCCTCCATACCGGTTCTACCTATCCTCTCCTCCATACCGGTTCTACCTATCCTCTCCTCCATACCGGTTCTACCTATCCTCTCCTCCATACCGGTTCTACCTATCCTCTCCTCCATACCGGTTCTACCTATCCTCTCCTCCATACCGGTTCTACCTATCCTCTCCTCCATACCGGTTCTACCTATCCTCTCCTCCATACCGGTTCTACCTATCCTCTCCTCCATACCGGTTCTACCTATCCTCTCCTCCATACCGGTTCTACCTATCCTCTCCTCCATGCCGGTTCTACCTCTCCTCCACACCGGTTCTACCTATCCTCTCCTCCATACCGGTTCTACCTATCCTCTCCTCCATACCGGTTCTACCTCTCCTCCGCACCGGTTCTACCTCTCCTCCGCACCGGTTCTACCTCTCCTCCGCACCGGTTCTACCTCTCCTCTCCTCCGCACCGGTTCTACCTATCCTCTCCTCCGCACCGGTTCTACCTCTCCTCCGCACCGGTTCTACCTATCCTCTCCTCCGTACCGGTTCTACCTCTCCTCTCCTCCGTACCAGTTCTACCTCTCCTCTCCTCCATACCGGTTCTACCTCTCCTCTCCTCCGGTTCTACCTCTCCTCTCCTCCGGTTCTACCTCTCCTCTGCACCAGAGCTCATAGTCCATTGTTGTCACCTAATAGGCTGGTGGGTGAATGTATACATGTATTTGTGTGTGTTATAGTTCTCAACAGTACAGTTTACTAGGATTTGTCATCAATAAAATGCCTGTGAGAACACATGGGAGGCTGAAAGGAACTCTTGAGTTCTCAACAGAAGGGGCTTGAGTCATCTCATATCACAGGCAAAGGCACAGGGAGAAATGTGTTCTCTGGGCGCTACCTGGTGGACAAATGTGGGACAAATATAGTTAGAATATCAATGGTGTCTGTAGCTAATGTGAGTCAGTGATATGCATCTTATACCTACTTGTGAAATATAATAATGGTGTCTTGTATAATTAAGGTGAAATGTGAAAAATGAATGATATAGAAGTTTTGTCGTTGTGTTGCAGCCCCTGTGTGAGGCGCTGCCCTCCATCTGTACGCCAATGAAGGAGCCCTTTTCCCCCCTGAGTGTCCACAATGTGGTGTCCACTGAACCCTACCGGGGCTGCTACGTCCGCGCTCAGCCCTTTGACCAGTTTCACTCCAGCAACCACCACTACCTGCCGCCTCAGGTCAGTACCAAACACCTCTAGACTGGAAGTCTTCACGGGTACAACAGACCTGGAATTCTGAGATCCGACTTTTTATCTGTCAGCCAATTGCAACTCAATAAAACATAAGTAATGTCCAGCTAAAAGTGGTTCCCGCCACTCGCCTCACATGCTCCTGCTGCTGAGGAGAGAGACAGACAGGGAGCGAGTGAAAGGAGCTTTGGCCTAGGCCATTGTTGATTGTGAAGATGGCCTTTTTAACCTCTAGTGACTCCCAAACCCGCATGCGGGAGCGTAATCATTGCCTGAAACTAATTCAACTATTCATGAAAATCACAAATTAAATATATTGAGAAACTGCTTAGCCTTTTGTTAATCACCCTGTCATCTCAGATTTTCAAAATATGCTTTACAGCCAACGCTAGACAAGCATTTGTGTAAGTTTATAGATAGCCTAGCATAGCATTATGCCCTGCTAGCAGCAGGCAACCTTGTCACGGAAATCAGAAAAGCAATCAAATGAAATCGTTTACCTTTGATGAACTTCGGATGTAGATGGTAGATGGCCAAAGTTCATTTTTTCCCGAAATATTATTTTTGTAGGCGAAACAGCTCCGTTTGTTCTTCACGTTTGGCTGAGAAATCGCCTAGAAATTGCGGTCACCACAACGCCAAAAAATATTCCAAATTAGCTCCATAATATCGACAGAAACATGGCAAACGTTGTTTAGAATCCATCCTCAAGGTGTTTTTCTAATATCTATTCGAAAATATATCTGTCGGGACAATTATTTTTTCTCTAGGACCGATTGGAGTAATGGCTACCTCTGTACTTTACGCGAGAATCTCTCTCGGAGCCACCATGTGACCACTTACGCAATGTGCTCGCCTACGGCTATTCTTCAACAGAAATGCGTAAAACTACATCACAATGCTGTAGACACCTTGGGGAATACGTAGAAAGCGTAAGCTCGTACATTCACAGTCAAATAGGGAGTCATTGGAACGCAGCGCTTTCAAAACCTGGGGCACTTCCGGATTGGATTTTTCTCAGGCTTTCGCTTGCAACAGTTCTGTTATACTCACAGACAATATCTTTACAGTTTTGGAAACGTTAGTGTTTTCTGTCCAAAGCTGTCAATTATATGCATATTCTAGCATCTTGTCCTGACAAAATATCCCGTTTAAAACGGGAACGTTTTTTTTTTCCAAAAATGAAAATACTGCCCCTAGAGTCGCAACAGGTTTTAATTGAAGTTAAAAGAGAAAGAGTATAGTGAAAAGAAGCCAACAAGGGGTGTAGAAAAGGCCCATGGAGTTGGTGGAATACTCCTTTAATTCATTGCCATTTACTCAGCTGGGCCAGGGGCGCTTTAATTAGGTCAGGTGGAAATGTCCGACAGATCTCAACTCCATAAAAGGAGGAAATTGCCATCGCCTGATCTCGCTGCTTTCTCTTCCTTAACTCCATCTGATCCAGAAGTTCTGTGCGTCCATGAATCCACCACAGACTACTCAGTAAATATACCACTTTATGGTTAAAGGAATTCCTGCCTCAGTCTCATCCATTCCTCTGTCACCTGACACGTGACCACCTGTTCACCTTCACTGTCAGTCATCCTACCTGTCCAGCTACTCACACGGATTCCACTAATCTTTCAATGGTCCTTCGAGCAGGATGATGACTGAACCAAAGACAGGTGAAAAGGAAATGGAGGCGGAGAGGGAAGAATTGTCTCCACTGGAAGGAAGAAGAGGGGAGGAGAGAGCAGCTGAGGGAAAGGTTTTGGAACAAAGGAAATATCCAGGAGCTAAGCCTAAACCAACAAAGGCTTCATCCTCAACCACCAGCAGCAACAGAAGAACCAGGCAAGCACCTGGGTATCTTAAGGATTATGTGGTCGAGTTTCCGACATCAAAGGGCAAGCCCACCAGAGCTCAAAGTGTTGATGGATCAACTATACGTTTCAGCCATCAACCATCCCCTCTGAGCCAAGGACCGGAAACATCTCGTCACCCCGACTGAGCCTATACGAGCTGGACCAGAAGGAGGGCCCATTGCTGTCCATACATCCTTGGGTTGGGCTGTGCAAGGTCCATCCCATCTACTTCTCTCCACCCAAGCTGTACAGTCACAGCAAGTCCTCTTCACCAGGAGCAATCCAGATGCAGCCACTGACCTCCTTCGGAATGTTGAGATGCTCTGGAAGATGGACACATTCTCCAACCGGAAGCTACAGGAGGTCACTCGCTCGAAACATGACTCCTATGCATTAGACCTCCTGGAGAAGAGCACCACCACCACTGAAATGGATGGCGTTCGCAGGTATGCAACCCCACTGCTACGGGTGCCCAACCATCCTCCTCTGGCAACCACGACACAGGCTGTACTCCCACTACTGCGTGGAACGGAGCGACGCCTGGTGAAGAATCCTGAGCTTGCAGAAGTTCATAACCGAGATATTCATAACCTTGTGAAGGCAGGCTTGTCCCAACCAGAGAACGAGTGGCCGACAGCCCCCAGGCGTACGGCCCCTCCGCAACCAACTGAAGCTCATGAGTTAAGGAGGTCCGCCCAATGCTACAGCATTTCTACGGAACCAACAACGGCTCTCCCTGACCTAACACAATCCCAAACACTGCCGGATCTGATCACCGCCACAAACCAGACCTCAGATGGGGTGGCTTCTATACCTACCTCCCTCGCGGCAGAGACACTACTCCTCCAGCAAGCACAAGCAGTTAGCTTCCCTGAGGAGTTAAAAGCTCTGAAAGCCGGTAGGGAAGTGGCTAAGGACAGCCGTCTTCTCTCTCTTGCCCCAGAATATGATCCAATCCTTGGAGTGATCAGAGTCGGAGGGAGGCTGCGCCAAGCAGAGGTTTTGGACCCAGATGCCATCCACCCAATTATCATTGACTCCAAACCCTTGGGATATCTCTCTGCAGACATCGCTGACCCCGATCCGGTTACACCGACTATGCTCTTGATGGGACGCCGAGATGCATCACTTCTTCAAGCCATGTATGCTGATACCAACCTCATAGGCAGACGCCGGTGGCGACACAGCCAAATCTTAGCTGACCATTTTTGGGCCCGATTCATTCGGGATTACCTACCAAGTCTACTGCACAGAGGGAAATGGCGGAGAGAAATGGCCAGCCTGGAAACTGGCCAAGTAGTAATGATGGTGGACCCTCAGCTGCCTCGAGCCTCCTGGCCGGTGGGCCGTATAACTAAGACTATGCCTGGGACCGATGGTCGTGTTAGATCAGTGGAGATCCAGGTGAAGAACCGGACATATATCCGGCCAGTTGCCCGACTAATTCCTCTCCCTGAGATGACAGAGGACGGGGAGCAATGAGCCTTTTTTGAGGAGTGTGGAATTTAACAAATTTCCGGGGTGGCTGTAGAAAAGGCCCATGGAGTTGGTGGAATACTCCTTTAATTCATTGCCATTTACTCAGCTGGGCCAGGGGCGCTTTAATTAGGTCAGGTGGAAATGTCCGACAGATCTCAACTCCATAAAAGGAGGAAATTGCCATCGCCTGATCTCGCTGCTTTCTCTTCCTTAACTCCATCTGATCCAGAAGTTCTGTGCGTCCATGAATCCACCACAGACTACTCAGTAAATATACCACTTTATGGTTAAAGGAATTCCTGCCTCAGTCTCATCCATTCCTCTGTCACCTGACACGTGACCACCTGTTCACCTTCACTGTCAGTCATCCTACCTGTCCAGCTACTCACACAGATTCCACTAATCTTTCAAGGGGAGTGTTTTAAGTTAATGTTGTAGTGGACAAAGATGAGAAGAACGTTGATGTGGCCTAATGGACTCAAATCAAATCAAATTTATTTTATATAGCCCTTCGTACATCAGCTGATATCTCAAAGTGCTGTACAGAAACCCAGCCTAAAACCCCAAACAGCAAGCAATGCAGGTGAAGAAGCACTTTATAAAATCTTTATACTCTCTTTGGATAATTCATTCCAATCATTTAAAAGTTAACAGCAGGTATGGACTCTGTGCTTCTCGCTATTTGGGTTTGAGGCAATTTTCAAACTTTAATTTAATTGTGTTTATTATCATTTGTTTTATTATTATTATTATTGTAGACTTATGAATCTAAAATTAACTTTAATTTTGTACTCTGTATTTTATTTTAAGATGGGTTAAAAGTAGGTATGTTAAAAATGTATTCTATTGCTGAACGGGTAGGGCGGAGAGGAAGAACGGGTAAGGCGGAGAGGAAGAACGGGTAAGGCGGAGAGGAAGAACGGGTAGGGCGGAGAGGAAGAACGGGCGGGGCGGAGAGGAAGAACGGGCGGGGCGGAGAGGAAGAGCGGGCGGGGCGGAGAGGAAGAGCGGGCGGGGCGGAGAGGAAGAGCGGGCGGGGCGGAGAGGAAGAGCGGGCGGAGAGGAAGAAGAACGGGCGGGGCGGAGAGGAGGAAGAACGGGCGGGGCGGAGAGGAAGAGCGGGCGGAGAGGAAGAGCGGGCGGAGAGGAAGAGCGGGCGGAGAGGAGAGGAAGAGCGGGCGGAGAGGAGGCAAAGCACGGCTAGAGAGGAGAGGAGGCAAAGCACGGCTAGAGAGGAGGCAAAGCACGGCTAGAGAGGAGAGGAGGCAAAGTTCGGCTCGAGAGGAGAGGAGGCAAAGAACGGATAGAGAGGAGAGGAGGCAAAGAACGGCTAGAGAGGAGAGGCGGCAAAGAACGGCTAGAGAGGAGAGGAGTCAAAGAACGGCTAGAGAGGAGAGGAGGCAAAGAATGGCTAGAGAGGAGAGGAGGCAAAGAACGGCTAGAATGGAGAGTAGGCAAAGAACGGCTAGAGAGGAGAGTAGGCAAAGAACGGCTGGAGAGGAGAGGAGGCAAAGAACGGCTGGAGAGGAGAGGAGGCAAAGAACGGCTGGAGAGGAGAGGAGGAACGGGTGGAGAGGAGGCAAAGAACAGGTAGAGAGGAGGCAAAGAACGGCTGGAGAGGAGAAACGGGTGGAGAGGAGAAACGGGTGGAGAGGAGGAACGGGTAGAGAGGAGGCAAAGAACGGCTGGAGAGGAGAGGAGGAACAGGTGGAGAGGCGGAACAGGTGGAGAGGAGGAACGGGTGGAGAGGAGAAACGGGTGGAGAGGAGAAACGGGTGGAGAGGAGAAACGGGTAGTGAGGAGAGGAGGAACGAGAGGAGAGGAGAATGGGTGGAGAGGAGAAACGGGAGGAGAGGAGGCAAAGAACGGGTGGAGAGGAGAAACGGGTGGAGAGGAGAAACGGGTAGAGAGGAGAGGAGGCAAAGAACGGCTAGAGGAGAGGAGGCAAAGAACGGCTAGAGGAGAGGAGGCAAAGAACGGCTAGAGAGGAGAGGAGGCAAAGAACGGCTAGAGAGGAGAGGAGGCAAAGAACGGCTAGAGGAGAGGAGGCAAAGAACTGCTAGAGGAGAGGAGGCAAAGAACGGCTAGAGAGGAGGAAAAGAACGGCTGGAGAGGAGAGGAGGCAAAGAACGGCTGGAGAGGAGAGGAGGCAAAGAACGGCTGGAGAGGAGAGGAGGAACGGGTGGAGAGGAGGCAAAGAACAGGTAGAGAGGAGGCAAAGAACAGGTAGAGAGGAGGCAAAGAACGGCTGGAGAGGAGAAACGGCTGGAGAGGAGAAACGGCTGGAGAGGAGAAACGGCTGGAGAGGAGAAACGGGTAGAGAGGAGGCAAAGAACGGCTGGAGAGGAGAGGAGGCAAAGAACGGCTGGAGAGGAGAGGAGGAACAGGTGGAGAGGCGAGGAGGAACAGGTGGAGAGGAGGAACGGGTGGAGAGGAGAAACGGGTGGAGAGGAGAAACGGGTAGAGAGGAGAGGAGGAACGAGAGGAGAGGAGAATGGGTGGAGAGGAGAAACGGGAGGAGAGGAGGCAAAGAACGGGTGGAGAGGAGAAACGGGTGGAGAGGAGAAACGGGTAGAGAGGAGAGGAGGCAAAGAACGGCTAGAGGAGAGGAGGCAAAGAACGGCTAGAGGAGAGGAGGCAAAGAACGGCTAGAGAGGAGAGGAGGCAAAGAACGACTAGAGAGGAGAGGAGGCAAAGAACGGCTAGAGGAGAGGAGGCAAAGAACGGCTAGAGGAGAGGAGGCAAAGAACGGCTAGAGAGGAGGAAAAGAACGGCTGGAGAGGAGAGGAGGCAAAGAACGGCTGGAGAGGAGAGGAGGCAAAGAACGGCTGGAGAGGAGAGGAGGCAAAGAACAGCTGGAGAGGAGAGGATGAACGGGTGGAGAGGAAGAACGGGTGGAGAAGAGGCGAAGAACGGGTGGAGAGGAAGCAAAGAACGGGTAGAGAGGAGGCAAAGAACGGCTGGAGAGGAGAGGAGGAACGGGAGGAGAGGAGAAACGGGTGGAGAGGAGAGGAGAAACGGGTGGAGAGGAGAGGAGGAACGAGAGGAGAGGAGGAACGGGAGGAGAGGAGGAACGGGTGGAGAGGAGAAACGGGTGGAGAGGAGAGGAGAAACGGGTGGAGAGGAGAGGAGAAACGGGTGGAGAGGAGAGGAGAAACGGGTGGAGAGGAGAAACGGGTGGAGAGGAGAAACGGGTGGAGAGGAGAGGAGAAACGGGTGGAGAGGAGAAACGGGTGGAGAGGAGAAACGGGTGGAGAGGAGGCAAAGAACGGGTGGAGAGGAGGCAAAGAACGGGAGGAGAGGAGGCAAAGAACGGGTAGAGAGGAGAGGAGGCAAAGAACGGGTAGAGAGGAGAGGAGGCAAAGAACGGCTAGAGGAGAGGAGGCAAAGAACGGCTAGAGAGGAGAGGAGGCAAAGAACGGCTAGAGAGGAGAGGAGGCAAAGAACGGCTAGAGGAGAGGAGGCAAAGAACTGCTAGAGGAGAGGAGGCAAAGAACGGCTAGAGAGGAGGAAAAGAACGGCTGGAGAGGAGAGGAGGAAAAGAACGGCTGGAGAGGAGAGGAGGCAAAGAACGGCTGGAGAGGAGAGGAGGAACGGGTGGAGAGGAGGCAAAGAACAGGTAGAGAGGAGGCAAAGAACAGGTAGAGAGGAGGCAAAGAACGGCTGGAGAGGAGAAACGGCTGGAGAGGAGGAACGGGTAGAGAGGAGGCAAAGAACGGCTGGAGAGGAGAGGAGGAACAGGTGGAGAGGCGAGGAGGAACAGGTGGAGAGGAGGAACGGGTGGAGAGGAGAAACGGGTGGAGAGGAGAAACGGGTAGAGAGGAGAGGAGGAACGAGAGGAGAGGAGAATGGGTGGAGAGGAGAAACGGGAGGAGAGGAGGCAAAGAACGGGTGGAGAGGAGAAACGGGTGGAGAGGAGAAACGGGTAGAGAGGAGAGGAGGCAAAGAACGGCTAGAGGAGAGGAGGCAAAGAACGGCTAGAGGAGAGGAGGCAAAGAACGGCTAGAGAGGAGAGGAGGCAAAGAACGACTAGAGAGGAGAGGAGGCAAAGAACGGCTAGAGGAGAGGAGGCAAAGAACGGCTAGAGGAGAGGAGGCAAAGAACGGCTAGAGAGGAGGAAAAGAACGGCTGGAGAGGAGAGGAGGCAAAGAACGGCTGGAGAGGAGAGGAGGCAAAGAACGGCTGGAGAGGAGAGGAGGCAAAGAACAGCTGGAGAGGAGAGGATGAACGGGTGGAGAGGAAGAACGGGTGGAGAAGAGGCGAAGAACGGGTGGAGAGGAAGCAAAGAACGGGTAGAGAGGAGGCAAAGAACGGCTGGAGAGGAGAGGAGGAACGGGAGGAGAGGAGAAACGGGTGGAGAGGAGAGGAGAAACGGGTGGAGAGGAGAGGAGGAACGAGAGGAGAGGAGGAACGGGAGGAGAGGAGGAACGGGTGGAGAGGAGAAACGGGTGGAGAGGAGAGGAGAAACGGGTGGAGAGGAGAGGAGAAACGGGTGGAGAGGAGAGGAGAAACGGGTGGAGAGGAGAAACGGGTGGAGAGGAGAAACGGGTGGAGAGGAGAAACGGGTGGAGAGGAGAAACGGGTGGAGAGGAGAGGAGAAACGGGTGGAGAGGAGGCAAAGAACGGGTGGAGAGGAGGCAAAGAACGGGTGGAGAGGAGGCAAAGAACGGGAGGAGAGGAGGCAAAGAACGGGTAGAGAGGAGAGGAGGCAAAGAACGGGTAGAGAGGAGAGGAGGCAAAGAACGGGTGGAGAGGAGGAAAATAACGGGTGGAGAGGAGTAACGGGTGGAGAGGAGAGAGGAACTAATAGAGGGGAGAAAGAACGAGGAGAGTAGAGGAAGAACGAGAGAAGTGGAGAGGAAGAACGGATAGAGAGGAGGCAAAGACCTGGTAGAGAGGTGAGGAGAGGAAGAACGGGTAGAGAGGAGAGGAGAGGAACGGCTAGAGGGGAGAGAACGGGGAGAGGAGATGAAGAACAAGAGGAGAGGAGAGGAAGAACGGGTAGAGAGGTGAGGAACTGCTAGAGGGGAGAAAGAACGAGAGGAGAGGAGAGGAAGAAGGAGAGGAGAGGAAGAAGGAGAGGAGAGGAAGAAGGAGAGGAGAGGACGAAGGAGAGGAGTGGAGAGGAAGAACGGGTAGAGAGGAAGCAAAGAACGGGTAGAGAGGAGAGGAGAGGAAGAAAGGGTAGAGAGGAGAGGAAGAACGGGTAGAGAGGAGAGGAAGAACGGGTGGAGAGGAGAGGAACGGCTAGAGGGGAGATGAAGAACAAGAGGAGAGGAAGAACGGGTAGAGAGGTGAGGAACTGCTAGAGGGGAGAAAGAACGAGAGGAGAGGAGAGGAAGAAGGAGAGGAGAGGAAGGAGAGGAGAGGAGAGGAAGAGGGAGAGGAGAGGACGAAGGAGGAGTGGAGAGGAAGAACGGGTAGAGAGGAAGCAAAGAACGGGTAGAGAGGAGAGGAGAGGAAGAAAGGGTAGAGAGGAGAGGAAGAAAGGGTAGAGAGGAGAGGAAGAACGGGTAGAGAAGAGAGGAGAGGAAGAACAGGTAGAGAGGAGAGGAGAGGAAAAACGGCTAGAGGGGAGGAAGAACGAGAGGAGAGGAGAGGTAGGAGGAGAGGAGAGGTAGAACGAGAGGAGAGGAGAAGAAGAACGGGTAGAGAGGAGAGGAAGAACTGGTAGGGAGAAAAAGATAAATAATTACAGTACACAGTACCGGGACAATGTGCAGGTGTTCGAGGTAACTGAGGTAGATATGTAAATATACAGTGCATTCAGGAAGTATTCATAGCCCTTGACTTATTCCACATTTTATTGTTACATCCTGAATTCAAAATGGATTAAATAAATTAAAAATATCACCCCTCTACACACAATATCTTATAATGACAAAATTAAAACAGGTTTTTAGACATTTTAGTTAATTTATTGAAAATTAAATCAGAAATCTAATTTTGACATATTTTTTCACACCCCTGAGTCAATACTTTTTAGAAGTACCTTTGGCAGCGATTACAGCTGTGAGTGTTTCTTGGTAAGTCTCTTAAGAGCTTTCCACACCAGGATTGTGCAAAATTTGCACATTCTTCAATAAATTCTTCAAGCTCTGTCAAATTGGTTGTTGATCATGGTTAGACAACCATTTTCAGGTCTGGCCATAGATTTTCAAGTAGATTTAAGTCAAAACTGTAATTTGGCCACGCAGGAGTATTCACTGTTTTCTTGGTAAGCAACTCCAGTGTAGATTTGGCCTTGTGTTTTAGGTTATTGTCCTGCTGAAAGGTGAATTAATCTCCCTGTGTCTGGTGGAAAGCAGACTG
Organism: Oncorhynchus mykiss; assembly: GCF_013265735.2. Taxonomy (NCBI): domain Eukaryota; kingdom Metazoa; phylum Chordata; class Actinopteri; order Salmoniformes; family Salmonidae; genus Oncorhynchus; species Oncorhynchus mykiss. The sequence continues at coordinate 26,515,882 of NC_048589.1, forward strand.
AACCAGATTTTCCTCTACGATTTTGCCTGTGCTTATCACCATTCCTTTTTTTATTATTCTGAAACTCCCCAGTCCTTAACGATTACAAGCATACCCATAACATAATGTGGCACCTTAATTGAGGTGGACGGCTCGTGGTAATGGCTGGAGTGGAATTAAATACATCAAACACACGCATCCCTGATGGGCCCATTTGTTGTGGCAGATGTGTTGTTGCCTACAGTCACCACCTGGGGGCCGCCAGTCAGGAAGTCCAGGATCCAGTTGCAAAGGGAGGTGTTCATTCCCAGGGTCCTGAGCTTAGTGATGAGCTTGGAGGGCACCATGGTGTTGAACGTTGAATTATAGTCGAACAGCATTCTCACGTAGGTGTTCCTCTTGTCCAGGTGAACATAGATAGGAACTCTGTGTGGCTAGGCCTAAGCTTATCTTCCTTTTTTATATATATATTTTTAAATATTAATATCATACAGTGGACACCTGGACTGATACGCCTATATGCATGCAATGCCCTGGCGCATATAGCACTCATCTCTCTGACAGCTGAGCCGTGAGGTGGACAATTTATTGTTTTAGGAAAGTAAAAACCAATATAACAATAGGCTATAAAGTTTTTCATATTCTACACATCGAAAATTACAACGTTTTATTTTATTTGTTATAGGCAGGTTTTAAGGACACAACTGTTGATCATTTGGCCAATATCACTTGTTTATTGATGGCGTTGGCAGCGTTCAGTCTGAGGTTTCTTTCTGCTCTCGGATCTTGACTGGTCTTCGGATCCAGATCGGGAGGCGTTTGTTTGGGTCTGTTTCTCCACGGGCCTTTTCAGAACATGTCTGACAGTCCTCGGGTTCATTCGGAAACGGGTCTCCATTTTTATAAAGTTAATTTATTCATATCAGGTCAGGTGGGAATGCCACTTTCCATTCCCTAAGTTGGACCCGTGACCCACTCACTATATTACAGTATATGAATAGCCCTGTATTACCACTGGAGATTAAGCCTCCATGTTAGATCTAGTTTAATAAGGTATACTAATTCTGAATAATGTACTACATGACATGGAAGGACAGTAAAGATCATTCACAATGCATACTCAAATAAATAAAATATATACTGACACTGCTAGAATGTCTGTGTTCTCTGAACTGAATTCAATAAAATAACACTGTCTCCATCAGGTGTCCTTCAAGTCTACGCGCCATGTGAGCTTTCACATGGATGAGGAGGAGATTGTAAGGATCAACCCTCGTAAGGATGTTCTGATTCGCGGCTACGAGGACTACCGCCACCCAGTCATGTGGAAGCAGGAGGCAGAGCGAGAGGACCCTGACTTCCCTGCCCTATTCCACAAACTGGACAGCAAGAAGTGTGAGTACCTCTTCCCCGAGGGGCCGGGCATGGAGTCCCACTCAGGCCCTGGGAGTATGGGCATGGGCACAGGACTGGGGCTAGGGCTGGGTAAAGACTCCTCCAAGGTGCAGCCCTCACCACTGCTCAAGTCCAAAAAAGGGCGGCGGAGGAGGGAAGATGGGGAGCGTTCTCGCTGCATCTACTGCCGGGAAATGTTCAACCATGAGGACAACCAGCGGGGCCAGTGCCAGGATGCTCCTGACCCCATCAAGCAGTGCATCTATAAAGTCAGCTGCATGCTGTGTGCTGAGAGCATGCTGTACCACTGCATGTCCGACTCGGAGGGAGACTTCTCGGACCCGTGCTCGTGTGACACGGCTGACGAGCAGTTCTGCCTGCGCTGGCTGGCCCTGACGGCACTGTCCTTCATCGCTCCCTGTATGTGCTGCTACCTGCCGCTGAGAGCCTGCCACCACTGTGGGGAGGCCTGCAGATGCTGCGGGGGCAAGCACAAGGCCGCTGGGTGACCTGACTGAACTCTGACCCCTCACCTGGGATGACCTACCCACAACACAGCTAGCTGACACAGGAAAGCGGAAAAAAGCTGGGTATTCAAATGCCGGCAACCTTGTTTTTCATTCACCTCAGAGGGGGTGACATGTTGTTGTAGACGCCGGGCTCTGGAGGTCTTTTGTGTCCTTCGACGCAGAGAGCAGCGGAAGACTAACCTTGTGCTTTACGGGCTCTGAGCGTGAAGTAGAGTTCAGGAGCTGAACGTGAGGAGAAGGCATTGAGACTAGCAGACATGGAAATATTATTAAACAAACACACTTACTCACACTCGTACATAATACACACAACAACCAGGCCACCATGTCACTCTCCCTACAAGTAATGTGTAACTTTATGAAGGAATATTGTCTTTTGTACAGAGAGCAGCAACTACACAACAACAACAGCAAAAAAGTAAAAATTTGTGCATACAGAAAACAAACTTGAAGTCTGCTAAAAGGGATATGTTGTTGTGAACTTGTAGTTGGTTAACATTGGCAGGTCCTTTATGACTCGAGCGTTCGCTGACGGTGTAATTGTTAGAGAAGGTGCACTAGAAATGTTTATCCCCCTTCACACAATTCTAATGGTACATTAACCTTAAGACCATTCTTATTGAGTCATTTAACAGTTGCTGTGGTGGATGTGTACGTGTTTCCTTATTTTTCCTATTCATCAAATGTTGAACAAAAAAAGAAGGTAACACCTTTTCATCTTTTGCTGGTACAGTCTGACATAGCTAGATGTTAGAATGATTTCCTTGTTTTGGTAAGGTGATTTGGACCACTTAATTGCATTCCAACATAAAGTGATCAATTCCATGAGCAGGATGGAAAATATGGTAATGTCTTCTGCAATCCTCCATCCCCCGAACTAGTCAAGAATTAATGTTAGCACTTCTTGACTCACCTTCCATGAGACCAAAATGTCACAATTCCAGGTACTTTACCGGATTTTCTATTTTGACTCCATCACATCTTCGCTTCATGGTAAAACTGTTGTTTTTTTATTTAAAGCTGAAGATTTTCTCAACCAGCAAGTTTTTCTGTTTAATGTTGGTGAGTAAGGGGTCTTGAGTGCCCCTTTGTTGAACAAGGCACTTAAATTAGACTAGTTTGGGGAAAACCTTTTGTTTTTATTAGTCTGAAACTAGAAATTACCAACTAAAACTCAAATGTTGTGTGCAAAAAGCCAACCTTGAAAGCACTGGTCTCCAAGCTTTGGTTACAGCACCATCTTCAAATTTCAAAAGTACTTGATGTCTGTCCCCTTGTGATTTGAAGCATTTGTAACGAGTCAAATGTACTACTGTTAAGTCATTTTGCAGCTTGTCCACGGTAAGTCAGAGAATACATAGTTTAACATTTGCCCAGTCATGAATGAACAGGTACCTCATTTTAAATGTCAAAGGGCATTTGCCTATAGGTAATTATAGCATATGGATATGATTGTTTGTTACACACTATATGTGCGTAGGTCTTCATATGCAGTGAGATGTCAAGCACAGTGATCATAGAAACTGATAACTATGTTGACTCGTTGTTACAAACCTGACTTTGTTGAAAGCTGATGGGGAGATGCAGTATGAAGGTCTTTGTTGAAATCCATGTTTCACTCCGAGGAACATAGCCACAATAACTGTAGACATACCTCTGGTTGTATTCATTTGATGCTGCGTCTTTAAAAGACAGAATGTTATTGCTAATTCCACTGTTTTAAGAAATCTGTCTGCCTGTGTTCCGGAATCGTTTTTGAGAACAAAGAAATTGGTTTCTTTGATCATTTAGGCCAGCGGTGTCAGTCATTCCACGGAGGGTTGAGTGTCTGTGGGTTTTTGTTTTTTTCCTTTCAATTAAGACCTAGACACCCAGGTTAGGGGAGTTTCTTACTAATTAGTTCATCAATCAAGTACAAGGGTGGAGCAAAAACCCTCAGACACTCCATGGAATGAGTTTGACACGTGATTTAGACAAAATCGTTATCAAAAGGATTTAAAATCACCCCTATTTAAAAAGCTTGTCATTACAGCCCTGTACTGTAACCAATAGATATGCACACCATCCCCCGGACCACCCCTTCTTGAGAAGGACGTGGCAACCCTGTCGTCGCCAGACTGGATGGGGGCAGTCAACTTCTTCCATATCCCTCTCTTATGCCCCATGCGAGGTACCAACCAACACCCTTTACTTTCTATGCAAACTGTTGGCCATGAGAAACACATAGACCTCTCCACACTGAGTCAGTGACAGGACACTTTACTAACGCTATGTAGACGTTACCCCAGGTACTAAACTCCAAGCACCTATAAATAAGTAACACTATATTTAAATACCGGATCAGAATCCCATTTTGTTTTTTGGAAATTAAAAGAGAGCTGTATTTGTCATTGCTGTCAGCATATACTGTAGCTTCAATTGACAGCATTATGTACATAGGTCACCTTTTAGTATTACTTCACATTGAAAGTGGAGGGCGTTCATGATGGAAATGACAATTAAGCTTTTAATGGAGTTTCATTCTAGTTTTCTATGAAGGGAGGAAGGCTAGAATGCTAACATGGTACAGTAGTGGCAGTCCACTTATTTAAAAAAAAAAAATATATATATATATATATATATATATATATATATATATATATATATATATATATATATATATATATATATATATATATATATATATATATATATATATATATATAAAGCTGCTAGATACAATCACTCATTTTTTTATTGATTTGAGAGAAAAGTCAGCACCTAGTTCCTATGGCCGCATATAACCGTGTGTGTGCGTGCTCGTTTGGTTGGTTTATCAATGTTTTTATTCTCCCATATTGTAATTTGGATTGCCCTGCATATTTCAAGCTGAACCCAAGATTAGATGAACCTGATTTAAAAACTTGCTGGCTGAGGAGTAAAGTGTAGGACGTACATTCATACAAGTTTAGCTGAGAGATACTGAAATCATCTGTTTCATTCTGCATTAACCAGCACAGTGTAACTTGCTATCATGTACTGTATTATATATGCAACATGTTTGTCTGCTTTAATATAGTTATGTTTTACCTGTCAGTTAACTTTGCATAAGACTTCAGTTCTTAACCACTGCTGCTAGTCTTTTATTCTTCTTTCAGTCTTGGAAAGTGTGCATATTTTTGGAATGCTTAAAAATGTACATTCTTGACTTTGTCTGCGTTTAAAAAGAAATGCCTATATAAACGTGTTCAGTGTATTGCTTAAAAGGGTTTCTTTTCACAGCAGTTGAGTGGTTACTTTTCAATTCTCCAATGCTTTGGTGCACTGATGATGAATGTAGGTTTTCTTTCTTACAGCGCTTGATGATGTAACATTTCTGTGATTAGTTCTAAATTGTGTAAAACATTTGTGTTTTGTAAATTGCAGTATAAATGGTACTCTTAATTCTTCTGTGAACACTGCCTGTTTCCTTTCTTTCTCATGCCTCTTTTCTATCAGTTTCTTAGTGCCATTGGCTTCACATCCTGACAACCTTGAAAAAGTGCCTCACGTCCATCATAGTTTCCGTCTAAAACTTAACAGCTCTTGTTCTGGTTATATTGGTTTATATATGTCTAGGTATTTCTACCATGGTTTGAAAATTCCAAGTATATGATGTAAAATGTATAGTTCAATAACTCATGTCATAGTTGTATTTTCTTCATACAGATGTAACTTGTTACTTTTCATAAATATATAATGTAAATATGCATACACTTGTAATTTGTCATATCAAATAACATTATCATAATAAAATGGTGAGTTTTAATCTTGTGGGATTCTTTTGAAGACTTCATTCGTTCTCTTTCCTCCTCAGGTTTCCTTATGATCCGAGGGGAGTCCATAGTGTTATATTAATATGGTGGAGACTTTACATATGCACTGTGCAACCAAATTGTACATACAGTGCTTTGCGAAAGTATTCGGCCCCCTTGAACTTTGCAACCTTTTTGCCACATTTCAGGCTTCAAACATAAAGATATAAAACTGTATTTTTTTGTGTAGAATCAACAACAAGTGGGACACAATCATGAAGTGGAACAACATTTATTGGATATTTCAAACTTTTTTAACAAATCAAAAACTGAAAAATTGGGCGTGCAAAATTATTCAGTCCCCTTAAGTTAATACTTTGCAGCGCCACCTTTTGCTGCGATTACAGCTGTCAGTCGCTTGGGGTATGTCTCTATCAGTTTTGCACATCGAGAGACTGACATTTTTACCCATTCCTCCTTGCAAAACAGCTCGAGCTCAGCGAGGTTGGATGGAGAGCATTTGTGAACAGCAGTTTTCAGTTCTTTCCACAGATTCTCGATTGGATTCAGGTCTGGACTTTGACTTGGCCATTCTAACACCTGGATATGTTTATTTTTGAACCATTCCATTGTAGATTTTGCTTTATGTTTTGGATCATTGTCTTGTTGGAAGACAAATCTCCGTCCCAGTCTCAGGTCTTTTGCAGACTCCATCAGGTTTTCTTCCAGAATGGTCCTGTATTTGGCTCCATCCATCTTCCCATCAATTTTAACCATCTTCCCTGTCCCTGCTGAAGAAAAGCAGGCCCAAACCATGATGCTGCCACCACCATGTTTGACAGTGGGGATGGTGTGTTCAGCTGTGTTGCTTTTACGCCAAACATAACGTTTTGCATTGTTGCCAAAAAGTTCAATTTTGGTTTCATATGACCAGAGCACCTTCTTCCACATGTTTGGTGTGTCTCCCAGGTGGCTTGTGGCAAACTTTAAACGACACTTTTTATGGATATCTTTAAGAAATGGCTTTCTTCTTGCCACTCTTCCATAAAGGCCAGATTTGTGCAATATACGACTGATTGTTGTCCTATGGACAGAGTCTCCCACCTCAGCTGTAGATCTCTGCAGTTCATCCAGAGTGATCATGGGCCTCTTGCCTGCATCTCTGATCAGTCTTCTCCTTGTATAAGCTGAAAGTTTAGAGGGACGGCCAGGTCTTGGTAGATTTGCAGTGGTCTGATACTCCTTCCATTTCAATATTATCGCTTGCACAGTGCTCCTTGGGAGGTTTAAAGCTTGGGAAATCTTTTTGTATCCAAATCCGGCTTTAAACTTCTTCACAACAGTATCTCGGACCTGCCTGGTGTGTTCCTTGTTCTTCATGATGCTCTCTGCGCTTTTAACGGACCTCTGAGACTATCACAGTGCAGGTGCATTTATACGGAGACTTGATTACACACAGGTGGATTGTATTTATCATCATTAGTCATTTGGGTCAACATTGGATCATTCAGAGATCCTCACTGAACTTCTGGAGAGAGTTTGCTGCACTGAAAGTAAAGGGGCTGAATAATTTTGCACGCCCAATTTTTCAGTTTTTGATTTGTTAAAAAAGTTTGAAATATCCAATAAATGTTGTTCCACTTCATGATTGTGTCCCACTTGTTGTTGATTCTTCACAAAAAAATACAGTTTTATATCTTTGTTTGAAGCCTGAAATGTGGCAAAAGGTCGCAAAGTTCAAGGGGGCCGAATACTTTCGCAAGGCACTGTATATACAGTGGGGAGAACAAGTATTTGATACACTGCCGATTTTGCAGGTTTTCCTACTTACAAAGCATGTAGAGGTCTGTAATTGTTATCATAGGTACACTTCAACTGTGAGATACGGAATCTAAAAAATCCAGAAAATCACATTGTATGATTTTTAAGTAATACATTTGCATTTTATTGCATTACATATGTATTTGATCATCTACCAACCAGTAAGAATTCCGGCTCTCACAGACCTGTTAGTTTTTCTTTAAGAAGCCCTCCTGTTCTCCACTCATTACCTGTATTAACTGCACCTGTTTGAACTCGTTACCTGTATAAAAGACACCTGTCCACACACACAATCAAACAGACTCCAACCTCTCCACAATGGCCAAGACCAGAGAGCTGTGTAAGGACATCGGGGATAAAAGTATAGACCTGCACAAGGCTGGGATGGGCTACAGGACAATAGGCAAGCAGCTTGGTAAGAAGGCAACAACTGTTTGTGCAATTATTAGAAAATGGAAGAAGATGACGGTCAATCACCCTCAGTCTGGGGCTCCATGCAAGATCTCACCTCGTGGGGCATCAATGATCATGAGGAAGGTGAGGGATCAGCCCAGAACTAAACACGGCAGGACCTGGTCAATGACCTGAAGAGAGCTGGGACCACAGTCTCAAAGAAAACCATTAGTAACACACTACGCCGTCATGGATTAAAATCCTGCAGCGCACACAAGGTCCACCTGCTCAAGCCAGCGCATGTCCAGGCCCGTCTGAAGTTTGCCACTGACAATCTGGATGATTCAGAGGAGGAATGGGAGAAGTTCATGTGGTCTGATGAGACAAAAATAGAGCTTTTTGGTCTAAACTACACTTGTCGTGTTTGGAGGAAGAAGAAGGATGAGTACAACCCCAAGAACACCATCCCAACCGTGAAGCATGGAGGTGGAAACATCATTCTTTGGGGATGCTTTTCTGCAAAGGGGACAGGACGACTGCACTGTATTGAGGGGAGGATGGATGGGGCCATGTATCGTGAGATCTTGGCCAACAACCTCCTTCCCTCAGTGAGAGCATTTAAGTTGGGTCGTGGCTGGGTCTTCCAGCATGACAACAACCCGAAACACACAGCCAGGGCAACTAAGGAGTGGCTCTGTAAGAAGCATCTCAAGGTCCTGGAGTGGCCTAGCCAGTCTCCAGACCTGAACCCAATAGAACATTTTTGGAGGGAGCTGAAAGTCCGTATTGCCCAGCGACAGCCCCGAAACCTGAAGGATCTGGAGAAGGTCTGTATGGAGGAGTGTGCCAAAATCCCTGCTGCAGTGTGTGCAAACCTGGTCAAGAACTACAGGAAACGTATGATCTCTGTAATTGCAAAACAAAGGTTTCTGTACCACATATAATGTTCTGCTTTTCTGATGTATCAAATACTTATGTCATGCAATAAAATGCAAATTAATTACTTAAAAATCGTACAATGTGATTTTCTGGATTTCTGTTTTAGGTTCTGTCTCTCACAGTTGAAGTGTACCTATGATTAAAAATTACAGACCTCTACATGCTTTGTAAGTAGGAAACACTGCTGATTTTAGCAGGTTATCAAATACTTGTTCTTCCACTGTGTATATACACTGCTCAAAAAAATAAAGGGAACACTTAAACAACACAATGTAACTCCAAGTCAATCACACTTCTGTGAAATCAAACTGTCCACTTAGGAAGCAACACTGATTGACAAATTTCACATGCTGTTGTGCAAATGGAATAGACAACAGGTGGAAATTATAGGCAATTAGCAAGACACCCCCAATAAAGGAGTGGTTCTGCAGGTGGGGACCACAGACCACTTCTCAGTTCCTATGCTTCCTGGCTGATGTTTTGGTCACTTTTGAATGCTGGTGGTGCTTTCACTCTAGTGGTAGCATGAGACGGAGTCTACAACCCACACAAGTGACTCCGGTAGTGCAGCTCATCCAGGATGGGACATCAATTGCGAGCTGTGGCAAGAAGGTTTGCTGTGTCTGTCAGCGTAGTGTCTAGAGTATGGAGGTGCTACCAGGAGACAGGCCAGTACATCAGGAGACGTGGAGGAGGCCGTAGGAGGGCAACAACCCAGCAGCAGGACCGCTACCTCCGCCTTTGTGCAAGGAGGAGCACTGCCAGAGCCCTGCAAAATGACCTCCAGCAGGCCACAAATGTGCATGTGTCTGCTCAAACGGTCAGAAACAGACTCCGTGAAGGTGGTATGAGGGCCTGACGTCCACAGGTGGGGGTTGTGCTTACAGGCCAACACCGTGCAGGACGTTTGGCATTTGCCAGAGAACACCAAGATTGGCAAATTCGCCACTGGCGCCCTGTGCTCTTCACAGATGAAAGCAGGTTCACACTGAGCACGTGACAGAGTCTGGAGACGCCGTGGAGAACGTTCTGCTGCCTGCAACATCCTCCAGCATGACCGGTTTGGCGGTGGGTCAGTCATGGTGTGGGGTGGCATTTCTTTGGGGGGCCGCACAGCCCTCCTTGTGCTCGCCAGAGGTAGCCTGACTGCAATTAGGTACTGAGATGAGATCCTCAGACCCCTTGTGAGACCTAATGCTGGTGCGGTTGGCCCTTGGTTCCTCCTAATGCAAGACAATGCTAGACCTCATGTGGCTTGAGTGTGTCAGCAGTTCCTGCAAGAGGAAGGCATTGATGCTATGGACTGGCCCGCCCGTTCCCCAGACCTGAATCCAATTGAGCACATCTGGGACATCCATCCACCAACGCCACGTTGCACCACAGACTGTCCAGGAGTTGGCGGATGCTTTAGTCCAGGTCTGGGAGGAGATCCCTCAGGAGACCATCCGCCACCTCATCAGGAGCATGCCCAGGCGTTGTAGGGAGGTCATACAGGCACATGGAGGCCACACACACTACTGAGCCTCATTTTGACTTGTTTTAAGGACATTACATAAAAGTTGGATCAGCCTGTAGTGTGGTTTTTCACTTTAATTTTGAGTGTGACTCCAAATCCAGACCTCCATGGGTTGATACATTTGATTTCCATTGATCATTTTTGTGTGATTTTGTTGTCAGCACATTCAACTATGTAAAGAAAAAAGTATTTAATAAGAATATTTCATTAATTCAGATCTAGGATGTGTTATTTTAGTGTTCCCTTTATTTTTTTGAGCAGTATATGTATATATATATATATACACACACACAGTACCAGTCAAAAGTTGACACGCCTACTCATTCAAGGGTTTTTCTTTATTTTTACTATTTTCTACATTGTAGAATAATAGTGAAGACAAACTATGAAATTACACATGGAATCATGTAGTAACTAAAACAAGTTTTAAACATATTAAAATAGATTTTAGATTCTTTAAAGTATCCACCCTTAGCCTTGAAGACAGCTTTGCACACTCTTGGCATTCTTTTCTGATATGGACACCATTTGTCTTCAACCCTGTAATGGACGCTATGGAAGTAGTCTGAATATGATTATTAAAGACATTTGTAATAAAATCAACATTTTTGTATTAATCATATGTCCCTCAAACTAATTCAATAATTACAAGTATAAAATCTCACTTTTGCTATCTTAATTTATCAAAAGTATTGTTTCACTTCAGAATTTGAACTAAAGTCAATATTCTCATGATTGCTCTAAACATTTCAGACTGAGCTCAAACATCAAATTCATATTTCATAACCTTTACAAAATGTATGACAACATTGTCATGTAACAGGGTTGAGAGTGAGATCAATGATTGTCTCATGATGCTTTGGTGAGAAAGTATTGGCATCAGGTACAACTACTTTAACCCTCCCACAAAATGAATGCTTACGAACAATTGCCCCCACCCACAACTTCTCACCTGAATGTATTTTTTTTATTTGAAGGGGTTGGACAAAGGCCGTATTTGGAGTTGAGCTTCCCTTTAACCAGGGATATTTTTCAGGTATTAGGCTATCCCTAGCTCGTGGTAACTTGTACTCATGTTATTTTTCATTGAGCAAATATCAAAACTGGTAAGCGGGATGGTTTTATTATAGTACCAATTCCTTCCCTTCGAGTGAAATGCATTGGATAAGGTTTTCCCATGTGAAAGTCACATATACTATAATAGTATTTTGTTGAATTACCTGACAGATAGTTATGGTTAAATAGTAAATTGATAGCATTATCTATCTATAGATCATGGGCCATGGCATAACACAAATGAAACATTTTCATTCAAATAAATGAATGGTAAATTATATTTCAGAATGGGATGTCACCTTTTCAAAGTGCGCTTTTTGATTGTATTATTTATTATACTTTTTTAGTCCACGGAAGATGTGACAAACACTGGCCGGAATGTAACTAACCAAGATGCATGTTCCACTACGGATTTAATTTTCGCTACACCTAACTCGCGGCATGTTTTTCAAAACGGCGTAGCTAGGTTAGCTCGTAGATAATGAAATGTTTGTATCACATTGTCACACTCAAGCTTCTATCGGTTACATCTTTAAAGTAAAAGGAATCTTCTGATATTGTTGTCTACCACAATGGAAAGTGATATTTTAGATGTGCTGGAACAAGTTGGGTAAGCACAATACCACCACCGATGATGCTGTCCGCTAGCATGGGTGTTAACAATATAACAGTGTTGTGGAGTAGTGAACTACATGTATTTCAACTAGTAATTTAACTACATTTGCAGTATCCTGGTGGTAGTTTAACTAGATTCAAATATAGGTATCTTGCTAACTTTAGTGTTTTAATACATTTGCCATATCGGTGTAGCTAGCTAACTACTGGAACTACACTTTTTGTGCAAAAATAAATACAGGTGAATATACTGATAAAAGTTATCTTGTCCTAGAGAGATTTACATGGTTATCAGAACGGGTAAGCCTACACAAAAGACAGCCCTTGTTTTAAGTGTTTCTACAATCCCCTATGGGAAAAATTATTGGTGAAAAAACTATTGGAACCATTTTCCTGTTTGAACTCTAGGTTGTATGGGTTTATGACTCATACTGTGCTCTATTACACTTTCTGTTAACATATGACCCCAAAGTGTTTTTGATTTACATATGATAATTTTTCAACTACTTTTTCATAGTAGCTTTAGTTAAGTAAACTATTTACTAGAGCTTTAGTGTAGCTTAACTTCGTCCAGTGTGAAGTAATTGGTAGCTTGGTAAACCTATATTTTCATAGTAGCTTCCCCAACACTGTAATATACACTGAACAAAACTATAAACGCAACATGTAAAGTGTTGGTGTCATGAAATGCTGAAATATAAGATCCCAGAAATGTCCCATATGCACAAAAAGCGTATTTATTTGTAAATATTCTGCACAAATGTGTTTACTTCCCTGTTAATGAGCATTTCTCATTTGCCAAGATAATCCACCCACTTGACAGGTGTGGCATATCAAGAATCTGATTTAACAGCATGATCATTTATACAGTTCACCTTGTGCTGGGGACAGAGAATTGAATGTTAATTTCTCTACCATAAGCTGCCTCCAACATTGTTTTAGAGAATTTGGCAGTAGGCCCAACCGGCCTCATAACCGCGGACCACGTGTATGGCGTTGTGTGTACGAGCTGATGTCAACCCAGTGCCCGATTTTGATTGCACAAAAATACTGTGAGGGGATCCTGAGGCCTGTTTTTCTTTGAGGTATCTGACCAACAGATGCATGTCTGTACTCCCAGTCACGTGAACCATAGATTAGGACCTAATAAAAATGATTTAAATTGACCGATTTCGTCATGAACTGTAACTCTGGAAAATCAATGAAATTGTTGCAAGTTGAGTTTTATATGTTTGTTCAGTATGCTTAACTAGTGTAGTCATTCTAGACAGTGGTAGAAAAATATAAGGGTCCTTTGCTTATTCCCTCGCAAAAGCATCCATACAACATCCAAGTGCTATTATAGCTATGATTCAATGCTAGCGTACAGCTAGATCATATTGTTTGTTGGTGCGCAGGTATGAAGGACCTCTGCAGACTGAGGAGAGGCTTGTCAGAGCATGTGAAGGTGGACTTTTATCAACAGAGTATGTCAACCTATGCATGTGGTTAGCATCCCGTCTGAAACCGTTATGTGATCTGGAAGAGAGCATTTCTTCAGGTTCAGGTTAGCCAAAAGACCTCTACTGTACCATTTGATTGAAATTTGTTTTATTAAATCGGATACTATTGCCATTGCTAAGTTAATTCTGAAACGTGTGTTTAGGTGACACTGATGGCCTTCAGTTTGAGATGAGTGGCATGCTGAAGGAGTTGCAGTGCCCTTATCAAGGCCTTGTCTCCGGGATTATACAGGAAGGGCTGCAGAATAAGAAAGACTATCTAAAGCTAGTATGTAAGTATTGAATTGGCCATCTGTCCAGAATACTGGGCTGAGTACCATCATGTTATTATTATATATTTTTTCACCTTTATTAAGGTTAAGAACAAATTATTATTTACAATGACGGCCTAGGAACAGGCCGTCATTGTAACAGTAACTGCCTTGTTCAGGGGCAGAACGACAGATTTTTACCTTGTCAGCTCAGGGATTCGATCTAGCAACCTTTCGGTTACTGGCCCCACGCTCTAACCACTAGGCTACCTGCCGCCCATGATACCCTTTTTGGTATGTTGCGGCTCTGCCACCTTTCCTAATATAAATCAAATTTTATTGGTCGCATACACATATTTAGCAGATGTTGTTGCGGGTGTAGCGAAATGCTTGTTCTTAGCTCCAACACTGCAGTAATATCTAACAATGCAGACAAATCTAAAAGTAAAACAATGGAATTAAATATATAAATATTAGGATGAACAATGTCAGTGGCATTGACTAGAGTACAGTATGTAAACATGATTAAAGTGACCAGTGATTCCATGTCTATGTACATACAGTAGGGTAGCAGGCTCTAAAGTGCAGGGTTGAGTAACCTGGTAGTAGCAGGCTAGTGGAGTGACGAAGCTCAGGGCAGAGATGGAAGCTGTTTTTCAGTCTCTCGGTCCCAGCTTTGATCCACCTGTACTGACCTCACTTTCTGCATAATAGCAGGGTGAACAGGCAGTGACTCGGGTGGTTTTGGTCTTGAGTTTTCATTTTGCATGTTTGTTTTTTTTTAACCTGTCTTTATTCTGCAGTGTTTTTATGCTCTGAGCTACAAGCTGCACAGATAGTAAAGAGACGACCTGCTAAGGACAAAGAACACAAAGACCGAAACGATCTCCAGGCAATCTGTGAAACACTGAAGCTCCCAGAGCTAAGAGAGCAGGGAGTAGCAGAGCTGTTCTCTGGGATAGGGAAAAAGGTGTGTTCACTTCCTCTCAGAGCTCAGAAGGTTTGGTATACAAAAGCTGCAAAAACAGCCATCGTTAACTCAATAGAATGTCCCGAATGCATAGCCATCGATTTTATCATTGTCTTTGTATTCAACAGATGCATTGTATCTTGTAGTGCCTTCAGAAAGTATTCACACCCCGTGACTTTTTCCAAACGTTGTTACAGCCTGAATTTAAAATGGATGAAATTGAGATTTTGTGTGTCACTGGCCTACACACAATACCCCAATGTCAAAGTGGAATGATGTACTTTGACATCTTTACAAATGAAAAGCTGAAATGTCTTAAGTCAATAAGTAGTCAATAAGTAGTAGGATACAATTATAGTAGTAGGATACAATTATGTGTGGGGTACAGGTCCCTCAATCGAGCAGTGAATTTCAATCACAGATTCTACTACAAAGACCAGGGAAGTTTTCCAGGGCCTTGCAAAGAAGGGCACCTATATAAGTTGATGGGTAAATAAAAAGCAGACACTGAATATCCCTTTGAGCATGGTGAAGTTATTCATTACACTTTGGATAGTGTATTAATACACCCAGTCACTACAATGATACAGGCGTCCTTCCTAACTCAGTTGCCAGAGAGGAAGGAAACCGTACTGGGATTTCATCATGGTGACTTTAAAATAGTTAGAATTGAATGTCTGTGATAGGAGAGAACTGAGGATGGATCAAAAACGTAGCTACACCACAATACTAACCTAGTTGACAGGGTGAAAAGGACGCTTGTACAAAATAAAAATACTCCTAAACATGCATTCTGTTTGCATCAAGCCACTAAAGTAGTAATTGAAGAAAATGTGGCAATTACATTTTAGTCCGAAATACTGTCATATTTGGGTAAAATATAGCACATTACTGAGTACCACTCCATATTTTCAAGCATAGTGGTGTCTGCATCATGTTATGGGTATGCTTATAATAGTTTTTCAGGATAAAGAATAAAGGGAATGGAACTAAGCAAAATCCTAAAGGAAAAACATTGTTCAGTCTGCTATCCACCAGACACTTGGAGATTAATTCACTTTTCAGCAGGACAATAATATAAAACACAAGGCAAAATCTACAATGGAGTTGCTTACCAAGAAGACTGAGTGTTCCTGAGTGTCCAAGTTACAGTTTATATGGCACGACCTGAAAATGGTTGTCTAGCAGTTATCAACAACCAATTTGACAGCTTGAAGAATTTTGAAAATAATAATTGGCAAATGTTGCACAATCCAAGTGTGGAAAGCTCTTAGAGACTTACCCAGAAAGACTCAAAGCTGTAATGGCTGCCAATGGTGCTTGTACGAAGTATTGACTTGGGTGTGAATACTTATGAAATTGTTTCTGTATTTGAATAAATGTGCAACGTTTTCTAAAAACATGTTTTCACTTTGTCATTATGGGGTATTGTGTGTAGATGGATGAGACATCTATTTAATCCATTTTAAATTCAGACTGTAACAACAAAATGTGGAATAAGTCAAGGAGTATGAATACTTTCTGAAAGCACTGTATGTATTTCCAGATAAACGCAGTGCTTCAAGAGCTTCCAAAGGATCACATTGGAAAGCCTGTTCTGAAGAACTCTCTCGACAGTGAACAGTTGGTAAGCAGACTGCATTCAGAATGTCATCCATTTTTGTGGAGGCAAAGGGTATAATTCCTGCAAAGGCATGAGGGGATGCCAAGTGTGCATTGAATATGGGCCTTGTCTCCACAGGAGCGGCTGGAGCAGATCAACACCGTCCTGTCCTCAGAGTATGAGTGCCGACGGAGGATGCTGATCAAACGTCTCGACGTCACTGTGCAGTCTTTCGGCTGGTCAGAGAGAGCCAAGGCAGGTGGAGTGCTCTGGTGTATCTTGATAGTCTCAACGTTAGTGACCCCCCTTAAATCGTCAGGCTACTCCCTTTCTGCTCTTTCTATGCAGAACGTCATTCTCCGTGTCCTATGCTCAACAAACTGTCTTGTCTGTCTGTTAGGAGAGAGTTGATAGCATGGCCAGGGCCTACCAGCCTAAGAGACACACCCTGCTCCAGAGTTCATCTGTAGGCATGGCTCACCTGTTGGCAGCCAGGGAGGACATATGCAACGTGGTGAAGACCAGCAGTGGCTCCAGCAGAGAGAATACTGCCTGTGCTGTCAATAAGGTACTGTAGCCTTCCAGACTGTGGAATGTGACCCAAGGTACATTGTGTCCAAATGTCTAATGAGTGTACATAAGTCTTGAGCATTTAGGCCAAGTACCCAGCAGTTGAATTGCACTAATGTTGAGTTTCCGTCTTAGATTTACCCAAAAGGCTCAGACTTTTCTGTTTCCATTTATGTGGACTGGCACCTGTGTCTCACTGGACCATGGCTCTGACTTGGGGCCAAAGCCAAGCTACTGGTATTTTTCAGCTGTCATTTACATAACAATAGCTACATGTGAACCTTAACACCTCACAAAGCAACTCTTGTTTTTTTTTACCTTTAACTAGGCAAGTTAGTGAAGAACAAATTCTTATTTACAATGACGGCATACCCCGGCCTAACCCGGACGACGCTGCGACAATTGTGTTACAGCCTGGAATCGAACCAGGGTCTGTAGTGACGCCTCTAGCACTGAGATGCAGTGCCTTAGACCGCTGTGCCACTCGGGAGCCCATGGTGCAGAGGTTGTTGAGTATGCTTGCCCCAAGTATTTAGTGTCACACTCCTGATGGAAACACAATTATACTAGAGCTAGCATTAACATAAAACACAGGCGACACACTGGGGTGGGGTACTTCTTAGGTGGAAGTGCAGCATAAATTACTAAAATGTTCTCCATCCATTGACCTACCATTGTATTTCTCTTCTATAGATCCTGATGGGTAGGGTGCCAGATAGAGGTGGCCGGCCCTCTGAGATAGACGCCCCTCTCCCTGAGATGCCAGCCTGGCAGAAGAGACAAGACGGTGGAGGGGGTTGGGGAGGTGGTGGTTGGGGAGGGGGTAAGAGTGGCTGGCGAGGTGGTGGAGCTGGTTGGGGTCATGGAGGAAAGAGAGGACGTTATCAATACTAACTTACCAGGGTTTTTTTTAAACTGAAAAGCCAGACAGTGTTCAATAGGTGAACTGAAACCTACTCATGGTTATATGTGTCGCTAAGTGCAACACTAAGGCATTGCTTATTTGGAGTGATAGGTACAGAATGTTACTGTATGAACTCCAATTTTTGTCACTGATTTGTGTTCATTTTCAGAGTTTTTTTTCAAAGCAATACCGACAGTAAGTCAAATTCACTGACCATTTTTATATAGTTTTACGTATTTTCTGATTGTATGTTACTACTTTTATCAAATTAACTTTTCGGAAATTGGAATTCTGGTAATGAACTTTTTGATTTGAAGACTTAATCTGATTGACTTGAATAATAAAATGCTTTCTTCAGATTTAAATGTCTAGGTTCCCTGTGTGTGTGTACTTGTCTTTGTCTTGTGTAATTCCTTATGCATAGATATTTAATTAGTTTTACATGAGTTGAGTTCATTCACCCTCATGGATTGGCCTCTTGTATCAGAAGTTTGGCGTGATTTATGTCATAATGACTGTGACCTTACAAAACCAGTGGCTTGAACGTTGGTGGTATAGTGCTTCAAGTACAACTGCAAGTGCTCTCGCCATCCACAGCGAGACTCTAGATGGGGCAAACATTCAGTGAAAGACGGTAGCAGCATCGATCGGGCAGAGATACTTAATTCACCTGAGCCGCATGTGGATAGCCTATGCGTAGTCAGCAGAAAATGCTAACATCCGGTTTTCAGGGATACAGTATATTCAACCCAACTTCCGTTTCCCCTGAAAAACAGAAGTGGGAACTCTGCTGAGTCATCTTTCTATGCCTGCTACTTTATGTGGATGACGAGCGTCCTGATAGCAGACCTCACCTATAGTAAGAATCTTTACTTGGTAGAAAACACAGAGCTCCAGAAAATCCAAATCCAAGTGACAAAGGAAATGCCAAGGCTGTGTAAAGAGAACACAGACCTGAATAACGAGTGAAAAGCCTGGAATGGGGAACACGATAAGGGACAGGATCTGGGAGATGTGTAAAGCCCTGAGTGAGTGCATCAGCAAAGGAGCACAGCTGGGGAGTGGAGACTCAACGCCTGGAGCTTGAATGGCAGAGCGACACAGCCAGGAATCAGATTGAAATTGAAGGGTGATCTGTCCGTTTAAAGACCAAATCACTTTTTTTCACAAGGGTGAGTTGATCGAGGAGATGCAAAACTCAGTGGGAAAATGTAATTCTCACATCCTGGTGTTGTAGGAGAGGCTAAAGAAGTTGGATGACAGAATTACCGAAGCCAAAGACGCTGGCAAAACACAGCTCCATTGCACACGGGAAAAGGGCTCTATCTCTCACTGAGGAAACTGCGCAGTGTAAAGAACTTGAGCAGTGTGCCAAGCGATGCACCGTTGAGGAGGAGATGGCGGCTCCACTCGATCCGACCCAAAGATTGTTGAGAAGTCTGTTCAGGGGACAACAGAAGATGGTCTACAAGGCAGGGTTGCTCGCCTTGAGCGTGATGGTGCCACTGTGTAATGGCCTCCTGTGTGCCCAGCTGCCAAGATGGCCCTGGGGTGGCTTGCGAGGCCTTCGGATCAGTGGTGGAAAAAGTACCCAAGTGTCATACTTGAATCATACTTAAAGATACTTTCATAGAAAATGACCCAGTAAAATACTTGAGTAAAAGTATTTGATTTAAATGTAATTGTTAAAATATACTTAAGTATCAAATTTCAAATTCCTTATTAAGCTAACCAGGTGGCACCATTTTCTTTTTTTTATTTCACCTTTTATTTAACCAGGTAGGCCAGTTGAGAAGTTCTCATTTACAACTGCGACCTGGCCAAGATAAAGCAAAGCAGTGCGACAAAACAACACAGAGTTACACATAAATAAACGTTCAGTCAATAACACAATAGAAAAATCTATGTACAGTGTGTGCAAATGTAGAAGAGTAGGGAGGTAAGGCAATAAATAGGCCATGGAGGCAAAATAATTACAGTTTAGCATTAACACTGGAGTGATAGATATGCAGATGATGTGCAAGTAGAGATGTTGGGGTGCAAGAGGGTAAGTAATATGCGGATGAGGTAGTTGGGTGTGCTATTTACAGATTGGCTTTGTACAGGTACAGTGATTGGAAAGCTGCTCTGACAGCTGATGCTTAAAGTTAGAGAGGGAGATAAGACTCCCTTCAGTGATTTTTGCAATTCGTTTCAGTCATTGGTAGCAGAGAACTGGAAGGAAAAGCGGCCAAAGGAAGCGTTGGCTTTGGGAATGACCAGTGAAATATACCTGCTGGAGTGCGTGCTACGGATGAGTGTTGCTATGGTGACGAGTGAGCTGAGAGAAGGTGTGGCTTTCCCTACAAAGACTTATAGATGACCTGGAGCCAGTGGGTTTGGCGACATATGTAGTGAGGGCCAGCCAACGAGAGCATACAGGTCGCAGTGGTGGGTAGTATATGGGGCTTTGGTGACAAAACAGATGGCACTGTGATAGACTGCATCAAGTTTGCTAAGTAGAGTGTTGGAGGCTATTTTGTAAATTACATCGCCAAAGTCAAGAATCGGTAGGATAGTCAGTTTTACGAGGGCATGTTTGGTGAGTGAAGGAGGCTTTGTTGCAAAATAGGAAACCGATTCTAGATGTAATTCTGGATTGAAGATGCTTAATGTGAGTCTGGAAGGAACGTTTACAGTCTAACCAGACACCTAGGTGTTTGTAGCTGTCTACATATTCTAAGTCAGAACCATCCAGAGTAGTGATGGTAGTCAGGCGGGAGGGTGCGGGCAGCAATTTGGTAGAAGAGCATGAGAAACCAAGGCTGTCGAGTCTGCCGATGAGGATGTGGTGTTTGACAGAGTCGAAAGCCTTGGCCAGGTCAATGAATACGGCTGCACAGTATTGTTTCTTATCGATGGCGGTTAAGATATAATTTAGGACCTTGCGCGTGGCTGAGGTGCACCCATGACCAGCTCTGAAACCAGATTGCATAGCGGAGAAGGTGTGGTGGGATTCGAAATGGTCGGTAATCTGTTCGTTGACTTGGCTTTCGAAGACCTTAGAAAGGCAGGGTAGGATAGATATAGGTCTGTAGCAGTTTGGGTCGAGTGTCCCCCCCTTTGAAGAGGGGGATTAGCGCAGCTGCTTTCCAATCTTTGGGAATCTCAGACGGCACGAAAGAGAGGTTGAACAGGCTAGTGATAGGGGTGGCAACAATTTCGGCAGATAATTTTAGAAAGGGTCCAAATTGTCTAGCCCGGCTGATTTGTAGGGGTCCAGATTTTGCAGCTCTTTCAGAACATCAGCTGACTGGATTTGGGAGAAGGAGAAATGGGAAAGGCTTGGGCGAGTTGCTGTGGGGAGTAGAGGTCGACCGATTAATCGGAATGGCCGATTTCAAGTTTTCATAATCGGAAATCGGTATTTAAAAAAAAAAATGTATACCTTTATTTAACTAGGCAGGTCAGTTAAGAACGCATTCTTATTTTCAATGACGGCCTAGGAACGGTGGGTTAACTGCCTCGTTCAGGGGCAGAACGACACATTTTCACCTTGTCAGCTCGGGGGATCCAATCTTGCAACCTTACAGTTAAGTAGTCCAACGCAATAAAGACCTGCCTCTCTCTCGTTGCACTCCACAAGGAGCCTGCCTGCCTGTTACGCGAATGCAGTAAGCCAAGGTAAGTTGCTAGCTAGCATTAAACTTATCTCATAAAAAAACAATCAATCATAATCACTAGTTAACCACACATGGTTGATGATATTACTAGATATTATCTAGCGTGTCCTGCGTTGCATATCTGACTGAGCATACAAGTATCTGACTGAGCGGTGGTAGGCAGAAGCAGGAGTGTAAACATTCATTCAAACAACACTTTCGTGCGTTTTGCCAGCAGCTCTTTGTTGTGCGTCAAGCATTGCGCTGTTTATGACTTCAAGCCTATCAACTCCCGAGATGAGGCTGGTGTAACCGAAGTGAAATGGCTTGCTAGTTAGCGAACGCTAATAGCGTTTCGCTAAGCCTGTGGTTGTTTCCCTTGCCCTGCATGGGTAACGCTGCTTCGA
Organism: Oncorhynchus mykiss; assembly: GCF_013265735.2. Classification (NCBI taxonomy): domain Eukaryota; kingdom Metazoa; phylum Chordata; class Actinopteri; order Salmoniformes; family Salmonidae; genus Oncorhynchus; species Oncorhynchus mykiss. Next base: position 26,537,747 of record NC_048589.1, read on the forward strand.
TGATGGCTGTTGTCGTTGTGTTGCTGGTTTGAGCCCAGGGAGGAGCGAGGAGAGGGACGGAAGCTATACTGTTACACTGGCAATACTAAAGTGCCTATAAGAACATCTAATAATAACTACAACCTAAAACTTCTTACCTGGGAATATTGAAGACTCATGTTAAAAGGAACCACCAGCTTTCATATGTTCTCATGTTCTGAGCAAGGAACTGAAACGTTAGCTTTCTTACATAGCATATATTGCACTTTTACTTTCTTCTCCAACACTTTGTTTTTGCATTATTTAAACCAAATTGAACATGTTTCATTATTTGAGGCTAAATTGATTTTATTGATGTATTATATTAAGTTCAAATAAGTGTTCATTCAGTATTGTTGTAATTGTCATTATTACAAATATTTTTTTTTTTGTATAATCGGTATCGGCGTTGAAAAATCATAATCAGTCGACCTCTAGTGGGGGGGTGCAGTGCTGTTGACCGGGGTAGGGGTAGCCAGGTGGAAAGCATGGCCAGCCATAGAAAAATGCTTATTGAAATTCTCAATTATAGTGGATTTATCGGTGGTGAAAGTGTTTCCTGTCTTCAGTGGGCAGCTGGGAGGTGTTCTTATTCTCCATGGACTTTACAGTGATGGGGTGCGATAAATTTATATATGGTGTCCAGGGCACAGCTGGGGGGTGTATAACAAGCGGCAACGGTGAGAGACTTGTTTCTGGAAAGGTCGATTTTTAAAAGTAGAAGCTCGAATTGTTTGGGCACAGACCTGGATAACCAGGTGCACATGCCAACACTCCATCATTTACAAACAAAGCATGTGTGTTTAGTGAGTCTGCCAGATCAGAGGCAGTCGGGATAACCAGGGATGTTCTCTTGATAAGTGCCTGAATGGACCATGTTCCTGTTCTGCTAAGAATTCGAAATGTAAGTACTTTTGGGTAGCAAGGAAAATGAGTAAAGTAAATATTCTTTAGGAATGAAGTAAAAGTAGTCAAAAATATAAATATTAAAGTACAGACACTTAAGTAAAAATACATTCAAGTGCTAAAGTACTTTACACCACTGCTTAGGATTCAGGAAGATAATTTTTTCAAAGCCTATTTTACTATTGCTTACTCTATACCTCTTCCTTTCTGAATATCTCCATCCCCTCTTCTGTATGTTTTTTTTTACAACACTCCTGATTGATTTACTTAGGCTATTCATAGCACTTGAAATAACAGAAGCTACATTATCATGTATTGTATATGGCATAAAAGTGATATGGTGTTAGATGGCTGTACCGTCACTTACATTATCTCTGTTTCCCAAGGGGTGCACTTTTAGTTTTTTGCCCGAGCAGTACACAGCTGATTTAAATAATGAACTCATCACACTTTGATGATTTAAATCAGCTGTGGTGCCAGGGAAAAAACGTGCACCACTTGGGGTCCTTAGATTAACTTTTCCCGAACTAGGTCCTATCTGGTGCTGAGGTGACCCTGATGATGAGTAAATGCAGTTTCCTATATGTACAGTGGGTGGCAGGATATATATGGTCTGAGTTCCAGAGATCACAAAAATAAACTATAGCTGCTAGTAGCAATGAACAACAGGATGACAGTAAGGACACAAATCAGTTGGATAACAAAGCAAGCACTCCTTTCCTTTCCTACATGACAATCAGTGAAAGCATTACCATGTTAATCTCTCAATACCACAAGGATGATGCAAGTGAAGTTTAGTCTAGGTAATCATTCTTAAAACCATTACTTAATGTATTGAGTTTATCCTTCTATATAGATCAGCTGAATGCGCAAGCAGCAGGAATTCTGTTCTCATTTTCCCAAATAAAATATCCGGTGTAAATTTGCACAAATTTCTAAAAAGCTGTTTTTGCTTTGTCATTATGGGGAATGTAGAATGTTTAGGGGACACACACGATTGAATCCATTTTAGAATAAGGCTGTACAGTAACAAAATGTGGAAAAAGTCAAGGGTTCTGAATACATGTTTTGCATTCATTTGCATGAGACAAACCCTACTTGATCAAGTTATTGCTCTAGTATCCACTGATGCCAATGACATCTATAGTGCTGCCATCTAAGGCTGCAGAGACTTTATATTCACACAGCTTCTAAGGACATATACATATGGTTTACATAACAAATTTCATGGCACCATGTCTGGAGTGAATCTGATGAATGGTTTATGAGAAGATGATTGCAGATGATTTTCTCCAGATGGGCCTATATCAGAGATCGGCAACTGGCGGTCATTCCTGCTCTACTAGATGGTCCTCATAAGGAAATCAATGACAGTCCATACACTTTCTGAAACTCTGAAAGCAATTAATTTCAACTGCACCTTCAAAACAATCCCCTTAGTACTATTCAGGTACTATGGCTAGAATGGCATGTACTTAGGGCACAGTATGTTCAGTGTAACATCTTGGATAAGCATTTGTAGGTGGACTAGGGGAGAACTGCCCCTTCTCTTTGAAGCCATGACAGTTCAAGGCCGACTGCGGTGCTGCAGGCTTTGTTAGCCGAAAACAGTATCCCACATAAGTGAATGGAAAAATGTCTTTGTGATCTTTGTGTAAATAAATCACTTTTTTGAAGTCTATCATGATGCCAACAATTGCATCTAATACGCTCAATGTATGATCTTAAACCGATTATTTTTTAAATTGCATACAATAAGTTAAGGATCATTTTGTTGCTAATGGCAGCTTGCAGTACCCCGGTCGGCCTTCAACTTGAGTTACTCAATGAGGGAGACAGCACTGTGCTAGTCTGCAAAGTCACTTCCTGGAGTAGCTCAAACTGCATGTTATGTCTCCATAGATGGGTTGGCTAACAATGTCATGAAAACTATGCGCACACATCCATTGGGGCAGAAGTCAGTCTGTTTTTGTGATTCTGGATGGCCAGATTGCTAGCAAGAATGACAAGAAACTACCATGTGGGAAATCGTAAGTGGCTCGTTTCAGGTTGTTATTGATACCATGTCTTGTTTTGAGGTGTTTTGACTGAATTCATGTCAATACTAATACAGCTCAAATTCACTAGCTAGCTAACCAACAACTGTAATGATGTATTTGAGAGACAAGTGGTCATTGTGCAAATGTATTTATGTTTTCAATAAACATTGGAGACAAAATATAGTTTGCATGTCAACAATCTAAACCAACCTCATCTGTTTTGCCCCATGGTTGCGCACATGCTGTTAAGAATGCAGAGCAGTGCTTTATTATAGACAGACTTCTCACCATCTTAGTTCCTGTTGTATCAATGTTTTGACCATGACAGTTTACAATCCAGGGTTACTCCAATCAGTTTAGTCACCTCAACTTGCTCAATTTCCACATTATTCATTACAAGAGTTAGTTGAGGTTTAGTGAATGATTTGTCCCAAATACAATGCCTTTAGTTTTTGAAATATTTAGGACTTATTCCTTGCCACCCATTCTGAAATGAACTGCAGGTCTTTGTTAAGTGTTGCTGTCATTTCATTCGCTGTGGTAGCTGACGTTTATAGTCATCCCATACATGGCCACACTAGCTGTCCTCAAAGCCAGTTGCATGTCATTAGTAAAGATTGAAAAAAGTAAAAGGGCCTAGACAGCTGCCCTGGGAAATTCCTGATTTTACCTGGATTTTGTTGGATAGGCTTCCATTAAATACCTCTGTGTGTTTTGTTGGGACAGGTAACTCTATCCACAATATAACAAGGGGTGTAAAGCCAAAACACATTTTTCCAGCAACAGACTATGATCTATGTCAAAAGCCACACTGACATCTATCAAAACAGCCCCCACAATTTCTCTCAGCCAATCAGTCATTTGTATAAGTGCTGTGCTTGTTCCCTATAAGAGTGCTGAAAGTCTTGTCAATTTGTTTACTGTAAAATAGCATTGTACCTGGTCAAACACATTTTTTTTCAACCATTTACTAAGGGTTGGTAACAGGCTGATTGGTCAGCTATATGAGCCAGTCAAGGGGGCTTTATTATTCTTAGGTAGGGAAATAACTTTTGCTTTCCTCCAGGCCTGAGGGCACACTTTCTAGTAGGCTTAAATTGAAGATGTGGCAATATCGTCCACTATTATCCTCAGCAATTTTCCATCCAAGTTGGCAGACCCCGGTGGCTTTTCACCTCTTCCACAGTTACTTTACGGAATTTAAAAAATCCAATGCTTGTTTCATAATTTGGTGTGTGTATGTTAAAAGAATACAATTATCCCCCCCCCCCCCCCCCCCCGATATGTAAACAAAGTTATTTTAATGATTTATCATATTTAGATAATCAAGCTTAAAAACTCAACATGTGTGTGGCTATTGAATGACTACAGCTCTTTGGTTACAAAGACCCAGGTTTCCTCAAAGTGTTTTTTTTGTTACCATGTGTGCAACATCATAAAATGAACTCCTCTTGTGAATCAAAATAATGGTCTGTGTCAGGCCTATTACTAGGTCAAATAGAAGAGCAAAGGAGAAATCCTAAACCACCACAAGGGGAATATGGCAACACTTCTACACTCCTCAGATGCAAGTGCACTGCACCGAAGATAGATTTCATTTGAAAAATGAAATCTTTGTCATCTTCCATGGTCAAGCAGACAACAGCAGTCCAATGTAATCAAGAGTGATTTTAAGTTCTTTCTAAATTCTAAATCAAAACATTAGTCAAGTCCTTCATTGTAAAAAACATCATCCAGTGTGCACATCGGAAAAATCGACAAAAAAATGGATCTGTAATTATACTGATATGCAAAAAATCTGATTTAGATTCTAATTGCAACTTCAACATGGTTTCACTATATACAGCTACGTACTGTACTGAAAAAGTGCTGTGTTTCATGTCAGTAATCGTTTAGTGTAAAAACTCCACTGTGAAATCTCAATAATACTGTTTGAGAGGGACACACACAAAGTCCTGTGATCCTTTCCTCAGGTTGCAGTCTCGCCTCCATTAACACTTTGAAAAAGGGCCATCTGCTAGCACCGCCCTTTTTGGAGCCAGAGGCCACAGTTGCTCCAACGCACTGAAGTTTGGCATGAGCATTGAGGAAACTTGGAGAATATTGGTACCTCGTGCCCCAAAACAAATGTTTGAGTGGGGCTGAGGTTTAGACTTAGATAAGCCTGGAGTTGCGGAGGAACTGGATTAGAACTTTGTAAATGAAGCTGTATTGAGAGATGGTCTGCACCATCATCATACGCTGCTGCCGGAGCATGTTGAGAACGGTCGGGATGTCCAGCATCTGGAGGAAAGAGGTGGAAACAGGCCACAAACAGGGGTTTACAAAAGGAGTATGTTATTGGATTGGTTAATGGGCCTAATGATCTAAACTGTGGTGAGATGTGATCAATGCCTACCTACATTCCTGATGGAATAGACTAGGTTTCAATCCTGGCGACCTTATTCATTTTTAGGCCTTCTACATAGCCCAGTAATGTAATATACATGTAGACGTTAGTTAGGTGTTTACCTCGTTGTGTTCCAGACAGGCGATCATGACCTCAGAGAGGATGACCACCCCGGAGCGGCCCACTCCAGCACTACAGTGGACCAGCACAGGCAGGTTGGTGTTCTTTGGGTCGCTGGTGCTGTTGGTGTGTCTCCTCACTGACTGGATCTCCTCCAGGTACGCTGGGGAAAACATTGAAATAAGAGAATGATTGATTCTATTAACTGAACTAAATAAAAATAGGCTTTTACAACACAATCTCAATGTATCACTGAACACTCATTTAACTTTGACTGGAACTGCCTTCTTGACCTGCTCTCCCTTGGAATAGAGATTTCTTAAAGGGACTTCCTGGTTTGAATACACGTTACTCCAACTGATCCACTCACAGAGGAAGCCCTTGAAGTCCTCAGGGCAGCCGTGGTCGGGCCAGTCTGTGTACTGCAGGTGCCACACAGTGTGCTCCTGGCCCGTCAGCACGTGTTTTATCGTCAAGCCTGTGGTGGCGTAGCAGCCTGAGTCCATCCTGAAGCGTGTGGTGATCTTAAAGTGTCCATACGTCACTGTGTTGTGGCGGGAGCCGAGCCGTGGCCAGTAGCGGAAACTCTTTTCCCTGCCACCCTCCTGCAAAGGGGTTAGAGGCCAAAGGTTTGCCAGGGTCAAAGGGTAATGTTATTGCTTACAGGGCAGTATCCTAGATCTGAGGTCATACAATAACAGTAACACACCATGGACATACAGACATAATAAAGTCCAGTGTAACACACACACACACCTCTTCAGCTGTAACCATGGCAATGATGGCCACGCCCTGCTCCCACACCATTTGCCAGAAGTCCTGACAGGTGTTGGAGAGAGGGCCTTGGGAGGCGATGTACCTCCACTCGTCTCCGCCCACCATGATCTAGGAAACGCCAGAGGAGAGATGGTTATAAGTGACCTCAACCACTGTAAAAGCATTTACAGTGCCTTCAGAATGTATTCAAACCCCTTGACTGATTCCACATGTGTTACAGCCTGAATTCAAAATGGATAAAAAATGTAATCTCACCCATCTACACACAATTCCCCAAAATGACAAAGTAATACCATGTTTGTAAACATTTTAGCAAATGTATTGAAAATGAAATGCAGAAACATCTCATTCATTGCATGCCACTCACAATACAATATTAGCACGATACTTAGGTGCGGATACGTATTACACTGCTCACAATTCTATATGTATTGCAATTCAACACTGATTTTATTGGGATTTGATGTTCCAAACATATTGCTCACTATATATTTCTGCTGAAGAGTGAACCTGACATTTATGTTGATCAGTCATATAAATAACAGTGCTGAAAACACCCTGACTCACTGTTTAAAATGCTTATCAAAGAGACAATGACTGCATAAAGTCCTAAGCCATCAGCAGTCATCTGGAATGAAGAACAAGCGGAGAGGAGGCATTTCTGGGAAGTTAACCCTAACCTGGGAAACACTGCAATAGAGCAAAGACATTCATAAATGTATGGTGTATGTACAGGTAACTTCCGAAATAATGGAAACACAAGTAAATAAGGGATACAAAGTATATTGAAAGCAGGTGCTTCCATACTAGAGGTCCACTGATTAATTAGGGCCGATTTCAAGTTTTCATAACAATCGGAAATCGGTATTTTTGGACACCGTTTAAAAAAAAAATAATTACACCTTTATTTCATCTTTATTTAACTAGGCAAGTCAGTTAAGAACACATTCTTATTTTCAATGACGGCCTAGGAATGGTGGGTTAACTGCCTTGTTCAGGGGCAGAACGACAGATTTTCACCTTGTCAGCTCGGGGGATCCAATCTTGCGACCTTACAGTTAACTAGTCCAACGCTCTAACCACCTGCCTCTCATTGCACTCCACGAGGAGACTGCCTGTTACGCGAATGCAGTAAGCCAAGGTAAGTTGCTAGTTAGCATTAAACTTTTCTTATAAAAAACAATCAATCAATCATAATCACTAGTTAACTACACATGGTTGATGATATTACTAGTTTATCTAGCATGTCCTGCGTTGCATATAATCGATGCGGTGCGTATCATTGCTCCAATGTGTACCTAACCATAAACATCCATGCCTTTCTTAAAATCAATACACAGAAGTATATATTTTTAAACCTGCATATTTAGCTACAATAAATCCAGGTTAGCAGGCCATATTAACCAGGTGAAATTGTGTCACTTCTCTTGCGTTCATTGCACGCAGAGTCAGTGTATAGTTCTGTACCATCACTCATTCATATATCTTTATGTACACATTCGTTATCCCTTTACACTTGTGCGTATAAGGTAGTAGTTTTGGAATTGTTAGGTTAGATTACTCGTTGGTTATTACTGCATTGTTGGAACTAGAAGCACAAGCATTTCGCTACACTCGCATTAACATCTGCTAACCATGTGTATGTGACAAATAAATTTGATTTGATATATGCAACAGTTTAGGCTGCCTAATTTGCCAGAATTTTACGTAATTATGACATAACATTGGTGGTTGTGCAATGTAACAGCAATATTTAGACTTAGATGCCACCCGTTAGATAAAATACGGAACGGTTCCGTATTTCACTGAAAGAATAAACGTCTTGTTTTCGAGATGGTAGTTTCCGTATTCGACCATATTAATAACCTAAGGCTCATATTTCTGTGTGTTATCATGTTATAACTAAGTCTATGATTTGATAGAGCAGTCTGACTGAGCGATGGTAGGTAGCAGCATGCTCGTAAGCATTCATTCAAACAGTGTGTCAATGTGTTCCTGGTTCGAGCCCAGGTAGGAGCGAGGAGAGGGATGGAAGCTATACTGTTACACTGGCAATACTAAAGTGCCTATAAGAACATCCAATAGTCAAAGGTTAATGAAATACAAATGGTATGGAGAGAAATAGTCATATAATTCCGATAATAACTACAACCTAAAACTTCTTACCTGGGAATATTTAAGACTCATGTTACAAGGAACCACCCGCTTTCATATGTTCTCATGTTCTGAGCAAGGAACTTAAACATTAGCTTTCTTACATGGCACATATTGCACTTTTACTTTCTTCTCCAACACTTTGTTTTTGTATTATTTAAACCAAATTGAACATGTTTCATTATTTATTTGAGGCTAAATTGATTTTAATGATGTACTATATTAAGTTAAAATAAGTGTTCATTCAGTATTGTTGTAATTGTCATTATTACAAATACATTTTTTTTTTTTTATCGTCCGATTAATCGGTATCGGCTTTTTTTGGTCCTCCAATAATCGGTATCAGCGTTGAAAAATCATAATCGGTCGACCTCTATTCCATACAGGTGTGGTTCCTGAGTTAATTAAACAATTAACAACCCATCATGCTTAGGGTCGTGTATAAAAATGCTGGGCAGGCCATTATTTTTACTACCATGGTGTTTCTAGCTATCACTGTCGGTTCACTGGGTTGGTTCGCACTATGGAGCCGAGCAAAGCCATACTACTCTGGACTAGTTATGCATCCACCATAAAATGCTGGAACCATGCAGGAAAAGACGGGGAGGCGGGGAGAAAATATCCAAGCCAGCATGGTCGGGTTCGGGTCGGCATGGTACTGTGAAAAGGGTATTAGTGTGTCCATTACCCTGATGTGCGAGGCGTTGATGTAGCCAGTGTTGTTCTCCTTGCTGGGCGCCAGCTCCACACGCGTGTCGTCGTAGGGCAGCACGTCCTGGAAGCGGTTCCTCTCGCCACTCTCGGGAAGCTTGGCGATGCTGCAGACGCCTGCCGGACACCGCTTGGCCACCTGCTCGTACTCCTGGAACACCATGCCCTGCTCCATACGCTGCTGCAGCTCCTTACACTGAGAGAGAGAGACACACAGACAAGGGTTAATGACAGAGACCTGGAATTGTTCCGGTAGGTATAAAATGATTGAAATGCTACAGTGTTGTGAGTAACTCTGCAAGAAATAAAGTAAATTTTCCTGACAGCTGTTAAGGTCCCCTACATTGCTGTTATTACAGTGCTATCACTCTGATTAGTACGCCTGCGAAGAAGTGTCACTGGAGATGGACCTGGCCTGGAGTGTGATGGCGACTATGTTTAGTGGTAATACGGTCACGTAAACGTTGTTAAACTGGAACCTAGTCGGTGTGTCATTTTGAGTTAACAATAGCTGGAAACAGCGTAGTAGTATCTGAATTCTGATTGAACAAACAAATGGTGCACCAACTAACACATTCAGGAGTTTCAACTAAAACTGATATAAAAAAGTAGGACAATATTATCCTGGTAGAACTGTTCTATTTCATCACTACCATTCAACACCTTTTTGTTCTGTTTTAAATAACATACTGTTTTGAGCTCCATTAACTAAGTCTTATGTTCTGCAATAGATGCAAGACAATAACATTTGGATAAAACATTACTCTGTCTGCCTGCTATTCTGTTTGGCAATCAAATCCAAAACTCTGCAAATGTAAAGCAGTATCAATGTCTAGATTCTACAGAAAACATTACAGTATCCACCGCTAGAGCAAACCTTCTCTATAATACTGTTCATGTAAAATACCACAGGGCCTCTGAGCATAGGTGGTTACAAAACCAGTCTCTCTAGCTGCAAACCAAATCACACAAGAAATGTTGAAGAGGTTCCTCCTAAAACGAAGCATAAAATAAACCCCATTTAGCAAACAGTGTTAAAGGGACAACACCAGCCTAGAACAATGCCAGTGCCTACCCTCTCGTCGTTGGAGGTCTCAGGCTTCTCCTTGCCCCCTTGGTGCAGTGGCAGCCTGGACAGGGTCAGGCCGTTGAGGGCTGCCACCTTCAGAGGACCCATCTTCTTCAGCTCAATCCGCTTCTTCATGCTCTGGTGTTACAGAGGACAGAGAGAGAGTGAGTGAAGTTGACAGTGTCAGAGAGGGAGATGAGGGGGAAGGACAGAAACGACATAGCCTGGTTATGCCTTTCTGTGGAATGCTACCGGACCAGCTATTGCGGTCGCCAGCCACATTCCTGTCACATGTTAAGTCACCTGACCAACAGAGAGTGTTTGATATTGGTCGAAATGGCCTTTGGGACATTCCACTACGTGATGTGTGACATTGTGGTGTAATTGAGAAGATCATTCAAAATGTCAGACATCTTAGCTATGAGGAAAAAAATATCTTAACTGACAAAGAAATTAAGAAGTCTCCATGACATGAAGATTGGGTAACAGCTGTTCCTTGAACTACGAAATACACACTGACACCTCTAGTCAAATATTGTGATTAAATGTACTTTTAAAAAACTACACTACACAGCGAGTGAGGCAGCGGAAACTGGAGCTACTATGGCGGAAGAGAGGGGGCAAGTCTCACGGCAGGAGGCAGGCCATCGATGGGTTTCTTCCCAGCAGGAACGTCTGACACGGGCCTCTTCTTGATGAAGTCCTTCTTGGCCTTCTGTTTGTTCTGCCCACTGATGTCACCGTCAGACACAGAGGGAACCATCCTGACAGGCTGCCCATGCGCCAACAGGTACACCGGCTCCGCCTCCTGGATCAGTGCGTGTATCGGATAGGCCGGGAGGCCAGACAAGACAGGGTCAAGGGGGGAGCCAATGGGATATGCGGGCGGTGGCTCCAGGGGAATCTGGCCCAGATTGGTTAGAAGCTGCTGCGGGTCAAACCCAGACAATAGTGCATCGTGGGATTGGGGGGTGTGGTGTCCGCTCTCATCCTCAAACTCCTCCTCCTCACTGCTGTGCACCAACATGGTGGCGTCCGACAGGGACTTCTGGTGGCCGTAGCGCACGTGCTCCTTCCCCTCTCCCCCGTCCTCTGACTTGGTCCGCTCAGGAATACTTTGAGCTGGGAGCTTGAGGAGGGTCCATGCGGGGCCAGAAGGGGGGTGTCATTGACCCTCATGCCCTCCAGGCTGTAAGCCAGGCTGGCGATCTCAATGGAGTTGCGTTTGTGTGCGTTTTGTTGGTGGGGGTGGTGTTGTGGGGGTCCAGCCATGAACAGGGGTTCAGATACCTCCTGCAGGGAGTGGGCTACAGGCAGGCTGTCCTCCTGGAAGGTCTGGACAGAGTGGTGCACGCATGGTGATCAAGTCCGGGTTGCTGTTGCTTACGTACAGGTGGTGAGACAGGGCTGGCATGCTGTTAGCAGGCCGCGTGCGGGCACCGTATGAGTAAGGGGGTGGAGGGCGGTACACCTGGGTCCTCATGATGTTGGCCGCAGGGTACTCCTGCGCCTGCTGCAGCCGGATGTTGGTCAGCTCGGGCACACTGACCGCCCGCGCCACCGGCCTCCTCTCCGTGGGGTAGGACTATGGGAAGGGGCTGTGGAAGCTGGAATTTAGGTGGAAAGGGTAGTGGTGGTGCGTTCCTCCTCCACCATGCTCTCCTCTGATCTCAGGCTGGCTGTAGACCAGGGGGTCGGGCCTGCTGTAGGCGTACGAGTTCCCAATGTTCAGGTTCCTCATGGAGAGGCTCTGGCGGTGCTCGTGGGCGTGCACCATCCCTCCTCCCTGGTTCTTCTGCCTCATGACTGTATTGTAGTCCGGGGTGGCGCGGTAGGAGGGGGGGATGAGAGTGCTGTGGCGGTGCGAGGGCACGTAGTCAGGTCGGGTGATGTCACTTCCTGTGATGGAGGGGTTGGAGGACATGGGCGAGGGCTGCATGTAGTGCTGGGGGTTGGTGAGGGAGCTGGTGCTGTAGGCGCTGTACACGCTGCCGTTACGCAGCTGCCCGTTCACAACGCCACTGTTGCCGTACTCGAGTGGTGAGCGGTCCAGGCTGGGTCTGGGAGTGGTAGTAGCAGCCGTGCTGACTGTTCATGTACAGGTTGTCTGAGAGATAGGAGAGAGATAAGACAAAAGGTAATGTTAGAACTACAGTATTAGGACTAGAGGTCGACCGATTATGATTTATGATTATGAACGCCGATACCGATACCAATTATTAATATAATACATCAATAAAATCAATTTAGCCTCAAGTAAATAATGAAACATGTTCAATTTGGTTTAAATAATGCAAAAACAAAGTGTTGGAGAAGAAAGTAAAAGTGCAATATGTGCTATGTAAGAAAGCTAACGTTTCAGTTCCTTGTTCAGAACATGAGAACATATGAAAGCTGGTGGTTCCTTTTAACATGAGTCTTCAATATTCCCAGGTAAGAAGTTTTAGGTTGTAGTTATTATAGGAATTATAGAACTATTTCCCTCTATACCATTTGTATTTCATTAACCTTTGACTATTGGATGTTCTTATAGGCACTTTAGTATTGCCAGTGTAACAGTATAGCTTCCGTCCCTCTAGTTACCGCGCGCTAACTAGCTAGCCATTTCACTTCGGTTACACCTGCCTCATCTCGGGAGTTGATAGGCTTGAAGTCATAAACAGCTCAATGCTTGACACACAACGAAGAGCTGCTGTCAAAACGCACGAAAGTGCTGTTTGAATGAATGTTTACGCGCCTGCTTCTGCCTACCACCGCTCAGTCAGATACTTGTATGCTCATTCAGATTATATGCAACGCAGGACACGCAAGATAATATCTAGTAATATCATCAACCATGTGTAGTTAACTAGTGATTATGATTGATTGTTTTTTATAAGATAAGTTTAATGCTACCTAGCAACTTACCTTGGCTTACTGCATTTGGTTAACAGGCAGTCTCTCTCTGACAAGGTGAAAATCTGTCGTTCTGCCCCTGAACAAGGCAGTTAACCCACCGTTCCTAGGCCGTCATTGAAAATAATAATGTGTTCTTAACTGACTTGCCTAGTTAAATAAAGGTATAAAAAATATTTTTTAAATTTTAAATAAATAAAACATTCGGCAAATCGGCGCCCAAAAATACCGATTTCCGATTGTTATGAAAACTTGAAGTCGGCCCTAATTAATCGGCCATTCCGATTAATCGGTCAACCTGTAATTAGGACGGACATACCCATTCAAATAATCCAGCAATCAAAGCATTGTTGCATGACTAAGCTCAAATAAAGATTTAATTTGGGTGAAACACCAGTGATCTTGGTTCTATTTTGGTTTCATCTGACCATATGACATTCTCCCAATCTACTTCTGGATCATCCAAATGCTCTCTAGCAAACTTCAGACGGGCCTGGACATGTACTGGCTTAAGCAGGGGGACACGTCTGGCACTGCAGGATTTGAGTCCCTGGCGGCGTAGTGTGTTACTGATGGTAGGCTTTGTTACTTTGGTCCCAGCTCTCTGCAGGTCATTCACTAGGTCCCCCCGTGTGGTTCTGGGATTTTTGCTCACCGTTCTTGTGATCATTTTGACCCCACGGGGTGAGATCTTGCGTGGAGCCCCAGATCGAGAGAGATTATCAGTGGTCTTGTATGTCTTCCATTTCCTAATAATTGCTCCCACAGTTGATTTCTTCAAACCAAGCTGCTTACCTATTGCAGATTCAGTCTTCTCAGCCTGGTGCAGGTCTACAATTTTGTTTCTGGTGTCCTTTGACAGCTCTTTGGTCTTGGCCATAGTGGAGTTTGGAGTGTGACTGTTTGAGGTTGTGGACAGGTGTCTTTTATACTGATAACAAGTTCAAACAGGTGCCATTAATACAGGTAACCAGTGGAGGACAGAGGAGCCTCTTAAATAAGAAGTTACAGGTCTGTGAGAGCCAGAAATCTTGCTTGTTTGTAGGTGACCAAATACTTATTTTCCACCATAATTTGCAAATAAATTCATTAAAAATCCTACAATGTGATTTTCTGGATTTTTTTCCCTCATTTTGTCTGTCATAGTTGAAGTGTACCTATGATGAACATTACAGGCCTCTCTCATCTTTTTAAGTGGGAGAACTTGCACAATTGGTGGCTGACTAAATACTTTTTTGCCCCACTGTACATCATCTTTCCTCGCCCAAACACAAAATGTTTCAAAAGTGGTGAGGAGAGGATTGGTGATTATTGGTGCACGTCATTTAAATGTAGCTAGGGTGTTTTGGAGGCTCTGGATGGTTTTTAGGGGAGGGTGTTGGCGCTCTGAGGAGACCTGTACTGTAGGCGGGTGGCTGCGGACAGCGTTGTTACAAGGCAGAAAAGGAAAGAGAGGAATGGAGAGAGTGAGAATGGACTCCTGGGAGCCCTCAGAAGGCGAATGGGGGTCAGACTCCTTTCTGGAGAGAAGAGGGTACAGGAATGAGGAGAGCACACACACGCAAAGAGAGTTCCACATACACAGGAACTGGGCTAGACTCATTAAGAGAGAGACACACTTACAGGCTGCTCTTGTTAATCTTGTAAAACTTGTGCCTGGCCAGACACATCCGGCACACGTATTTGGAGGTTTCCATGTCTTCCTGTAGAGGGGAAAGAAAGCATTTACAATTTCAGACATTCAGTACACTGGGCAGGTGGTGGTCCACTACTTATTCACCAACCCAAATACAACTTCTATGAATATTTTGAAGAGAAATACACAACGCAGAGACAGAGTACCAGAGGTCATGTGGACGAGAATTCAATAGAATTAACGATCAATGGAAATAGTGTTTTTTCTGTAATAGGGAATTATTTATCAATGGGTCAGAGACATGGGAGGAATTTGTCTATATATTGAGTCTGAAATAGGATACTTGTTATTTGACCATTGGCCCAGTTGTACTGCAAGGACTTCTAAACTGGTCAACCACAGGCTAGGGCTGGGTTATAAACTACCTCCTGTCCCTTTGTTCTGGAGAGATAAACACAGGAGAGAATCACTAGAGAGCATCACTGAGGACAGGGGAGAATGACCATCTACCTCCCAGCATAACATCTATGATCTGTCCTTCTCAAATGAATTGATTTTCCTCCCCCGATTTGCTTTGGGGTCTGTGTTAATAAAGAATAACATCAAACTGCTAACAAACTGCATGGGGCTTTAGCCAGCGGTTGTTGACCCTATAGGCATGGGACTTAGTTACCACCATACAAGCACACATACATGCGTGTTTACCTTGAAAAGTCAATACACATTCTCACAGCATGCACTGTGTGATTAAAGGACCATGTGTTTAATGGGAAGAGGATCATTGCAGTGTGTGGTGGTGGTGGTGGTGGTTTGAGACTCACAGTCTGGAACTGCACGCTCTCCTTTTTGTTGGCCAGCTCCAGGGCAAAGAAGGACTTATTGTGAGTCATGTTGTTAACTTCATTCCACCTACACAGCCAATTAAAATAGAGAGGGGCGAGAGCATGAGGCAGTGGCATGGCAGTGGTCACATTTAGAACTGGACTGTGGGAGGGTAGTGACGTAAATAGAAACCATATCTGATTCAATAGTAAGAGAAGTGTCTACATTCAACACTGCTAGTAGCATTTAGACCAGGATATTCTACACAAAATGAGACTTCCTCTTAGTAAAATTCAAGATTTCAGTTATTATATAGATTAGTCTTTCCCAACTCAATTACCCCAACAGCAAACATGATTCAAATTGTGAACTAATAATCAACCCCCAATGAGTTGAATCAGGTGAGTTTCAGGGCCTACAACAAAAACATGTGTTGTTGGGGGTACAGGAATTGGGAAACACTGATAGAATGTCAGGAGGTTTTCCTGATCATGTGACCTGAGGCCTAGTTTCTCCTTGCCAGGTCACATGGTCAGGAACCCCCCTGGCCCTATTTATTGAACATCACATCTGAAAATAGCAAGAGACCTCCACGCCATCTAAGAATAGTAGCTAGCTAGCTGTGGACTGAACCAGACTCAATATGCAGAGTCATTGCTACAGGCTTCAGACACACAAATACCAGACATGATTCATTCAGACAGCTCATATTTAGAGGCAGATCATACTGCAGGACTGGGGTATTAGCAACAAACATTTTTATTATGCATAAAAATAAACAATTCTGTACAGCTTTACTTGAATACAAGGGGTGGCCTTCCGTTTTTGCACTTGACAAAGATGCCGTCCAGGCAGGCCCCAAGGAGGATATCAGTGCCTTGGCTGTCCTGTGGGAATGGAAATAGAAAAGAAGATTCAATTGAAGACCTATAGCTAATGAAAAATGGGGACCTCACAGAGCCCTGTTTGTTCTGTGTGTGCTGGGTGATCTATATTCATCCTTTTATGAATATATCCCAGAATATCAGTACCAGAATCTGCTGATGTTTTAACTGAAAAATTATTTGTTCCTTGATCCAGTTCAAATAGAGGTATTGACAGAAAATCATTAGAACTGGGGATCAATGACGACGATGAGACAGGTCTCTGAACTCCTCCCTATAGGCTATGGCAGTGAGACCGCTCCCTCAACATCAGCAAGACAAAAGGAGCTGATCGTGGACTACAGGAAACAGAGGGCCGAGCATGCCCCCATTCACGTCGAGCAGGTCGAGATCTTCAAGTTCCTTGGTGTCCACATCACTAAGGACCTATCATGGTCCACATCACTGGGGCCGAGCTTCCTGCCATCCAGGACTTCTATACGAGGCACTGTCAGAGGAAGGCCCTAAAAATTATCAGACTGCAGCCACCCAAGTCATAGACTGTTCTCTCTGCTACTGCATGGCAAACGGTACCGGCACGCCTGGGACCAAGTCTGGGACGCAAAGGCTCCTGAAAAACTTCTATCCCTACGCCATAACTGCTGAACAGTTAATCAAGTAGCTACCCAGACCATTTGCATTGACCCCACTTTTTATTTTTGCACTGACTCTATGCACATTACCCACACACACTACACTGACACTCCAACACACACTACAAAAGCTCACACACACACTTTCACATACACTGCTGCTACTCAGTTGATTGTCTTCGTCTATAGGCTGGGCTCCCGAGTGACGCAGCGGTCTAAGGCACTGCATCTCAATTGCCTGAGGCGTCACTACAGACACCCTGGTTCGAATCCAGGCTGGATCACAACCGGCCGTGATTGGGAGTAAATGGTTGGGAACAAATAAGAATTTGTTCTTAACTGACTTGCCTGGTTAAATTATTTTTTTTAAATTACATAATATTATCTATCCTGATTGCCCAGTCACTTTTACCCCTACCTACATATACAGTACCAGTCAAAAGTTTGGACACACCTACTCATTCAAGGGTTTTTCTTTATTTTTTACTATTTTCTACATTGTAGAATAATTGTGAAGACATCAAAACTATGAAATAACACATATGGAATCATGTAGTAACCAAATAAGCGTTATAAAATATATTTGAGATTTGAGATTCTTCGATGTACCCACCCTTTGCCTTAATGGCAGCTTTGTTCATGTAACGGATGTGAAACGGCTAGCTTAGTTAGCGGTACGCGCTAAATAGCGTTTCAATCGGTGACGTCACTTGCTCTGAGACCTTGAAGTAGTAGTTCCCCTTGCTCTGCAAGGGCCGCGGCTTTTGTGGAGCAATGGGTAAATATGTTTCAAGGGTGACTGTTGTTGATGTGTGCAGAGGGTCCCTGGTTCGTGCCCGGGTATGGGCGAGGGGACGGTCTAAAGTTATACTGTTACATTGATGCTGTTGACCCGGATCACTGGTTGCTGCGGAAAAGGAGGAAGGTCAAAAGCGGGGTGTGTGTAACGGATGTGAAACGGCTAGCTTAGTTAGCGGTGCGTGCTAAATAGCGTTTCAATCGGTGACGTCACTTGCTCTGAGACCTTGAAGTAGTAGTTCCCCTTGCTCTGCAAGGGCCGCGGCTTTTGTGGAGCAATGGGTAACGATGCTTCGAGGGTGACTGTTGTTGATGTGTGCAGAGGGTCCCTGGTTCGCGCCCGGGTATGGGCGAGGGGACGGTCTAAAGTTATACTGTTACATTCACTCTTGGCATTCTCTCAACCAGCTTCATGAGAAATGCTTTTCAACAGTGTTGAAGGAGTTCCCACATATGCTGAGCACTTGTTGTCTGCTTTCCTTCACTCTGTGGTCCAACTCAATCCAAACCATCTCAATTGGGTTAAGGTCAGGTACTTGTGGAAGCCAGGTCATCTGATGCAGCACTCAATCACTCTCCTTCTTGGTCAAATAGCCCTGGAGGTGTGTTTTGGGTAATTGTACCTTTGAAAAACAAATGATAGTCCCACTAAGCGCAAACCAGATGGAATGGCGTATCGCTGCAGAATGCTGTGGTAGCCATGTTGGTTGTGTGCCTTGAATTCAAAATAAATCACTGACAGTGTCAACAGCAAAGCACCCCCACACCTCCATGTTTCCGTTCACCTACTCTGCGTCTCACAAAGACATGACGGTTGGAACCAAAAATCTCAGAGTTGGATTCATCAGACCAAAGGACAGATTTCCACCTGTCTAATGCCCATCGCTCGTGTTTCTTGGCCCAAGCAAGTCTATTCTTATTGGTGTCCTTTAGTAGTGGTTTATTTGCAGCAATTCGACCATGAAGGCCTGATTCACGCAGTCTCATCTGAACAGTTGATGTTGAGATGTGTCTGTTACTCGCATTTATTTGGGCTGAAATCTGAGGTGCCGTTAACTCTAATGAACTTGTCCTTGCAGCAGATGCAACTCTGGGTCTTCCTTTCCTGTGGTGGTCCTCATGAGAGACAGTTTCATCATAGCGCTTGATGTTTTTTGCGACTGCACTTGAAGAAACTTTCAAAGTTATAGAAATGTTCTGGATTGACTGACTTAAAGTAATGATGGACTGTTTGTTTCTATTTTCTTATTTGAACTGTTCTTGCCATAATATGGACTTGGTCTTTTAGCAAATAGGGCTATCTTCTGTATACCACCCCTACCTTGTCACAACACAACTTTTTGTCTCAAACGCATTAAGGAAAGAAATTCCACAAATGTACTTTTAAAACATAGCACACCTGTTAATTGAAATGCATTCCAGGTGACTACCTCATGAAGCTGGTTGAGAGAATGCCAAGCGTGTGCAACGCTGTCATCAGGGCAAAGGGTGGCTACTTTGAAGAACCTGAAATATAAAATACATTTTGATTTAACACTTTTGGTTACATGATTCCATGTGTTATTTCAGAGTTTTGATGTCTTCACTATTTTCTGCAATGTAGAAAATAGTAAAAATAAAGAAAAACCCTGGAATGAGTAGGTGTTAAAACTTTTGACTGGTACTGTACATAATATCTCAATTACCTCGTACCCCTGCACATTGACTTGGTAATGGTACTCCTTGCCTCGTTATCGTATTTTATTGTGTTACAATTTCCTTTTTTATTTAGCCAATTTTTAATTATTTTTAACTCTGCATTGTTGGGAAAGGGCTCGTAAGTAAGCATTTCATGGTAAAGTCTACACCTGCTATATTCGGCGCATATGACAAATTGTATTTGATATAGCAATGGAGTAGTGCAGTGAGGCTTTGGGGGAGCAGTTACTGTAGTTTGGTGTAGTTGTTCACCTTAATTGGGGTACTCTCCTGGCCATAGCCCTCCATCTTCTCCACCTCCTGCATGTACAACACCTCAGCCTCTCGGGCATGCAACCCCCTGAGAGAAACACACATATGGCAATAGAAGTTAACATAAACCATATACATTTCCAACGCAGGCAGACACGGAGATACCAGAATCCATTAACCAGCACAAACAGAGAGAACAAAGACTTGGTCACATTCTGAAACAGAATTGATGGCATATTCACACCTTTCATCTCAGCAAACTGAACCGGTGTCAGTCTAGTTCAACAACCAGCATGATCAGCTGCTGCTATGTTCTATCCCCCATCACCTCCATCTTCAGTTCATGTCTCACTGCACCTCGTTTGACACACAATGCAATGAAACCATTTCATACAGACCAACATCAAGGCAAGTGTCAACTCCTCACCTCTCACCTTCAGAACCCACTGACACCTACCTCCCCTGTAGCCAGTGCCAAGGTATTAATCTAAACAGCTCTTTCCAGCTATCCATCTATCCAGACAGCCCATATGGGGGATGAGCAGAAGGCTGGAAACCTGCAGGTTGGGATGGAGGGATGAAGGGATAGGGGGGGATGAAAACCAGCTGGCCTTGGACTGGAGGAGTGAGCAGGCTTAGTGCCAGGCCAGCCCCAGCTCGGGCCTTTTCATCTATCTACCTGACTGTAAATAACAGCCGAGGAACCCTGGCGGGCCTGCTAATTGGGGACAGATAAGATAGATGCACCATGGACTGCCAAATGCATGTATGGAACCTGGAATCAATTAAAGGCACTGTGTATGTCAGCCTCAGGAGATATGAAGGGGGGGGGGGGGGGGGGGGTTCTGTGGAGAATGAAAGTCATGTCTTCTTTTCCACGGATGGAAAAAAAAAATCAGGCGGATGAACATCTGAAGGTTTCTCACCTGTAGTTCTGGTAAAGCAGAGCCACCCTCTGAGTGGCCTCTTCCAGTACTCTCTCATCCTGGATCCATCCCTGTAAAGAGATGGGGAAACACAGATTACATTGTGCATTCATGAACATATGACATGACGTAAAACATTAACTTTGAGCTGCAAGTCAAAAATAAATAAAACTTCTTACGGTAGGAAACAGCACAAACTTCTGAAGAAACTCCTGCGAATCATAACGATTGAAGTCTCCAAAGTCAGCTGAAACACACAAAATAATCAAATACAAACCACACTTTTTGTAGACTGGATGAATACATGTAAATAACAGTACAGTAATGCTTTTCCTAGAAGTGAAAACCTGACTTAAAAAACAGATAGCTTTTCTTTAAATAGGTCAAAGTCCGTAATGTGTCTATTTCTGCAATTAGTGCAGGGCAGACTGAAAGCGTGCATGGATTTTCAGAATGGCGTGATGCTTTTTCAGCGGTTTCAGTATACAATGACAAAGCAGGCTAATTGCTTTAGCATCTGGAACCGGAGTGGTCCAATGTTACCAGCAATCTCAGTCTGCCCACCAGCTAAATTCACAACTATGTTGAGTATGCCAGGCATTAGTCATGCTAGCTAAACAGCTATGGCCCTGCCAGCCAGCCCCCCCACCAGCCCTAATCTCAGCAGCTAGGTAAAAATAATTCATATCCCAAGCAAAAACCAAAAGCAAACTGAGCAGAGCATTTTTAAGTCAGAAAATTCTTTGTAGGTTTCGCAAAACGTTCAGTATTACTGGGATGATATTTTGCTCTAGCTTGCTATGCCAGTTGGGCAGCAGAAGTTTGAACCTGGGTTGCACTAGTAAGTGATCTCAGTTGCTGTGCTATGTTAACACCCAGGCCAGTAACTTGCACTGCCTGATTTAACTTTGCCAGCATCTCAGAATCAACCTCTTCACTGTTGACGTTGAGACTGGTGTTTTGTGGGTACTATTTAATGAAGCTGCCAGTTGAGGTCTTGTGAGGCATCTGTTTCTCAAACTAGACACTCTAATGTACTTGTCCTCTTGCTCAGTTGTGCACCGGGGCCTCCCACTCTTTCTATTCTGGTTAGAGCCAGTTTGCGCTGTTCTGTGAAGAGGTTAGTACACAGCGTTGTACGAGATCTTCAGTTTCTTGGCAATTGCTCGCATGGAATAGCCTTCATTTCTCAGAACAAGAACAGACTGATGAGTTTCAGAAAAGTTGTTTCTGGCCATTTTCAGCCTGTAATCGAACCCACAAATGCTGATACTCCAGATACTCAACTAGTCTAAAGGACAGTTTTATTGTTTCTTTAAATCAGCACAACAGTTTTCAGCTGTGCTAACACAATTGCAAAAAGATTTTCTAATGATCAATTAATCCTTTTAAAGTGATACATTTGGATTAGCTAACTCAACCTGCCATTGGAACACAGGAGTGATGGTTGCTGATAATGGGCCTCTTGTTGCCTATGTAGATATTCCATTAAAAAAATAAAGTCTGCCGTTTATAGCTACAATAGTAATTTACAGCATTAACAATGTCTGCACTGTATTTATGATCAATTTGATGTTATTTTAAATGGACAAAAAAAATGCTCTTTCAAAAACAAGGAAATGTCTAAGTGACCCCAAACTTTTCAACGGTATGTGTATATTATTATTTAAAAAAGGGATTTATGGACGACAAGGTTATCCTCTAGTCTAGGCTTCACAGTTTGGACAAAATCCAAATGAATGGAGAAGCCATCTGAGTCAGATTCTGATGCATACTGAATCACAGCATGGATGTGTCCACTGTGTGTCCCTAGCAGAGGTGTGTCCACTTGACCTGTGCATGTATCACCTGTGCATGATACAGTGTATCACCACTACTAGACCCACGTGACAGAATAATGACTCGGTCCATGTGGAATGCTTTTGGCTGATTCAGTTGTGTAGTGTGCTTGGCTGGAAGAAAAGCCTGCAATCCCTGACCACCAGTGCCAATTGGAAGACGTAACCAAATCAAATGTTATTAGTCACATGCGCAGAATAAAACAGGTGTACCTTACAGTGAAAAGCTTACTTATGAGCCCCTAACCAACAACGTAGTTTAAAAAAAATACAGATAAGAATAAGAGATAAAAGTAACAAGTATTTAAAGAGCAGCAATGAAAGAATAATAGCGAGACTATATACAGGGGGGTACCGATACAGTGTCAATGTGCGGGGGCACCGGTTATTTGAGGTAGTATGTACATGTAGGTAGAGTTATTAAAGTAACTATACATAGATGATAACAGAAAGTAGCAGTGGAGTAGAGACGGGGGGGGGGGGGGGGGGGGGTCAATGCAAATAGTCTGGGTAGCCATTTGACTAGATGTTCAGGAGTCTTATGGCTTGGGGGTAGAAGCTGAATAGAAGCCTGCCACATCCGACGAGCGTCAGAGCCGGTGTAGTACGATTCGATCTTAGTTCTGTATTGATGCTTTGCCTGTAATGGTTCGTCGGAGGGCATAGCGGGATTTCTTATACATTTCTGGGTTAGAGTCCCGCTCCTTGAAAGCGGCAGCTCTAACCTTTAGCGCAGTGCGGCAGCTGCCTGTAAACCATGAGTTTCTGGTTGGGGTATGTATGTACGGTCCCTTCACATTAAACATATGCCCTTTAAAGAACACAGTTTATTTGTAATCTCGGTTACCCAGAAGTAAAAGTCTCGCAAAATTGAATCTGTCCTCGAGATAATAGTTTATTGGTAGTGTTAATCCATTTAGCTAGCTAGCTAGACAGGGAGCATCTGATTTATAGGTACAAGTCAGTCAGTGATTTCAGAATGTGCTGCGATAACTCTGTACCTTTTTGATAGCAATGGTTCTCCATCCAAAAGTTATCAGTAGGACACGTTCATTACACTGGAATAACAGATCAACATTGATTTTTGACAATGCAGTGAGCTCCAGATTTTTCTTGTTACAAAGAGATAAACGACTTTTGCTAATACCCAACATTCTATTACAACGTTTAATACAGGTTAGATGGTAGAGACGGACAGTCTATCATATCTTATTTGACGTTAGCTAGGTAGATGACGTTAACTATAGCTAAATTAGCACGTTGGCAAGCTCATTGACCCTATCAACGTTAGCCAACAAGCTAACTTCAGTTGAAGCAACACGTTACCAATACTGTTATAAATCAGAGAAGCTTCCAAAACAACCGAAACGTGTGGCTACGTAACGTTATCTAGTTAGCTGGCTAGCTACAAACTAGTAAATAAACTAGCTAATTAGCAAGCAGACTAGCATTGCTAACGTACACGTCGTCGGCGTCAAAACGGGCTCTTCTCTCCAGGCGTCACCTAACAAAATCCCTGTAAATAACTAGCTAGTTGATATTAGCACGGTTACCTTATTGATGTCCTCAAAAACCAAATGAGTCCATTTGTAAATTGTGCATATCCAAAGCGGCTATCAGTGATAATAGGTGATACATATGTCCAATATAAAATAAAGTGTAGTTTGTTTCCAGTTTAACCTGCATCATGCCAAAATCAGACTAAGCCAGCTAACGTGCATCACTTCTTCCCGAAAGAGCATCAAGAGTATGAATCTCTAGCTACATCTGCTGATCTACGTTTATTTAAATGCACAAACAAAACTACGAACAATAAAATAATTCAGGTCCACTAGCTATGGTTTAATCGGTTGTATTCCTTATAGAAGTTTGAGTAGTTCCTCAACAATAGCGTAATACACGGCAGATTGAGGCCATGACATCATACAGCCGGAATGCCAAGTACAGAAATGGGACAGCTGCCTCCCTGCTTGATTTACCTTATTCAGCACCATCACTGCAAATCTATAGTTCTGCTCATATTGCACTCATTTGTGAACTGTCAGTTTAATTACTTCATGCCAGGTTGCTGTAAAATATGAATATACGGTCTAGTTCCTTCTCATCATTGTGTAACAATAATCCAAATATATATTGGTCAATACTTTGTACTGGAAATACACATGGCAATGGTGCCCAGAACAGGAATAGGCAAAAAGTATGAGATATACCTATCAGCTCCCATTTATAAAACACATTTAAGATGCAAAAACCTATATCAAATTGTTGTTATCGAAAATAGTCTCCTTTGACTACAAAACTCATCCCTAAAATACTAATAAAATCAGAACTCATCATCACTGAAAGAGGCTACTGTGTTTATATTCTCAGTGACTACTGGCCCTGCGGAATTAGGCGCATTGGAAACATGCAATGACTCGGACAGATTTCTCTCGAGATCTTCCAGGTCTTTGGATAGTCCACCATAATTGTCTTCTAGGTTTTGATTGTGGTCTTCCTCAAGGGTCAGAGGGGTATTTTCACCAAGTGAAGGAGGAAAGTAATTTTCCCTGTCATGATTGTGCTCATCCAGGCCCTCTGCACCTCCATCAGCATCAGGTGAACCAACAGGCAGACTGTCAGAGTCAGTCCTCTTAGGAGGGCTACCATATAACGGTGTGGACACTGACAATGGAACAACATTCTCCAGCCCACCACTGTCCTGGTTAAACAATGCATAGGGAAAAAGGTCATTGTCCTCTTTGGTTTCTGATAGTGCTCCTCTGTCCAGAGACTCCAGACCCTGTAGATGACTATGAAGAAGGCCAAGCTCTGTCTCCTCACCATTCTTAGGCTCTGCACTAAAGGTAGGTGTGTTGGCTGGACTTTGCAAGTCATTGCGCAGAGTCTCCAGAAGGTGGCACATTTTGTCCTTAAAAAAGAACAAAAACAGTTCACTATGACCCTGACAGATCTCTAATTTTAAGTACAGAACATATCAGCTTTTTTGGTTCTCGCTTTGCCATTTTGAATGTAGCATTAGTGTAAAAAACATGATGCCAGTGCAGATGCCCATGTCAAGTTTAGACACCCACCTCATCCAATAGATGTTTATTCTTGTCAACGTGACGTTCAAACACCCGCTCTAAGACCCTTTAGAAGGAGAATGAATTGGTATGAATACCTACTTGTGGTAACACATTCATATTCAGTGACACACAATCTGCGTTTACACAGGCAGCCCAATTCTGATATTTGTCCCCCACTAATTGGTCTTTTGACCAATCGCATGAGATCTTTTAACGTCAGCGCTTTTTCAGAACTGACCTGATTGGTCAACAGACCAACTAGTGAAAAAAATATCAGAATTGGCTGCCTGTGTAAAAGCAGCCAGAGAGCAGTGCAGCAACATTAACATGCCCCCTATTACTGGTTTTATCAGGTGGGATTATTACAAATATCATTGAGGCCATCACTTGTGATTTATAGCCTAGCATAAATACCAGACACGGTGCTACACTGTAGCTACATGGTCTCATGTCCTGAGAAAAACAGTTCATATAAAAGTGACATACCTGTCAGAGTACAGGCCCCTGGACAAGATTTCATTTGTTACATCAGCAATAAATTCAAGGTACATAAATTCTTCCTCCCTGTAGAGAAAGGAATGGTAAGTCAGAATGGTAACTTTAAAGGGAAACTACACAAGTGAGACTGCTTGGAACTGCTAGGGTTCAGCAGTAATCATGAATTTATTATATGAGCCTATCATCTTTTCCTATATTTTATAGAAAAGTAGTGATTAAAGGTGACAAGGTTAAAACATGGTTCTTACTCTGCAGACACCCTCTTCATGATAGGAGATGTCATTCCTTCTGGTGAAACCCTGGAAGAAGCCAATCAAGACTAAATACGTTTTTAAAAAGTGTACAAGAAGCACAGGTACAATACCACAGCACATAGTCTGAAACCAGTATAAACATTACCTGAATGAGGGATGGAAGTGATCGCTGCTTACGCTCTTGTTTCCCTTGCTTCGTTGTCCAAATGCTGACAGATTCAGTGTATGGGACTCATCGTCTGCATCCGACCACTCATGCTCTGTACCATGTCCCTATAATAGAGTGATCAATTAATTCAGTTTTAATCAGGCTCCATGCTCTAGATTTGATCATTGTTTATGAGTTTGTTTCCTTATTTAGACCAGAGTTGGTGACTCTGCAACTGAAATATTATAGTCACTCCAATAACATTGACCTTGCAGTACAGCTAGTGTAATGCACCTCTCTCAATTTGAAAGAGTATTTTATTGGATGCCGTTCCTTGCTACTCCAAGCCAAACCAGACTGTCAATATGATGGATGCTGGCTTAGTCATCTCCACCTGTATTATGGCAAGACCTTGGCACTGCATCCATATCAATCATATTTGTCTCAATTCTCAGCCAATCCTACTTCTTGTCTATCATCTCCTTAGCATTTCCGAACACCACTTAGACCTAATTGTAATGGATGCTGATCTTGCATTGTCTTTCATTTGTGGTAGGTGCTCTTGAAAGACTTCTCTTTTTACTTCCTCTATTCACACTACTGTCTCTCAATATAACAGCAAATATAATCAACTAATGCTACCACACTTTTTCCCTGACTATATCCTATAATACTACAATATGTTCTTCCAGGGATGAAGGGTTTAATCGAACTTACCAGGGGTTGATCATCCCATTCAGCCGATGAGCATTCCTTGGTTCGTGTGCTGCAGGAAAAGAAACAGGATTCAGGATACTGTCTGGACTAGCTGCTGTGTGCGAATGATGAGCATGCTCATCTTATTAGATCCTGTTCAAAGGTGAAACAACTATATGAAAGGATGTTAATTAGCCAATGTTTCCATGGTATCACCCTCTCATCCTGTCTACATCTCTCTCTTTCTCTCACCTCATTCACACAAACAGAAAAATAATACACCTGTGCTGTCAAACAGGGAAACACGTCACCTTCCATGATAGGTCTCCTGCCGTGTCAGCCTGGGGATGGTCCTCTCCTGGTCCTGGGCTGGTTTACCGCGAGGAGGTGTGTAGTAGCGATACTGAGACAGATAGGACCTGCTGTCTGACTTCAGAGTCCTGGGAGTGAAGGGCTTGTCCTGGGTGAAGCGGTGGGCGTGTTTCTGAATCAGGTCCCCACTGTAGGTCTTCTGGACAGGGTCCTGAAAGGCCTTGTAGCCACTCTGGGTACCTGTGGTGGAGCGGGCTGGCTGCTGCCTCTGGGAGTTTGGGCTCCTATAGCTGTACTCTGATGCACAGTGGAAGAAGTGCGGGGGGCTCCCAGACCCTCCGACCATTTGGGACGGGTAAACTATTTGCTTGGTGTGAAAGGAGGTGTTGATTCTTGGAGTAGAAATCATTGAGCTTCCCAGGTAGAAATAGGCACTTTCTTGACCTGCTCCACTCTGAAAGGTAAGAGAGACCCATCATTAAAATCAATACAATAATCTTTACCATATATTTCCATGTAATATTACACACTTATAATGACGGTGTGAGTGCCAGTGTACACTTCAAGAATTATTTAAAATGAGGTGATAACTAAACTACATGCAGAAATCACTGCAGTGCCTTCTTACTTGCGTATTTTGTGATGGGCAGGAGGCTTTGGTGTTGGCTCTGCTGCTCCTCTGTGAGTGTGAACCAGCTGACTGAGGTCGTCTATCAGACCTGGACGCATCTTTCCTCAACTGCTCCCGCCGTAACTGGTCATTGTCTGTGAATGTACACACAACAATGATCAACTAAATCAGATCATATAGCCTATGTGCAATTTATTTTGATTTTGTAATTTCAGATGTGAAAAAACGTACATTTTACACTGCTTAGCATACTTTTGGGTACTGATGAATCAATGGCAGCTGAAAGACATTGGAAGATAATATTTATGTCAATAACCAAAGTCAGCATATGATTGAAATTCTAGAGGACACACAAGTTATTTTACTTCACCGGTTGTATCCCTTACCTTTAGCTGAATATACCTTTTTATAATGGGACACCATATGGTCTTGAATAATGCACTGAGTTAGTCTGCTCGACGACCGAGGGCAGAACGCTGTAAACCCAAGACAAACATGAGCGGAATGTGGAGATTGAAGCAAGTAAACACATATCACCCCTGTGTGGTGTGGAGCTGTATGTTGAGGTATACATTGTACACTGTACACATTGTTATAGCCTAATACTTACGGCTGCTTTTTAAACTCATCTGTCCTCTGGGTGGTCCAGTCAGACTGTGGCCTGGGCCAGGCGATGCATTACCTAAAAGTGAATTAGTTTGTTAGCTAGTCAATGTTACTTAACATTGGTTAAAGGAGTGCTTAGCAGTCAGTGAGAGGAGTAATGTAATATTCAACCTCTTCCTATCCTAGTCTGGTGTCCCCACCTGCTTCAAGAGGTCCACCATTGTTCCCGTACCCAAGCAAGCTAAGGTAAATGAACTAAATCACTATCGCCCAGTAGCATTCACCTCTGTCATCATGACGTCCTTTGAGAGGCTAGTCAAGGACCATATCACCTCCACCTTACACGAAACCCTAGACACACTACAATTTGCATACTGCCCCAACAGATCCACAGACAACGCAATTGCTGTGGCACTGCACACCTCCCTATCCCACCTGGACAAGTGGAATACCTATGTGGCAATGCTGTAGCACCTTAGAGGCTGCTGCCCTATATACATAGACTTGAAATAACTGGCCACTTTAATAATGGAACACTGGTCACTTTAATAATGTTTAGATATTTTGCATTACTTATCTCATAAGTATTTACTGTATTCTATTCTACGCCGCTCCGACATTGCTCGTCCAAATATGTATATATTTTTAATTCCATTCCTTTACGTTAGATTTGTGTGTGTTGTGTGTATTGTTGTGAAATTGTTAGATAGTACTTGTTAGATATTACTGCACTGTTGGAGCTAGAAACACAAGCATTTTTCTACACCCGCGCAAGCGGCTGAAGAAATTCAGCATGGCCCCTGAGACCCTCACAAACTTCTACAGGTTCCCCATTGAGAGCATTACGTCGGCATGAATGTCTCTCCAGAGGGTGGTGCGGTCAGCCCAACGTATCACCGGGGGCACGTTGCCTGCCCTCCAGGACATTTACAGCATTCAGTGTCAAAGGAAAGCCAAGAAAATCATTAGGGACCTCCGCCACCCAAGCCACTGACTGTTCACTTTGCTCCCATCTGTGGCTCCCTACCTTTTTCGATTATGGTATCAACAACTGAAT
Organism: Oncorhynchus mykiss; assembly: GCF_013265735.2. Taxonomy (NCBI): domain Eukaryota; kingdom Metazoa; phylum Chordata; class Actinopteri; order Salmoniformes; family Salmonidae; genus Oncorhynchus; species Oncorhynchus mykiss. The sequence continues at coordinate 26,567,581 of NC_048589.1, forward strand.
TTTGCCCTGCCTGGAGTACCCCTGAAGTACCCCCTCGTGCATTTTTACCAGTAAGCCTATGGTCTCATGAGTCTTCTCAATCAGACTGTTGAACAGCCATCACTAGCCAGCTACCTGCCCTGCACCTTGAGACTGATGCCCCATGTATAGAGAGACATTGAACACTTCTCACTTCACATAGTGTTGTTCACTCAATGTGCAGGTTTCTCCCCAAAGAATGTAAGAGGGTTGCGCCACTATGTAAACGGAAATGGCAGATACAGGTGTTCAAAAACGCTTACAGCTACAGTCCCATTGTATATGCCATTTTGTTTTCCAAATGATATACTGTCATCTATACACATCACACACATATTTATATTCTGGATTCTAACACTGCTTTCTTTAGAATGTATCTACTTGGGTTGTTAATTGGACTCGTTCTGAAATTTCTTGATTTCTTTAATTATTTGTGTATTCGCTAGACATTTTACTGCACTGTAGGAGCTAGTAAGGTAAGCATATCAGGCAGTAGGAAGTTCTCTCATCCATGTATATGCAAATGATAGTCTTCTACTCAGCTAGCCCCTCCCCGGGTTTTGTGTTAAACGCTCTACGACAAAGCTTTCTTAGTGTCCAACAAGCTTTCTCTACCCGTAACCTTGTTCTGAACACCTTTGAAACAAAGGTCATGTGGTATAGTAAGAAGAATGCCCCTCTCCCCACCGGTGTGATTACTACCTCTGAGGGTTTAGAGGTTGAGGTAGTCACCTCATACAAGTATTTGGGAGTATGGCTAGACGGTACACTGTCCTTCTCTCAGCACATATCAAAGCTGCAGGCTTAGGCTAAATCTAGACTTGGTTTCCTCTATCGTAATCGCTCCTCTTTCACCCCAGCTGCCAAAATAACCCTGATTCAGATGACCATCCTACCCATGCTACATTACGGAGACGTAATTTAAAGATCAGCAGGTAAGGGTGCTCTCAAGCGGCTAGATGTTCTTTACCATTCGGCCATCAGATTTGCCACCAATGCTCCTTATAGGACACATCACCGCACTGTATAATCCTCTGTAACCTGGTAATCTCTGTATACACATCGCAAGACCCACTGGTTGATAAAACCCTCTTAGGCCTCACTCCCCCCTATCTGAGATACCTACTGCAGCCCTCATCCTCTACATACAACACCCGTTCTGTCTGTCACATTCTGTTATTGGTCCCCAAAGTGCACTGGGTCGCTCCTCTTTTCAGTTTTATCTCCATCTCTTCATTCAAAGACTCAATCATGGACACTCTTACTGACAGTTGTGGCTGCTTCTTGTGAAGTATTGTTGTCTCTACTATCTTGCCCTTTGTGCTGTTGTCTGTGCCCGATGTTTCTACCATGTTTTGTCCTTCTGCCATGTTGTGTAGCTACCCTGTTGTTGTCATGTGGTGTTGTTACCATGCTGTGTTGTTGTCTTAGGTCTCTCTTTTAGTAGTGTTGTGGTGTCTCTTGTCATGATGTGTGTTTTGTCTTATATTTTTTAATCCCAGCCCCCGTCCCTGCAGGAGGCCTTTTGGTAGGCCGTCATTGTAAATAAGAACTTGTTCTTAACTGACTTGCCTAGGTAAATAAAGGTTAAATTAAAATATTTAAATTACTGATTTTCACTGCACCTGCTATAGAGCCCCACAGTGGAGGTGTGATAATACCCATAAAACCTAGAGATCAAACAGGGAAAATTGCTAAAATTTTTCCCATACAGTATTTTAGAAAGACCCCTGGCGTGACGCCTTCATAACCATGTAAATCTCTCTCGGACAAACTTTTATCAAATAAATACGATCTAGCTAGTTTAGGGTAAGAGGGTGGAGGAGCCTCAATTAAGTGAATGGTGGTATTCAGTGATTTGGAACTGTGAGGTTATTGGTCCGTTTGAAATAATAGTTTGTATGCTCGGATTGGTTGCAGCAGGTACACCTCCTCCACCTCCGGTTTCCTATGGTGGTGCATTTCCTGCCAGAGGACAGAAAGGGAAACAAGGCAGAGCTGCTGGTTGATAAATTAATATAGCATGTAACCACTAAATTATTGTAGCAGACCTGTTGTACTGAGAGTTTTGAGACTAAACATGTAAACAACTTTTTGTGGCAGTCCAAGCCTGCCAGCATACAGCTAAGCTTGTACATTTTAACTAGCTAGTTTATTTGTAATAAAACTAAGCTATATATTTTTGGGGTATCTCTGTTTGGCGTGTATGTAGCCTACCCAGTTCAGGTCTATATTGACCTAGATAAAAAATAAATAAAAAAGTAATCGTGTAACCTAAGCACACTATGGCACTGTAGTTAAAATATTTAGCTAACAGTTAACGTTACTGATCATGCCCTATCTAACCTGGTTAGCTAGCTAGCGCATCCAATTTAATTTGCCTTGTTAAGTTAGCTATCGAGCTAACTAGCCAGCTTTACATAATACATCGCCATGCAGCTAAAAGTAGCCAACACAATTTGATAGTTACACTTTTGCCATACACTTGTGACATGACTAACGTTACTTGCCTTGTCTAACCGTAAACTTGTGACTTGTTGAAGTAAACATGAGCACATTTCAGAGAACCTTTGCTAACATGTGGTTAGCTAACGGTTAGTAAACTAACGTTAGCTAGCAAACCGTATCTACCAACCTCTTTTTGGATCCATATACTCGGTGTATCCCATGCTCATACCAAGTTCTTCAGGTAGATCAATTGTGTATAGGTTGATTTACCAAGTGCTAGGTTATGGATTTACATATTTTAAACCCTCACATTTCTGGAGTCGAGCTAACAAATCCCTGAACTGCCGCTGACTCCGCAAGATTAGGTTAGGAAGCTTCTTTGTCTCCATGCCGGTTGCTATGACTGCGTCATTACGCTATACATAGAACATGCGTAAAGTTTTTCACTTGCAAAAACTCTAAAGCATGCGCACTATACATTTCTCTGGAACACATTTTTTTATGTTTAGCTGTCTTGATGTGTAGTTGTATCTTGAAAACAGGCATGATTGATGTTTGGAATGTGCAACATTGACCTGTTTTTAATTGTGGCTTGTTTGATCAGTAGCAGCCTATGGAGGGATGGGACCTGTCCATGGTTCTGAAACACACACACGTGCGCGCTCTCTATCTCTATCGCTCTATCATAAACACTAGGCTACCACATCGGGCCACAACAAACATCTTGTTGGAAATGTGCACACACATAAGGCACATTTCAATATTTAATGTAAACCTATTTTTCACCCTGAAAGTAATATCATGACTAATTCATGCTCAGCCTTGAGGAGGCCCATTTCATTCATAATTAAACAGATAGTAAATGGAATTCTCAGTGGTGGTCCCTCACTTGCAAGTGAAGAATTTAATTTACAGAACCAAACTAATTATAGTACAATACCAATCTGAGACTTTGTGTTGGACAGAGCTTCTCTATAACAGAACTAACGATACTTAGTGATTTGTGCGTTTATATAGCATTATAATTAAGTGACCATGTTAATCTTATACTCTTTTCTTCCCTTTTGTGAATCATGGTGGTGTAAAACGCTGTCTCAGGTGCCGCTCCCGAATCTCCCATAAGTGTTCAATTGGGTTGAGACCTGGTGACTGACCTGGTGACTGAGACAAACATGGCATATGGTTAACATTGTTTTCATGTTCGTCAAACCCTTCAGTGACCACTCGTACCCTGTGGATGGGGGCATTGTTGTCCTATGAGAGCATTGCAATGGTAGCCAAAATAATGGCCTGCCCAGAATTTGTATACATGACGCTGTATACTTTGTATCCCTTGTTTACTCAAGTGTTTCCTTTATTATGTCAGTTACCTTTATCTCTCTTGGGGGGGAAAGCCAATTCAGACTCATCATTGAGGGAGCGGCAGGTAGCCTAGTGATTTGATTTGATTTAGAGCGTTGGGCCAGTAATTGAAAGGTTGCTAGATCGAATCCCCGAGCTAACAAGGTAAAAATCTGTCGTTCTGCCCCTGAACAAGGCAGTTAACCCACTGTTCCTAGGCCGTCATTGTAAATAAGAAATTTGTTTTTAACTGACTTTCCTAGTAAAATAAATGAATTGCTAGTGGGCATGGCATTTGGACGGAGCAATGTGGATGGGTAGTCAGGCTAGTGTTTAAATGTACAACCCATAATTTGTATTAATGTCAATAACCATTAAACAGCTGTGAGTATACTGTGTACCTTTAAGTCTTGGGAAGTTTAAGGTTATTGGAAGAGGCCTAGTATAGATACTTGTGTAAAACATACATATTAAAGACATGTCCAGAACTTTAACGACTAAGCTTTGTGCTGGATGTGTCAATGCTTAGTTCATGCATGCATAATCTATGAATAGAATTACTGTCTTACCTCAATTAGCCACAAAATCCCTAGTTTGATATCAACTGTTTTTCTCGAAGCTGTGCATTTTCCCTACATATTCCCCCACATGGGCCAGCCCACTAGCAATTTGAGTTCAACCAATGAGCTTCAGCCCCTCTCCATTTGAGTGACAGCTTGCAAAAGGTAAATCATGCACACACATCAGAGCTAGAGAGAGAGCAATTACGTGGGGCATATATCTGCACATATACGATGTAGTACGCAATTTCCGGGGACCACTTTTGTCTTGTGAGCACTACTTTCAGGGTTACTGGCTAAAAAGTATGCAAAAGTACTAGAGTCTCTTTAAATTTAAGTACATGAACCATAGGGTCAAGTGTCATGTGAGCCAAACTTTTGTAATCATGACAACTTTGTGTACAACAAAGTAACCATTAGTTGTTGTTTATTGTCTCCAATGTATCATCCATGTAAAAACCTGAGTGCTATGCATTTCGCCACTATTTTTGCATCACAACATTAAAGTCTAAGAGGCCTCCAGTTTTTTAGATGGACAGGATCTTTGTATTTAGCATCTGGTTCTTGTTTTAGTAATAGTGACATCAGACCTTCCTGCTCCCTGACAGACTACAATTGTTATAGGAGTAGTTAAATCAAGCTAATAATGGAGCTTGAATACATAAAAATCAGGCTTGATATAACTCTACCGATTTTTCCAGACAAAAAGGATTTAATAGCCTCAAAGTTATTCCTCTGTAATTTGACCTTCACACTGATCTTTTTGTGCATTTGTTAATTTTCCTTCTTTTCGTTATTAGGAAAGAAATCTTTACAGAAATCGTCATTCGGTGGGTAAGGAGGAGACTGGAAAGGAGAAGGAGGAGACATGTACTTAAAATATTTGGGGGGCCTGGACCAAGTTTATCTACCTGTACTGTTAGTTCCTGTCACAGGAGGTTGGTGGCACCTTAATTGGGGAGGATGGGCTCATGGTAATGGCTGGAGTGGAATCGTATCAAACACATGGTTTCTGTGTGTTTGATGCCATTCCATTTGCTCCATTCCAGCCATTACTATGAGCTGTCCTACACTCAACAGCATCCACTAGTTCCTGTATTTCCCTTGTTAGTGTTGTCTCTTTAGACCAAAACGGCTTTTTCTTTACTGATTAATATTGAGTTGAATGACCAGTGAAGTTACATTTAAAGGTATCCCAAACAATAAGGGGATTTGCTGAACATGTATTGTGATGGAAAAAAATCAGTTATAGATTATTCGGTCTTATTTAAGAACAACTTGTCCTCCAGTAGACTTTGATTAAATTTCCAATATCCCGTCCAAGTGGAAAGGGCCATTAGATTATGGTCCGATCGCATTCAGTCTCATATCAATACTTTTTGAACCTTTGGTGCCAGAAAGTAGTTAAGACAACTAGCTTGATTAAGTCTCCTCCGTGTATATCTCACTAGATCTGGGTCTCCGTATATCCACCAGTTCTAATGTATCCATGATCAATTTTGTGATCTCAAGGGCACAAGGTTGATAGTTTGTAGTGTGATTTCCTTTCTGGTCCATTGAGGTACTTAACATTGTGTTATTGTCTCCCACCATTAAGATTTGGTATACATATTTTCAAAGAGGTGTGGGTCATCCTGATTTGGACAATTTACACATGTATACAGCTACATGATTTTGTTATTTTGTATTATGTATTTTTTACAGTGTTGGCCTAGATTCAGCAGCAGTAGCGCACCGCTGCTAAGTGCATAAATCAAATCAAATCAAAATGTATTTGTCACATACACCTTTAGCAGATGTTATTGCGGGTGTAGCGAAATGCTTGTGTTTCTAGCTCAAACAATACAGTAATATCTAACAATTCACAACAATACACACAATACACACAACCTAAAAGTTGAATTAATTGAATTAAGGAATATAAACATGTTAGGACGAGCAATGTTGGAGTGGCATAGACTAAAATATAGTAGAATAGAATACAGTATATATGAGATGACTAAATAAAAAATATGCAAACATGATTAAAGTGACTAGTGTTCCATTATTAAAATGGCCAGCGATTTCAAGTCTATGTATATAGGTGAAGCACTGGAAGACGTAATGGTTTTAGTAGTCTATTATTGAATTATGACTTTTACTCATGTGCCATGTCCCTGCAGTAAACGCCGATACCCAATCAGGAGTGGAGTGGAGCACTTGATTTAACCCAAACGAAAGGAGGAGGATAGGCGGTATCCCTCCCTGGCACAAAAGAGTAAGTAACGCATTTACAAACATTTGTTGATGATCATTTATATGCCTATCATTAGCGTACAGTAGGCTATTAGTGGTAATATAATTATAACTTTTAGAAAAACGTGCATTGATGGAGAGGTAGACTACTAGACAATACACGTTGTTCCTCATTTATTGGGGGTGACATCCTCATTCGTGACTGTGAAATTCATGGTTCTAAAAGCGCGCAACTCACTGTCCACTTCTGTTCCCGAGTGGACTGGAGTGTGGATTGGCGTGTGAAATGAGTTGTAGCCCATTGGGTGTTCCTGAAAGGTGCGACAGATAGTAGGCCTACAGAAACCTTATTACGAACTATTTGTCCAGGCGTGTACCACGCGCCCATGGCTCCAGACAATGCAATTTTCGCGTTACTTTTAAGATTTTTTTTTTGTTTTATGACATTCTAAGCAACTATAACACAAAACTGTTACAAGGGCGCTGGCAGATTTTGTTTATTTTCCTTTATTTTCTCACGCGCTATTGAGCAGATTTATGGTCTTAGTGTGTATTGAGAAGAACAAAAGCTATGAAATTTCCACTGGAAAACCCTAGAAAACAAGTAAAATTGGACCCGGATCAACAAGGTTAGTAGCCTAAATATACCTTTTCCTCAGAAAGTGGAGTTTGACCCTGAATAGTTTGTCTATGCTGACTGAAGAAATGCTTAGGCTGGGTACAGTTGTCTTTACCATCCACTATGTAAGATAAAATGTGATTTTTTTATTTAATTATTAGGATTGTTAATATATATATATACTGCATCTTTCATTGATGTTATCTAAGATAGCTTTTTATAATTATGCAATGTGATTTTTATGTTGCCAGGTAGTTGGGAGTAGATATCTAGACTCAGCAAAAAAAAGAAATGTCCCCTCACTGTCAACTGCGTTTATTTTCAGCAAACTTAACAAGTGTAAATATTTGTATGAACATAATAGAATTCAACAACTGAGACATAAACTAAACATGTTCTACAGACATGTGACTAAATTGAATAATGTGTCCCTGAACAAAGGGGGGGGGGGGGGGGGTTCCAAATCAAAAGTAACAGTCAGTTACACTGCATTAAGTACTGTAGTGTATCTCCTCCTCATTTACCAGATTTACCAGTTCTTGCTGTGAGATGTTACCCCACTATTCCAACAAGGCACCTGCAAGTTCCCTGACATTTCTGGGAGGAATGGCCCTAGCCGTCACCCTCCGATCCGACAGGTCCCAGACGTGCTCAATGGTATTGAGATCCGGGCTCTTCACTGGCCATGGCAGAACACTGACATTCCTGTCTTGCAGAAAATCATGCACAGAACGAGTAGTATGGCTGGGTCATGTCAGGATGAGCCTACAGGATGGGTACCACATAAGGGAGGAGGATGTCTTCCCTGTAACGCACAGCGTTGAGATTACCTGCACTGACAACAGCTCAGTTCGATGATGCTGTTACACACCGTCCCAGACCATTACAGTCCACCTCCAAATTGATCCCGCTCCAGAGTACAGGCCTCTGTGTAACGCTCATTCCTTCGACGATAAACACGAATCCGCGACTCGTCAGTGAAGAGCACTTTTTGCCAGTCCTGTCTGGTCCAGCGACGATGGGTTTGTGCCCATAGGCAAAATTGTTGCCGGTGATGTCTGGTGAGGACCTGCCTTACAACTGGCCTACAAGCCCTCAGTCCAGCCTCCCTCAGCCTATTGCGGACAGTCTGAGCACTGATGGAGGGATTGTGCGTTCCTGGGTAACTCAGGAAGTTGTTGTTGCCATCCTGTACCTGTCCCGCAGGTGTGATGTTCGGATGTACGGATCCTGTGCAGGTGTTGTTACACGTGGTCTGCCACTGCGAGGACGATCAGTTGTCCGCCCTGTCTCCCTGTAGTGCTGTCTTAGGCGTCTCACAGTACAGACATTGCAATTTATTGCCCTGGCCACAGCTGCAGTCCTCATGCCTCCTTGCAGCATGCCTAAGGCACGTTCACGCAGATGAGCAGGGACCCTGGGCATCTGTCTTTTGGTGTTTTTCAGAGTCAGTAGAAAGGCCTCTTTAGTGTCCTAAGCTTTCATAACTGTGACCTTAATTGCCTACCGTCTGTAAGCTGTTAGTGTCTTAATGACCGATCCACAGGTGCATGTTCATGAATTGTTTATTGTTCATTGAACAAGCATGGGAAACAGTGTTTAAACCCTTTACAATAAGATCTGTGAAGTTATTTGGATTTTTACGAATTATCTTTGAAAGACAGGGTCCTGAAAAAGGAATGTTTCTTTTTTTGCTGAGTTTATCTTCACCTTGCCTGTTGGGCTCAGATGTACAGTAGGCTACAACGCATTCTTCTTTGGGAATAGATAGAGGGGGGATAGGACAGCTGCTGGGAAGTGGCTTAGCATCAGATGTTGCTGCCTGTTATAAGTGGACAAGAAGGTATGAAATTATCATACCATAGTCACCAATTATCATCATCATCATGGACGGTGGATACAAGTAAAAACACAACTTCATCTTCGTCATCCAGTAACTTTTCTTGGATTTAGATCCCCCAGTGCATCACCTCACAGTTGTCTTTATCCTGTCAGCGTTCAGTATTCCTCTTGTAAAGTCTGGATGAGAGACAGAGGTGGAAGACCAAGGGCAGTAGGAATGTACTGGATAAAAGCCTACTCTCCCACATAATCAAATCATGTGGAACAATGAAAATCAATAGGAGGCAGGTTTGGATCTTGTAACACAATTCATGATTCATGTTATATACAGTATTTTGTGAAAGCTGAACTTGGAGCACAATAGTAATTTCAAAAACACGGTAGTGTTACGTTTGTCGTTAGAATGAGACCAAGGCGCAGCGTGGTAAGCGTACATCTTTCTTTATTGATCAAAAAAGAAAAGAAAAAGATAAACTAATGTAACATTCTGCATGCTACACAGTAACAGTACAACAACAAGATTCCACAACTGAGGCTGCGAAAAAGGGCTGCCTAAGTATGATAGACAGCTGCCTCTGATTGGGAACCATACCCGGCCAAAAAATAAATATACAAACTAGAATCCCCACCCAAATCACACCCTGACGTAACCAATTAGAGAAATAAAAAGGCTCTCTATGGTTAGGGCGTGACAGCACCCCCACCCTAAAAGGTGCGGACTCCGGCCGCAAAACCTGACTCTATAGGGGAGGGTCCGGGTGGGCATCTATCCTCGGTGGCGGCTCCGGTTCGGGACGTAGTCCCCGCTCTGTATGCTGATCCCTCCTCTTCCGTGGAACCGGACCGTGGATCGTTGCCGGAGGAACCGGACCGTGGATCATCACCGGAGACTCTGGACTGCGGACCGTCGCCGGAAACTCTGGACTGCGGACCGTCGCCGGAGACTCTGGACTGCGGACCGCCGCCGGAGACTCTGGACTGCGGACCGTCGCCGGAGACTCTGGACTGCGGACCGCCGCCGGAGACTCTGGACTGCGGACCGTCGCCGGAGACTGCGAACCGTCGCCGGAGACTCCGGACTAAAAAAAAATAATAAAAAAGATAAACGAATGTAACGTTCTGCATGCTACACGGTAACAATACAAAAACAAGATCCCACAACTGAAGGTGGGAAAAAGGGCTGCCTAAGTATGAACCCCAATCAGAGACAACGATAGACAGCTGCCTCTGAATGGGAACCATACCGGGCCAACAAAGAAATATACAAACAAGAATGCCCACCCAAATCACACCCTGACCTAGTCAGGGCGTGACAGGTCGTTTTGAGATATAGATTACTCTTACAACCATGAGTTATGCTAATAATGATGGAACCATTTGTTATTCAGAATCTGATTGGAATTTAATGGCTATTTTTAGACAGAAGCAGACTTAGTGGGAGATAGCTCAACCCCTTTCTTAAAGCACTCGTCCAAGTATGATGTACTGTGGTGCCCATTTATTCCATTCCACTCAATTTATCAGAAACGATGAAAACCAAATAATAAATGGTTTTGTCAGATTAGTCAAGACACTTGACCCAGTTGGATGTTAAATGGGTGGGTTGTAAAGTTGGATGTTCTATAAAGTCCATCAGCAGGCTCTTCTCTGCAGCTTGCAGGTCTGAAAATATTAGATAAAATGTCTGCCTAAAGCAAATCCCACCCATCCTAAGAGAAATGTCATTGTGAATTCCCTTTATTGTTAAGTTACTGTTTTTGGGGCAGTTTCCCAATCGCCTAGTCATGGACTAAAAAGCAAGCTCAATCGGGAATATTAATCAAAAAATAGTTTTAAGACTAGGCTTAATGTGTCCAGGAAACTACCCCTTAATGTCCTAAAAATAGCTTGAGAATGTTCTCCTAGGCACCTGTAATGTGGCTATGTTGATGTTGGTGAATTCCTGGCCTTATGTACCCATCCTGATGACAAAAGTTTGTTTTGATTCATTTAAACTGTGATCAGTGTCAAAGAATGGACTAACAGGATTTGGATCCCTGGAAGTGATTGAGACTTCCTTGATGTCCTTGACTCATCATAACCGGTTGTGTTGGTGTTAGTGTTAGTGTTGTTCATACAGAAGGGTGCTAGACAGTTGTTTCAGGAACATAGTATGTGGTAGTGTAGTAACTGTATAATATAGCGAAATACACAGAAAGCCTACAGTGTTTATTGAAAAATACAATTCTTTACAAATCATGCATTTTCTCTCAGGTATGCTGACATTACTGTATTAAATTCACAAATTACATATAGTATGCAAGGTGTGAGATTTATACTGCAACCAAGTCGCACAGTCCCCCACCTTGGGTGACCTCCCCCGTCTCCCTGCTGACATACATTTATGACACACCCCATTTGGAAAGCAAGGACCCAGAGTGGCATTTATCCCCCTCTCTTACTGGCCACGCTCGTCTGTTAGACAGATTGAATCCTTCTTTTTTTCTATTGAAGAGGGTGGTTTTGCACCTCTCGCCAATGCTCTCCGAGTCTCTGTGTATCAACAACACATTGTCCTCCCCTTGATATCAAAGCACCCACTGCATAAAGTTGTTTAGATACAGCTGTGGAAATTAGAATTGAGGCTTGAATACAAAACAATTCTCACTGTGGTAGCACTGTGGTAGCTACTTTTCCTGTTACGCTCCTTGCCTATGGAATAGCCTGCAGTGTCACGCCCTGACCTTAGATATCTGTTTTCTATATATTTTGGTTAGATCAGGGTGTGACTAGGGTGGGTACTCTAGTGTTGTATGTCTAGGGTTTTCTATTTCTATGTTGGCCTGATATGGTTTCCAATCAGAGACAGCTGTTTATCTTTGTCTCTGATTGGGGGTCAAATTTAGGCAGCCCTGTTTCCCACATTCTGTTGTAGGATCTTGTCTATGTGTAGTTGCCTGTCAGCACTCGTTTGTATAGCTTCACGTTTCATTTTATTTTGTTAGTTTGTTTAGTGTTCATTATTTTAATAAATAAGAATGTACGCATACCACACTGCGCCTTGGTCTGATCTTTATAACGAACGTGACATGCAGACTAAACTTGAACTTGAGACTCTTGTCCCCCTTGCCCATTTTAAACATTTATTGGGGGATTTTTATTTTTATATTGCTTGTAACTGTTTTGGGTAATGCAGGTTCTTGTGCTGTTAGGGGAATAACCTTTCTGTATTGCTTGTAACTGTTTTGGGTAATGCAGGTTATTGTGCTGTTAGGGGAATAACCTTTCTGTATTGCTTGTAACTGTTTTGGGTAATGCAGGTTCTTGTGCTGTTAGGGGAATAACCTTTCTGTATTGCTTGTAACTGTTTTGGGTAATGCAGGTTCTTGTGCTGTTAGGGGAATAACCTTTCTGTATTGCTTGTAACTGTTTTGGGTAATGCAGGTTCTTGTGCTGTTAGGGGAATAACCTTTCTGTATTGCTTGTAACTGTTTTGGGTAATGCAGGTTCTTGTGCTGTTAGGGGAATAACCTTTCTGTATTGCTTGTAACTGTTTTGGGTAATGCAGGTTCTTGTGCTGTTAGGGGAATAACCTTTCTGTATCGCTTGTAACTGTTTTGGGTAATGCAGGTTCTTGTGCTGTTAGGGGAATAACCTTTCTGTATTGCTTTTAACTGTTTTGGGTAATGCAGGTTCTTGTGCTGTTAGGGGAATAACCTTTCTGTATTGCTTGTAACTGTTTTGGGTAATGCAGGTTCTTGTGCTGTTAGGGGAATAACCTTTCTGTATTGCTTGTAACTGTTTTGGGTAATGCAGGTTCTTGTGCTGTTAGGGGAATAACCTTTCTGTATTGCTTGTAACTGTTTTGGGTAATGCAGGTTCTTGTGCTGTTAGGGGAATAACCTTTCTGTATTGCTTGTAACTGTTTTGGGTAATGCAGGTTCTTGTGCTGTTAGGGGAATAACCTTTCTGTATTGCTTGTAACTGTTTTGGGTAATGCAGGTTCTTGTGCTGTTAGGGGAATAACCTTTCTGTATTGCTTGTAACTGTTTTGGGTAATGCAGGTTCTTGTGCTGTTAGGGGAATAACCTTTCTGTATTGCTTGTAACTGTTTTGGGTAATGCAGGTTCTTGTGCTGTTAGGGGAATAACCTGTGTGTAAATGTAAAAATCTGCTGCTGTATTTTTGTGTGTTATCTGTGATCTTTTTGTTTGTCTTGTGTAGTTTCTTAATCATTGTACCTAAACTGTATGTGTAAACATGTATATGCAGGGCCCAGCTGTAATAGAGACCTTGGTCTCAGTCTGTGTTCCTTGTTGAAATAAAGGTAGATTAATAATTATCACATACAGTGCCTTCAGAAAGTATTCATACCCCTTGACTCATTCCATATTTTGTTGTGTTCCAAAATGGATAAAAAATATATTTATAAATAATCGGTGAAAACAACATGTTTTATGAAATACAGATATCTAATTTACATTAAGTATTCACACCCCTGAGTCAATACTTTGTAGAAGCACCTTTGCCGGCAAACACAGCTTTGAGTTGTCTTGGGTTTGTCTGCATCAGCTTTGCACATCTGAATTTGGGGATTTCATCCCATTCTTCCTGGCAGATTTTCTCAAGCTCTGTTAAATTAGATGAGGAGTCTTTGTACAGATTTTCAATGGAATTCAAGTCTGGGCTTTGGCTGGCCAGTCAATGACTTTCACGTTCTTGTTCTAAAGCCACTGCAGCGTTGCTTTGGCTGTATGCTTGGGGTCATTGTCCTATTGGAACGTAAATCTTTTCCCCATTCTAAGGTCGTTTGCACTCTGAAGTAGGTTCTCATCAAGGATTTGGCTTAGAGCTGACCCCATTTAGTTGACTGGTTGATTGTTTTGTCACTAGGCTGTTGGTTGACCAAGATTCATTTTTTGTAGTCGAGCAGTGGCAAATATATTTAAAAAATCTGTCCGAAAATGTCAGATTTGCGCCCGTTTCAGTAGACTAATCCATTCAGGAGACGTGGCATTGGTCTAAGAAGAAGGGGAGTGTGGCTAAGATGCACAAGGCACATCTCTCTCCAGCATGCCATTTCATTGTTTCATAACTTCCTTGTGTGAATTGTTTGCCCTTTGATTGTTAGTGTCTATCAATTCGCCATTACATATATCACCAGTAGTAGCCTACATTTACCGTTAATACCCATGATTTCTAATCGGCAATGTTTGTTTGGGGTCACTGAGAAGGGTGGCCATGGTGAGAAAGCCACGGAGGCGGACAATAAGGCGGACTAAGACAATGGTGAAGTGGGGTCCGCGTCCCGCGCCAGAGCCGCCACCGCGGACAGACGCCCACCCAGACCCTCCCCTATAGGTCAAGGTTTTGCGGCCGGAGTCCGCATCTTTGGGGGGGTACTGTCACGTTCTGACCTTTATTTCCTTTTGTTTTGTCATTATTTAGTATGGTCAGGGCGTGAGTTGGGGTGGGCAGTCTGTTTGTTTTTCTATGATTTGGGTATTTCTATGTTTCGGCCTAGTATGGTTCTCAATCAGAGGCAGGTGTCATTAGTTGTCTCTGATTGAGAATCATACTTAGGTAGCCTGGGTTTCACTGTGTGTTTGTGGGTGATTGTTCCTGTCTCTGTGTTTTGCACCAGATAGGGCTGTTTTGGGTTTTCACGTTTCTTGTTTTTGTTAGCTTGTTAGTTTGTTCATGTGAAGTGATTTATTAAAACATGAGTCAAAATAACCACGCTGCGCTTTGGTCCGCCTCTCCGTCAATGGAAGAAATCCCTTACAAGAACAAACCTCGGTACAGTGTTTCAGAATTTACGTTTTTGAAGTATCATGCAAAATGAAATAAAAGGAGTCTGAGGTTAATTTCAAAAACTTGAGTCTGTGCTCAACTCTGTGGAGGTGTTTAAGTGCTTGGCAATGCTACTCCAGGCTATATGGAATGGGGCATCTGTCCAGGGCTTCAGACTGGAGTAGCACACAAATGGCTTGTATCATTAGTCTGCTGGGATAGATGGATACAGTTATCCCATCTGCGTCTGTTAGTTTCTAGAACTTTGATACTGAAGTTGCAGAGGACCATGAACCATACTGTAGCTGTTTTTGAGTATTATTCAGAGATGGAAAGGTTAATGACCACATTTAAGCTCCTAAAAGCTACATTCTCAGATGTTAATTATGAAAATAGTTTGCTAACTTATACTTTATACTCTCTCTACTTCGGTTTAGTGGTGGTCCAGATCAACTTGGCCCCTCCCAAGAAGGTCCAATCAGGGATGATCCAGTCTAGCCTTGTCCAGGCCAGTGAGGCGGCCATGCAGAACCCCATGGGCTGTAATTCCAAGGGGGCCAATGGCCACTGCCCCTTACCTCGGCTCTCCATCTCCTCCCGCTCCGCCAGCGTGGTGGCCAGCATGGACACAACCGGCGACCTCTCGGCCCTCCACTCTGTGATGAAGTGGAAGACGGTGGTGTCGGTTTTTGTGGTGGTTGTAGCCTTCTTGGTGGGGGGTGGCCTGGCCTTCCGTGCCCTGGAGCAGCCCTTCGAGAGCAACCAGAAGGACAGCATCACCCTAGAAATAACGTTGTTCCTGCGGAGGCACCCATGTGTCACGCCTGCTGAGCTGGAAGCACTGATCAAGGTGAGTGTTGCTGGTGGTGTGTGTGAATGTGTGTGGGTCAATGGCGAGTGGCACGAGGAATGGTGATGGTTATCACCACTCAGGCGTCATGCCCATAGGGGCACAGGGGCACGAGCCCCCTCAGATTTATCCTGTTTGCTTTTCTCTGTAATACTCCTAGCAATTTTATGAAGTTGGCTTTAGCTAGACCAGATAGATTTCCAATCTCCCAACCTCAAAACTAGATACCAAGAAGCCATTTCAGGTTATCAATCAAGTTAGAGTAGCTAGCTTGCCTAATTATCTTAGCTGGCATGCCTGCTGGCATGGTTGGTAGACTTTAAAAAGCAAACAATAACTAAATGTACTGAATAAGACTCACAATCTTTGACCCTGTTTTGAGCATAGTTGCAGAGAAGCATATTTAGTTTCTGTTTATATGAACACTAACCTCTTCAAATTCTATTCTATGCTCTGGAGCAATTTTGAGTACCCATGTCATAGTAAATGGACTTAGGTATTGGCACATCTCAGTTCTAGATGTGCAGCAGTAGTGCAGATGTGCATAGATCTGAGGAGTATCTTGAGGAGTTATATAGATGCCCAGCTAGTGAAATGTAAAATAGGGTTGTTTGTATAGATGTTACACTATTAATGCTGCTTTAGTAGCTTGTTAGAGTCCCTTCAGTGGTGCCCATGAGTCAGGATGAGTTATGAGCTAGGAACTTCCTTCCTATGAGCCTACCATGGACACACACACACACACCCCACTGACTACACACTGGCCGGCTGTGTGCTCTAATTTATATGTATATGTCATGTGCCCTTCTTAAAGTAAACACAATAAGAGCCCCAGGGCCTGTCAGTAGCCATGGTATAAACCATGATAGCTACAGTATAATGAACAATGACACATGTATATAAACATCCACTTCAGGCATCATGTTAGTTAAGTGGCATAATTGACCAGCAGTCTTATGTTACATAGCTGTCAGCTGAGAAACAGGACTTGGGGGAATAACTTAATAGCTGATAGTCTGGATAAGAAATGCAGCCTTACGTAAAAAGTTGTAACTGTTGCAACCTCTAGAAATGTCCTTGGGCCTGATATTGTGAATAATTAAGGCTATGTATTAATTTGTTGCTCTTTAACGACGCCCACACATTGCTAAATCAGCTGGTGGTCACTGGTCATGGCAGAGTTCATGTTTATTTTATGTAACAACAGGCTGTAGAAACAGAGCTTTGTTTGTGTGGGAAAAAGCGAAAAATTGTAAACAATGACGAGTATTATTGGAAGTATGCTCTGAATTTTTTTTTATATTGTACATACCAGTAAGCACGCATCTCTAGCACAATCCTCCCAGAATATACCTTAGACTGACCAATGATGCAAATAAGTCTCTAAGATTATCCTGGATCTGAGGACCTGCAGTTGATTTAAAGCTAGAATGATGTTTAAAGCTAGTAAACAGTGACCTACACAGAAACTGATTAAATGTGTCAGTTGGGGCTCTTTCTGCAAGGACCTAGGCTCATGAACCTTTCAGTTCCTGAGCCAGAACTTGTGAAAAATTGTGAAAATAACAAGCAGAAAATACCAATCACAGACTGTCTCAAAAGGGCCATCTACACCAAGGACAATAACTATAAGGATAAATATAAAAAATATATTTTCTAATTCTAGTGAACAGGAGCGATCAAATCAAATTTCAAATCAAATTTATTTTATATAGCCCTTCGTACATCAGCTGATATCTCAAAGTGCTGTACAGAAACCCAGCCTAAAACCCCAAACAGCAAGCAATGCAGGTGAAGAAGCACGGTGGCTAGGAAAAACTCCCTAGAAAGGCCAAAACCTAGGAAGAAACCTAGAGAGGAACCAGGCTATGTGGGGTGGCCAGTCCTCTTCTGGCTGTGCCGGGTGGAGATTATAACAAAACATGGTCAAGATGTTCAAATGTTCATAAATGACCAGCATGGTCGAATAATAATAAGGCAGAATAGTTGAAACTGGAGCAGCAGCACAGTCAGGTGGACTGGGGACAGCAAGGAGTCATCATGTCAGGTAGTCCTGGGGCATGGTCCTAGGGCTCAGGTCCTCCGAGAGAGAGAAAGAAAGAGAGAATTAGAGAGAGCATATGTGGGATGGCCAGTCCTCTTCTGGCTGTGCCGGGTGGAGATTATAACAGAACATGGCCAAGATGTTCAAATGTTCATAAATGATCAGCATGGTCGAATAATAATAAGGCAGAACAGTTGAAACTGGAGCAGCAGCACAGCCAGGTGGACTGGGGACAGCAAGGAGTCATCATGTCAGGTAGTCCTGGGGCATGGTCCTATCACACTATAACGATAACTACAAAAAGAGTGAAAAATGATAACGAGAGCTATCGTTTGTATCAATTTCAGTGATCTACCAACCAAGCAGAGTGTAATTGGGATTTTAGAAATCAAAAGCGGACCAAGTCACATCAAGCTCTGAAATGACAGCTAATTTTCCCTTTTAATTTGTTTGAACTGTTTTCCATTGACATATACACTGCTCAAAAAAATAAAGGGAACACTTAACCAACACAATGTAACTCCAAGACAATCACACTTCTGTGAAATCAAACTGTCCACTTAGGAAGCAACACTGATTGCCAATAAATGTCACATGCTGTTGTGCAAATGGAATAGACAACAGGTGGAAATTATAGGCAATTAGCAAGACACCCCCAATAAAGGAGTGGTTCTGCAGGTGGTGACCACAGACCACTTCTCAGTTCCTATGCTTCCTGGTTGATGTTTTGGTCACTTTTGAATGCTGGCGGTGCTTTCACTCTAGTGGTAGCATGAGACGGAGTCTACAACCCACACAAGTGGCTCAGGTAGTGCAGCTCATCCAGGATGGAACATCAATGCGAGCTGTGGCAAGAAGGTTTGCTGTGTCTGTCAGCGTAGTGTCCAGAGCATGGAGGCGCTAACAGGAGACAGGCCAGTACATCAGGAGACGTGGAGGAGGCCTTAGGAGGGCAACAACCCAGCAGCAGGACCGCTACCTCCGCCTTTGTGCAAGGAGGAGCAGGAGGAGCACTGCCAGAGCCCTGCAAAATGACCTCCAGCAGGCCACAAATGTGCATGTGTCTGCTCAAACGATCAGAAACAGACTCCATGAGGGTGGTATGAGGGCCCGACGTCCACAGGTGGGGGTTGTGCTTACAGCAGAACACCGTGCAGGACGTTTGGCATTTGCCAGAGAACACCAAGATTGGCAAATTCGCCACTGGTGCCCTGTGCTCTTCACAGATGAAAGCAGGTTCACACTGAGCACATGTGACAGACGTGACAGTCTGGAGACGTCGTGGAGAACGTTCTGCTGCCTGCAACATCCTCCAGCATGACTGGTTTGGCGATGGGTCAGTCATGGTGTGGGGTGGCATTTTTGGGGGGGGGGCGCACAGCCCTCCATGTGCTCGCCAGAGGTAGCCTGACTGCCATTAGGTACCGAGATGAGATCCTCAGACCCCTTGTGAGACCATATGCTGGTGCGGTTGGTACTGGGTTCCTCCTAATGCAAGACAATGCTAGAACTCATGTGGCTGGAGTGTGTCAGCAGTTCCTGCAAGGGGAAGGCATTGATGCTATGGACTGGCCCGCCCGTTCCCCAGACCTGAAACCAATTGAGCACATCTGGGACATCATGTCTCGCTCCATCCACCAACGCCACGTTGCACCACAGACTGTCCAGGAGTTGGCGGATGCTTTAGTCCAGGTCTGGGAGGAGATCCCTCAGGAGACCATCCACCACCTCATCAGGAGCATGCCCAGGTGTGGTAGGGAGGTCATACAGGTACGTGGAGGCCACACACACTACTGAGCCAAAGTTGGATCAGCCTGTAGTGTGGTTTTCCACTTTAATTTTGAGTGTGACTCCAAATCCAGACCTCCATGGGTTGATACATTTGATTTCCATTGATAATTTTTGTGTGATTTTGTTGTAAGCACATTCAACTATGTAAAGAAAAAAGTATTTAATAAGAATATTTCATTCATTCAGATCTATGATGTGTTCCCTTTATTTTTTTGAGCAGTGTATATCCATTAAGGATGCTGCTGCATGATTTCACCTGGTCAGAAAAATGGCTAGCTGACGTCGGATGGCGTTAGCTCTCTATGGCAAGAAAATCTAATTCATGTTTTGCAACATTGTTGCCGAGGTCTGAGTGGCAAACAGCAAGGCTCATACAAACCTGTGCTACTGCAAACTAAATGATAGCTAGAAGCATACCCTCTTAGATAAAAAAAAGGGGTTCTAGACAGGTTGGTTGTTTAGCAACAAAACCGAAGCCTGTCAAGTATACTCCCTCTCCGGCCTCTAGGTCATCAGGCTGCTGATTATCCCGCACACTTATCACCATCGTCTCGCGCACCTGCGCCTCATGACACTCACCTGGACTCCATCTGCCGATTATCTTGAATATCTAATTATCTGCCCTATATCTGTCACTCCCCTTGGTTCTTTCCTCAGGTGTTATTGAGTCTGTTTTCATGTCGGTGCGTTGTTTGTGTTTCGTGTTCATTGTTTCTTTTATTTAATAAAACACTCACTCCTTGAACTTGCTTACTGACTCTCAGTGCACTCGTTACAGTGTGTGCAACTAGGGGGGGTTCACGTTGAGTCAAAATGCGAGCTGAGATCCAATGCTCAAATTTGTTTTAAACATGACAAACTTAAGCCTATGCAACATTAACCAATTAAAAAACATTCTGTAGCAATGAGGTTTGTGCAGTAGGCTATAGGCCAAATATATTATCACTTGAATTGCCCTGTCAATGTTGTTCTTCTCAGGCCATTTTGAAATTACATTTAAAAATTGTAGGTATATGACCACACTGGTAATAGACCATTTGTTGTATTACTTGTGATACACAGCTAAGTGAGCATAATATAATATACTATATAGTTGTTTTACTGGACTGATGGTCTGCATCTGGTCGTCAGTCTGAAGGGAGGCTGCCTCTCTCCTGACTCAACGTCCCTCTGCTCTCCCTCCACTGAGAAAAGGGAACACAGTCTTCCAGCTGATGGCAAACTCAAGATGCACTCATGCCTCATTCATGTTATTACTCCTATGACCAGAGAAAGTTAAATATTCCTTGCTAATAATAACAACGCAAGCTTATCACAACACTTTGGTATACTCATTCATTGCAGCTGCAGTGCTGTTTGGGAGAACGCACATTTTATAGCTTATATGTGTTGTACAAAGTGTTGACTGTGCAATTAAAAAAAATAGGAAGTAAGGCTTTATCAGTTTTTTTTTACATAACTGTTTGATGATCGACTAGAAATGCCTTGGAGATCGACCAGTCGGTGATCACTGGCTTAAGATTGTTGACTACATGTAAACTGTAATTAGTCTCCAATGTTTTATTAAAAACATAAATGAGCGCAATGAGCACTTGTTGTCTCTCAAATATATTGTTACAGTTGTTGGTTAGCTAGCTAGTGAATTTGAGCCATATTAGCAATGACATGAAATCAGTCAAAACACCTCAAAACAAGACATGGTATCACTAACAAGACGGAACTAGCTGAAATGGGTGACTTACAATTCCCCACATGGCAGTTGTCTTGTCATTGTTGGTAGTTAGTGCCTTGCGAAAGTATTCGGCCCCCTTGAACTTTGCGAACTTTTGCCACATTTCAGGCTTCAAACATAAAGATATAAAACTGCATTTTTTTGTGAAGAATCAACAACAAGTGGGACACAATCATGAAGTGGAACGACATTTATTGGATATTTCAAACTTTTTTAACAAATCAAAAACTGAAAAATTGGGCGTGCAAAATTATTCAGCCCCTTTACTTTCAGTGCAGCAAACTCTCTCCAGAAGATCAGTGAGGATCTCTGAATGATCCAATGTTGACCTAAATGACTAATGATGATAAATACAATCCACCTGTGTGTAATCAAGTCTCCGTATAAATGCACCTGCACTGTGATAGTTTCAGAGGTCCGTTAAAAGCGCAGAGAGCATCATGAAGAACAAGGAACACACCAGGCAGGTCCGAGATACTGTTGTGAAGAAGTTTAAAGCCGGATTTGGATACAAAAAGATTTCCCAAGCTTTAAACATCCCAAGACCTGGCCGTCCCTCTAAACTTTCAGCTCATACAAGGAGAAGACTGATCAGAGATGCAGCCAAGAGGCCCATGATCACTCTGGATGAACTGCAGAGATCTACAGCTGAGGTGGGAGACTCTGTCCATAGGACAACAATCAGTGGTATATTGCACAAATCTGGCCTTTATGGAAGAGTGGCAAGAAGAAAGCCATTTCTTAAAGATATCCATAAAAACTGTTGTTTAAAGTTTGCCACAAGCCACCTGAGAGACACACCAAACATGTGGAAGAAGGTGCTCTGGTCAGATGAAACCAAAATTGAACTTTTTGGCAACAATGCAAAACGTTATGTTTGGCGTAAAAGCAACACAGCTGAACACACCATCCCCACTGTCAAACATGGTGGTGGCAGCATCATGGTTTGGGCCTGCTTTTCTTCTGCAGGGACAGGGAAGATGGTTAAAATTGATGGGAAGATGGATGGAGCCAAATACAGGACCATTCTGGAAGAAAACCTGATGGAGTCTGCAAAAGACCTGAGACTGGGACGGAGATTTGTCTTCCAACAAGACAATGATCCAAAACATAAAGCAAAATCTACAATGGAATGGTTCAAAAATAAACATATCCAGGTGTTAGAATGGCCAAGTCAAAGTCCAGACCTGAATCCAATCGAGAATCTGTGGAAAGAACTGAAAACTGCTGTTCACAAATGTTCTCCATCCAACCTCACTGAGCTCGAGCTGTTTTGCAAGGAGGAATGGGAAAAAATGTCAGTCTCTCGATGTGCAAAACTGATAGAGACATACCCCAAGCGACTTACAGCTGTAATCGCAGCAAAAGGTGGCGCTACAAAGTATTAACTTAAGGGGGCTGAATAATTTTGCACGCCAATTTTTCAGTTTTTGATTTGTTAAAAAAGTTTGAAATATCCAATAAATGTCGTTCCACTTCATGATTGTGTCCCACTTGTTGATTCTTCACAAAAAAATAGTTTTATATCTTTATGTTTGAAGCCTGAAATGTGGCAAAAGGTCGCAAAGTTCAAGGGGGCCGAATACTTTCGCAAGGCACTGTACATGTATCTGTCCATCCAGTATCACAACAACCCAAGGACTTCTGCGCCATTGAAGCGTGCACATCGTTTTCGTGACTTTGTCAGCTAACCCATTGTGAGGGATCAGCCAGATGAAGTGGTCCGACTGCGCCCTCTCCTGGAGGTGGGCCACAGTACAGCCACTACTGATGATCTCACATGAGGGCAATTGACTAATTGTTGTTGGTGCTCTCTTAAGGACCTGAAAAGAGGCAGAATGATTATGAGCCGGAGGCCACAGCGAATTCCACAGCACTATGATTCCCTGTTGTAGGTTATGCTCAAGCTGTTGGTTTGGTGTTTAGTACCAACTGGTATTTTACATTTTTTTGTGTGTTTTGTGTGTTTAAACAGGCCTTTTGTTTGTACTGCCCCAGGGAGAGTTAAAAGAAAAACACCCAATACAATTTCCTTCTTTTTGTTGAAGTCACGTCTCTGCTTCTCATTTCGTGCTATCCCGCTACCTCTCGTACGCCATAGCAGAGACGAAAGCGAAGTGCAGAAGATGAGCAAGGCCATTCTAGCCCAGCTGGCAGCATGCGGCATACAACAGGCGCAAACACTGGCCGCAATCCAACAGGACCCAGCCCAGGAGAGGCCTGTCACCAGGAGAGCCACGCCGAGCGTGAACAGCCTGATCCCACGAATGAGCATGGAGAGCGACATCGAGGCCTACTTCATGGCCTTTGAACGGATGGCCAGGCGAGAAGGTTGGCCCCTGCTATTGGGGCCTGCACAGGCAGCGTATTACGACCTGGGTGAAGAAGCTGAGCTGGACTATGGCAAGTTGAAGGCAGAGGTGTTGGCTCAGTATAACCTGAATGCCCGCGAGAGAGCCCAGAGTTTCCACGGATGGATCCACAGGGATGGCGAATCACCCAGAGAACAAGCGTTCCAGTTAGTCCACCTAGTGAAAGGCTGGCTGGGGTCCGCCCAGTCCGTAGCGGAACTGAAACATTTGCGTTCCTGGACTCCGGCAGCCAAAGGGATATACAGGACGACTGGACAGTGAAGTGAAGGCATCGTGCATTCACTGCAACGTCCAATGGTACCCCCGGGCCTGAGTAAAGATGACCACACCCGTTGGAAAGGTCACTAAGGCGATGGGCCTGTCACCGAAATTGTCAGTTCCCGTCCTCCTCGGCCGAGACTGCCCACTCTTCGACTGGTTGTGGTCCAATGTGAAGAAGCAGGAGTGTGGCCGACGAGAAGAGGAGCTCACAGTGCCTTATGAGCCTGGCATATAACCCGGTGGCCCGCCATAAACTCAGCCGAAAGAAAGGAAACCACACTGGGCAACTAGACGGTCTACTAAGGGAACGGGAGAAGCAGGATGAGGAGTTTACATGACGGCTGCGGCGGGTCTTTGAAGAGACGTCCAGTGATGTGACGTGCCACAGAGTTGAGAGCCAAGTGAAGAGGGAGCCAGCCTGTCGGGTGAGGATAGGAGTCAGGAGGAAAGAGAGCAGCTGTGACAGATCTTCGCTGAGTCCACACCAGAGGAGTCCTGGCCGGGGTTTGGCACAAAGTCCAAAGACGGCGACATAGATCACCCCCCCCCCCCCCCCAAACCCCGTCCGAAGTCTACGGAAGTTTACGTATGGGTCAGTTTGGCACGGCCCAACAGCAAGATCCGGAGGTGCTAAGGCTAATGGCCAAAGTGGCAGTTATTGATGGGAAGAGGCTACAGGATGAGTGTGAGTTACGTTTCCCATATTTTGCCATTTGGAACGGCCTATTCTATTGGGTATGTAGGAGAAGGGAGGGCGAGTTCGAACTATTGATAGTACCGGGGTCATATGAAGACACTGTGCTGCACTTGGCCCACTCCCATGTCTTAGGCGGACATTTGGAACGTGAGAAAACGGCTGAGAGGGTACTAACCTGGTTCTACTGGCCGTGGGTGACCAGGGACGTAGCCAAATATTGCAGGCCCATTTTTGCAATCCCCTAATACCTCTTACCATTATAGAAACACCAGTCAAACAGATTGCCATGGATCTAGTGTGGCAGCTGCCACTATCATCCCGAGGACACCAATACATCCTCGTAGTAGTGGACTATGCGATCAAATATCCAGAGACTATTCCGTTACCCACTATGGCAACAAAAGTCATAGCCAAGGAGCTGATCATGTTGTTTTTGTGAGTGGGATTACCCTTGACTACTCTAACAGATCAAGGCACTCCCTTTATGCCGCGGCTCGTGAAAAACCTGTGTAAGCTGTAGAGTGTAAAGCAGATTAGAACGAGTGTTTATCACCCCCAGATGGACGGACTGTGCGAGAGGCTGAATAAAACCACCAAGAGCATGTTAAGAAGTGTAGTGGATAAGGACGGAAAAAATTGGGACATGCTGTTGCCCCACCTTATGTTTGCCCTGCGCCAAGTTCCTCAAGCCTTTCCCAGGTTCTCCCCCTTCAAATTATTGTAAGGGCAACCACACAGAGGTATTTTGGATTTCAGCAAAAGAAGCCTGGCAGAACCAAGCATGTCCCTACCGCTCATTCGATCACATAGTCCTTAGGATGGCCGCTATATGGCCAGTGGTTAACTAACACATGGGGCGAGCCAGGCTGCGCAGGCTGATCCAGCACCATATCAGGACAGACCCCGGGGCCAAAGTATGTTTAACATCTTCACATGTGAGTTCCAAATATCTCTAACGGTTGCCCCAGCGAGAGTTGTTTTATGCACATGTCAGAATGCACTCACTGTTCCAAAATGTGATTATTACGCAACAGGACAGTTACCACGCACTGCCGGCTAATTATCTATAGGCTATGTTTCAACTTGTCAATTTCTAATTATTTTCTAACAACAGTTTGAATTGAGGTGTGTTCCACCCCCTCATTAATTCACATTCAGCATTGCAGACAATTTATGTTTGGGGTTTTACTGAGCCGGATAAACTTCTCTCTTTGAGGAGAGCCTACACCGCACTTCACTCATGTTTGCGCAGATCAAGTATGTATATGAACTCAGCAAAAAAAGAAATGTCCTCTCACTGTCAACTGCGTTTATTTTAAGCAAACTTAACATGTGTATATATTTGTATGAACATAAGATTCAACAACTGAGACATAAACTGAACAAGTTCCACAGACATGTGACTAACAGAAATGGAATAATGTGTCCCTGAACAAAGGGGGGGGGGGGGGGGGGGTCAAAATCAAAAGTAACCGTCAGTTTCTGGTGTGGCCACTAGCTGCATTAAGTACTATAGTGTATCTCCTCCTCATGTACTGCACCAGATTTACCAGTTGTTGCTGTGAGATGTTACCCCACTCTTCCACCAAGGCACCTGCAAGTTCCCTGATATTTCTGGGGGGAATGGCCCTAGCCCTTACCCTCCGATCCAACAGGTCCCAGACGTGCTCAATGAGATTGAGATCCGGGCTCTTTGCTGGCCATGGCAGAACACTGACATTCCTGTCTGGCAGGAAATCACGTGTGATTTGAGCAGTATGGCTGTTGATATTGTCATGCTGGATGGTCATGTCAGGATGAGCCTGCAGGAAGGGTAACACATGAGGGAGGAGGATGTCTTCCCTGTAACACGCAGCATTGAGATTGCCTGCACTGACAACAAGCTCAGTCCGATTATGCTGTTAGACCCCCCCACAGACCATGACGGACCCTCCACCTCCAAATTGATCCCGCTCCAGAGTACAGTCCTCATGGCTCTTTGCAGCATGCCTAAGGCACATTCTTGCAGATGAGCAGAGACCCTGGGCATCTTTATTTTGGTGTTTTTCAGAGTCAGTAGAAAGGCCTCTTTAGTGTCCTAAGTTTTCATAACTGTGACCTTAATTGCCTACCGTCTGTAAGCCGTTCCACAGGTGCATGTTCATTAATTGTTAAAACTTACCGACGTGGTTCCTGCACAGGAACACCTCAGTGGAAATTTCAGAGTGCCACCTATAGTACTATAGTATAGTACTCGATAAATCTCAAACTTTCATTAAAACACACATGCAAGGTACTGAATTAAAGCTACACTCGTTGTGAATCTAGCCACCAAATCAGATTTGCAATCCCCTAATAATCCCCTCACGTCTGTCAGACCAAAGATGTTATAATGAGGTGAAGGAATGGTTCACTCCTCTTTCGGGTAAACTTCTGGAAGTGAATGAAGGGAAGTGGATGATCGTAGACGAAACACCCCCTTCAACATGCAATACTATAAACAGACCAAACTCATCTTGATTCCTCTTATCTTTGGTTGATACAAAAAAAAACATTCCGGAGTTCACAAACTACTCATCGGATTACTTTCGATTTCTAGAAAGTGTTTTACTCAATTATTTTGACCGATGGTGAGCTCACCCGAGATGTGATTAATTATAAATAGTAATTGCTGTTAGCTAATTCATATTGTTGTTTCTGTCAGCCTAGAGTTATAAACATATGAGCGCTTGTGTAATCTTTCCTCAGTTAGCGCTAGTACAAATGTAGCCTACATTTTTCGGTTTGGCTGATTGTGTTCTGCTGTAGCTACTTCTGTGAATGGCTGAACGTTGCATCCAAAAGTAAACTGGTCACATTCTGGACATACATTTGTAAGGATCGTGCTTATGCAAAATGTTTCTGTGGAAAAAAAGTGTTGCCAGCTCAAATGCTGATTGTTGACTCATTCTAAAATTGCTGTTTAAAAAAAGAGTTCTAATCACACCGGTTTGATCGTATGCAACAGGGACCACTATATAATGATCACACCCATTTGTTGGTACATGCGGAAAGGTTAAGGCTGTATAGAATCCCCGAAGCTAGGAGAGAGATGAGGCATGCCGCAGTGGGAGAAATGGTATGACTAGGAGTGGTGGAGCCATCCACAAGTGCGTGGTCTAGCCCGATCGTGCTGGTGCCAAAACAGGATGGGTCAACAATAGTGATGCACCAATATGACATTTTTGGCCAATACCGATATCCAATATTTTCCTTGGCAAAAAAAAACCAATACCGATAACCGATATTTAAATTTTTTTCGTCATTTTGAGCATTCTAGTACAGTTTAAATAGTTACCACACACATGGATGCAGCGGTCTAAGGCACTGCATCTCAGTGCAACAGTTCCTACAGTTCCTGGTTCGAATCCAGGCTGTATCACATCCAGCTGTGATTGGGAGTCCCATATGGCGGCGCACAATTGGCCCAGCCATCGTCCGGGCCGTCCTTGTAAATATGAATTTGTTCTTAACTGACTTGCCTAGTTAAATAAAGGTTGCACACACACACGCACACCACACTCACCAAAAAGTAATTTTGTTGGCATTTACGTATGTCCCCATTACCAGTAAAACATAATAAAAACCTATATATTTCACTTACTTGGTGTGCTGTTCATTTGTTCAGTAATTTAATTCTCAACCAGGATTTCTATAGAACGCCGTTTTGGTCTTTGCGTGTCAAAAAAGATACACATCAAATAACACGACATAATCTGTTTCAGTAGCTATAGTTAGCTAGCTAACTATATAGCTAGGTGTCATCATCTAAAATAACCCTAATTTATAAGAAAGTCCTTATTTTATTAATGGTTGTCGGACCCATCTATGCTAGCCACAATAAGGATTAGCCACAATGGTGGACTTTGCGGTAAGCCTTCAAAATAAAAGTATGTCATTGACAGTGATGCAAATGAATACAAATAGTATAATTATGCCAATTTGTATTCATTTGCATCACTGCAGTTACATAGTTTTATTTTGAAGGCTAACCGCAAATTCCACTATTGTGCCTAATCCTTATTGTGGCTAGCTTCACAACACATAACCCAGTCCGGTCGAGCCTCACTAGCCAGATGAAGCTAGCTGGCTGCTTATAATGTTGAGCAACTTGGTTGAGTTACAGGCTAGCTATTTATTTTCATGAACTGAAGTTCAATTTCAATAGGCGAACAACAAGTGTCAACCTAGCTAATACTCACAAGGATTCCTAAATCATTGCTAAGAATTGTGAAAATGACTGCAGTTTCTACAGGTCATTGTTTTCAGGCTGGTTGTATTGGTGCAGGCTAGGTACCAAGCTAAAGCTAGCTACCACAGAAGTTGCGGTCGAACAAATTAAGCTTTATTACCAACACGGTATTGTAAAAACATCGTTCATGTCCGGTGTTTTCTTGTTTGCAGACTTTTTTGGACAGCTTTGACAGTGTTACAGTATCTTTTTTGACACGCAAAGACCCAAACAGCATTCCATAGTATGTATGTCGTGAAGCTAATAGAGCGGCTAGTGAAAGCTAAGTACATTTCCACCTTAGACCTAACCAAGGGCTATTGGCAAGTCCCTTTAGTCCCTGAGGATCGCCAAAAGATCGCCTTTGCCATGCCGGAGGGGCTTTTCCAATACGTCTGGATGCTGTTCGGTCTACATTGAGAGGCGGCAATGTTCCAACGACTGATGGTTAACCTGCTTAGACCCCATCAGGCTTACACAGCCCCCTATATTGACAATGC
This sequence comes from Oncorhynchus mykiss, assembly GCF_013265735.2. Taxonomy (NCBI): domain Eukaryota; kingdom Metazoa; phylum Chordata; class Actinopteri; order Salmoniformes; family Salmonidae; genus Oncorhynchus; species Oncorhynchus mykiss. The sequence goes on from NC_048589.1 coordinate 26,596,912, forward strand.
TGTCATACACACTGAGGACTGGGACGACCACCTAAACAAGGTACGAGATATGTTGGCGAGCCTGGAGGCAGCTGGGATTTTTCATTTATTTTATCGTTCCATAGAGAATGTCTTGATCTACTTTAAATAAGGTCTGTGTTTCGTGCAGGTTAGGGTGCAGGTTAGGGTGCAGGCTTAAACCGCCTCGGCGTTTTGATACCCGTGTAAATGTCACTAGGATAAGGTAACATTTGTCAACATATTTTCATAAATCCACTCTACAAAAAAAATGATCTTTGCTTATATTTAGACAATATTGATCAGACTTACCTTGTCCTATGGATATCTACAGTGCCTTGCGAAAGTATTCGGCCCCCTTGAACTTTGCGACCTTTTGCCACATTTCAGGCTTCAAACATAAAGATATAAAACTGTATTTTTTTGTGAAGAATCAACAACAAGTGGGACACAATCATGAAGTGGAACGACATTTATTAGATATTTCAAACTTTTTTAACAAATCAAAAACTGAAAAATTGGGCGTGCAAAATTATTCAGCCCCCTTAAGTTAATACTTTGTAGCGCCACCTTTTGCTGCGATTACAGCTGTAAGTCGCTTGGGGTATGTCTATATCAGTTTTGCACATCGAGAGACTGAAATTTTTTCCCATTCCTCCTTGCAAAACAGCTCGAGCTCCGTGAGGTTGGATGGAGAGCATTTGTGAACAGCAGTTTTCAGTTCTTTCCACAGATTCTCGATTGGATTCAGGTCTGGACTTTGACTTGGCCATTCTAACACATGGATATGTTAATTTTTGAACCATTCCATTGTAGATTTTGCTTTATGTTTTGGATCATTGTCTTGTTGGAAGACAAAACTCAGTCCCAGTCTCAGGTCTTTTGCAACCTCCATCAGGTTTTCTTCCAGAATGGTCCTGTATTTGGCTCCATCCATCTTCCCATAAATTTTAACCATCTTCCCTGTCCCTGCTGAAGAAAAGCAGGCCCAAACCATGATGCTACCACCACCATGTTTGACAGTGGGGATGGTGTGTTCAGGGTGATGAGCTGTGTTGCTTTTACGCCAAACATAACGTTTTGCATTGTTGCTAAAAAGTTACATTTTGGTTTCATCTGACCAGAGCACCTTCTTCCACATGTTTGGTGTGTCTCCCAGGTGGCTTGTGGCAAACTTTAAACAACACTTTTTAGGGATATCTTTAAGAAATGGCTTTGTTCTTGCCACTCTTCCAGATTTGTGCAATATACGACTGATTGTTGTCCTATGGACAGAGTCTCCCACCTCAGCTGTAGATCTCTGCAGTTCATCCAGAGTGATCATAGGCCTCTTGGCTGCATCTCTGATCAGTCTTCTCCTTGTATGAGCTGAAAGTTTAGAGGGACGGCCAGGTCTTGGTAGATTTGCAGTGGTCTGATACTCCTTCCATTTCAATATTATCGCTTGCACAGTGCTCCTTGGGATGTTTAAAGCTTGGGAAATCTTTTTGTATCCAAATCCGGCTTTAAACTTCTTCACAACAGTATCTCGGACCTGCCTGGTGTGTTCCTTGTTCTTCATGATGCTCTCTGCGCTTTTAACGGACCTCTGAGACTATCACAGTGCAGGTGCATTTATACGGAGACTTGATTACACACAGGTGGATTGTATTTATCATTAGTCATTTAGGTCAACATTGGATCATTCAGAGATCCTCACTGAACTTCTGAAGAGAGTTTGCTGCACTGAAAGTAAAGGGGGCTGAATAATTTTGCACGCCCAATTTTTCAGTTTTTGATTTGTTAAAAAAGTTTGAAATATCCAATAAATGTCGTTCCACTTCATGATTGTGTCCCACTTGTTGTTGATTCTTCACAAAAAAATACAGTTTTATATCTTTATGTTTGAAGCCTGAAATGTGGCAAAAGGTCGCAAAGTTCAAAGGGGCAGAATACTTTCGCAAGGCACTGTACACAGTTATAAAATTGGCAAGGTGGTGTAAGCCTACACGAAACACAGACCTTATTTTAAGTGAATATAAAAATATCCTATGGAATGAATCAATGGAATAAATTAATGAAATGAAGGAACCACTTTTCAGATTTTGCAAGGTGTCATGGGAATTATGACTCGCACTTCGGTAGTCAATTCTTACCATGTCCATTATTAAAATAGAGCCAGGACAGACCCATGGTAATGGCTGGAGTGGAATAGGTGGAATGATATCAAATACATCAACCACATGGTTTGATGCCATTCCATTTGCTTAGTTCCAGCCGTTAGGGGAGCCGTCCTCCCCTCAACACCCTCCACTCTATAAAACAATTCATTGGATGATGTTCAGTTTGTCACTCTTTAATTGATGTTGAGAGCGACGAACCCATCAATATTTTGCCGTTTGTCCAGCTTCTTTCATTTATAACAACCCATATACGTATATTAGCCTTCATTTGAGAGAGCAAACCATATTCCGAAGCTCAGCTAAAGGAGGTTACAGCAAAACCAGTAACTGTACTCACTTGAGAGATGGCCCTTGGGGTGTGCACTTTTAAAACAAGCACTCCATCAAAATGTCTGGGATTTATCTGTTCCCCTAACAGGTTCTATATCCTGGCCATTAGTGTTGTGTCAAGCCTGTCATTCAACCATCTTTCATCTTATGTTGTCAAACTGTTTGACGTGGGCATCAGCTACGAAGTGGCACTTTCGAGAACAGAGTGTGTGTATGTGTGTCTGAAGTGTTTCTGCTGCCCACCCACTGTGTGCCCACTGGGACGTTGGGCCTAATTGGCAGTGCCTAGAAGGGTCGGTATGACTCAGTGTGTTTGGCACAATGTAACTTCATGGTGTCATCCACTCCAATCAAGACCTGCTGTTTTTCATATCCGCTCTTAGCTCGAAAATAGAGCTTCTGAATGTTATACTGTCCAGAGGCAGTTTTTTATAGTAAGCAAGTATATTATTTGCCCTATACTGTCTTTAATGGGTGGAAAAGCTGTAATTTACTGCGCAACTATAATGAGTTGTGTGACCAAGATATCAAGATATTCCTTCTGCAGGCATGCACAAACATACTCCTGTGCGACATTGCAATTACCTTGGTGAAGTTGCAGTCACTACCTCTTTGTGGCACTAGTAATTTGTTAATATGATTTGCAAAAATATGCAATTTGATTAAACTCATGTTAAACAAATATTATGGCTGAACTCAAATGTGCTGGTTGAAAAAATACCAGTAATTATGATGTTTGAAAAGGGTATTTTGCTTTTAAATTATATTGTAAATTGGAATGGTAGAGTTGGTCAAATAACTCTTACACAGCCTGGTGGTGTGTTTTGGGTCATTGCCCTGTTGAAAAACAAATCAAATCATAAAAAAACTTTATTTGCCTCATGCGCCGAATACAACAAGTGTAGACTTTACAGTGAAATGCTTACTTACAAGCCCTTACCCAACAGTGCAGTTCAAGAATAATAAAATATTTAGGTTAAAATAAAACATAATAAGAAAAAGTAGTAACACAATAAGAATAACAATAATGACGCTATATACAGGGGGCACCGGTACCAAGTCTGTATGCAGAGGTACAGGCTAGTTGAGGTAATCTGTACATGTAGGTGGGGGCGAAGTGACTATGCATAGGTAACAAACAAACAGCAAGTAGCAACAGTTTACAAGGGGGGTAAAAGCTGCTGAGGAGCCTTTTGGTCGTATACTTGGCTCTCCGGTACTGCTTGCCGTGTTTGGAGTCTCTGACAATTTTATGAGCTTTCTTTTGACACCGCCTATTATATAGGTCCTGGATGGCAGGAAGCGTGGCCCCAGTGATGTACTGGGCCGTTCACACTACCCTCTGTAGCACCTTACAGTCAGATGCCGAGCAGTTGCCATACCAGGTGGTGATAAAACCGGTCAGGATACTCTCGATGATGCAGCTGTAGAACCTTTTGAGGATCTGGGGGCCCATGCCAAATCTTTTCAGTCTCCTGAGTGGGAAAAGGTTTTGTCGTGCCCTCTTCACGACTGTCTTGGTATGTTTGGACCATGATAGTTCATTGGTGATGTCGACACCAAGGAACTTGAAACTCTCGACCCACTCCACTACAGCCCCGTCGATATTAATGGGGGCCTGTTCGAACCACCTTTTCCTGTAGTCCACGATCAGCTCCTTTGTCTTGCTCACATTGAGGGAAAGTTTGTTGTCCTGACAGTTCTCTGACTTCCTCCCTATCGGCTGTCTCATCGTTATCGGTGATCAGGCCTACCACTGTTGTGTCGTCAGCAAACTTAATGATGGTGTTGGAGTCGTGTTTGGTCACAGAGTCGTGGGTGAATAGGGAATACAGGAGGGGACAAAGTACACACCCCTGAGGAGCCCCAGTGTTAAGGATCAGTGTGGCAGATGTGTTGTTGCCTTCTCTTACCACCTGGGGACAGCCCATCAGGAAGTCCAGGGTCCAGTTGCAGAGGGAGGTGTTTAGTCCCAGAGTCCTTAGCTTAGTGATGAGCTTCGTGGACACTATGGTGTTGAACGCTGTGCTGTAGTCGATGAACAGCATTCTCACATAGGTGTTCATTTTGTCCAGTTGAGAAAGGGCGGTATAGAGTGCGATTGAGATTGCGTCATCTGTGGATCTGTTGGGGCGGTATGCGAATGTGTCTAGGGTGTCCGGGAGGATGCTGTCAATGTGAGCCATGACCAGCCTTTCGAAGCACTTCATGGCTACCGACGTGAGTGCCACAGGACGGTAATCATCTAGGCAGGTTACCTTTGCTTCCTTGGTCACAGGGACTATGGTGGTCTGCTTGAAACATGTAGGTATTACAGACTCGGTCTGGGAGAGGTTGACAATGTCAGTGTAGACACTTGACAGTTGGTCTGTGCATGCTTTGAGTACACGTCCTGGTAATCCATCTGGCACAGTGGCTTTTTGAATGGTGACCTGTTTAACCTCTCTAGGGTATGTGAGACACTAGCGTCCCATCTGGCCAACATCCAGTGAGGTTGCAGAGCGCCAAATTCAATTACAGAAATGCTCATCATAAAAATTCAGAAAACAAAACATATTTTACATAGGTTTAAAGATTAACTTCTTGTTCAACCAACCACAATGTCATATTTATAAAATGCTTTTCGGTGAAAGCATACCTAGCCCAGAACATACCTAGCCCAGAACATAGCCCAGTTGACAAATTATTACAAACAGTAACCAGCCAAGCAGAAGCTTTACAAAACTCAGAAATAGAGATAAAATGAATCCCTTACCTTTGATCTTCATATGGTGGCAATCAGAAGACATTCATTTACTCAATAAATGTTCCTTTTGTTCGATGAAGTCTCTTTATATCCAAAAACCTCGGTTTTGTTAGCGTGTTTTCTTCAGTAATCCATAGGCTCAAACTCAGTCAAAACAATCAGACAAAATATCCAAATTGTATCCGTAAAGTTCATAGAAACATGTCAAACGATGTTTATATTCAAGTCCTAAGTCAATGAATACTGTAAAGTCATTGAATATAAAACTACAAAACCAACAAAAAAACCTATTTCCTGAATGGATTTTTCTCAGGTTTTCACCTGCTAAATCAGTTCTGTTATACTCACAGACATGATTTGAACAGTTCTGGAAACGTTAGAGTGTGTTCTATCCAAATCTACCTAGTTATATGCATATCATATCTTCTGGGCCCGAGTAGCAGGCCGTTTAATTTGTGCATGATTTTCATCCAAAATTCCGAATGCTGCCCCCTACCTTAGAGAGGTTAAAGGTTTTGTTCACATTGACCTCCGAGAGCGTTATCACACAGTCATCCAGAACAGCTGGTGCTCTCAGGCATGCTTCAGTGTTGCTTGCCTCAAAGCGAGCATAAAAAGGCATTTAGCTCATCTGGTAAGCTCGCGTCTGGCTTCCCCTTTGTAGTCCGTAATAGTTTTCAAGCCCTGCCACATCCGATGAGCATCACAGCTGGTGTAGTAGGATTCAATCTTAATCCTGTATTGACGCTTTGCTTGTTTGATGGTTCGTCTGAGGGCATAGAGGGATTTCTTATAAGCGTACGGATTAGTCCCCCACCCCTTGAAAGCGGCAGCTATAGCCTTTAGCTCGATGCGGATGTTGCCTGTAATCCATGGCTTCTGTTTGGGATATGTATGTACAGTCACTGTGGAGACAACGTCATCGATACACTTATTTATGAAGCCGATGACTGTGGAGGTGTATTCCTCAATGCCATTGGATGAATCCTGGAACATAGTCCAGTCTGTGCTAGCAAAACATTCCTGTAGTGTAGCATCCACGTCATTTGACCACTTCCGTATTGAGCAAGTCACTAGTACTTCCTGCTTTAGTTTTTGCTTGTAAACAGGAATCAGGAGGATATAATTGTGGTCAGATTTGCCAAATGGAGGGCGGGGAAGAGCTTTGTATGCATCTCCATGTGTGGAGTGAAGGTGGTCTAGGATTTTTTCCCTCTGGTTGCATATGGAGCGGCAGGGTAGCCTAGTAGTTAGATCATTGGACTAGTAACTTAAAGGTTGCAACTGCGAATCCCCGAGCTGACTAGTTAAAAATCTGTTGTTCTTCCCCTGAAAAAGGCAGTAAAACCCCTGTTCCTACACCGTCACTGAAATTAAGAATTTGTTATTAACTGACTTGCCTAGTTATATAAAGCTATTAAAAAAACATGTGACAATTTGGTAAAACTGATTTAAGTTTGCCGGCATTAAAGTCTCCAGCCACTAGGAGCGCCGCTTCTGGGGGAGCATTTTCTTCTTTGCTTAAAGGCCTTATTGAGTTGGTTGAGAGCAGTCTTAGTGCCAGCTTCGCTTTGTGGTGGTAAATAGACGGCTACGAATAATACAGATGAGAACTCTCTTGGTAGATTGTCATAATGTACTCTACCTCAGGTGAGCAATACCTTGAGACCTCTTTAATGACGCACCAGCTGTTATTGACAAAGACACACACCCCCACCCCTCTTCTTACCAAAGGTAGCGTCTCTGTTCTGCCGGTGCATGGAAAATCCTAAATTATAAAATCTAAATTCAGCCACGTCTCGGTGAAACATAAGATGTTTCAACTTTTAGTGTCCCGTTGGTAGGATAATCTTAATAGTAGGTCATCAATTTTATTTTCTAACAATGAGCATGGAGAATGGAAGGCATTGGGAGTTTCCTCGCTCGCCTCCGGCTTCTCAGAAGGAACCCCAATAGGCGTCCCCTTTTTAGAGTTAACTACACCTCAGATTGCATCCCAAATAAATGCTTCACAGAGTTCAAGTAACAGACACATCTCAACAACAGCTGTTCAGAGGAGACTGGGTGAATCAGGCCTTCATGGTCAAATTGCTACACAAGCAATGGACATTACACCGGTGGAAATCTGTCCTTTGGTCTGATGAGTGCAAATTTGAGATTTTTGGTTCCAACCACCATGTCTTTGTGAGACGCAGAGTAGGTGAACGGATGATCTCTGAATGTGTGCCTTGAAATCTTATTTAATCAGTTGTGGTGTCTTTGCAGCAATTCGACCATGAAGGCCTGATTCACGCCGTCTCCTCTGAACAGTTGATGTTGAGATGGGTCTGTTACTTGAACTCTTTGAAGCATTTATTTGGGCTGCAATTAACTCTAAAAATGGTTGAATAACAACCACAGTTGTTGTAGAGGGTACAACATGCCAGCACCTCAGGAGGAAATCTTAGTTGGCTTTGAGAGAGAGCGAGAGAGATAGAGAGAGGAGACCCCGCTTACACGAGTCCGAGGGTGCACAAAACTGGACAGGACGATCAGGTCAGTGACTCAAGCCTGGCACGACGTGGCGCACCCTTCCTAGGGAAGGCATGGGATAGCGCCAGTGAGTCAGCCCCCGTAACAGAGGCAGAGAATCCCAGTGGAGAGAGGGGAGCTGGCCAGGCAGAAATATTAAGGACGGTTTGTCACTCCAGTGCATTGCCATTCACCTTGCACTCCTGGGTCAGACTACACTTGACCATAGGACCTACTGAAGAGAGTAGTCTTCAGTAAAGACTGAGTCTACGTCTCTCACATGAGTAGGCAGACCATGCCATACAAATTTAGCTCCATAGGAGAAAGCCCTGCCTCCAGCTGTTTGCTTAGAAATTGTAGGACAATAAAGAGGCCTGCGTCTTGTGACCCTAGCGTACATGTAGGTACAGTATGTACAGCAGGACCAAATCAGAGAGATAGGTAGGAACAAGTCCATGTAATGCTTTGTAGGTTAGTAGTAAAACCTTGAAATCAGCCCTAGCCTTAACAGGAAGCCAATGTAGAGAGGCTAGCATTGGAGTTGTCAGGTGCGTGAATGAGGACCCAAAAGCGAATTAACAAAACAGAGTTTCTTTAATGACGAAACACACGTAGGCTCAGATGGACAGGCAGATTCCGACAGGACAGGACAAGGTTAGATGAACATGCAGATTCCGACAGGACAGGACAAGGTTGCAGCAAACACGACGATAGTCTGGTTCAGGCATGAGTAACACAAACGAGAATCCGACAAAGACAGGAGCAGAAACAGAGAGAGATATAGAGACCTAATCAGAGGGAAAAAGGGAACAGGTGGGAAAAGGGGTGAACGAGGTAGTCAGAGAAGACAAGGAACAGCTGGGGGAAAGAGGGGAAGAAAAGGTAACCTAGTACGACCAGCAGAGGGAGACAGGGTGAAGAGAAAGGACAGAAACAAGACACAACATGACAATACATGACAGTACCCCCCCACTCACCGAGCGCCTCCTGGCGCACTCGAGGAGGAAACCTGGCGGCAACGGAGGAAATCATCGATCAGCGAACGGTCCATCACGTCCCGAGAGGGAACCCAACTCCTCTCCTCAGGACCGTACCCCTCCCAATCCACTAGGTACTGATGACCACGGCCCCGAGGACGCATGTCCAAAATCTTACGGACCCTGTAGATAGGTGCGCCCTCGACAAGGATGGGGGGGGGGGGGGAAGAAGAGCGGGGGCGCGAAGAACGGGCTTAACACAGGAGACATGGAAGACCGGGTGGACGCGACGAAGATATCGCGGAAGAAGAAGTCGCACTGCGACAGGATTAATGATCTGAGAAATACGGAACGGACCAATGAACCGCGGGGTCAACTTGCGAGAAGCTGTCTTAAGGGGAAGGTTCTGAGTGGAGAGCCAAACTCTCTGACCGCGACAATATCTAGGACTCTTAGTTCTACGCTTATTAGCAGCTCTCACAGTCTGCGCCCTATAACGGCAAAGTGCAGACCTGACCCTCTTCCAGGTGCGCTCGCAACGTTGGACAAAAGCCTGAGCGGAGGGGACGCTGGACTCGGCGAACTGAGATGAGAACAGCGGAGGCTGGTACCCGAGGCTACTCTGAAAAGGAGATAGCCCGGTCGCAGACGAAGGAAGCGAGTTGTGGGCGTATTCTGCCCAGGGGAGCTGTTCTGACCAAGACGCAGGGTTGCGAAAAGAAAGACTGCGTAAGATGCGACCAATAGTCTGATTGGCCCGTTCTGCTTGACCGTTAGACTGGGGGTGAAAGCCGGAAGAGAGACTGACGGAAGCCCCAATCAAACGGCAAAACTCCCTCCAAAATTGAGACGTGAATTGCGGACCTCTGTCCGAAACGACGTCTGACGGAAGGCCATGAATTCTGAAAACATTCTCGATGATGATTTGTGCCGTCTCTTTAGCAGAAGGAAGCTTAGCAAGGGGAATAAAATGAGCCGCCTCGGAGAACCTATCGACAACCGTAAGAATAACAGTCTTCCCCGCTGACGAAGGCAGTCCGGTGACAAAATCTAAGGCGATGTGAGACCACGGTCGAGAGGGAATGGGAAGCGGCCTGAGACGGCCGGCAGGAGGGGAGTTACCGGACTTAGTCTGCGCGCAGACCGAACAAGCAGCCACGAAACAACGCGTGTCATGCTCCCGGGTGGGCCACCAAAAACGCTGGCGAATGGAAGCAAGCGTACCCCGAACGCCAGGGTGGCCGGCTAACTTGGCAGAGTGAGCCCACTGAAGAACGGCCAGACGAGTAGGAACGGGAACGAAAAGAAGGTTCCTAGGACAAGCGCGCGGCGACGGAGTGTGAGTGAGCGCTTGCTTTACCTGCCTCTCAATTCCCCAGACAGTCAACCCGACAACACGCCCCTCAGGGAGAATCCCCTCGGGGTCAGTGGAGGCTACTGAAGAACTGAAGAGACGAGATAAAGCATCAGGCTTGGTGTTCTTAGAGCCCGGACGATAAGAAATCACGAACTCGAAACGAGCGAAAAACAGCGCCCAGCGCGCCTGACGCGCATTAAGTCGTTTGGCAGAACGGATGTACTCAAGGTTCCTATGGTCGGTCCAAACGACAAAAGGAACGGTCGCCCCCTCCAACCACTGTCGCCATTCGCCTAGGGCTAAGCGGATGGCGAGCAGTTCGCGGTTTCCCACATCATAGTTACGTTCCGACGGCGACAGGCGATGAGAAAAATACGCGCAAGGGTGGACCTTGTCGTCAGAGAGGGAGCGCTGAGAAAGAATGGCTCCCACGCCCACCTCTGACGCGTCAACCTCGACAACGAACTGTCTAGAGACGTCAGGTGTAACAAGGATAGGTGCGGATGTAAAACGATTCTTGAGGAGATCAAAAGCTCCCTGGGCGGAAACGGACCACTTAAAGCACGTCTTGACAGAAGTAAGGGCTGTGAGAGGAGCTGCCACCTGACCGAAATTACGGATGAAACGACGATAGAAGTTCGCGAAGCCGAGAAAGCGCTGCAGCTCGACGCGTGACTTAGGGACGGGCCAATCAATGACAGCTTGGACCTTAGCGGGATCCATCTTAATGCCTTCAGCGGAAATAACAGAACCGAGAAATGTGACGGAGGAGGCATGAAAAGTGCACTTCTCAGCCTTCACAAAAAGACAATTCTCTAAAAGGCGCTGGAGGACACGTCGAACGTGCTGAACATGAATCTGGAGTGACGGTGAAAAAAATCAGGATATCGTCAAGGTAAACGAAAACAAAGATGTTCAGCATGTCTCTCAGGACATCATTGACTAATGCCTGAAAGACAGCTGGAGCGTTAGCGAGGCCGAAAGGAAGAACCCGGTATTCAAAGTGCCCTAACGGAGTGTTAAACGCCGTCTTCCACTCGTCCCCCTCCCTGATGCGCACGAGATGGTAAGCGTTACGAAGGTCCAACTTAGTGAAAAACCTGGCTCCCTGCAGGATCTCGAAAGCTGAAGACATAAGAGGAAGCGGATAACGATTCTTCATTGTTATGTCATTCAGCCCTCGATAATCTATGCAGGGGCGCAGGGACCCGTCCTTCTTCTTAACAAAAAAAACCCCCGCTCCGGCGGGAGAGGAGGAGGGGACTATGGTACCGGCGGCAAGAGCTACAGACAAATAATCTTCGAGAGCCTTACGTTCGGGAGCCGACAGAGAGTATAGTCTACCCCGGGGGGGAGTGGTTCCCGGAAGGAGATCAATACTACAATCATACGACCGGTGTGGAGGAAGAGAGGTGGCCCTGGACCGACTGAACACCGTGCGCAGATCGTGATATTCCTCCGGCACCCCTGTCAAATCACCAGGCTCCTCCTGTGAAGAAGAGACAGAGGAAACAGGAGGGATAGCAGACATTAAACATTTCACATGACAAGAGACGTTCCAGGAGAGGATAGAATTACTAGACCAATTAATAGAAGGATTATGACAAACTAGCCAGGGATGGCCCAAAACAACAGGTGTAAAAGGTGAACGAAAAATTTAAAAAGAAATGGTTTCGCTATGATTACCAGAGACAGTGAGGGTTAAAGGTAGCGTCTCACGCTGAATCCTGGGGAGAGGACTACCATCCAAGGCGAACAAGGCCGTGGACTCCCTTAACTGTCTGAGAGGAATGTCATGTTCCCGAGCCCAGGTCTCGTCCATAAAACAGCCCTCCGCCCCAGAGTCTATCAAGGCACTGCAGGAAGCTGACGAACCGGTCCAGCGTAGATGGACCGACAAGGTAGTGCAGGATCTTGAAGGAGAGACAGGAGTAGTAGCGCTCACCAGTAGCCCTCCGCTTACTGATGAGCTCTGGCTTTTACTGGACATGAAGTGACAAAATGACCAGCGGAACCGCAATAGAGACAGAGGCGGTTGGTGATTCTCCGTTCCCTCTCTTTAGTCGAGATGCGGATACCTCCCAGCTGCATAGGCTCAGCACCCGAGCCGGCAGAGGAAGATGGTAGTGATGCGGAGAGGTGGGCAACGGAGAACGCGAGCTCCTTTCCACGAGCTCGGTGACGAAGATCAACCCGTCGCTCAATGCGAATAGCGAGTTCAATCAAGGAATCCACGCTGGAAGGAACCTCCCGGGAGAGAATCTCATCCTTTACCTCTGCGCGGAGACCCTCCAGAAAACGAGCGAGCAAAGCCGGCTCGTTCCAGCCACTGGAGGCAGCAAGAGTGCGAAACTCAATAGAGTAGTCTGTTATGGATTGATTACCTTGACATAGGGAAGACAGGACCCTGGAAGCCTCCTCCCCAAAAACAGATCGATCAAAAACCCGTATCATCTCCTCCTTAAAGTCCTGATACTGGTTAGTACACTCAGCCCTTGCCTCCCAGATTGCCGTGCCCCACTCACGAGCCCGTCCAGTAAGGAGAGATATGACGTAGGCGATACGAGCAGTGCTCCTGGAGTAAGTGTTGGGCTGGAGAGAAAACACAATATCACACTGGGTGAGGAACGAGCGGCATTCAGTGGGCTCCCCAGAGTAACACGGCGGGTTATTGATTCTGGGCTCCGGAGATTCGAAAGCCCTGGAAGTGGCCGGTGGATCGAGGCTGAGATGGTGAACCTGTTCTGTGAGGTTGGAGACTTGGGTGGCCAGGGTCTCAACGGCATGTCGAGCAGCAGACAATTCCTGCTCGTGTCTGCCTAGCATCGCTCCCTGGATCTCGACGGCTGAGTGGAGAGGATCCGAAGTCGCTGGGTCCATTCTTGGTCGGATTCTTCTGTCAGGTGCGTGAATGAGGACCCAAAAGCAAATTAACAAAACAGAGTTTCTTTAATGACGAAACACACGTAGGCTCAGATGGACAGGCAGATTCCGACAGGACAGGACAAGGTTAGATGAACATGCAGATTCCGACAGGACAGGACAAGGTTGCAGCAAACACGACGATAGTCTGGTTCAGGCATGAGTAACACAAACGAGAATCCGACAAAGACAGGAGCAGAAACAGAGAGAGATATAGAGACCTAATCAGAGGGAAAAAGGGAACAGGTGGGAAAAGGGGTGAACGAGGTAGTCAGAGAAGACAAGGAACAGCTGGGGGAAAGAGAGGAAGAAAAGGTAACCTAGTACGACCAGCAGAGGGAGACAGGGTGAAGAGAAAGGACAGAAACAAGACACAACATGACAATACATGACAGGAGTAATATGATTACATTTTTTGGTTCTATTTAAGATTCTAGCAGCCATATTTAGCACTAACGGAAACTTATTTTGTGCTTTATCTGGGTAGCCAGAGAGTAGAGAATTGCAGTAGTCTAATCTAGAAGTGACAAAAGCATTTTTGGACAAAACGGTTCCGAATTTTTGCAGTGTTACGAAGATGGAAAATAGCTGACCGATCAGGTTCCAGAGTAATTTATTTAATTTATTTATTTCACCTTTATTTAACCAGGTAGGCTAGTTCTCATTTGCAACTGTGACCTGGCCAAGATAAAGCGTAGCAATTCGACACATACAACAACACAGAGTTACACATGGAATAAACAAAACATACAGTAGAACAAAAGAAAACAAAAACTGTATACAGTGAGTGCAAATGAGGTAAGTTAAGGAAATAAATAGGCCATGGTGGCGAAGTAATTACAATATAGCAATTAAACACTGGAATGGTAGATCGGCAGAAGATGAATGTGCAGGTAGAGATACTGGGGTGCAAAGGAGCAAAATAAATAAATACCAGTATGGGGATGAGGTAGGTAGATAGATGGGCTATGTACAGGTGCAGTGATCTGTAAGCTGCTCTGACAGCTGGTGCTTAAAGCTAGTGAGGGAGATGTGAGTTTATAGCTTCAGAGGTTTTTGCAATTCGTTACAGTCATGGGCAGCAGAGAACTGGAAGTAAAGACGACCAAAGGAGGAATTGGCTTTGGGGGTGACCAGTGAGATATACCTGCTGGAGTGCGTGCTACGAGTGGGTGCTGCTATGGTGACCAGTGAGCTGAGATAAGGCGGGGCTTTACCTAGCAGAGACTTGTAGATAACCTGTAGCCAGTGAATTTTGCGAAGAGTATGAAGCGAAGGCCAACCAACGAGAGCGTACAGGTTGCAATGGTGGGTAGTGTATGGGGCTTTGGTGACAAAACGGATGGCACTGTGATAGACTGCATCCAGTTTGTTGAGTAGAGTGTTGGAGGATATTTTATAGATGACATCACAGAGGATTGGTAGGATGGTCAGTTTTACGAGGGTATGTTTGGCATCATGAGTGAAGGATGCTTTGTTGCGATATAGGAAGCCGATTCTAGATTTAATTTTGGATTGGAGATGCTTAATGTGAGTCTGGAAGGAGAGTTTACAGTCTAACCAGACACCCAGGTATTTGTAGTTGTCCACGTATTCTAAGTCAGAGCCGTCCAGAATAGTGATGCTGGACGGGCGAGCAGGTGCGGGCAGTGATCGATTGAAAAGCATGCATTTAGTTTTACTTGCGTTTAAGAGCAGTTGGAGGCTACGGAAGGAGAGTTGTATGTCATTGAAGCTCGTCTGGAGGTTAGTTAACACAGTGTCCAAGGAGGGGCCAGAAGTATACAGAATGGTGTCATCTGCGTAGAGGTGGATCAGAGAATCACCAGCAGCAAGAGCAACATCATTGATGTATACAGAAAAGAGAGTCGGCCCGAGAATTGAACCTTGTGGCACACCCATAGAGACTGTCAGAGGTCCGGACAACAGGCCCTCCGATTTGACACACTGAACTTTAACAGAGATGTAGTTGGTAAACCAGGCGAGGCAATCATTTGAGAAACCAAGGCTGTCGAGTCTGCCAATAAGAATGTTGTGATTGACAGAGTCGAAAGCTTTGGCCAGGTCGAAGAATACGGCTGCACAGTAATGTCTCTTATCGATGGCGGTTATGATGTTGTTTAGAACCTTGAGCGTGGCTGAGGTGCACCCATGACCAGCTCTGAAACCAGATTGCATAGCGGAGAAGGTATGGTGGGATTCGAAATGGTCAGTAATCTGTTTGTTAACTTGGCTTTCGAAGACCTTAGAAAGGCAGGGTAGGATAGATAGCAGTCTGTAGCAGTTTGGGTCTAGAGTGTCACCCCCTTTGAAGAGGGAGATGACCGCGGCAGCTTTCCAATCTTTGGGAATCTCAGACGATACGAAAGAGAGGTTAAACAGGCTAGTTATAGGGGTGGCAACAATTTCGGCAGATCATTTTAGAAAGAGAGGGTCCAGATTGTCTAACAATCTTGATTTGTAGGGGTCCCGATTTTTGCAGCTCTTTCAGAACACTAGCTATCTGGATTTGGGTAAAGGAGAAATGGTGGGGGCTTTGGCGGGTTGCTGTGGAGGGTGCCGGGCAGTTGACCGGGGTAGGGTTAGCCATGTGGAAAGCATGGCCATCCATAGAGAAATGCTTATTGAAATGATCAATTATAGTGGATTTATCGGTGGTGACAGTGTTTCCTAGCCTCAGAGCAGTGGGCAGCTGGGAGGAGGTGCTCTTATTCTCCATGGACTTTACAGTGTCCCAGAACTTTTTTGAGTTGGTACTACAGGAGGCAAATTTCTGTTTGAAAAAGCTTGCCTTAGCTTTTCTAACTGCCTGTGTATATTTGTTCCTAACTTCTCTGAAAAGTTGCATATCACGGGGGCTATTCAATGCTAATGCAGAACGCCACAGGATGTTTTTGTGCTGGTCAAGGGCAGACAGGTCTGGAGTGAACCAAGGACTATATCTATTCCTAGTTCTACATTTTTTGAGAGGGGCATGCTTATTTAAGATGGTGAGGAATGCACTTTTAAAGAATAGCCAGGCATCATCTACTGATGGGATGAGGTCAATGTCATTCCAGGGTACCCCGGCCAGGTCAATTAGAAAGGCCTGCTCGCAGAAGTGTTTCAGGGAGCGTTTGACAGGGATGAGGCGTGGTCGTTTGGTCGCAGACCCATTACGGATGCAGGCAATGAGGCAGTGATCGCTGAGATCTTAATTGAAAACAGCAGAGGTGTATTTGGAGGGCGAATTAGTTAGGATGACATCTATGAGGGTGCCCGTGTTTACTGATTTGGGGTTGTACCTGGTAGGTTCATTGATAATTTGTGTGAGATTGAGGGCCTCAAGCTTAGTTTGTAGCATGGCCGGGGTGCTAAGCATGTCGCAGTTTAGGTCACCTAGTAGCACGAGCTCAGAAGATAGATGGGGGGCAATCAATTCACATATGGTATCGAGGGCACAGCTGGGGCAGAGGGAGGTCTATAGCAAGCGGCAACAGTGAGAGAGTTGTTTCTGGAAAGGTGAATTTTTAGAAGTATAAGCTCAAATTGTTTGGGTACAGACTTAGATAGTAATACAGAACTCTGCATGCTATCTTTGCAGTAGATTGCAACACCGCCCCCTTTGGCAGTTCTATCTTGGCGGAAAACGTTATAGTTAGCAATGGCGATTTCACGGTTTTTGGTGGTTTTCCTAAGCCAGGATTCAGACACGGCTAAGCTTCTGGGTTGGCAGAGTGTGCTAAAGCAGTGAGTAAAACAAACTTAGGGAGTAGGCTTCTAATGTTAACATGCATGAAACCAAGGCTTTTGCGTTTACAGAAGTCAACAAATGAGAGCACCTGTGGGGTGGGAGTGGAGCTAGGCACTGCAGGACCTGGATTAACCTCCACATCACCAGAGGAACAGAGGAGAAGTAGGATAAGGGTACAGCTTAAGACTATACGAACTGGCCATCTAGCACGTTCGGAAAGAGAGTAAAAGGAGCAGGTTTCTGGGCACGATAGCATAGATTCAAGGCATAGTGTACAGACAAAGGTAAGGTAGGATGTGAGTACATTGGAGGTAAACCTGGGCATTGAGTAATGAAGAGAGAGATATAGTAACACAAGGTCCTTCACAGTTTTATTTGAGACGACTGTACAACCATTACGATTATTTGTCAGATCAAACAGCAGATTTCTTTGTTTCTTGGGACCTAGAACTAGCATATCTGTTTTGTCCAAGTTTAAAAGTAAAACATTTGCCACCAACCACAGGTGTGTTTCCTGATTTAATTAAGCAATTTACAACCCATCATGATAAGTGTGATGTATAAAATGCTGGGCAGGCCATTATTTTGGCTTCCATGCCTATGCCCCCATTGGATGACAATGCCCCCATCCACAGGGAACGAGTGGTCACTGAATGGGTTGATGAGCATGAAAACAATACCATAAGCCTCCTATTAAGACACTTTATGTTGTTTCCTTTCTTTTAGCAGTTAACTGTATAGGTGATTTCCAGATTCATTGGAAAACAGTACACATATGCCTGAAAACAGCATGTTCTATCATGCTATCAAAACCGACAGCCATATTCAACCAATCCAGGTAATCAGGTTTATAAAATAAAAAGATGATGGCTGTTTTTAATACTGAAATCAGCCCAATTAGATACACACGTCGTACTTGATGTCTTACTTTTTAATACCAACATTAGGAGGACCTTCCTAATATTAAGTTGTACCCCCCACCCCCCTCCTTTGCCCTTAGAACAGCCTCAAGTTGTCGGGGCTTGGAAGATATCAAAAGCCTTTCACAGGGATGCTGGCCATGTTGACTCCAATGCTTCCCACAGTTGTGTCAAGTTGGCTGGCTGTCCTTTGGGTAGTGGACCATGGATGGAAGGGATGCTCCTTTGCTGAAGATATGCGGTTCAGTCCATCTCGCTCCATATATGTGACAGGAGGGTAGATATATCCATATTTCATAAGGGAGTACACATCACCACCACTTGACAGCATGAAGGACAAGTGAGGAGGTGTTCACTAAGCAGGTGTGTCTTGATCTTGTATTTGTATATTCCCATCAAGAAGGCTACAGAAGTGCTGAGGCAATTTAATTTGAATGTTCATTCTAATCCACGATTCACTCCCCTGAAATGGCTCTACTTCAGCAGAACTGCCGTTCATTCTATTCTAGCGTCCCACCTGGCCAACATCCGGTGAAATTGCTGAGCGCGAAATTCAAAATACAAAATTTGTAATATTAAACATTCATGAAAATACAAGTCTTACATTGTTTAAAAGCTTAATTTATTGTTAATCCAGCCGCTTTGTCAGATTTAAAAAAGGCTTTACTGTGAAAGCACACCACCCAAGCAGAGGCGTCACGGAAGTCAGAAATAGCGATAAAATTAAAGCATTACCAACATTTTCCAGCCAAGCAGAGGCGTCACGGAGTCAGAAATAGCGATAAAATCAATCACTTACCTTTGAATATGTTCCTCTGTTTGCAATCACAAGGGTCCCAGCTACATAACAAATGGTCCTTTTGTTCGATAAAGTCCTTCTTTATATCCCTAAAAAGTCAGTTTAGTTGGCGCGCTTGACTCAGTAATCCACCGGTTTCCCAGAAGTTACCAATAAACTTCGTCCAAACAAGTCAAACAACGTTTCTAATCAATCCTCAGGTACCCTAATATGTAAAAATGTAAGATTATCCTCAGGTTTTCACCTGCTATATCAGTTCTGTTATACTCACAGACATTATTTTAACAGTTTTGGAAACTTTGGAGTGTTTTCTATCCAATGCTACCAATATGCATATCCTAGCTTCTGGGCCTGAGTAACAGGCATTTTAATCTGGGCACCTCATTCATCCAAACTTCCGAAGACTGCCCCCTATCCCTAATTAAAGGTCCTCAGGGAAATATTAATTCATTTTCAATTTATACAATAAGTCCTTATTGTATACCGCACATAAACATTGTGATTATATGATGGAGAAAAAATGTGATATTGTACTGCATTTTTGGAGACTAGAGTACAGATTAAGGAGAGTCTTCGGTGAGTGTGCGAGGCAATAGGAGACTACAGTTCTTTAATGTTAATGCCCTGCCTCGGTGGCCGAGCCTGAGATTTTTAAAAAGAAGCAGAAAAGACCAAATAAGACCGAAGAGATAAGTCTTCTGGTAGGTGACAGTTTTCACAGAAGTTCTGTGCGTGTAGGATGAAATACCAAAGGAAGTGGAACAAACACTAGTATTTTTAGCAAGGCCACACATGCACAACAAACCACCAGACATTTTAACAGTCTTTGTAGTAAAAGAAGTTGGCATTCATGTAAGGATGTGCTAAGAATGGAGTTGTATGGTGTGAGTATTGACTGTGAAACGTTCCTTTGTTCATGTACACACTACACAAGATATTATGTACTAATCAGCTGTTTGGCATGCAGCCATCTTTCATTCAACACTCAGTATAAACAAAGCCCATGATGTCCTGATAGTAATCATTACAAAGGAAGTGATCCCTCCCCACCAGATCCTTAGGGATGTACCCTAACAGTGTTTACCCAACCCTTTAGATTGGCTGACTCTGAGTCTCACACACCTGGCCAGACCCCTGCTACTGCATGCCTTGCACGCCACAAGCACACAGCTAACCATGTGGACTGTGGAGAACACTGATCACCACCACACCCTGTCCTGCTTCACAGCCTCTCCCTTCCATCCATTCTTCCCTCCCTCTGTCCCATCACTTCCTCTGTTCTCCCACCATTGGTGACCTTCCAGGTTCACCTGAAGAGAGAGTCATCAGTCATCAGTCATCTGCTCTCACATACATTAAATAACCAATGGCATGGTGTGTATGATGAGTTTATATTGGCTATTAAATGCAGTCAGACACATGTTAGGCCTATGGTTTTGTCTTTACATCATCTGAGGTGTTTTTTGGTACTGTCCTCTTTACTGTCTAGCATGTGTTGAAAGACAACTGGTTATCCATTGGTGCTAAGATATCAACCAACTGTGTATAGTTCTGGGTTAATTTTGTTCTTCATTTGTATGTTTAAGTAGATAAACTTCACGTTGAACTGTATGCTATGAACCAGTTAAGATAACTAGCTCTGTCTGTTTCTCTCTTCCTCTTTCCCAGCATGCCATAGATGCTGTCAGTGCAGGAGTCAGTCCGATCGGAGACACATCTTACAACTCCAGTCACTGGGACCTGGGAAGTGCCTTCTTCTTTGCTGGGACCGTGATTACAACGATAGGTATCCTCCACCACCAAACCTATTAACGCGTGACTCGCTCCTCTGATTAACTGAGTACAATAAAGCAATAGCACTAGTCTACTTTGACGTGTAGGCTATGAGGTATCCTACAGGTGCTGTGACTCAATGTACCTCAAGAGGAGCTCTGTCAACGTTACACAACTGTAATGCAATGTGTGCTAGCAGGGAAATGGATAAAAGAAAGACTGGAAAAAATAATGCATCGTTCACAGGATGTACTTCATGCTAATGTGTGTGTGTGTGTGTGTGTGTGTTTACTGTTCAAGTCTCACAGCGTGTCTTCACAGTACATAATTTACTGATGATAATAGCTTTCTATCAGTAGGTGGGAAGGAACAGTGTCACTAGGGTGTGTTTTTAGCAGAACATATGAATACCATTTAATCTGTTTACACAATTACTCTGCTTCTCTCACTGTGGATAGGGACAAACATCCCACCGTGCTGGTTCAGTCTAGTCATCCACGCCCATGTTCAATCTCTCCATTCACTGCAGGTTGTAATTAATGTCATGTTCTCAGAGTCCAACCTGATTATTTCCTCACCTCTAACCTCCAACTCCTGGAACATAACACAGGCCTTGCATAACAAAACACCACTGTGACAGGTTACGGGAACATAGCTCCCAGTACGGAGGGAGGGAAGATCTTCTGCATCCTGTACGCCTTATTTGGCATCCCACTGTTTGGGTTCCTCCTGGCTGGCATTGGAGACCAGCTGGGGACCATATTTGTCAAGAGCGTCTTGAGGGTGGAGAAGATATACAGGGTAAGTTGGATTACTTGAGAATTTAATGTCATGTACATGGGGATTTACTGAAACTGCAGATGAGCACATGATGCTTTAAGAGGTGATTTCAAGTTAACTATAAGCTACTTTCGATCAGACTGTTAAATTAATTTAGACACACCATGTTTGATGAATTATTTGGTGAAGAAAAGGGTATTTGAAAATGAGTATTTGGCGCCTGCTATGTAAGCGAACAGTAACTATAATAACATAAAATGTTCCATTGACTCTAAAGAGGCAATATGCTTCCCACAGTGAAAACCAAGCATATTACCTCCACCCCATAATGACCTTATTCACTGTAAACGGCACAATGGCTTTGATACAGTCATCCCTGTAAAGGCTATACGTCTGTTATCCAGGTATTAGGCCAGGCTCAGTGAATGGATTCCCCCCCCCCAAGGAGTTAACACATGAGTCAGTCTAGCTGAGGCTGAGATTACGATGTGCTCTTTGTAGTGAGGGCAGAGGTGTTTGATGGAGTAGGGAGGCTGAGAAGGTAGAAGGCCAGGACCTGATTGAGATTCTGTAAGCAGGCTGTATGTATCAAATGTCTCAGAGTAGGACTGCTGATCTCTGTCCATATAATCATATTTATTGTGATCTAAAAGCTAAAACTGATCCTAAATCAGCACTCCTACACTGAGTTTATGTGACAAAGGGGGAATTTGGGAATCAGGCTTTTCCTACTGGATTAATGGAGAGTGGTTTTGGATGCTTTTCCCTTTGGTCTCTGGAGTGATTTGTCGAATAGATATTGATGCATTGACTAAACTAATTATCTTCAAACATACTGTGTCTTTCAGCGAGAAATGTAGTTAATATCTATTTAGTAAACAGTTTTATCTTTTGAGTTCTTGTTGACTTACCGTTCACCTCTGACCAATGTCATTTTTGTCCTGAAGCAAAAACAGAAAGAAATAAGCCAGACCAAAATCAGAGTTACCTCCACCATACTCTTCATCCTGGCCGGGTGCATAGTCTTCGTCGGTGTCCCAGCGGTGATTTTCAAACATTTCGAGGGATGGACGACTCTGGATGCTATCTACTTTGTTGTCATTACGCTAACAACGATTGGCATCGGGGACTATGTGGCAGGTATGATAGTGTTGTAACAGGTTTATGTACTGTGCCTTAGACATACATTTGTTTAGTCCTCCGTTTCTACTCACCGTTTTCTCTTTTCTCGCATTTGCATTCAATCCACGTAATGTGACATTAGATTATCTCTATGAAATTAGCTAATGGAGTCTCCATCAACCCAAGAGGTTATGTACTTATGTTTTGTTGTGTCGTCATTGCATTTGATAATCCCGTGAATAATGATGCTATAATTGACTACCTGTAATTATAACTCAGACAATCTTATATAGGGGAATATTAGAGAAAGACTAATCCAAAAGAATTCAAAACCCAAATACAAACTTTGTGTTTGTCAAACTGAAACTTTCTGCCTCCCTGGTCCTACTAATCTGGCTTTAATTAAAACGTTTTTTTTATGTGCTACATTTTTCATTGTTGACAATAATTTGGCAGTAGCAGGCATCAATATATATACGTAGATAATCCAGTAGTTGGCATCCAATGTAACAACTCTTCCACTGTTGTCCCAGGTGGGGATCGGAAGATCAAGTACATGAAGTGGTACAAGCCCCTGGTCTGGTTCTGGATCCTGGTGGGTTTGGCCTACTTCGCTGCGGTCCTGAGCATGATCGGAGACTGGCTCAGAGTGCTTTCTAAAAAGACCAAAGAGGAGGTGGGTGCTGCTCATTCAATTACAGTGCCTGTCATTACATTATCTAAAGCAGTGGAAACTAAAAGGTCACTCTTTCCCTCCCCTACCTTCCTTCAGTGTCTGTTTTGTTATTATGCCTCGTTGATGCCCCTGTCTGGAGCCCCTGAGACACTGAGATAGACAGACAGACAGACAGACAGCTGTGTGGGAGAAGTGGTTAGATATCCATTACCCACTGGGCACAGATGTCAGTTCAACGTCTAGTTTTGATTAACATTTGGTTGCGTTCTCAACTAACGTGAATTCAACCACCATGTCACCGGGTTTACTGTTGGTTAAAAGTTGTGGGAAACATATGAAATTCCCTTATGTTGTTTGATGACGTTTTAAAATCCAATCAGTATTCCATGTTGATTCAACATAAATCACATCAAATGTTTTTGTTGAAATCACGTGAAAACAACGTTGATTCAACCAGTTTTTGCCCGGTGGGTAGTGTTTGGGCTGATGAGTGAATAGTGTGCTTACTGCGCTATTGATCTGTAAGTACAGTATGGATGGATACTGTGATAGTGACTTTCTATGGAAGGAGCCTTGCTTTTGTCTGAGGGGGAATTTGTACAAGATCCAATCAATTAGATTTCCAAAGCACCCCCCTCCCCCCACCCTCATGCCTCAATCTCCATCTTTGTGTGATTTCAGGTGGGGGAGTTCAAGGTCCATGCTGCTGAGTGGAAGGCAAATGTGCAGAATGAGTTCCGGGAGACGCGTCGGCGGCTGAGTGTGGAGATCCACGACAAGTTGCAGCGGGCCGCCACCATCCGCAGCATGGAGCGCAGGCAGCTGGGCCTGGAGCAGAGGACCCACTCGCTGGACATGTTCTCCCCACAGAAGAGGGCCTTGTTTGTCAGCCTGGACCAGGGCTGCTATGAGACCTCCTCCCAGGAGAGCATTGACACCAAGCTGAATAACTTGAGGTTGCGAGGGGCAGGGGAGCTTTGTTATGAGCAGCGGAGAGGCAGCGAGCAGACCCAGCAGGCCTCATCAGAGGACGATAAGCTCTTCAACCTCCGCTTCCGTTCCCTCACCAAGCTAACCAAGAGACCCAAGAACCGTGACCTGAAGAGTAACATTCCTGATGATGTGCGGAGGGCCTGCGAGGCAATGGAGAAGAGGGAGGAGGACATGGAGGAGGTGAAGGAGGAGGAAAGGGGCGAGAGGAAGAAGGGCAACACCAGCTTGACAAATTTAGAATACGCAGACGAGCGCATTAATAAACTGAACGGTTTTGTACTGGCTCAGGCCAAAGAGAGGGAGAACGCTAGAATGTTGGAAGGAAGAGAGCTTGAGTTCCAGCTAGAGTGTGCAGATACCGAGACTGAGTGAGAGAGAACTTTTTTTATGTCTCAAAATGTGCCTTGCTGTTGTTTCTATGCTTAGACTGTTCTGAGTAAATGGGACAGTTCTGTTCAAAATCAATCACTGTGCCCTAGCAATGTAAAGACTAATGTTGCCTAAAAGTGGAGAGAAAAGAGACTAGGCTAGGGTCTAATTTGGTGAAGACCTATTTTATCTTGGATAGTACTGGACCTACCAGAATCTCCTTTCCTTTTTAAAGAACACCCACTTGCTACCCAGCCCCACCCCACCCCCCAACAATATCCAACAAAAAAGACGCAACGTGGGATAATCTTCTCCTTGTTAACTGAAGGTTAGCAAGTAACCCAGTGAACTAGTGTTTCACCATCCCAATGAGATTTGCACCAACTATATACATCTTTACTTATTATTATTAATTTCACACCAGATATTTTTAGCCCAGGCTGCTGAACAAATATGACTTGAGGGGGAACTGGATCGATATACAATGTGTGCATTTACTGAAATTATGTGTACAATTATTGATACATTGGTTATGAAATGTAGCCCTAGGATAATCTACTAATCTTTTATAACAAAACCCTCTGATTGTGTATGCTTTTGACACTCATTTGGTGTTCTAAAGCTGTCAATATAAAGTATAGAAACTTTAAAGTTCAGGGCCAGATGTCCTGTTGTAATTTCAAACAAATGAAATGTACTGCATTAACATTTAGTACTGTTGAAGTGGAACATCTAGAAAATGAAGGGATTTTAAGGGCTGGGGTTTAAAAACAATTTTAAAAAATACTTATGAGGTTTTGATGGCCATTGAACCCAATTCATTTCTGTACATCATAAGAATGATTTATTAGTTAGACATTTTGTTACTTTGTTCTTTGCTTCAAGATTATTTGATGAATTATTTTACACAGCATACAGTATGTATGTGTGTACTGTAGTTTCCTGCAGTTTAATGTTTTCTTTCACAGTAAATGGAATATGATTTTTCTTGTCCACACAATGTGCTGTGCACTGTATGTGTTGGTGTTTTCCCCTCACACAGTCAGACGATGCATTGCATTCACCCAGACCAGGGAAGGAACTTACCCTATGGCTGTATTCACTTCGCAGATCAATGTTTTTGGTCTTTTGCTATGTCTTTGTCTCATTGATGTTTTACTCAATGAAATGTTTGTCAATTTGTTCCAATTTGCTATTTATATTTTTTGTTCATTTTTATTTTGCCCTATTACGGAATGGAGGTCTAGTAATCAGAAACACTTTTTGAATGGTGGCTATACAAACTTTACTCTGTCAAATACAATTACAGAATGTTTTCTGGTATGAATGAGGTAGCCTCCCCGCTGAGATTCGGATTAAAGCAGATTTTTCTAATTCATGATGTAACAAATTATTATTGGATTAGTATTTGGAACATTGAATTCTGTCTTTGGTCCCTGTGGTCTTCTGCATAGTCAAAGAAGGAGCTGTTGCTGTAGGGACGTAGGCTCACTCGTCATATCAAAACCACAACCAACAATACTGGATAGATTGCAAAGCATGTAGTTCTGATAATGAATAACTACTGTTTGTAACCTCTAAAAAAATGGCTTACCATGACAATGACCTTTCTAAGAACCCGAGTGGATTGTCTTTGCTCAGTCTTTTTTGTTGTTCACAATTTATTTGTGCAAACATTGCATCAAATGTAGTGAGTGCCTTTCTGGGAATAAATATCACTAAAGAAAATTAAGCTACTTTTGTGAAATAGTTTCTTATCAAGTGTATCATCTGTGACTTCATTCCCATGTGTCTCTTAAAGTCCACAACCACCATTATTTCCAAACCTGTGATTAACATAATTGGATTTCTGATTAAGGAAATTATGAGATTTGACTTCCAGAACAGTTTCACTTAGCTTTGCTTTCCGGTCACATTGTTGACCTTGGGTGAACTGTAAGTAAATCCAGGAGAAATTGTGATGCCTATATGATCATAGTCAGTGGCGACTTGTCATTCAGGGCAGGTGGTTTAGCATTAATACATGCCACATATGAGTTTGCAAACAAAACAATTAAATACAAAATTGGATTTAATAAAGCCGCATACAAGCATGGTCTCTTTTTTGTTTTCTTGAGTAAGGCATATTCGAAATGAAGGTGTTTCAGCCTAGCCCAGTGCTTTCTGTGGTGGTGGGCCAGTCAGCGGAAAATACGCAGCGTAGGGGTTGTTAATGTTCTCTAGTTGCGCCGTGAATTGCTAAATGTTCTGTCACTCATTGGGACACTACAAAATCTACAGGGAGAGCTCAAAAATGCCATAGAGCTACATTAGAAGTGCCCATCCAAGAAGACTCAAGGTCATCGTCCACATGTAAAATTACTTCAAATCATGTTATATATCTACAGTAGCTTTGATTAGACTGATCATGTCAACATCATACTTTCAAAATATTAGCTAGCAAGCTAGCAGTCACCATCATGAATCGTAGACAATCTACTGGCAAATCCTTTTAAATCCTTGTCATAAGAGAAATGACAGATACAATGTATCGGTGCTCATCGGCCATTGTACATACACAATACACAAGTTGGAAATCGCAAATTCAACAATGAGTGGTTTGGATGGAGTCAGTGGCTTATTGCAAAGCAATCACCAGCCTGCTATTCAGTGGAGTGGATGTGTGGCCCAAGTATTGGTTTAAGGGTCTCTTTTCCAAGATTAAAAGGATAAACATTCAACTCAAACTCGGGAACTCGAAATAAAATACAACTATACAATTTTTGGGGAGTTTGCCCCACCAAGATGTATATGCTAAAATTGCCACTGATCATAGCCTATGCCTGATGTAAGTATACTGTAGTGTGTGTGAAGACTTTGCAAAGACTCACGGAGTTCTGTTTTTAGGGAATCTTCCTGGGCTGCTAGTTTCTCAGCAGTCATTCATCATTCAAAAAGTAGTGGAAGTAGAGAAGAGAAAAAGTAGAGACGAAACACACGGTTTGAAACTAATTAGCTTATTAGCTCACCATTTAAAATATTATTTTGTGTGTGTTTTGTTTGTATGTACAACAAGAACCATTTTGAGTTCAACCTTTAAATAACAAATAATAAGTTATCTACAGATACCAGTTATAAGAAACAGCGTAATGCTAAACAAATGGCAACATAATGCAAAATGTTACTTAACTAATGACTGACAGAACATCTCCTGACATTGTGTAGGAGCTAGATAACTGTCATAATACCCCAGGGCTCTGACTGTGTCTCTCTTACAGGGTCACTTGTGGTGTTTCGCGCTGGATCGGGTAAAACCTACTGACTGGACCACAAATTAAATGAATCAAGGAGACTCAATAGAATAGGGAGTGAAAGTCATAAGATATATCTAATAGAAGTGGTTGGGTTATGAGAGAGATGGGGGCTGACGCTGCCTTCAAGTTTGAGCCGACCTCCACTTGCCTGCCTTCCCTCGTCTCTTTCCCCCTATCGTCTTTTCCACTGAGAAAGTAAAAATACTTTAAAGTACTACTTAAATCATTTTTGGGGCTATCTGTACTTTACTATTTATATTTTTGGCAACTTTTACTTCACTACATTCCTTAAAATGTACTTTTTACTCCATACATTTTCCATGACAGCTAAAAGTACTCGTTACACTTTGAATGCTTAGCAGGACAGGAAAAGGTTCCAATTCATGCACATATTAAGAGAACATTCCTGGTCATCCCTACTGCCTTTGATCTGGCAGACTCACTAAACACATGTGTTTACAAACTTTGTTTGTAAATTATGTCGGAGTGTTTGAGTGTGCCCCTGGCTTTCCGTAAATAAATAAAAACAAGAAAATGGGCCATCTGGTTTGCTTAATATAAGGAATTTGAAATTATTTGTACTTTGCTGTTTGAATTGGTGGGATGGAGTTTTGGCCTGCCTGGTGACATTATTGAATAGACCAATAAGAGAAGAGAGTTCCAAACCTCTCTGCCAATAACATATGCTTTTCAGTATTCCCCTCCCCACTCCCCACCCATTCCCAGACAGTCCTAGCAAAATTCTTGCTTGAGAAATTGCTCTTCGCTGGTTCGAATCCCCAAACTGACAAGGTAAAACATATTTCCATGTACCTTTGAGCAAGGTACTTAACACTAATTGCTCCGGGGTTGCCGTTGAACAGCAGACCATGGCTGTGAGGTTGTCTCGGGGAGAGTGGGATATGCAAAACAAAAACACATTGCCAATTAGGACAAATAGAAGCACCCACTAAACGTATTATGATTCAGACAACTCCTCACAAATATTTAGTTCAGTTTGATGAGAGACACATTTGAAAACATGTCCTGACAATTCAGTTGCACTCACATCATGGAGCTGGAAAAAGACCTCTCTATCTGTTCCACATATTCTCGAAAAGGTAGTGACTCCATTGTTAAATGGTCCATGATTAATGTCAACCAGAATTAAGTCTATAGTTGTCATGCTGAGTTGCTGCAGTGCCGGTTGCTCACGGTTTCTCCTCTATTAGGGCGATGTAAATTACATTGAAGGGACGGGACCAGGGTAGACCAGGGGCTGCAGAGAGAGAGAGAAAGACCCTGCCCATCTTTAGAAAACGTCTGAAACCCTACCTCTTCAAAGACTATCTTAAATAATCACGTTAGTCATCTTATCTGCTTCAGTAGGTTTAGGCCCTGTATTCATTAGCCATGTTTAATCATGTGTCATGCATTTTACATAGGTAGTCCCTCCCTGTCGGTCCATCTTGTAGTCTAGTTGTATTCAGTGACAGCATAGTGACGATTATTCTTCCATATGCTATTGTACTGTATACTAATTAGTATATTGTATACTTCATTCTAGTATCATGTATTAGCTCCTGCTATTAATTCACCTTCTGTTGCATTTTGTTATCATGTCCTACATACTGGTTCTATAATGTGTTATGCTGCAACTCTTAGTGTTGTGGTGATGCTCACACACTCAGGTGTTAACTAATATTCTTGCTTCATTATCTGCACACAGTGTTGCATTATGGCATGGCTACCGATATTGCATTCGTGGGAGCATGTGCATGTTAAGGCTCCGCATCCATCACCTTGCGAGGTGAATGTTGTGCTACTCATGCATTGTGGGTTATGTCCTGTATCATTTGCATGGTTGCTACTATTGCCAAGAGCACATGGTGAAGTCATGGTGACATACAGGCAACACTATCCACCCCTTCCACAGCATTGGGTTGGAGCGTCACAGTACAATGGCAGATTAATTTTATCCAGGTGCTAATAGAACATTTCCACGCTACGAGGTATTTACATGAACACTAGTGTATTTTCATTAAATATGTGCCGTGTTTACAGTTTGTCTTGTGTGTTTATAGTGTATTATTGTGATGTATGTATTGGACGGCACAATCAAATGTTATCATCAGTTTTTCCCCGGATTGCCCCCTGATAAAATGCTTGTTTATCCTGTAGTCTATTAATTAGTTCTGTCATCTTCATTCTCGCTGTAGTGCTCATGAAGCAGACGGTTAGGCATACTTTGGGAGCATATTAAACCTCTTTGGGCTAGGTCAGGCATAAAGTCCTTCTTTATATCCGAAAAAAGTCAGTTTAGTTGGCGCGCTTGACTCAGTAATCCACCGGTTTCCCTCGTTCAAAATGCATACAAATTAATCCCGAAAGTTACCAATAAATTTAGTCCAAACAAGTCAAACAACGTTCTAATCAATCCTCAGGTACCCTAATATGTAAATAAACAATAAAAATGTAAGTTTAAGAGAATAGTATGTTCATTACCAGAGATAAATAACGAAGTGTGCACCCTCACCGATGTGCGCCACAACACTACAGCCAAAATAGGAGCCACCTTGAAAAACTACAAATTCTAGCTCATTTTTCAAAAAACAAGCCTGAAACTCTTTCTAAAGACTGTTGACATTGGCTGGAAGCCCTAGGGACTACAATCTGGGAGTTTTTCCATTGATTTCCCCATAGACAGATATTTTAAATGGTGTCACCACCAAAAATAATATTTTGGGATGTATTCTCCTCGGGTTTCCACCTACTGTTTCAGTTATGTTATACTCAAATACATTATGTTAACAGTTTTGGAAACGTTAGAGTGTTTTCTATCCAATTCTACCAATTATATGCATATCCTAGCTTCTGGGCCTGAGTAACAGGCAGTTTACTTTGGGCACCTCATTCATCCAAACCTCCGTAATACTGCCCCCTATCCCTAAGTTAAGGATAGTAGTAGCCTGTTACACTCTTTATCATGCATGTTTGTACATTGTGCGTACACAGGTATTTATACCCTGATGCAGTCATTATTATACCTGAGCATGACTCATATCTACCACCATCGTTCTGGCCCAAATGTTGTGGGCCGCTAAGTGCGCTGTCCAGCGGTCGAGCAGCGTAATATCTTGCGACACTCAAATGGCGTCAGTCTGTCGGGGACTTTCATCATTTAGCATATATTTCACAGAAGTACAGCAAATTTTTTAGATGATTACTACTGCTAACCCTAACCATAATCCTAATTAGAGGCGATTTTAGCATGTAAATCTTGATGGGGCAAAAAATATATACAGTGCCTTGCGAAAGTATTCGGCCCCCTTGAACTTTGCGACCTTTTGCCACATTTCAGGCTTCAAACAGAAAGATATAAAACTGTATTTTTTTGTGAAGAATCAACAACAAGTGGGACACAATCATGAAGTGGAACGACATTTATTGGATATTTCAAACTTTTTTAACAAATCAAAAACTGAAAAATTAGGCGTGCAAAATTATTCAGCCTCCTTAAGTTAATACTTTGTAGCGCCACCTTTTGCTGCGATTACAGCTGTAAGTCGCTTGGGGTATGTCTATCAGTTTTGCACATCGAGAGACTGAAATTTTTTCCCATTCCTCCTTGCAAAACAGCTCGAGCTCAGTGAGGTTGGATGGAGAGCATTTGTGAACAGCAGTTTTCAGTTCTTTCCACAGATTCTCGATTGGATTCAGGTCTGGACTTTGACTTGGCCATTCTAACACCTGGATATGTTTATTTTTGAACCATTCCATTGTAGATTTTGCTTTATGTTTTGGATCATTGTCTTGTTGGAAGACAAATCTCCGTCCCAGTCTCAGGTCTTTTGCAGACTCCATCAGGTTTTCTTCCAGAATGAGCCTGTATTTGGCTCCATCCATCTTCCCATCAATTTTAACCATCTTCCCTGTCCCTGCTGAAGAAAAGCAGGCCCAAACCATGATGCTGCCACCACCATGTTTGAGAGTGGGGATGGTGTGTTCAGGGTGATGAGCTGTGTTGCTTTTACGCCAAACATAACGTTTTGCACTGTTGCCAAAAAGTTTAATTTTGGTTTCATCTGACCAGAGCACCTTCTTCCACATGGTTGGTGTGTCTCCCAGGTGGCTTGTGGCAAACTTTAAACGACACTTTTTATGGATATCTTTAAGAAATGGCTTTCTTCTTGCCACTCTTCCATAAAGGCCAGATTTGTGCAATATACGACTGATTGTTGTCCTATGGACAGAGTCTCCCACCTCAGCTGTAGATCACTGCAGTTCATCCAGAGTGATCATAGGCCTCTTGGCTGCATCTCTGATCAGTCTTCTCCTTGTATGAGCTGAAAGTTTAGAGGGACGGCCAGGTCTTGGTAGATTTGCAGTGGTCTGATACTCCTTCCATTTCAATATTATCGCTTGCACAGTGCTCCTTGGGATGTTTAAAGCTTGGGAAATCTTTTTGTATCCAAATCCGGCTTTAAACTTCTTCACAACAGTATCTCGGACCTGCCTGGTGTGTTCCTTGTTCTTCAAGATGCTCTCTGCGCTTTTAACGGACCTCTGAGACTATCACAGTGCAGGTGCATTTATACGGAGACTTGATTACACACAGGTGGATTGTATTTATCATCATTAGTCATTTAGGTCAACATTGGATCATTCAGAGATCCTCACTGAACTTCTGGAGAGAGTTTGCTGCACTGAAAGTAAAGGGGCTGAATAATTTTGCACGGCCAATTTTTCAGTTTTTGATTTGTTAAAAAAGTTTGAAATATCCAATAAATGTCGTTCCACTTCATGATTGTGTCCCACTTGTTGTTGATTCTTCACAAAAAAATACAGTTTTATATCTTTATGTTTGAAGCCTGAAATGTGGCAAAAGGTCGCAAAGTTCAAGGGGGCCGAATACTTTCGCAAGGCACTGTATATAAAATTGGAATGCGTGCCTGCAAAGCCACTACACAACACTAAACAATACATTAATTGCACTATAACAGTGAGACGGGACAGCTTTATGTAGGCCCTAACAGCATGAGAAACTCCATATTGCAAATGTATGGTCCCTTACTAGACGTCCGCGAATGTTTGTAAAATTTGCCGACGGTGGCGGGCCGTGCACCGGGGCCAGATCTTCCGGGAAGTCATTGAATGAAGTCTCTCGGACTTTCGGTTTCCGTTTGATAACTTTTTCACATTTTGGATATTTTTCCGCTGTCCCGGTAAATTCCACCAGATGGCGAATGGAATCTTATTGCAAATGTACAAAACATCAATCACGACATGGCCATTTATCCTAAACGGAAAAGACTTAGAAGACGAAACTTGGTGAGCATAGGTTTGGACTAATGGGCTGTTAGCCCCGAAAAAGATGACGTCGAGGCCTCAGCACTTTTTGAGTTAAGGCCATTCTTCTGGGATTAAAGGTCAAAAACGAAAATAGAGCACTAATTTGACCACTTCATGTCAAAGTACATGAACCTACGGTGTAAGGGAAAAAAGAAGCAGCCATTTATCCATCGTAATTTAAGAGAAATCGTACAATGTACAATTGGTGATGCTCAAAAAAGGTAGTTTTTTTCCCCCAAAAAAGTTAAAGATCCAGCGTGTTCAGACGAATCTGTTAAGGTGTGTTTCGGAGCTCTGCGAGATTTCTGTGATTTTCTGTGATTTTTTGAAATCACACACACTCATTCAACCTTCTGTAAATCAGTTAGTTCTTAACGTAAAGACAAAAACCTCAAAATTCTGTAAGATCCTACCCTAAAGAGGATATTTAAAAACTTTTTTTTTAAAACTTTTATTTAACTAGGCAAGTCAGTTAAGAACAAATTCTTATTTTCAATGACGGCCTAGGAACAGTGTTTGATGTAAACACCTTATTTTAACTGTTAAGGGTTAATGCCACATGGTCAAGGTTAGGGTTGCACAGATCGGGAGGACCTCAGGAACGTTCCTGAGGTCGAATTGGGCTTTTAACCCAAACGGTTCTCCTGCTGACATCCAAAAGCACCTGAAATTAAGGGCCAGGCTTCATTATGGGCCTACCTTTTTTTACGGTCTCTGTGCTCAGACCGAGTGAGCTACGGTCAAGCGGGGCATCTCGTTGAACTCGGCACAGCCTAGAGATTATGTAATGCCATTGTAGGCTCTGTGTGTCTTTAATCCCCGCACTGTGTCACTGCATCCTTGCTGTTTGTGTGTGTTTGTGTGGGAGCTTTTCTTTGACATCTGTTGGGAGAAATGACTGATTTACAGTTAATGAGGGTTGCCTAATCACACATATGAAGTTTTGAAATGATCTGACCTTTTTAAACCTTCGAAATAGCCCCTATGACCCCAATTTAAGGCACTTCCGGTTGACACAGGAAGCTGAAAGTGAACACATATTTGTTGTTGAGGATAGGAGGCAGTATTTTCACTTTGGATGAATTGCATGCCCATAGTGAACTGCATCAAACTCTGTCCTAGATTGCTAATATATGCATATTATTATTGCTATTGGATAGAAAACACTCTGAAGTCTAAAACTGCTTGAATTATGTCTGTGAGTATAACAGAACTCACAGGGCAGGCAATCTTCCAAACAAGAAGTGGAAATCTGAAGGTTGGGGCAACTTTGACGTCATCGCCCCCTCCTTTCCCAACAAGATATGGATCTGGAAGCACTTCCTACGCCTTCCACTAGATGTCCTCATTCAGTAGAAAGTGTAACGGAGCATTTGCTGTGAACTTTGACCTAATGGGAGTTAAACGAGTCAGTGTCCCAACAGAATGCTATTTTGCTGTGGCGCATTTCTCTGTGGGTGCTACGGCTGTTCCATTCGGCCCCAGATGAAAACGGTTGGAACGTTATTGGATATATATGATAATAACATCCTGAAGATTAATTCTCTACTTAGTTTGACCAGTTTATTCGACCTGGAATATATCTTTTGGAAGTTTTCGTGCGAGTTATGCACCAGCAGTCAGTTTTTGGGCACGTGAGCTGAAAGTGATAGCAAATGCAGCTACTTGGACACTAGTATTGGACATTATGGAACAAAACAATGATTTATTGTGGAACTAGGACTCCTTGCACTACATTCTGATGAAAGATCATCAAAGGTAAGGGAATATTTATGTTGTAATTTCATGGCGGTTACGTCTGAGCGTCGTCTCAGATTATTGCAATGTTAGGCTTTTTCCGTAATGTTTTTAAAAAATCTGACACAGCGGTTACATTAAGAACCAGTATATATTTAATTATATGTAGAACATGTATCTTTAGTCAAAGTTTATGATGAGTATTTCTGTTATCTGGCGTAGCTTTCTATAAATCCTCCGGATATTTTGGAGGAATTTCTGAACATGGCGTCAATGTAAACCGAGATTTGTGGATATAAAAATGCATATTATCGAACAAAACATAAATGTACTGTGTAACATGTCATATGACTGTCATCTGATGAAGATTTTCAAGAGGTTAGTGATTCATTTTATTTCTAATCCTGCTTTTGTGATTTTATCTTTGGCTGGAAAAAATGTCTGCGTTTTTTCTTTGGTTTGGTGGTGGTCTAACATAAACATATGTTGTGTTTTCGCTGTAAAACATTTAAAAAATCTGACATGATGGGTAGACGAACAAGGTGTTTATCTTTCATTTGAGGTATTGGACTTGTTAATGTGTGAAAGTTAAATATTTCTAAAGAATATTTTTGAATTCCCTGCGCCACTTTTTCAGCTGAACGGGGGGGGGGGGGGGGGGGGGGGGGGTGGTGCCCCAACATTAATTAAACAGTTTGCAATGACTTCTGTAGTGGAAAGAAGAGAGCAAACCACACACAAGTCAGAGTTATCATAAAGTCCATCTTTAATTTAATGAGCTCCATCACAACCCTGTGACTCTCAGATCAATTCAGTGTCTATAAATGAATTCTCTGAGAGTCCTTACACATTGCAACTGAGATCCTTTATAGCAAAGACACACATAGCCAGACAGCATTGGCTATAAATTATCGTTCAGTTTGTTCTCCTAAACAAAGCTCTTATCTTGTTCTTGGTACAAAATGGTACCAAAACATTACCCCCACCCAATGATATATATCAATTGTCATTTTAGATACTCCCATCCCAAATACAACCAATTCTGGACAAGCTCACAGAGAAAAAAAGTGAGCCTTTAGGTCAAGATAAAGGCCACGAGAGAGGGAACATAGAATGGTTCCAGACACTGCCATCCTCCTCTCCCCGATGGGAAAAGTAGGGGGTGACTGAAACACAGACACAGTGGAGCCAAGAGATAATTGGTTCCCCATCAATCATCCCTTCATATGGTTTAAAATATACGTTTACATATGATGACACGCTTGACCTCTCCCCTCTCTGCGGCCCAAGTAACTTAGTCCTGACAGAGAACAGATGACTGCAACCGGCCAACAGTATTATACAAAAATAGACATTCTGATGAGAAGTAACTCACAAGCATATAATGAAAATAAAACATCTTATCTATGTTAACCAACTAATTCTGATTATTCCCCAACACTTCTCTCACATAGGAAGACATTTTTTATTTTATACCTTTATTTAACTAGGCAAGTCAGTTAAGAACAAATTCTTACTTTCAATGACAGCCTAGGAACCGTGGGTTAACTGCCTGTTCAGGGGCAGAACTTGCAACCTTCAGGCCACTATGAGGTCTACCTGTGTTGATACTAAGCTTCCTGGATCAACCGGAAGTGATTAAATTCACCCTAAAAGTTTTTTGATGAACCAAACCTGCAGTTTGTGAAAATCACTGCATTCAATCCTGTGTAAATCAGTAAATTCTTAACGTAAAGACTTTAAACTCAGGATTCTGTATAAGCCTACCCCAATGAGGATATGTGTTTAGCTTCCTGTGCCAACTGGAAGTGCCCTAAAATGGGGTCATAGGGGCTGTTTTGAAGGGTTAAAAAAAGTCAGATCTTTCAAACTTCATATGTGTGATTAGGCAACCCTCATGAACTGTAAATCAAGAAAAACACACACACACACACACACACACACACACACACACACACACACACACACAGCAAGGATGGAGTGACACAATGTGGGGCTTAGAGACACACAGAGCCTGCAATAGTTACCTTCGTTCAAACTATCAAAGAACCGTCAGACCTAGACGTTTGAAACTCTAGAAACCTGTTCTAGAGCTCAAGTCAATAGTGCATGTGAGTTATGTGGCTCTAGAAGGTTCTCAGACCGAGAAACAGCCTCGTACATTTGCAATAACTTCATTCATTTTGATCATCACGAAAAGGACGACATTTAGAAAAGTCCCAGAGTCGCAAGACTAGATGCATTGAAACTGTCTCGGCCCAAAAATATGGACCTTAAAGTTTCTGTCAGATAGCTCATTCAAGGACCTCGTAGCAACGCCCGGAAAATGTGGATTTTCAGCACCAATAAAACTCGTTGCTCGAGCTCCGAATGACCTATCGAGCCGAAGTTTAGTGTCTCATTTTTCAAAATAAAAGCCTGAAACTATGTCTAAAGACTGTTCACACCATGTGTAAGCCATAGGAAAGGGAATCTGTTTGATATCCCTTTCAATGGAGGGAAGGCATGCAATGGGTTGGATTTTCCTCAGGTTTTTGCCTGCAATATCATACTAACAGACAATATTTCGACAGTTTTGGAAACTTAAGAGTGTTTTTTATCCTAATCTGACAAGTATATGCATATTCTAGATTCTGGGCCTGGGAAATAGACAGTTTCATTTGGGTACGTTTTTCATCCAAACATCAAAATACTGCCCCCTACACTCA
The DNA here is from genome assembly GCF_013265735.2 of Oncorhynchus mykiss. Taxonomy (NCBI): domain Eukaryota; kingdom Metazoa; phylum Chordata; class Actinopteri; order Salmoniformes; family Salmonidae; genus Oncorhynchus; species Oncorhynchus mykiss. The sequence goes on from NC_048589.1 coordinate 26,634,148, forward strand.
AGAGGTAAACAAAAATATTACAATAAAATATGACAAAAGTATGTTCATACATTTCGTATACATGTATAATTGACAAACAAATCATAATCATTTTGAAAACGGTCCAGAAAGCACTTTTTAAGAGGGTGATACGTTTTTGCATTTTCTTTCAAATTTTCTAAATTTGACCCTTGGGTCTTGACTTGATGTGCATTTGCAATATGAAAGTTTACCGTGGAGCGCGCTCTCCATCTATTGGATTTTTGCTGTGTGACACTTGGCATTTGCCATATGGCATTTGCAATAAGTTTTGAATGAAACGACGTCCATTTGAGTGGTATTGTACATTGTGTATATGTTTTGTACGGTGCCAATAAGTTCCCATTCATTTTTGTCCATTTCAGGGGGGTATTCCCTTACCACTGCTACATCTGGCTATCAGCGGAGCCTTGTCTGGCAGCGAAACAGTTCATTCAGCCTCATTTATTGCCTTTGAAAAAAACATAGCTGATATGGCTGACTTGCTTAAACAAATGTGGTTTCTAATGACAATTGAGATGTACAAACTATGCCATAAGGGGACAACAGGCGGATAAGAGGCAATCCATTATTTTGATTAAGACAATGAGTGAGCTAGGACGGACATAGTCAATATAACTATTTGTACAGCAACAGAATTCAGAACATGGGCCGTTCTTACAGTACTCTCCCTGTACACCAAGTCAGAAACATAGGATAAATAAAGAGGGCATATAAGCAGACAATGAAAGCTCTTACAATATTCAATGATTACATTTCTCTAAAACAGGTTATAGGCTACAGTAGAGCAGTCAGCAAAATTAAGAAGGGTAAATAGACCTAATTATTAGCGTGAGGCACATGGGCTACTAAATTCTTACTACATAACATACACTAAGTATTACTTTCTTAGCTACAGTATACATTTCTCCCTGGCATTTATGAATGCCGCATGATTTATGAAGCAGCATACAAAATATTTTTGGACTCACATTGTGCTCAGTGGTCCTCAGAGTTAAGTTGTTTTGAGCACGGCACAAATGTAGTCCCTTAATCCCAGATTTGGGACCACACAGCCACTGTCACTGATTCCTTCCAAACCAGGGGAGTCGATGGACCAGTGTGAGGAGGGATATCGGAGACTGGAGTTGGCTAGGAGTATGCGGCAACGCAGGTGTCATCAGGAGCGTGTCATCAGTCCGGTGAAACCTGGGCCGGCTCCACGCATCTGGCCTCCAGTGCGCCTCCCCAGTCCGGTACGTCCTGTGTCTCCTCCGCGCACTCCCCCTGAAGTGCGTGTCCCCAGCCCGGTACGTCATGTGCCTGTTTCCTGCACTCGACTTGAAGTGCCAGAGACGGTCAGGGAGGCATTGGGGAAGTTAGGAGAGAAAGAGATTAGAGAGCTGTTGTGCAAGTTTGTTCTGCTCAACATCCGACCAGGGGATCCGAATAGCAGTCTGGTTCAACTTGGGCTGGCTCCACCCTTCTGGTCTCCAGTGCGCCTCCCCAGTCCTCCTCGAACTCCTCCCTCCTCCTCCCTGAAGTGCGTGTCCCCAGCCCGGAACGTCCTGTGCCTGCTTCCTGCACTCGCCCTGAAGTGCGTGTCACCAGCCCGGTGCAACCTGTGCCGGCTCCATGCATCAGGCCTCCAGTGTGCCTCCCCAGTCCAGTACGTCCTGTGCCTGCTCCTCACACTCGCCCTGAAGTGCGTGTCACCAGTCCGGTGCACCCTGTACTGGCCCCACGCATCAGGCCTCCAGTGCGCCTCCCCAGTCCCGTACCACCTGTGCCGGCTCCTCGCACCCTCCCTGAAGTGCGTGTCACCAGTCCAGTGCCCCCTGTGCTAGCTCCACGCACCAGGTCTCCGGTGCGTGTCACCAGTACGGTGCATCCTGTGCCTGATCCCCGCACTCACCAACACAGTCCAGAGCTTTCGGCGACAGTTCACAGTCCAGAGCTTCCGGAGACAGTTCACAGTCCAGAGCTTCCGGCGCCGGTCTAGAGCTTCCAGCGACGATCCCCAGTCCAGAGCTTCCGGCGACGGTCCCCAGTCCAGAGCTTCCGGCGACGGGCCCCAGTCCAGAGCTTCCGGCGACGGTTCACATTCCAGAGATTCCGGCGACGGTCCACAGTCCGGAACCTCCGGCGACGGTCCACAGTCCGGAACCTCCGGCGACGGTCCACAGTCCGGAACCTCCGGCGACGGTCCACAGTCCGGAACCTCCTGCGAAAGTTCACAGTGCGGAACCTCCAGCGATGGTCAACGGTCCAGAACCTCCAGCGACGGTCGGCGGTCCGGAGAGTCCAGGCATTGCGTCCAGTCCCACTCCAGGGCAGGAGCCTTCCTCTGTGCCAGGGCCCGGTCCAGGCACAGTGTCCAGTCCCACTCCATGGCAGGAGCCTTCCTCTGCGCCGATGTCAAGTCCAGGCACGGCGTACAGTCCCGCTCTGACCATAGAGAGCCCTCAGTTCTCTATTGTGTTTAGGTCAGAGTGTGACTGGGGGGTTATCTAGTTTATAGATTTCTAGGTTGGTGGTTTGCGTGGTTCCCAATTAGAGGCAGCTGGTAATCGTTACCTCTAATTGGGGATCATATTTAGGTAGGCTTTTTCCACACCTGCATTTGTGGGATATTATGTTGTGTTTGTGCCTGTGCACCACAGTCACATTTCGTTGTTTGTTTATTGTTTTTGCTTTAAGTTTCACTTTGCAATAAATATGTGGAACTCAACATCCGCTGCGCCTTGGTCCCGTTCTTACGACAACTGTGACAATCTCTTGCCGAATGGGGAAACAGTGGCTTTTTGCCACAGCTGAGCTTTCACAGGTGTGACACATCAGCACTGACGACTCGCCCAGCTCCGCCCACCAATCTCCTGCAGGAAGTAAGCACAGCAAAACCAGGTAGACAGAGCAGGGGATGGGCCGTCACACCCCCACCTATAAAAACAGGGACCTCCCATGTCCCCGAAAACAGAAACAAAGTGTTTTAATAAACAATCCAAATATACTTGCACTCCTTGAACATCCAACCACCCAGGTCGATCACTTACTCAACCCACACCAACCATATCACCTGGTTGCAAATTAAGAAAAGGAGAGGAAGAGAGATGAGACCAAATTGTTGGAGAACAGACAACAGTATTAAACAGGACGGCTAAGGAGAGGGCACACGGGACAACGCAGCCACCACCTAAAGATAACAAATCTCGAGGGGGAAAAGCTTGAATGTACTGACACCACCACATCAACCTTTGGTTCAGACAGTGCATCGAGAGTAAAAAGGTGAGTGGGTTGTGATCAGTATATACAACTAGAGGCACTACACCTGTACCCGCATTGAAGTGGTGGAGAGCCCAGATCAGGGCAAGAGCCTCCTTCTCTGCCACAGAGTAATGTAGCTGATAACTGTTGAACTTCTTGGATTAGTACGCCACAGGATGCTCAATTTCCTGGCTCTGACTGCAGCAGAACCGCCCCGGCCCCCAGCTGCAGTGTAAAAGGTTGCTGCGGAGCGGCCAACACAGGAGCAGTACTGAGAAGAGTTAACATCCTCAAGGGACTGTTGACATAATGGAGTCCAAACAAAAACAGAAGCAGTGTCAACCACAGGAGAGGGGAAAAACATACAAATGGAGCTTCCAAGACCTATTACAAGCTCAACCGTAGTCTTCATGCGGTTTCTGGCGGTGGGTATTTATGCACTTCAGCCCGCTGTCACTGAAAAAGCTCCCAGCAAGCGGATTAATATGAGCCATGGATGTGTTCCCGAGACAACTGCTCCAGCCACAGTCACCACACATAAATAGAGCTAACACTGCCCAACGTGTTGTAAGGGACATACGTCGCTAACCCTACCAGGGGAGAAGAGTCCAGGTAGCCAATCCACACTACCCCAAATCTCACTGCTAACACCGCACAAACACTAACCTGATGTCCCAACAATGAGCAAAGCAGGATCTCCAACCGGAACAGGGAATGGAGATTAACTGCATTCCTTTCTCCACTGCAGCACAAACCAGCACTACTTCAACACCAACCACAGGCATGTAACTTAAGTAGCAACAGGCAGTATCCAAATCTCATAAATACTTTGTACATGCACCTCAGTATGTAACTCCAAATCAATAATACTCACAACATAACCCCATAGACAAAAGGGTTAGCCAAGCAATAATCACAGAGCACTTTACTTTGAAATACCACCTTAAAACCAGTCAGCAAATGCTACCAAACAAATGAAATGCCAGGGAGTAACTCCAGAGATCCCAGATGAGGCCCCATTTATTACAACCTGGCTCAAGATTGTAACAAACAATGGGAAAACACACAAAAATGTAAAGGAATTACAAAATTAATTTATTCCATAAATAAAGTAAACACTCGCAATAATTAGATGAGGCATGAAGGTCAGTAAATTAAGCATCAAGTGCCGAAGTTATGCATGGAGAGAGGAATCTCTTGCTGAATGGGGAAACAGTGGCTTTTTGCCACTGCTGAGCTTTCACAGGTGTGACTCATCAGCACTGATGACTCTCCCAGCTCCACTCACCAATCTCTGGCAGGAAGTAAGCACAGCAAAACCCAAGAGACAGAGCAGAGAGGGGCCGTCACACATACATACTGATGATAGTATCTTCTGACCAGGAGAGTTTTGTTGAACGTTAAAATGCATATTTTGCAAAACGATTTTGGAAACATATCTTTCATATCAGCGAAAGAACAAAAACGTAAATTACTACACACCTTTTGTAGGGTTAGGGTTAGTGTTCCCACACGGCCATATCTCCATGTTACAGTGCATGTTTATGGACAACAGATGGAAGACAGAGGTGGCCACCTGTACTTATTAGCTATCTAGCGTGCTTCAAACACCTGTGTGTAAAGGGTAACTGGGGAGGAAGAGCAAACTGCTACAGTAAGTATCTTTTTAATTTGAAAGATTATTTCTCTCTAATATGAAATATATGGGGCATATCAGCATCTGTTTCGAGAACCATTTCACAAGTGATGATTATTTGCATTTCTAAAGGTTAAAATACAGAGTCAGAATTGCAGTTCACACACAGCCAACCATGGGCGATGCTAAGCTCTGAAAACCCGATGGAGAAGGGTTTTCAAGAGCTAGTCATCATCTACAGTTCCTTCAGAAAGTATTCACAGTTCTTGACTTTTTCTGCAATTTGATGTCTGAAATTATGGTTTGAATTGCGATTTAATTTTTTTTGTTTTAATTGTCACTGACTTTACTTAGACATAATACCCAATAATGTAAATATGTATTTAAAAAAAAACATTTTTTACAAATGGATTAAAAATGAAAAGCTGAAATGTCTTAAATCAATAAGTATTCAACCCCGCTGTTATGGCAAGCCTAAATAAGTTCAGGAGAAAAAATTTGCTTAACAAGTAACACAATAAGTTACATGGACTCACTCTGTGTTCAGTAGTAGTATATGATATTCCTTTTTAATGACTACCTCATCTCTGTACCCCACACATATAATTATCTGTGAGGTCCCTCGGTTGAGCACTGCATTTTTAACAGAGATTCAACCAAAAAGACCAGGGAGGTTTTCTAATGCCTCTCAAAGAAAGGCACCTATTGGTAAAAGTGGACATTGAATATTCCTTTGAGCATGGTGAAGTTACACTTTGAATGGTGTCTCAATACATCCCCTCACAACTAATATACAGGTGTCCTTCCTAATTCAATTGCTGGAGAGGAAGGAGACCTCTCAGGGATTTCACAATGAGGCCTTTAAAACAGTTACTGAGTTGAATGGCTGTGTTTAGAAGAAAAGTGATGATGGATAAACAACATTGTAATTACTCCACAATACTAACCTTATTGACAGAGTGAAAGGAAGCCTGTATAGAACAAAAAAAATCCAAAACATGCATGCTGTTTACACAAGTAATACTGCAAAAAATTACTTTTGTCCTGAATACAAAGTGTTATGCTTGGGCAAAATCCAAAACAACACATTACTGAGGACCACTCTTCATATTTTCAAGCATAGTGGTGGCTACATCATGTTATGAGTATGCTTGTAATCGTTAAGGACTGGGGAGTTTTTCAGGATAAAAAATAAAAGTAATGGAGCTAAGCAGAGGAAAGGAAAACCTGCTTCAGTCTGCTTTTCACAAGACACTAGGAGATGAATCCACCTTTCAGCAGGACGGTAATCTAAAACACAAGGCCAAATCTACACTGGTGTTGCATACCAAGAAGACAGTGAATGTTAGTGGCCGAGTTACAGTTTTGACTTAAATCTGCTTGAAAATCTATGGTATGACCTGAAAATGGTTGTCTAGCAATAATCAACAACCAATTTGACAGCTTGAAGAATTTTGAAAATAATAATGTGCAAATGTTGCACAATCAAGGTGTGGAAAGCTCTTAGAGACTTGGCCAGAAATACTTACAGCTGCAATCGCTGCCAAAGATGATTGGCTCAGATTGAATACTTAACTAATGAAGAGAGTGTTATTTTTCATGAATCTTTTTACAAAATGTTAGAAGTTTTCTTCCACCAACATGAGTATTTTGTGTAGATCGTTGAGAAAAAAATTTACACCCAGCTTATCAGTCCCCTTCTCACCCATCCATCTCTTGTGTATCCCTTTATATCCCCCCCAATGGGCATGAAAACAGAGAAGGTATGTGTGGGGTTTTAGCTGAGATTGTTCTTTACAGAGTCAAGTACAGTGCCTTCGGAAAGTATTCAGACCTTTTGACTTTTTTCCTCATTTGTTATGTTACAGCCTTATTCTAAAATGTATGAGGAAAAACCATTTAGTCAATCTACACACCATTCCCCATAATGACAAAGCAAAAACAGATTTTTCAAAATTTTGGTTAATTTATTAAAAATAAAAACCTGAAATATCACATTTACATAAGTATTCAAACCCTTTACTCAGTACTTTGTTGTAGCACCTACGGCAGTGATTACAGCCTTGAGTCTTCCTGGGTATGACGCTGCAAGCTTAGCACACCGGTATTTGTAGAGTTTGTCCCATTCTTCTCTCAGGTTGGATGGGGAGAGTTGCTTCACAGCTATTTTCAGGTCTCTCCAGAGATGTTCGATCGGGTTCAAGTCCGGGCTCTGGCTGTGTTGTCTTGGCTGTGTGCTTAGGGTCGTTGTCCCGTTGGAAGGTGAACCTTCGCCCACAGTCTGAGGTCCTTTATTGCTCTGGAGCAGGTTTTAATCAAAGATCACTCTGTACTTTGCTCCGTTCACCTTTGCCTCGATCCTGACTAGTCTCCCAGTCCCTGCTGCTGAACAACATCCCCACAGCATAATGCTGCCAACACTATGCTTCACGGTAGGGATGGTGCCAGGTTTCCTCCAGACATGACGCTTGGCATTCAGAGAAGGTTGTTTCTCATGGTCTGAGAGTCTTTAGGTGCCTTTTGGCAAACTCCAAGAGGAGTGGCTTCCATCTGGCCGCACTATCATAAAGGCCTGATTGGTGGAATGCTGCAGAGATGGTTGCCCTCCTGGAAGGTTCTCCCATCTCCACAGAAACTTTAGAGCTCTGTCAGAGTGACCACAGGTTCTTGTCTCCTCCCTGATCAAGACCCTTCTCCCCTTTTTGCTCAGTTTGGCCAGACGGGGGCTCTAGGAAGAGTCATGGTGGTTCCAAACTTCTTCCATTTAAGAATGATGGAGGCCACTGTGTTCTTGGGGACCTTCACTGCTGCAGACATTTGTTGGTATCCTTCCCCAGATCTGTGCCTCGACGCAATCCTGTCTAGGGTCTCTACAGAAAGTTCCTTTTACATCATGGATTCGTTTTTGCTCTGACTTGCACTGTTAACTGTGGGACCGTATATATTTACAGGTGTGTGCCTTTCCAAATCATCAATTTACCACAGGTGGACTCCAATCAAGTTGTTGAAACATCCCAAGGATGATCAATGGAAACAGGAGGCACCTGATCTCAATTTCGAGTCTCATAGCAAAGGGTCTAAATACTTATGTAAATAAGGTATTTCTGTTTTCGCTTTGTCATTATGGAGTATTGTGTGTAGATTAATTAAGTAAAATGTTTGTTTAATCCATCTTAAAATGGGGCTGTAACTTAAGAAAATGTGGAAAAAGTCAAGGGGTCTGAGAATACTTTCCGAATGTACTGTATATGCAATGTACTTTATATCAAGTAGCCAGCAAAACAACAATATTTTGGCTATTGACCACGGCTGACACCATCATAGCAAACTTAACGAGGCATGGTACTGGCAGGTAAACTCATCGCCACTGAGGAGCTCTCAATAGTCCAGTGAAGGTTATTCTACCATTACATCACTGTCGACTAGGCCTTTATGTGAATACTAACAATGTGTAGCATGAGCTAATGCAGTTGTATGTCCATTTCTCCTATGACGCAATGCCGGGTACCCTTTATGAGGCAAGATTATCTGTCATCTTGGCAAATGGAAAATATTCTACCTATCTAACTAAGCAACCGTAAGTAGTATGAACCCTCCTGCCATGAACATAGCCAACTGCCTGCAATATTAATGCACTGCCAGGTAGCTTTGCTGAGGCAGGATGAGCTGTCATCTTGGTATATGATATTCTACCAATGCAACGTAGATAGCTACTGGATCATAGGGCTGACACAACCATGATCATATAGCAATACTGCAGGAACTGAGGTAGGCGCCACAATCTCAGAATCAATCAAATGTAATGTTGTAGCAGCAGAGGATCATGGGCCCATGATCTTGAGGGTGAAGTATTAGATGGATGGGACGATATTCCTCCTGAGGTCTCAACCACAATTTCAGTCTTTGCCCAAACCCACATTTTCCAAAAATGCATTCAGGTGAGAAGTTGTGGGTGGGGGAATTGCTCATAACTATTAATTTTGGGGGTGGGTAAACACAGTTGTACCTGATCCCAACACTTTCTCACTAAAGCATACTTACCAGAGGTAAGTTAGCTCACAGTGGTAAGGTGGACATCTACTGTCACTTGGGTGTAATTTCAAATCCCACTTGGGGCGCAAAACAAATCTACACATGGTTAATATTCACACACAGTATACAGTCTTGTAGCGGCAGGATGACTTTAACTGGTCTATTTGATCATACGTAAACAATGCTTTCTGTAGTAGCTACACAAAGTCATCTGGCGTATGTTTCTGCTGTTTTGGGAGATTGGTATAGCTTACCTTGCTCACTGCTTGTACATCATTTTATATATTGACGCTTTGCTTGGGCAGTGTGCTACCCTGAAGGATCAGTGCCTATATCGCCAAGACTTGCATTATTCATTATTTAATAAGTGGTTAAACATATTTCCAAATGGTGTTTCTTTTCTGAACTGTTGTTTCAAATGTACTATGTCAATAAAACATAGCGAGGATGAAAATAAGAGACAATGAAGGACTGGTTGGGGTTTAAACTTATTTGAAACATAAATCTGAGCTGACAATGATCATATAAGAAGTTCTCAATGAAATTGACAAGTAGTAATTGGTGTAGACAGCCAGGTACACATTGTGATCGAAGATCAAGAACAGAAACATCATCCTCTGCCAAACTTTACAGTAGGCTACTCCGAAGGCAGGAAACACAGACAGAAACAGACTGACCATTTTATTCAAATGTTTTTCCCCACCAAAATACTTCAAAGTAGTCTGCGGGATAGCTAAAGAATGGGAGGAAGAGGTGCAGTAAAAGTGCTGGGAACACAGGAAGGATGAATGATTAAGAGAGGTGAGAGGGAGTGTTCCTCTGAGACTGAGCCTGGAGCAATGAGTAGCCTAGTGCTGAGGGACCTGCCTGTCACGCTGTCTGGCAGGCATGGAGAGGAAAGATACAAGCTGAACCCACATAAACCTGATTTTTATCAAATGAACAACAAATGATGTATTTTGGACAAATGTGGATGTGCAGAAAAGAGGCAGATAAGGATAGTGCAGTTTTTCTGCCCAAGGTAAATGCTTTTATTTTCATAATAAATAATAAATAGGTACTGAAAGTACTTGTAATATTTACAAAATAATAAACAGGACAAAGAGCAACATAGGTCAATGCTCTGACAGGCTAACAAATGCCTCTAATTCCTGATAACAATTTGCATGCACAAGCATAGTATAGCCATGACCCCATGACTGGTCAATCACAACAGGGAATGAGGGGGTTTAAATACATTTTACCAACAATGCATTTCACCATGGAACATTGCATTCCTACACAAATGACCAATTAACTTCAAAATCAGCATTCTGACAATATCAATATATGTAGGCAGTAAATATAGGCTACATATTACCAATAGCAAACACTTCAGTCAAGCTCATAAACCATGCCTTAAGTTACACATTTTAATTTAATTTAGTTACTCAATTATCCTCCCCCGGGACAATCAATAGGTTGGCATGAACCACAACACAGTCAAAACATGGCTCTCTCTTGTAGTGTATCTCACTTTGACTGACAAAATCTCCATCCAGGAGCAACCCCAATACAATTATGAGGATAAACAAAGTATGTATTTACATTTCTTTAGCTTAACTCTTAATCACGATCACCTTAATCACGATCATACTGTTAATCAACAAATGCATGAAGGAAAGGTAAAATAGCATGGATAAGTACGGCTTGAGCTGTAGACAAAATGTTTGGCGACAAAACGAGAAAAAAAGGAATCGGTGTGCACGACCAATGAATTATGGGTGTGTGTGTGTGTATTGGGAAAGTACATACAACTGTAGTCTACCAGACACTTTTATATACAAACCTATGAGATAACTTACACAAACAAAAAAGAACAGGAACTGCTTCTGCAATGACAAAGGACACTGTTAATAGGCTAAGTCAGCCAACCAATCCTAAAAGCAGTTCTGGCAGGTGGTAGACCTCTTCTTGGTGCACTTTCATTTCCCAACCCAATTTAAGAGGGCAAAGACAACTCCAAGGGCAACAACACAAATAGAGCTCTTACTATGATTTAATACAACTCAAGGAAAGTGAAGATAGCTAATGATTGCAGCTAATTAACTAAGTGATGGAAATTACCAAACAAATCCTTGTAAATATTCTGTTAATGTTCCATGTTTAATGTTCCATACCAAGTTCTTATTTAGAGCAAAACTAAGTTATCACTCTTATTTAAATGTTTATTAGTAGGAAATTATTTTAGTTTGGGCATCTAGTTACTTCTCAAATAGAAACCAATGCACACTGTACAGAAGCCTGCCAATACAACTACACTATGGGTATTTTTATGTGTTTGTATTACAGAAACTTGAGAGAGAGGGGGAGTGACTGTTTTAGTCTGGCTCCAGTGTGTAGTGGCTGCACATATAGAACAGAAGAGGGTGCCAAATACATTGAAACAAAAATGAGATCCCACTGCTTTCTGATTGTGATTGGCAAATATGGACTCATGCTTTGTCAAGAAGACACATACTGTGTTGCGGTTTCGATCATTGTGCCAGGAAATCATTACTAAGACATGATTTGCTGATAGCAATCACATTACCCTTGAACTAGTAATTTTATCCCTCCCTGTGACACTATAGAAGGATGAATTTAGTTCTTTACTTTCAGGTTTGTCTTGCCGTTTATTTACAGACTAGTGTTTCAGAGGTAACCAACTATACCAGGGGTCTTCAACCTTTTCTTGCCCAGGGACACCCTTTCAGGCAATTATAATTCACGTTTTATTATCAGGTCAATGGAAAGTAATCAACATTTTAAAATGAATAGATTTGGTAGACAGTTTTTTATTATTTTGATCTCCTCACATTATAAATTGGAAGAGGACTTGTAAACTCTAACATAGCCTATTAGATAGAAAAGTAACTCCAAAATACATTTTCGCTAATAGCAGCTGTTAGCCATGTGTACTTGCTGAGACTGGTACTAGCGGGTGCTTTTTCAAAGCCTATGTCAAATCCTTCAGTAAGTGTAATTAGCTTAAATTAGTGTAATTTGTTCAATATTAGGAGTTGTAAAATACAGCGAACAACATTAGAAAGATGTTCTCTGTTGTTGTTGCTAGCGATATTCATGTATATATTTATATTTTCGCGCACCTGCTGCAGTACCTCAGGGGTCCGCGGATCCCCGGTTGAATACACCTGAAATATACCAATAGCACACAAAAATAGACCTTGACCACTTTACTACATCAGCATTGTTATTTGATAAAAATCTAATCAAATTAAAGTTTAACCGTCCACCTTCATGCAGTCCCAGTATTTGTGCTATATCATGCTAGAAATGTAACAATGACTGAACAGCAGCATGTAAACTGAGGTATCTGAGACCATCAACTGGGCAGTAATGGCATTGTCTCTCTCCAATGTTCTGGTTTGAGGTTACATTACTACATTACACCACCTCCTGACCATTCCCCTTTCTCTTTCGCTGGAGGTAGTGTACCACCTGTGTGACATTTGCCTTGCCCAGCCTGGTGATGAAACAGTAGAGGAAGGGGTCAGCCAGTTGAGTGCTGATATCGCCATACTGACCTTATAGGGCAGGAAGAGCCAGGAGGGGCTCCCACAGTGCTCCAGCAGCCCCCACAAGAGCATCATAATGTGGATGGGTCCAAAGCAGAGCCCCAGGGTGAGCAGCACCATCACCAGACAGGGCCAGGTTAAACAGATAGATGCCCAGGGTGTTCCTCTTTCTGATGTGCTGCCAGGAAACATAGAGGAAAAAGGAGTTGGAGGGAATCCCGATGATAATGATGACCAGGTACATAAAGAGAAAGGGCCACCTCTCTTTGGGGTAGTCAGCTGGATTACACAGTTTGTCTGGGTCATATGTGGTGCTCAGGCTGAAATTCTCCAACCCAACTGTGGAGTTCATGGCCCCTCACCTTTTGGGAAACAAAGCAATACAACACAACATTACTCAGTTTCTGAAGTATAGCAAAGATAATTTCAAGACTGCATCATTTAAACATGAAACATCCACTTATTAGTAAACATCCACTTATTGGATATCTTGCTAAAGTAACCCACAGTAAGTACCATCTCAAGTACAGTCAGATACAAAACTATTGGTACCCTTGATAAAGATGAGCAAAAAAGACTGTCTAAAGGTGGAATGGAGCCATTTTTATCTCAATACCAAATAATGTCTGGGTAAAAATGAAGTACCTTACTGTAATTATTTGAAATTAAAATGATCAACAAGAAACAAAAATGGCATCTTTACATAAAGATTAATTTCTCAAGCAAGAATTTTGCTAGGACCGTCCGAGAATGGTCTTAGTTTTCAGTTTTCCCCACCCCGCTATCTGTTATTGGCAGAGATGTTTGGAACTCTTTCTTATTGGTCTGTTAACTAATTTCAGGCAGTCTTTTCCAATCCCATAATGTAGAAATATGTCTATAAAACACAGGAAGTGGCACAGCGGTTTAAGGCACTGCATCTCAGTGCCAGAGACGTCCCTACAGACCCTGGTTTGATTCCAGGTTGTATTACAACCGGCTGGGATTGGGAGTCCCATAGGGAGGCGCATAATTGGCCCAGCGTTGTCCGGGTTTGGGTTTGGCAAGGGTAGGCTGTCGTTGTAAGTAAGAATTTGTTCTTAACTGACTTGCCTAGTTAAATAAAGGATCAATTAAACAATCTTGACTGCGCTGAGCATTTTAAAATAAATAATATGAATACTGAGCTGTATTGAATGCTCAATTATATATATATTTTTTAAAGGGTTTGGCGTTTGGATCTTTGATGTTATGGGCTATTTTGCTTCCACTGGTCCTGGGGCTCTTTTTAAGGTCAACGGCGTCATGAACTTGACTCAGTACCATGGCATTTTAGTCAAAAATCTGGTTGCATCAAGACAATAACCCCAAGCACATATCAAAAGCTACAAAGAAAGGGTTAATTGACCACAAAATCAACATTTTGCAATGGCCATGTCAGAACTTGAACCCCATTGAAAACCTTTGGCTTGAATTACAAAGTGCAGTCCATAAGCACAGATGAAGGATATCAAGGATCTGGAAATATTCTGTATGGAGGAATGATCTAACATCTCTCCCAATGTTTTCTCCAATCTCCTAAAACATTTTTGAAAAAGTCTCAATACTGTTATCCTCGCAAGGTGAGGTATTGAAAGGGATTGAAAATGGGGGTGGTAATAATTTTGACCACTGTAGTTTTTTGAAAAATATATCTTACTTGTTAAACAAAATGTATTTTTCTGAGAAAATGTATTAGTATAATTGTCAATATTTTTCCAGTATACAATATAGCTTTAATTTTATAGTCTTTTTTTCTAATATTTTTCAAGGGTGACACTAATTTTCGACCTCTCTATGACCATACAGTAACACGTAAAAAGCAGTACTCACAGTTGACCGTATACAGGAGAACACTCAGTAGACTTTTTAGTTATTGATTATAGAAATCAAATTATTAGTTTGTTTCTCCCAAACGATAACCTTCTGGACAGACTCGGTACACACATGTAATGTCATTCATAGGCTTGGTCAACAAGCTCCAAAAAACAGGAAGAAAGAAACCACTGCTACGTGAGACCTTTACTTTACTACAATGAAGATGTGACAACCAATAACATGACAAATAAAGAGAGAGGGCTAGTGGACTACACTGTAGCTTTAGTTACAATCACCACTTGAGACATTAACATCAACTGTCTGTGTGCCTACAGTATTGGTTTTATAATTTAGACGGGTTATTATTTTAGCTTGTGTTGACTTTACTGTTTGGGTGTCATAAAGGAGTATGAATAAGCCATATTGAGAAAATCCTCATTATATTGATCTAATTGGACTTTTATATGAAAGTCAAACAACAGATAATGATCCATAGTGTGTACATATAGATACAGGGACTTATTCCACACAGGCTGAATTCAAAATGGATTAGATAGATTTTTTTTCTTCTCACCCATTTACACGCAATACCCCATAATGAAAACGTGTTTTTAGAAATGTTACCTAATTTATTGAAAATTAAATTCAGAAAAATCTAATTTACGTAAGTATTCACACCCCTGAGTCAATGCATGTTAGAATCACCTTTGGCAGCTATTATACCTGTGAGTCTCTAAGAGCTTTGCACACCCGGAGGAAATGGCTGCCTTTTTACAATCCCCTAATCAATTGTGCTATTGTGTGTGTTTTTTTGCGTTATTTGCAACTTATTTTGTACCAAATGTTTCTGCCACTGTGTCTTATGATCGAAAGAGCTACTAGATATCAGGACAACGATTACTCACCCTGTACTGGAGATGGGAATAATTTACTTCAGACACCCGACAAGGCCCTCATCACCGTCATTCGCAGGAGAAAGAGACAGAGATATCGAGGACAAAGGTCCTGGTGCCTTGTAAGGGATTCTGCGGCAATCGGGTAATCTCCCTTTACCATTTGTCCCATTAGCCAACATACAGTCAATGGAAAATGATCCCATATATCCTACCAACCGGTCATTAAGAACTGTAATATCTTATGTTTCACCAAGTCGTGGCTGAACGACGACATGAATAACATACAGCTTGCAGGTTTTACGCTAGAACAGCAGCCTCTGGTAAGACAAGGGGTGGCGGTCATGTGTATATTTGTAAACAACATCTGGTGCACGAAATCTAAGGAAGTCTCAAGGTGTTGCTCGCCTGAGGTAGAGCATCTCATGATAAGCTGTAGACCACACTGTCATGATGTTGCCCTGTTGGTGAGGTTAATGACCCCCATAAATACCTTTCCCCCTTTTCTCTCTCTACTCAACAGAATGGACTCTTGGAAAGCCCTTTGTTAACATAGAGAGAGTATGGTAACATCAAAAGGTTGTGAACCGAACAATATTTCGGTAATCCAACCAGTTTAAAGTATCCGTTGGTACTTAAAGAATATGATGTCAGATCAGTTGTCATCTGAGACATTTTTACTGATGATAGGATGACAAACTGTATCTTGGCAAGTCTACACATTCTAGTTATCAGAGTCACATGGAATTGTTGTGCAATTTAAATGTTTAAATATGAAGCTATTTGTGAAAAGATGAAATGTCATTTTAGTTTTTAAAATGAGAGATTGTTTTTAATAAGTAAAATATGCTCAATCAGTGGCCACGCCCACGTGAATTGGTTGGAAATGATGAACCAACCACTTTTCTACATTTCTATAAGAGCTCCCGTTACCCAATACATGGCGAACTAAGCCAAACTCAGAATGAGCTCTGGTTGTGAATGGTTAAATGACTACAACCTAATGAAATTAATATTGTGTTCCCGATGACGTGAGGACTGATGTCCATACGTTTAGAACGGCAAATTTCAAAGTGGAGGTGACGATCGCCGTGCTGGAAGGATGAATTTGACTACACCAGGCAGAATATAGCATGAGCTTATAGTATGGCAACTTGGTATGAACTTTGAACTCTTATTCACTAAAGAAGTGATATCTCTTAGACGTCGAGTTATCAGCAGCAGCTGTAAACGTGCGTGGCCTAGGAAAGGACGGACAATCTCTTCAGGATGACAGGGTTCTACAACGTATCCGTTCTACCACACTACCGACTACAATGTATCCGGACAAGGGAGATCTCTGCTAGTCAACCCAACCTTCCATCCTCAACCAACCTATTGAAGCGCATCTCAGAGTAAATATATTTTTTTCCTTTTCCGAATGGGCGGTTATTTAGAATGCATAAGATTCTGTATTTACGATGGCATAGCTTCATAAGGTCCGATAGAAACCCAATCCTTTTGTTCCTCAGTCTTCCCGCGCTTTCATTCAAACCCAACCCCCTTTCTTTGTGTAACCAGCCGTCATATCAGTTTCGTCCGCAAGGAACGTTTTCTTTTATGACATAATTAGTAATCAATGTACTACCCATCCTGTGTATATGTAATTATATGTGATTATTTAGTAAATAAATAATTAAACCAAATTTTGTATTGCTGATTCAACTTGTTAGCCAGGGTTTGTGAAGATAACCAAGAATTTTATGATGTTCAGATGAGACTGAATAAGTTGACGATTAATAATTGACTGCTTTTGATATAAAAGATTACCAGGTCTTTAAGAGTTTATTCAGAAGACAAAAGCTCTATAAGCATTCTGCCTTGGTGCCCCGACTTCCTAGTTAATTACATTTACATGATTAGTTTAATCAGTTAATATTAATTACAGAGAATTGATTTTATAAAATAGCATGTCATATCATTAAATCCATAGCAAAGACACGACACCACACTATTTACAAAGAGAGTTTTCATCTATATTATTTGTAGCTGTCTAATTACTACCATAAACCAATGCAGGCACTAAGACTGCACTCAATGAGCTGTATACGACCATGAGCAAACAGGAAAAAGCTCATCCAGAGGCGAAGCTCCTAGTGTCTGGGGACTTTAATGCAGGGAAACTCATCCATTTACCTAATTTCTACCAGCATGTTAAATGTGCAACCAGAGGGAAAAAACCTCTAGACCACCTTCACTCCACACAGAGAGATGAATGCTCTCCATTTGGCAAATCTGACCACAATTCTATCCTCCTGATTCCTGCTAACAAGCAAAAACCAAAGCGGAAGGTGCCAGAGACTTGCTCAATAGGGAAGTGGTCAGATGACGTGGATGCTACACTACAGGACTGTTTTGCTAGCACAGACTGGAATATGTTCCGGATTCATCGAATAGCATTGAGGAATACACCACCTCAGTCATCGGCTTTATCAAGAAGTGCATCGACAACGTCGTCCCCATAGTGACCATACGTACATATCCCAACCAGAAGCCATGGATTACAGGCAACATCGCATCGAGCTAAAGGCTAGAGCTGCCGCTTTCAAGGAGCGGGAGACTAATCTGGACACTTATAAGAAATCAAGCAAAGCGTCAATACAAGATTAAGATTGAATCCTACTACACCGGCTCAGATGTGTCAGGGCTTGAAAGCTATTACGGACCACAAAGGGAAACCCAGACGCGAGCTGCCCAGTGACGCGAGCCTACCAGATGAGCTAAATGCCTTTTATGTGTGCTTCAGGGCAGGCAACAATGAAGCATGCACGAGAGCACCAGCTGTTCTGGATAACTGTGTGATAAAGCTCTCCACTGCCGATGTGAACAAAATATTTTAAACAGATCAACATGGATTAGATGGATTACCAGGACGTGATGGATTACCAGGACGTGTAATGAGCGGACCAACTGTCAAGTGTTTTCACTGACAATTTCAACCTTTCCCTGACCGAGTCTATAATACCTGCATGTTTCAAGCAGACCACCATAGTCCCTGTGCCCAAGGAAGGGAAAGTAACCTGTCTAAATGATTACCGCCCCGTGGCACTGACGTCGGTAGCCATGAAGTGCATTGAAAGGTTGGTCATGGCTCACATCAACAGCATCCTCCTGGACACCCTTGACCCACTCCAATTTGCATACCACCCCAACAGATTCACAGATGACGCAATCTCAATCGCACTCCACACTGCCCTTTCTCATCTAGACAAAGGGAACACCTATGTGAGAATGCTGTTCATCGACTACAGTTATGCGTTCAGCACCATAGTGCCCACAAAGCTCATTACTGGGGTTCTCTCATACCGTCTCTGGGAGGGGTGCGACACCTGAGTGGGTTGAGTCACTGATGTGATCATCCTGTCTGGGTTGTCGCGCCCCCCCTTGGGTTGTGCCGTGGCGGAAATCTTTGTGGGCTACACTCAGCATTGTCTCAGGATGGTAAGTTGGTGGTTGAAGATATCCCTCTAGTGGTGTGGGGGCTGTGCTTTGGCAAATTGGGTGGGGTTATATCCTTCCTGTTTGGCCCTGTCCGGGGGTGTCCTCAGATGGGGCCACAGTGTCTCCTGACCCCTCCTGTCCCAGCCTCCAGTATTTATGCTGCAGTAGTTTATGTGTCGGGGGCTAGGGTCAGTTTGTTATATCTGGAGTACTTCTCCTGTCCTATTCGGTGTCCTGTGTGAATTTAAGTGTGCTCTCTCTAATTCTCTCTTTCTTTCTCTCTCTCGGAGGACCTGAGCCCTAGGACCATGCCTCAGGACTACCTGACATGATGACTCCTTGCTGTCCCCAGTCCACCTGGCTGTGCTGCTGCTCCAGTTTCAACTGTTCTGCCTTATTATTATTCGACCATGCTGGTCATTTATGAACATTTTAACATCTTGGCCATGTTCTGTTATAATCTCCACCCGGCACAGCCAGAAGAGGACTGGCCACCCCACATAGCCTGGTTCCTCTCTAGGTTTCTTCCTAGGTTTTGGCCTTTCTAGGGAGTTTTTCCTAGCCACCGTGCTTCTAAACCTGCATAGCAGTTCAGACGTCTTTTGTCCTCGTCTTGTCGTGTCCTGTATATATATATATTTACAACTTTTTTCACATACATTTTATTTTTATTTTCCATCAACTCATCTTCTAAACACTCTCCTGCAACCAGCCTCACCAATTTATATTTATAAAAAAGTATTATTTACCTCAGATCTGTAATCCTCCAAGAAGCTAGCCAGAAACTCCAAGAAGCTAGCCAGAAACTAGCCAGAAGCTAGCCAGGAGCTAGCCCAGAAGCTAATCAGAAGCTAGTTAGCTTCTTTTCTGGCAAATCGTTAGTATTCAGCTAACCACGGTTTGTGGTCATCAGCTATCCTTTAGCTCGAAAATCTATCGCCAGTTTTGTACGGCGCAGCGCGGCTCGGAACGGAACATACCGGACCAATTTTTCTCTCCATGTCCCTGGATTTCAACTGCTCTCTGGACATTCATACCCGGATCTCACAGCTAGCTAGCTGCTATCCGTGTGACAGTCGGCTTTCGTCGATTCCGGAGCAAACATTGATTGTTCCGGTGCTAGCCAGCTCCGTCAATCACTCCTGAGTTCCATCATTCACTCCTGGGCTGCAGTCACCTATCCGGACCCGTTTCACTGCCTACGCGGAGCCCCACCGGGCCTTCACTACTGGACTGCCGACGTTATCTACCTGAAGGAGATCCGGCTGGCTCCTCTGTCGCGACGTTACCTGAACGCCCATCTGCGGCCCGCTAACCGTTAGCTGTCTTACCGGCTGCTATCTGAATAGACAATCGGACAATTTATTTATTTTTATTATTATTATGTTTTCTTCTCGGGCCTCTATAACTATATCTATTGTTCTTATTTTTGTTGTTGTTGTGTGATTTGGATTAATCCCCTCTACCTCACGGAACCCCACTAATCTACTGACCGAACGCAAGAGGTGGCTAACAACAGACTCCATCCTATGCTAGCTTGCTACCGGTTGGCTTGGCTAGCTGTCTAAATCGCCGTGACCCTCAACCAACCTCTCCACTCACTGGACCCTTTTGATCACTCGACTAAGCATGCCTCTCCTTAATGTCAATATGTCTTGTCCATTGCTGTTCTGGTTAGTGTTTATTGGCTTATTTCACTGTAGAGCCTCTAGTCCTGCTCACTATACCTTATCCAACCTATTAGTTCCACCACCCACACATGCAATGACATCTCCTGGTTTCAATGATGTTTCTAGAGACAATATCTCTCTCTTCATCACTCAATACCTAGGTTTACCTCCACTGTATTCACATCCTACCTTACCTTTGTCTGTACATTATACCTTGATGCTATTTTATCGCCCCCAGAAACCTCCTTTTACTCTCTGTTCCAGACGTTCTAGACGACCAATTCTTATTGCTTTTAGTCGCACCCTTATTCTACTCCTCCTATGTTCCTCTGGCGATGTAGAGGTGAATCCAGGCCCAGTGCCTAGCTCCACTCCTATTCCCCAGGCGCTCTCTTTTGACGACTTCTGTAACCGTAATAGCCTTGGTTTCATGCATGTTAACATTAGAAGCCTCCTCCCTAAGTTTGTTCTATTCACTGCTTTAGCACACTCTGCCAACCCGGATGTTCTAGCTGTGTCTGAATCCTGGCTTAGGAAGACCACCAAAAATTCAGACATTTTAATTCCAAACTACAACATTTTCAGACAAGATAGAACTGCCAAAGGGGGCGGTGTTGCAATCTACTGCAAAGATAGCCTGCAGAGTTCTGTCTTACTATCCAGGTCTGTACCCAAACAATTTGAACTTCTACTTTTAAAAATCCACCTCTCTAAAAACAAGTCTCTCACCGTTGCCGCCTGCTATAGACCACCCTCTGCCCCCAGCTGTGCTCTGGACACCATATGTGAACTGATTGCCCCCCATCTATCTTCAGAGCTCGTGCTGCTAGGCGACCTAAACTGGAACATGCTTAACACCCCAGCCATCCTACAATCTAAACTTGATGCCCTCAATCTCACACAAATTATCAATGAACCTACCAGGTACCTCCCCAAAGCCTTAAACATGGGCACCCTCATAGATATCATCCTAACCAACTTCCCCTCTAAATACACCTCTGCTGTCTTCAACCAAGATCTCAGCGATCACTGCCTCATTGCCTGCATCCGTAATGGGTCAGCGGTCAAACGACCTCCTCTCATCACTGTAAAACGCTCCCTGAAACACTTCAGCGAGCAGGCCTTTCTAATCGACCTGGCCGGGGTATCCTGGAAGGATATTGACCTCATCCCGTCAGTAGAGGATGCCTGGATATTTAAAAAAAATGCCTTCCTAACCATCTTAAATAAACATGCCCCATTCAAGAAATTTAGAACCAGGAACAGATATAGCCCTTGGTTCTCCCCAGACCTGACTGCCCTTAACCAACACAAAAACATCCTATGGCGTTCTGCATTAGCATCGAACAGCCCCCGTGATATGCAGCTGTTCAGGGAAGCTAGAAACCATTATACACAGGCAGTTAGAAAAGCCAAGGCTAGCTTTTTCAAGCAGAAATTTGCTTCTTGCAACACTAACTCAAAAAAGTTCTGGGACACTGTAAAGTCCATGGAGAATAAGAACACCTCCTCCCAGCTGCCCACTGCACTGAAGATAGGAAACACTGTCACCACTGATAAATCCACCATAATTGAAAATGTCAATAAGCATTTTTCTACTGCTGGCCATGCTTTCCACCTGGCTACTCCTACCCCTGTCAACAGCACTGCACCCCCAACAGCAACTCGCCCAAGCCTTCCCCATTTCTCCTTCTCCCAAATCCATTCAGCTGATGTTCTGAAAGAGCTGCAAAATCTGGACCCCTACAAATCAGCCGGGCTAGACAATCTGGACCCTTTCTTTCTAAAATTATCTGCCGAAATTGTTGCCACCCCTATTACTAGCCTGTTCAACCTCTCTTTCGTGTCGTCTGAGATTCCCAAAGATTGGAAAGCAGCTGCGGTCATCCCCCTCTTCAAAGGGGGGGACACTCTTGACCCAAACTGCTACAGACCTATATCTATCCTACCATGCCTTTCTAAGGTCTTCGAAAGCCAAGTCAACAAACAGATTACTGACCATTTTGAATCTCACCATACCTTCTCTGCTATGCAATCTGGTTTCAGAGCTGGTCATGGGTGCACCTCAGCCACGCTCAAGGTCCTAAACGATATCTTAACCGCCATCGATAAGAAACATTACTGTGCAGCCGTATTCATTGATCTGGCCAAGGCTTTCGACTCTGTCAATCACCACATCCTCATCGGCAGGCTCAACAGCCTTGGTTTCTCAAATGATTGCCTCGCCTGGTTCACCAACTACTTCTCTGATAGAGTTCAGTGTGTCAAATCGGAGGGTCTGTTGTCCGGACCTCTGGCAGTCTCTATGGGGGTGCCACAGGGTTCAATTCTTGGACCGACTCTCTTCTCTGTATACATCAATGAGGTCGCTCTTGCTGCTGGTGAGTCTCTGATCCACCTCTACGCAGACGACACCATTCTGTATACTTCCGGCCCTTCTTTGGACACTGTGTTAACAACCCTCCAGGCAAGCTTCAATGCCATACAACTCTCCTTCCGTGGCCTCCAATTGCTCTTAAATACAAGTAAAACTAAATGCATGCTCTTCAACCAATCGCTACCTGCACCTTCCCGCCTGTCCAACATCACTACTCTGGACGGCTCTGACTTGGAATACGTGAACTACAAATACTTAGGCGTCTGGTTAGACTGTAAACTCTCCTTCCAGACCCATATCAAACATCTGCAATCCAAAGTTAAATCTAGAATTGGCTTCCTATTTCACAACAAAGCATCCTTCACTCATGCTGCCAAACATACCCTTGTAAAACTGACCATCCTACCAATCCTCGACTTTGGCGATGTAATTTACAAAATAGCCTCCAATACCCTACTCAACAAATTGGATGCAGTCTATCACAGTGCAATCCGTTTTGTCACCAAAGCCCCATATACTACCCACCATTGCGACCTGTACGCTCTCGTTGGCTGGCCCTCGCTTCATACTCGTCGCCAAACCCACTGGCTCCATGTCATCTACAAGACCCTGCTAGGTAAAGTCCCCCCTTATCTCAGCTCGCTGGTCACCATAGCATCTCCCACCTGTAGCACACGCTCCAGCAGGTATATCTCTCTAGTCACCCCCAAAACCAATTCTTTCTTTGGCCGCCTCTCTTTCCAGTTCTCTGCTGCCAATGACTGGAACGAACTACAAAAATCTCTGAAACTGGAAACACTTATCTCCCTCACTAGCTTTAAGCACCAACTGTCAGAGCAGCTCACAGATTACTGCACCTGTACATAGCCCACCTATAATTTAGCCCTATCAACTACCTCTTTCCCAACTGTATTTAATTAATTTATTTATTTTGCTCCTTTGCACCCCATTATTTTTATTTCTACTTTGCACATTCTTCCATTGCAAAACTACCATTCCAATGTTTTACTTGCTATATTGTATTTACCTTGCCACCAAGGCCTTTTTTGCCTTTACCTCCCTTCTCACCTCATTTGCTCACATTGTATATAGACTTGTTTATACTTTATTACTGACTGTATGTTTGTTTTACTCCATGTGTAACTCTGTGTTGTTGTATCTGTCGAACTGCTTTGCTTTATCTTGGCCAGGTCGCAATTGTAAATGAGAACTTGTTCTCAACTTGCCTACCTGGTTAAATAAAGGTAAAATAAATAAAATAAAATTGCTTGCTGTTTGGGGTTTTAGGCTTGGTTTCTGTACAGCACTTTGAGATATCAGCTGATGAACGAAGGGCTACATCAATTATTTTATTTTATTTGATACTAAGATAAGGACTCTGGGAATAAACACCTCCCTCTGCAACTGGATCCTGGACTTCCTGACGGGCAGCCCCCAGGTGGTAAGAGTAGGCAACAACACGTCTGCCACACTGATTCTTAACACTGGGGCCCCTCATGGGTGTGTACTTTGTCCCCTCCTGCATTCCTCTGTTCACCCACGACTGCATGGCCAAACACGATTCCAACACCATCATTAAGTTTGCTGACGACACAGTGGTAGGCCTGATCACCGACAACAATGAGAGAGCCTATAGGGAGGAGGTCAGAGAACTGGCAGTGTGGTGCCAGGACAACAACCTCTCCATCAATGTGAGCAAGACTAAGGAGCTGATCGGGGACTACAGGAAAAGGCAGTCCGAACAGGCCCCCATTAACATCGACAGGGCTGTAGTGGAGTGGGTCGAGAGTTTCAAGATCCCTGGTGTCCTCATCAACAACAAACTGTCATGGTCCAAACATACCAAGACAGTCATGAAGAGTCCACGACAAAACCTTTTCCCCATCAGGAGACTGAAAAGATTTGGCATGGGTCTCCAGATCCTCAAAAGGGTCTATAGCTGCACCATCGAGAGTATCCTGACCTGTTGCATCACCGCTTGGTATGGCAACTGCTTGGCATCTGACTGTAAGGTGCTACAGAGGGTAGTGTGAACAGCCCAGTACATCACTGGTGCCAAGCTTTCTGCCATCCAGGACCTATATAATTGGCGGTGTCAAAGGAAATCCCATAAAATTGTTTTCTCTGCTATCGCACGGCAAGCGGTTCTGGAGAGCCAAGTCTAGGACCAAAAGGATCCTCAACAGCTTCTACCCCCAAGCCATAAGACTGCTGAACAACTAATAAAATCGCCTCCGGACAATTTACAATGTACCCACGCCCTCTATTGTACTCTGCTGATACTCACTGTTTATTATCTATGCATAGTCACTTCACCCCCACCTACATGTAAAAATTACCTCAACTAACCTGTACACACTGACTTGGTACCGGTGCCACCTGTAATAGCCTCGTTATTCTTATTGTGTTACTTTTTTATTGTTACTTTATATTTTAGTCTACTTGGTAAATGTTTTCTTAACCAACATTGCAGTTCAAGAAGAGTTAAGGGCTTGCAATCTACTGTAGAGAGAGCTTGCAGAGTTCTGTCATACTATCCAGGTCTATGCCCAAACAGTTTGAGCTTCTACTTTTAAAAATACATCTCTCCAGAAATAAGTCCCTTGCGGTTGCCGCTTGTTATAGACCCCCCCAGCACCCAGCTGTGACTTGGGCACCATATGTGAATTGATTGCCCCCCATCTATTGTCAGAATTGGTACTGTTAGGTGGCCTAAACTGGGATATGCTTAACACCCCGGCCATCCTACAATCTAAGCTAGATGCCCTCAATCTCACACAAATGATCAAGGAACCTACCAGGTACAACCCAAAATCTGTAAACATGAGCATCCTCATAGATATCATCCTGACCAACTTGTCCTCAAAATACACCTCTGCTGTCTTCAACCTGGATCTCAGTGATCACTACCTCATTACCTGCATCCGTTATGGGTCCGCGGTCAAACGACCACCCCTCATCACTGTCAAACGCTCCCTAAAACACTTCTGCAAGTAGGCCTTTCTAATCGACCTGGCCCGGGTATCCAGGAAGGATATTGACCTCATCCTGTCAGTAGAGGATGCCTGGTGTTCTTTTAAGTTCTTTCCTCAACATCATAAATAAGCATGCCCCTTTCAGAAAATGTAGAACTAAGAACAGACATAGCCCTTGTTTCACTCCAGACTTGACTGCCCTTACCAGCACAAAAACATCCTGTGGCGTACTGCACTAGCATCGAATAGTCCCCGCGATATGCAACTTTTCAGGGAAGTCAGGAACCAATAGACTCAGTCAGTAAGGAAAGCAAAGGCAAGCTTTTTCTAACAGAAATTTGCACCCTGCAGCATTAATTCCTAAACATTTTGGGACACTGTAAAGTCCATGGAGAATAAGAGCACCTACTCACAGCTGCCCACAGCACTGAGGCTAGGAAACACTGTCACCACCGATAAATCTACAATAATTGAGAATTTCAATAAGCATTTCTTGTTTCAAATATTTTTATTGAACACACACAGGAATGGTATGTAGGAATAAAAGGCAGGTATACAATTCTTATCTAAACATAAAAGAGCAGACAGGAACAACAAGACCCAGAGTTCTGGGAACAAAACAAATATAAAAAAACAAGACATACAGAACAAAGACAGGTAGAAAAAAAGAGGGTAGGTGTCACCCCCCCTTTATCCCCCCCCTTATTCCCCCTTATTCCCCTCCCGACTGCTCGGGTGGCGGGGCCAGCACATGCTGCCCAAAGGTAGATTAAAATATGACAATTGAGAGTACGTTAGAAACTACAAATTCACAGTGCCGACTGGTCCAAGTGGGAGAGGAAAGGCTGCCAGATTTGATTGAATGTTGATCATTTGTTGTTCAGAATATATCTAATTATTTCTAAGTGTACAGTGTTTGCCAATTCGCTGAGCCATAATTTGGTAGAGGGCGCTTCCCTCCTTTTCCAAAACAACAAGATTCGTTTTTTTGCCGAAATGAGACTGTAAGAGATGAGTTGTTTTTGGGAGATGGTTAATCCGTTTAGGGAATCAGACACTCCCAGGATTATCAGAAGTGGGTCTGGGTCTATTGAAGTCCCCAGAACATCAGAGAGGATCCCAAAAATTCCACACCAATAACCATACAAGCTAGAGCATAGGGCAAAGCAGTGGAGTAGTGCAGGTTGAAATTTATCACACATAGGGGATATATCAGGAAACATCCTATGCAGTTTGGTTTTGGAATAGTGTAATCTGTGTAATACCTTGAATTGTATGAGACGATGTCTGGAGTTAATGGAGCATGTGTGTATATACTCCAAGCTATCTTCCCAGTCTGCCACCAAAATGTCAGTTCAATAAGCTTTTCTCTATGGCTGGCCATGCTTTCCATCTGGCTACACCGGCCAACAGCTCTGCACCCCCCGCAGCAACTGGCCCAAGCCCCCCCCCCCCCCCCCCCCCCGCTTCTCCATCACTCAAATCCAGACAGTGGATGTTTTGATAGAGCTGCAAAATCTGGATCCCTACAAAGCAGCTGGGCTAGACAATCTGGACCCTCTCTTCCTAAAATGATCCGTCGCCATGTTGCAACCCCTATTACTAGCCTGTTCAACCTCACTTTTATATCGTCTGAGATTACTAAAGATTGGAATGCAGCCGCGGTTATCCCCCTCTTCAAAGGGGGAGACACTCTATGCCAAAACTGTTACAGATTACATCAATCCTGCCCTGTCTTTCTAAATTCTTCGAAAGCCAAGTGAACAAACATCACCAACCATTTCGAATCCCACCGTACCTTCTCCGCTATGCAATCCGGTTTCCAAGCTGGTACCGGGTGCACCTAAGCCACGCTCAAGGTCCTAAACAATATCATAACTGCCATCGATAAAAGACAGTACTGTGCAGTCATCTTCATCGACCTGGCCAAGACTTTCGACTGTCAATCACCGCGTTCTTATAGGCAGACTCAACAGCCTTGGTTTCTCAAATGACTGCCTTGCCTGGTTCACTAACTACTTCTCAGATAGAGTTCAGTGTGTCAAATCGGAGGGCCTGTTGTCCGGACCTCTGGCAGTCTTTATGGGGGTGCCACAGGGTTCAATTCTCGGGCCGACTCTTTCTCTCTATGTATCAATGATGTCGCTCTTGCTGCTGGTGATTCTCTGATCCACCTCTATGCAGACGACACCATTCTGTAAACTTATGGTCCTTCTTCCTTCCTTCCAAACAAGCTTCAATGCCATACTACACTCATTCATTGGTCTCTAACTGCTCTTAAATGCTAGTAAAACTAAATACATGCTCTTTAACCGATCGCTGCCACCTGCCTGACTAGCATCACTACTCTGGACGGTTCTGACTTAGAATATGTGGACAACTATAAATACCTAGGTGTCTGGCTGGATCATAAACTCTCCTTCCAGACTCACAATAAGCATCTCCAATCCAAAATTAAATCTAGAATCAGCTTCCCATTTTGCAACAAAGCATCCTTCACTCATGCTGCCAAACATATCCTCGTAAAACTGACTATCCTACTGATCCTTGACTTCGGCGATGTCATTTAAAAAATAGCCTCCAACACTCTACTCAGCAAATGGGATGCAGTTTATCACAGTGCCATCCGTTTTGTCACCAAAGCCCCATATACTACCCACCACTGCGACATGTATGCTCTCGTTGGCTGGTCCTCGGTACATATTTGTTGCCAAACCCACTGGCTCCATATCATCTATAAGTCCTTGCTAGGTAAAGCTCTGCCTTATTTCAGCTCACTGGTCTCCATAGCAACACCCACCCGTAGCACTTGCTCCAGCAGGTATATTTCACTGGTCATTCCCAAAGCCAACACCCCCTTTGGCCACCTTTCCTTCCAGTTCTCTGCTGCCAATGACTGGAACGAATTGCAAAAATCACTGAAGTTGGAGACTTATATCTCCCTCACTAACTTTAAGCATCAGCTGCCAGAGCAGCTTACCGATCACTCCACCTGCTACCTCATCCAGCTACCTCATCCCCATACTGTATTTATGTATATATCTTGTGTCTTTACATCTCCCTCACTAGATTTAAGCACCAGCTGTCAGAGCAGCTTACAGATCACTGCACCTGTACACAGCCCATCTGTAAATAACCCATCCAACCAACTACCTACCTCATCCCCATATTTGTTTTTGTTTTTTTGGTTCTTTTGCACACCAGTATTTCTACTTGCACATCCTCTTCTGCACATATATCACTCCAGTGTTAATTGCTAAATTGTAATTACTTTGCCACAATGGCCTATTTATTGCCTTACCTCCTTACTTCATTTGAACACACTGTATACAGATTTTTCTATTGTGTTATTGACTGTATGTTTGTTTATCCCATGTGTAACTTTACTTTATCTTGGCCAGGTCGCAGTTGTAAATGAGTACTTGTTCTCAACTGGCCTTCCTGGTAAAATAAAGGTAAAATAAGAAAATAAAAAAAATAAGCATTTCACGGTGAAGTCTAAACTAGTTGTATTCGGCGCATGTGACAAATAAAGTTTGATTTTATTAGCGCACGTTAGCAACAACCGTTCCGGTATAGGGACACCGATCACATAGAGGTTATGTACCTACATGTACATATTACCTCAATTACCTCGACTAACCTGTGCCCCCGCACATTGACTCCGTACTGGTACCCCTTGTATATAGCCTCTCTGCGGTTATTTTGCTGCTGCTCTTTAAATATTTGTTATTTAATAACCACTTTTTACTTAACACTTATTTTTCTTAACTGAATGGTTGGTTAAGGGCTTATAAGCATTTCACTGTACACCTGCTGTATTTGGCGCATGTGACAAATAACATTTGAATTTCATTTGTATTAATTTGTAAAAATTCCACGTTGACATTATAGGGCAGGGATCATCAACTGGATTCAGCTACTGGACATTTTTTTCTTCTTCAGTGGGTGGTTGGGGGGCCGTAACGGGCAGGTAGAATAGCAGTGAAAAGCATTGGGCCAGTAATCGAAAGGTCAATGATTCAAATCCCTGAGTCAACTACGTGAAAAATCTTTAGATGTGCCCTTGAACATGGCACTCTAATTGCTCATGTACATTGCTCTGGATAAGACCGTTTACTAAATGACTGAAATGTATAATGTAAACATAATTACAAAACATATGTATATTGCAAATTGACCGCAAGAAGCCCAAACAGACACAGTATAATGTTTGACTAAAACATTTAAAACCTTGCTTACATTTGTATACGGTCACGTCTCGCTATTATGCGTGGGAATACTTGAACAGATTTCTTAAATTAATACTTGGAGCTGAATTCCTGGTGTTTTTACAGTCTATAATATCTAACAATAACAACAATAAATTATTATTTGGGGAACCCTGTTATGGGGTATTGTGTGTAGGCCAGTGACACAAACTCTCAATTGAATCCATTTTAAATTCAGGTTGTAACACAAAATTCAAAAGGCACTCGCACATCTAAGCAATCTCTTTGCAGGTGCATGGCAACAGTTCAACAAGAATACTGTGTGTGAATACTATCTGAAGGCACTGTACTTACAGGTAACTGCCAAAATAAAGGAAACACTTGAGTAAATGAGGGATACAAAGGAAATTGAAAGCAGGTGCTTCCACACAGGTGTAGTTCCTGAGTTAATTAAGCAATTAACATCCCATCATGCTTAGGGTCAAGTATAAAAATGCCCAGTTGCTCCATATTTTGGCTAGAAGAGATCTATGACTTTGAAAGAGTGGTCTCAAAGAATCATAGGGGGTTTAAAGTGAGTGAGTGAGTGAGTGAGTGAGTGAGTGAGTGAGTGAGTGAGTGAGTGAGTGAGTGAGTGAGTGAGTGAGTGAGTGAGTGAGTGAGTGAGTGTGTGTGTGCGTGCGTGCGTGCGTGCGTGCGTGCGTGCGTGCGAAACCAGATCTCAACCTATTTGAACACTTTTAGGAGATTTTGCAGCGGCGCCTGAGACAGTGTTTTCCTCCATCATTAACAAAACACCAAATTATGGAGTTTGTCGTGGAAAAATACTTGCAGAATCTATGCCAAGGCACATTGAAGCTGTTCTGGCGGCTCGTGGTGGCCCAATGCCTTACAGGTTATGTTGGTTTTCTTTTATTTTGGCAATCACCTGTTGGTTGTCCATATAAAATAGTTGTAGGATATAGGATACCATAACTTTATCAGATACTATTCAGGCACTGTACCTTCACAGAAATATGTGTTAGGGTCTGAATATAAATTTGCATAGAAAACATTTTAACAAGATTATACAGTAGTGGATTGTTAAACAGCAGTACTATACTAGCCTCACAAAGGCACCATTTGAATATATTGCAAATAAGGTTAGTTACAGTACTCTATAATGGAGCCTACTGTTACAGGTCCCAATTCATATTTTTTTCTTCTAACAAGCATTGTAGCATAAAGCAAGTTTGACATGACATTTTCACAGTAAAATACTTTTAATGGATTTATCATGAATAATTTCTTAGCTTATGTAATTGTGTAAATAGTTTTGCACTTCTTTAACTGACTGCTGCATCTATTGCATCTTTGCAGCACTTTAGTCATCTCGTTCTTGGCACTCTGACTGATGAGACAGTAGAAAATAGGGTCCAGCATGCTGTTGAGTGTCGTCCAGGCAACCAGCACCATGTATGGGTCCCTGAGCTTCACTGCCATGCTACATTCCCCTGGCTCCAGCACCCCTCTGAGGAACATAACAGCCTGGAAGGGGGCGAAGGCCACCACATATGTCACCAGGAGGAGCAGCAACAGGAGGCTGACTTTCCTCCGCTCCCGGGCCAGCAAGGAGGCACTGTCGCGGAGTGCCAAAACAATCTGATGGAAGCAGAAGGTCATGATGAGAAGGGGGAGCAGGAACCCCAGAACCACCCTGGTCAGAGCAACGTGGGCGTCCGCCTGGGCCATGGGCATACCCTCCTTACACAGCCGCCTGGCGGAGAAGTCCTGCAGCGCCCCCTTTTGATGAAGAAGATAGATGTGGATAGACAGTTCTACACACCACAATGCAGCGCAAACTGCCACTGCAGTACGCACCAGCCGCACCCAGTTGAAGTAGAGAGGATAGACCACGGCCAGGTAGCGATCCACTGAGATGCAGCAGAGGAGACCAGACCCGATGTAGAAGCTGTTGTACATTACCACAGACACCAGGCTACAGAAGGTGTCCCCTACGGGCCGACCCAGGGCCAGCTCGATCCATACGGGCAGGGAGACCGTATAGAGGAGGTCTGAGATGGACAGATTCACCAGGTACACGGCCAAGTTGTTTCCTTTCCTCATTAACACCCAGGCCACATACAGAGACAGGCAGTTAGCCGGGAAGCCCATGATGAAGAAGAGGGAGTAGGCTGCTAGGTACATGTGCCCGTCCACCCAGTCATTTTTAATGCAGGCAGAGTCAGACAGGTTAGAATTGGTCTGATTGAGTGGTACTGCAGTTGGGTCCATCTTTGCCCTCGCTGAGTTGGATGTCTCTGGGTGCTCTGCGTTGTTGTCACCTATTGTATTCCTATGGTTCAATGAGAAAAATGGAAGTTGGGATGCCCTGGTTAAAAGCATTGGGCCAGTATCCGAAAGGTTGCTGATTAAAATCCTTGAGCTAGCAAGGTGGAAAAATGTGCTGTTCTTCCCAGTTAACCCCCTACAACAACTGCTCTCCTGGCACTGATTTAAATGGATGTCGATTCAGAGGGATTGGGTTAAATGTGGAAGGCACATTTCGGTTGAATGCATTTAGTTGTGCAGCTGACTAGGTGTACCCTTTTCCCTTTCTTGTATTCCATGCAAATTATACTCATGCAAATACATTTTCTGGAACTGATGGAGCTGTTGTGAGAATGGCTCTACTGGTGTTTTCAGGATTGTCACTAGTTAACACAGCCATATTGTTAAAATTGGCTATATTCAGTGTGGTTTAAGGTTAGGGTTAGGTTTCAAATCAGATTTTAAGAGGAGAAATTGTAGAAATAGACACAGTTTATGACTTTGTGGCTATGGTAACTAGTGATGACCAGCATAGATATTTGGTTATCAATAACAAAATAATTGCCATTAAATTTTATTTCTAAATTTAGGATATTGATACTACTAAATGACAATTTAGATTCCGTTGCTAAGCTTTTTCTTCAACCTGTCACCTTTTCTTTATATGCCAATTGGTCCAGCACCAATCATCAGACAATTCTAGATCCAAGAGGCTTCTAAACAGCTTCTACCCCCAAGCCATAAGAACATCTATTCAAATGGCTACACAGACTATTCACATTGCCCCCCCCCCCCCTCCCCTCTCCACACCACTGCCACTCTCTGTTGTCATCTATGCATAGTCACTTTAATTAACACTACCTACATGTACATACTACCTCAACTAACCAGTGCCCCCGCACATTGACTCTGTACCGGTACCCTCCTGTATATGTTGTTGTTTTCTTTACTGCTCCTCTTTAATTACTTGTTACTTTTATCTCTTATTCCTTTACGTATTTTTTTGGAACTGCACTGTCGGTTAGGGGCTCACAAGTAAGCATTTCACTGTAAGGTCTACTACACCTGTTGTATTCATCATTTCACTGTAAGGTATTCTGTTGTATTCATCATTTCACTGTAAGGTATTCTGTTGTATTCGGCGCATGTGACTAATACGATTTGATTTGAATTGCTTTCATTTTTGCTGTAATTCTCATTTCTTGAAAAGGCTTAAAATAAAGTTTAAAATCTAGGTCATAGTCCAAAACGGGGCCCAAGTCATGAAGGTAGAGCTGACAAACAAACAGCCTGCTACACACAGCTGCATCGACCCCACTGTTATGTCTCCTCTGTCAACATTTGATCACGTAAATTGTTACGCTGAGACCTTTAACACAGACTCACAGCAAGAGAGAAAATGTTGGGTCCGTAACTTGTGGGCCTTGTATAATCACACGGACGCCTGTCCAACAGCAGACATTTCTCACATGTTTTGTTCAGTCATTTTAGATACAAAATGGTATAACCACATGTGACCTTATTTGAATATATATAATCATAATCTGGAAGTTTTTGATGACATTTGCATCAAACATAATTTATTAGTTTACGTTGGCGCAACAAACACATTTTTCTCTATTGGTATAGTTGGACCATGAAGGAGGATACTACTACCTAATTTCCTTCCTATAGCATTGGATTAAAATAGAAACAGCTTTCATTATACATAATGGCAGACGTCACAAAGTGATGGGTTTGAGGACTGTTAGCAAGGTTAAACTATCCTAAACAGGGATATTGTAGCTGTTGGGGCCCCAGATGGCTAATTACCCATGATGGTCCAGATTGCGGATAACTGAAATTGAAGAACTGACAACTCAGGACATACACTGATCTAAATGTCTGACAGATCAGTTTTTTAAGAAAAACTAAAAGCCTGGAATATACAGTTTGGAAATGATGGTTAATTGTGGGTTGGTTGGGGATGCATTTGCTAGGAAGTTGACCTACTAGAGAGCCATAAAAATGCAAAGAACCAATGATTGGTGAATTGTGGGAGATGGAATTACATACAGAATCATTATAGAATAATTGAATAGGATCTCCGTGGGTGGTGTGGCATCTTGCTTAGCACCCTGTTGGGAATGGGGACTGAGACAACACTGATGATTGTAGAACTCATTTAGCAATTATGTCAACCCCTAACTTGATTTAAAATCCCACCTCAATGTCTTGTAAACTGAAGGGAAGAGACGTGTGAGTTTTCTTGTAGGCTATGTAAAGTATGTGGCAGATGTGGAGAGGACACATGCCTAATTATGCAAGTTCGTGTCAGACGTTATCAACAGTGGTCGACAGAGATTGAAATGATGATGATTTGGTGTATTTGGTAACATTGTTCTCCTGGATGTTTTTTTACTTTTGCTCTCACACTAATTGTTTACCTGCCAACTTTCTGGCTCCGTCAATGAAAATATTTGCTTAATGGTTTTCCTCATAATTCCCTCGTTCTTGTGGTGAAAGTCCAACGGGGGTATTACTGTGAATAATGTTTTGATTAGTATTTTACTTTATTTACATATTAGTTACAAACATGCATATTACCTGTGGACAGTGCCGATTTTAGCATGTACAGTGCCTTGCGAAAGTATTCGGCCCCTTTGAACTTTGCGACCTTTTGCCAAATTTCAGGCTTCAAACATAAAGATATAAAACTGTATATTTTTGTGAAGAATCAACAACAAGTGGGACACAATCATGAAGTGGAACGACATTTATTGGATATTTCAAACTTTTTTAACAAATCAAAAACTGAAAAATTGGGCGTGCAAAATTATTCAGCCCCTTTACTTTCAGTGCAGCAAACTCTCTCCAGAAGTTCAGTGAGGATCTCTGAATGATCCAATGTTGACCTAAATGACTAATGATGATAAATACAATCCACCTGTGTGTAATCAAGTCTCCGTATATATGATCCTGCACTGTGATAGTCTCAGAGGTCCGTTAAAAGCGCAGAGAGCATCATGAAGAACAAGGAACACACCAGGCAGGTCCGAGATACTGCTGTGAAGAAGTTTAAAGCCGGATTTGGATACAAAAAGATTTCCCAAGCTTTAAACATCCCAAGGAGCACTGTGCAAGCGATAATATTGAAATGGGAGGAGTATCAGACCACTACAAATCTACCAAGACCTGGCCGTCCCTCTAAACTTTCAGCTCATACAAGGAGAAGACTGATCAGAGATGCAGCCAAGAGGCCCATGATCACTCTGGATGAACTGCAGAGATCTACAGCTGAGGTGGGAGACTCTGTCCATAGGACAACAATCAGTGGTATATTGCACAAATCTGGCCTTTATGGAAGAGTGGCAAGAAGAAAGCCATTTCTTAAAGATATCCATAAAAAGTGTTGTTTAAAGTTTGCCACAAGCCACCTGGGAGACACACCAAACATGTGGAAGAAGGTGCTCTGGTCAGATTAAACCAAAATTGAACTTTTTGGCAACAATGCAAAATGTTATGTTTGGCGTAAAAGCAACACAGCTGAACACACCATCCCCACTGTCAAACATGGTGGTGGCAGCATCATGGTTTGGGCCTGCTTTTCTTCAGCAGGGACAGGGAAGATGGTTAAAATTGATGGGAAGATGGATGGAGCCAAATACAGGACCATTCTGGAAGAAAACCTGATGGAGTCTGCAAAAGACCTGAGACTGGGACGGAGATTTGTCTTCCAACAAGACAATGATCCAAAACATAAAGCAAAATCTACAATGGAATGGTTCAAAAATAAACATATCCAGGTGTTAGAATGGCCAAGTCAAAGTCCAGACCTGAATCCAATCGAGAATCTGTGGAAAGAACTGAAAACTGCTGTTCACAAATGCTCTCCATCCAACCTCACTGAGCTCGAGCTGTTTTGCAAGGAGGAATGGGAAAAAATGTCAGTCTCTCGATGTGCAAAACTGATAGAGACATACCCCAAGCGACTTACAGCTGTAATCGCAGCAAAAGGTGGCGCTACAAAGTATTAACTTAAGGGGGCTGAATAATTTTGCACGCCCAATTTTTCAGTTTTTGATTTGTTAAAAAAGTTTGAAATATCCAATAAATGTTGTTGCACTTCATGATTGTGTCCCACTTGTTGTTGATTCTTCACAAAAAAATACAGTTTTATATCTTTATGTTTGAAGCCTGAAATGTGGCAAAAGGTCGCAAAGTTCAAGGGGGCCGAATACTTTCGCAAGGCACTGTAAATCTTGGTGGGATGTATGCCAGCAAAGTACCTGCACAACACAACACTGAACAATACATTAATTGCACTATAACGGTGACAAACGGTGCCCACAAACTGTTAGGGCCTACATGAATGTCACGCCCTGACCATAGTTTGCTTTGTATGTTTATGTGTTTTGTTTGGTCAGGGTGTGATCTGAGTGGGCATTCTATGTTGTATGTCTAGTTTGTCTGTTTCTGTGTTTGGTCTGATATGGTTCTCAATCAGAGGCAGGTGTTAGTCATTGTCTCTGATTGGGAACCATATTTAGGTAGCCTTTTTTGGCATTGTGGATTGTGGGTGATTGTCTATGTTAGTTGCAGTCCAATCAAAGCTACTGTACATAAAATTACTTCAAATCACGTTATATCTGTGGCCAATGACCTTGATCCTTCTTGGGTTGGCACTTCTAATGTACTGTAACTCTATGGTAGCACCAAAGGGGCTAGAATTTTCTAGCTCTACCCTTAGACTTGGCGGTGGGGTAGTGTCTCCATGAGTGACAGAACACTGAGCCAATCACAGCTCAACGCTCCGTATTTTTTGTTGGCTTTCCTCGCCACCACAGAAAGCACTGAGCTAGGCTGAAACAGCTGTATTTTGGAGCTGCCTTACTCAAGAAAACAAAAAATAGACCATGTTTGTATGTGGCTTTATTAACTCAATGTGTATATAAATACAGTATATATATATATGTATGACATGGTTTTATGCCAAAATAACATGCAAAACAGGCTCAAAACAGTTGGGGCAGAGCCTTGAATGACGGGTCACCACTGCCTGTGCACAATGACAAATGGCACAGCTCCTCTCAAAAAATGCAAGAAACACTCCACAAATGATTTTATAAGCCAAGATTTCACTAGGAATTTCATGGTTTTTGCTCTAGAACCTGCATTCTCTCATGGTCAAAGATGTGACTGTTGAGCTAAGTATCCTGAAGTGAATGTCAAACAATGTTAGTCTCTAGCATTTAGTCTTCTCTGTTAAATTCCCTCTGAGCTATCACATGAGAGCAGCACTGCAGATGAGAGAACTGTGTGCTGGGCAGATGAGTGAATGGTGAACTCAACAATTATACATGGGTGATTTGCAGTTCAGAAATCGTATGTATATGTTTAAGCACACAAAAGAGGAGAGTTGGTTTTCCAAGAGGTGACTTTTGGGTAACATTTTATTTGGATAGTCTGTAGAGCATCTACAAATAGACTAACTATCTACTAATACTAATCCTAATCCTAACCTTAACCCTGATGCTTATTCTTATTCTAACCCTAACCGTAATCTTAACAAGCAGTTGCTTATCAACAAATTGTTGATAGTATGATTATCCAGACTATACAAATAAAGTGTGACCTGAAACAGTACTTTTGTTACTGTAAAGATGTTTTCATAGGCTATGGTGTAAACTTCACTGTGGTGCAGAAACCACAACTATTATGAATAGCAACAAACATGATGTTGGCTCATCTGCAGTTTATAGCTTGGAACTTCTCTCCGTTGGGTCTCCTGAGTGTGAACAATGACTTGACATCTCAAAATGGACTACTAGACCTACACATACAAATAGTTATAGAATGTGGGTGGTCATACACTCAAGTTAACAAACTATATATACAAACATGAGCAACCAGAACCAGTCTAGAAAGCAAAAGAGCACAGCTAGGCAGACACCTCTCCTGACTTTGGTCTTGTAAAATTATCATTAAATGACTATACATTTATTCCTATAGGTGTCTTTGGAATCATTGATATTTGTGTCAAGATACAAATAGTATTCTCTCCAATGTCACACAGGAGACATTTCCTCATATGTATTAAATAACTTTATTGAAAAGAAGAATGGTAGATGTACAGTAAATGTGGGTACTGGCGAGAGAAATGTCATACAATGTTTAGGCGTTAACATAGATGTGTTTGGCATTTTAAAGGCCATCATTTATTGTGACAAGACAAGGTTTTTGGGGCAATCTAGAAGTGTGTAGCACACACGCACACACAGGAGACATTAAAAGATCATCCCGTGATCTTCACTGCTAGAACATACCATTTTGTTAAATTTGACATTGTGACAGGTGACATTGAGATTTTTGGGGTATTTTATTAGGATCCCCATTAGCTGTTGCAAAAGCACCAGCTACACTTCCTGGGGTCCACACAAAACATGAAACATAATACAGAATGACCTAATACAGAACATCATCAGACAAGAACAGCTCAACTACATATATTTTTGTTAAAGGCACATGTAGCCTACATATCAATGTATACACACAATCTATCTAGGTCAAATAGGGGAGAGGGGTTGTGCCGTGGGGTGTTGCTTTATCTGTTTTTTTAAACCAGATTTGCTGTTTATTTGAGTAATATGAGATGGAAGTAAGTTCCATGCAATAAGGGCTCTATATAATACTATACACTTTCTTGAATTCGTTCTGGATTTGGGGTCTGTAAAAAGACCCCTGGTGGCATGTCTGGTGGGATAAGTGTTTATCAGAGCGGTGTGTAAGTTGACTATGCAAACAATTTGTGATTTTCAACACAATGTTTCTTATAAAAATAAGTGATGCAGTCAGTCTCTCCTCAACTCCAAGAGAGACTGGCATGCATAGTATTTATATCACATATTTTTCCGTGCCCGTAAACATATCTCCTACACAATCTAAACCTTATAGACCTACATAATGTAGTTCAAGATTGCACACATTTTATGTGGCTACATTGTGTAATTCAACATTGATAATGCAATTTAGTGTGCAATAACTACAAGATATCAAACAAATGTGCAGGAAAATGGAGGAACTCATGTCTGTATTACAACAGGTTTGATTTGATCAGTCCTGTGGAGGTAGGTTGATACAATTGAAAGCTGAAATGCCATTGTATCAGATCTCCTGCGATTCTTCGTTCTCTTGTAGATGGTGCTAACTTTCCTCCTAAAATACTGACCAGAAAATACATACAACAGAGGATTTAGGCTACTGTTCAGAATTGCTAGGTAGGTTGAAAACTGGGTACCAATGTCCAGTGTATAATGCCATGTTTCATCCAAGACCTCTGCATCACACAGCATATCGAGTAAGGTGAAGAGTTGGAAGGGACTCCAACATACAAAAAACAGCAGCGTCACGGCGTAAACAAGGACTGTGGCCTTCCTGTCATTTCCACCCTCGATGTAAACACTCTGCCTCCTCTTCCTCAGGGCTCTGATAATGTTACAACTGCAGGAAAAAATCCCCACAACAGGCACAACAAAGCCAACTATGTTCAACAGGAGGTTGTGGGCCAGCTTCCAAGACTCCCCAGAGTGGTCAGGATACTCCAGAATACACGCCATTGTCCGATATTCCTCAATGAACGTCACCTTTCTGTGAAGCGAAGCTAGACCCCCTATCAGCAGCCCAAACAGCCACAGTATGAGGCATATCGCCCGTGCGTAGCGCTTCCTCCTCAGCCACCTGGCCCTCATGGTCCTCACCAGCGCTAAGTAGCGGTCCACGCTCACCATCACCAACAGGTAGATGCTGGTGTAGAAGTTGACAGTGATAGACAGATTGACTACGTAGCACAAGAAGTCTCCATAAGGCCAGTTGTAGTCATTAAGGATGTTCATGGCCCAGAAGGGCAGGCAGGCCAGGAGGAGCAGGTCAGCCAGGGCCAGGTTTCCCAGGTAGATCTCTGGGACGGAGCACTGCTCCCTCTGGAGAAGGAAGACCAGCAGGACAAAGCCATTACCCAGCAGCCCTGTCACACATAGGGTGAAGATGTAGGGAGGAATGATGCTGTGGACCAGGATCCATTCTGTGGCATTGTGGAGAGGTGTCTTGGTGGTGGGAAGGAAAGACCTGTTGTTTTCTGACGGGAGCATAGCCATGGAGACCACCAGCTCTGTTGTCATAAGAAAATGTCAAAATGTAATATCTGAGCGTATTATCCACTAATCAACAATATTCATCTTAATATTGTGACACTGAAGTTTAATATTTTATGTGTGAGTAACTATTCTGTAATCAATCTCCAGACTGTCTTCATCAAAGCCAGATATATATCAAAACTGAACGCTAAAGAGTCCAAACTCTCTTGAAAGGTCATCAAACAATTAGCTGTGGTTGCATA
Source organism: Oncorhynchus mykiss (assembly GCF_013265735.2). Lineage (NCBI taxonomy): Eukaryota > Metazoa > Chordata > Actinopteri > Salmoniformes > Salmonidae > Oncorhynchus > Oncorhynchus mykiss. Next base: position 26,674,760 of record NC_048589.1, read on the forward strand.
AATATGCTGAATCCAACAACAACTTATGTATTTCTGGTGTTGTGTGAGAAAAGTGGGATTTAAGCAGGAGGTTTTGATAAAGACTTGACTTGAACTAATTGAATACTTTTTTTCAAATGTGATTTAGTAACTCATAACAGCCAATTGGTTTTTTTGCTTCTCCATTTATTAGTTGCAACTCTGAGCAGAACGTCCTTAACATACAGATACATGACTGATCAAATAAATAAAGCTTTTTTTTTGTCAAGTTGAATAACCTCACAAGTGTCTGTCTCAGTGTTTTTGGTCTATCAGTATTCATATGTACTAAATGACTTTGTCTCTGTACCATTACGTTATTCAGAAGCCTGACTCACGAATGTCATCCCAAGGAACATTTGTTAAAATATGCATTTGTAAGAAATCGCTTACCTTGTGCCAATCGTGTGAAAATATATTTTAGTAAGGAGAAGAAAACACTGCAGTTTATCACACACACCAATCCAGTAGACCATGTAGTGTTGTTTGTCTTTAAGCTTCTCACTGAGTTAGGGAGAGATGGGCTGGAAAGTTTGGTTCTGTATACAACATTCTTCCACACCCTTGTCCGACCGTGTATTTCAATTTGTTTATAAGCCAGTTTCAGTTCGCCTGAAGGTCAGGTGAGAATGTAGGAATACTCAAAGAGAGAAAACATGTATTTTGTGAAGTGAACGGCTTCTTCTCCAATGGTACAAACACTTATTTTAGAATTTTGGCACTGTGTAAAAACACATACACATAACCACAGGCCCAGGGCCAAGTAGCTAGCTTAATCCATTATTTATTTTTTTTCAGTAGATTTAAGGCTAATAATTGAATACCCTCTGTTTATATTTCATTATGAGTCATCTTAATTTGATCACTCTTTTGTTGCTGAATAATGTTCCTGCACTGCAGATGAGCTTTGTGATTGACATAAATTCACTGAAAACCCACACAAACACAAGGTTACATTAAAAACAGTTTTGCACTGTTCATGTAGCCTACTTTTGGCCAGCTAACAGCCTAACCACCGATCAAGCAACACTATGGACTAAACGTTCAAATCATCTTGCTGAAGGATTATTCTGTGACGATATAGGTCAAATTAAGATGCTACATCTGTAGGTCCCATGCTATAGGTCAGGGGCATTCAATTCTTACCCTATGAGGTCCAGAGCCTGCTGGCTTTCTGTTCAACCTGATAATTAATTGCACCATCCTGGTGTCCCAGGTCTAAATCAGTCCTTGACTATAGGGGAATAATAAAAAAATGAAGTGACATCGAGCCTCCCGAGTAGCTCAGCGGTCTAAAGTCATCACAGTATTGCAGCATCATTACAGCCTGTAGTTTGATCCGGGTGTTAAGAAGCGCAGTTAGGCGGGAGGACACATGACTCGACTTTCGCCTATCCCAAGCCAGTTGGGGAGTTGCAGCGATGAGACAAGATCGTAATCATGAAAATGGGGATAAAAAAGGGGGTGGCACTTGCTTCAAGGTCCAGAGATGAGTTTGAGGGCTATAGGTAATAATGTGTCTTTCTTACAATCACATACAGGAAAGGGTTCAGTGAGCTGTTGCTGTAGCCCAAGTAGGTAGCCAGTTGAGTGCTGATGTCTAATGCATCCACCAAGCCAGAACCAGAGATGACTTCGTAGTGATAAAGGGTCTCGAGGAAGATAACCTCCTGGTAAGGCAGCCAGCAGAGGATGAATACGGCCAAGGCGCTGAGTACTAGGTGGGCAGCCTTCCTCTCCGTTCCAGCCTGCCGCCGTGCTCCTCATCCTGCTCGTCTTGTTGTCCCGGAGCACCCTGATAATGTGGTAGCTGCAGAAGGACACAATAGGTACAGGAACCAGGAAGCCCACTATGTTGACAGTCAGGTTGTAGCGCATCCTGCAGACATTGTGGGGGTACGCCACGTAGCACGCCTCCACCCCCAGGTGAGGGAAAAAAGTGGACAGAGTGGAAGAACTGAGCGGGGAGGCTGAGGAGGCAACTCACCATCCACACACCCAGGTAGATTTCGCTGGCCCAGGCTGGTCTTCTCCCCTTGCCCTGGGACGACAGGGGCTGAGCCAGCACAAGGTACCGGTCCACACTGACCAGCGTGAGGAACAGGACGCTGCAGTAGTAGTTCCTCCCAATGACAATGTTCACCAGCTGAAACATGGGCTCGCCGAACAGCCAGTGAAACTCTTGTAAGACGGCCACCACCCAGAACAGCAGGCAGGACACCATGAGGAGGTCTGCAGCGGCCAGGTCACCCAGATAGATGTCTGCCATGGTGGCGTGTCTACTCTGGAAGCAGAACACACACAGGACGAAGGAGTTACCCAGCATGCCCAGCAGGCAGATGATGGACATGTAGGCTAGCTGCATGCAGTACACCCACTCCCAGGCTTCTGTGTGGTTACACTCCTTCTTGGCAATGAGCACACCCTCTATGAGAGGGTCCCTTGACCAGTTTGAGACCATTTGGGGAGCTGTCCTAAGACAGATTATGTGTGTCAATGTTAAAGCGAAATGTTATATTGTAAAACATTAAAAAAAGCTTTTGATGTCAAAGTACTAAAAATGTGTACCACTACTTCTCTAATTTCTCTCAAACCGCTACTACCTGGTTCAAACTAAAGTGGATGGCGAGCTAATAGACTGGGGATAAGAGAATGGAATGGCTAATATTGTTATCAGTGAGAGTGCACAGGCTGTGCGTGTTGTTGCCTTGTGAAGCACGCCTCAGCTCTTTACATAAATCACTGTGATGTACAATCATGTAAACAGAGCTGCAGGTAACAGATGGTCTCTGATCTGGATGAGATGGAGCACTCACTAGAGGTCGACCGATTATGATTTTTTCAACACCGATACCAATTATTGGAGGACCAAAAAAGCCGATACCGATTAATCTGCCAATTTTTTTTATGTGTGTGTGTGTTTTTGTGTGTAATAATGACAATTACAACAATACTGAATTAACACTTATTTTAACTGAATATAATACATCAATAAAATAAATTTAGCCTCAAATAATGAAACATGTTCAATTTGGTTTTAATAATGCAAAAACAGAGTGCTGGAGAAGAAAGTAAAAGTGCAATATGTGCCATGTAAGAAAGCTAACGTTTAAGTTCCTTGCTCAGAACATGAGAACATATGAAAGCTGGTGGTTCCTTTTAACATGAGTCTTCAATATTCCCAGGTAAGAAGTTTTAGGTTATAGTTATTATAGGACTATTTCCCTCTATACCATTTGTATTTCATTAACCTTTGACTATTGGATGTTCTTATAGGCACTTTAGTATTGCCAGTGAAACAGTATAGCTTCCGTCCCTCTAGTTAGTGCGCGCTAACTAGCTAGCCATTTCACTTCGGTTACACCTGCCCCATCTCGGAAGTTGATAGGTTTGAAGACATAAACAGCGCAATGCTTGACGCACAACGAAGAGCTGCTGGCAAAACGCTTCTGCCTACCACCGCTCAGTCAGATACTTGTATCCTCAGTCAGATTATATGCAACGCAGGACACGCTAGATAATATCTAGTAATATCATCAACCATGTGTAGTTAACTAGTGATTATGATTGATTGTTTTTTATGAGATAAGTTTAATGCTAGCTAGCAACTTACCTTGGCTTACTGCATTCGCGTAACAGGCAGTCTCCTTGTGGAGTGCAACGAGAGAGAGGCAGGTCGTTATTGCGTTGGACTAGTTAACTGTAAGGTTGCAAGATTGGATCCCCCGAGCTGACAAGGTGAAAATCTGTCGTTCTGCCCCTGAACAAGGCAGTTAAACCACCGTTCCTGGGCCATCATTGAATATAAGAATGTGTTCTTAACTGACTTGCCTAATTAAATAAAGGTCTAAAAAAAAAATGTTTAAATCGGCGCCCAAAAATACCGATTTCCGATTGTTATGAAAACTTGAAATCGGCCCTAATTAATCGGCCATTCCGATTAATCGGTCGACCTCTAGAGCACACTCTCTGTGGACTCTGTCTACATCTCCCTCCTCACAGTACTATAAGTCAGCACAGCCTCAGTGGAATGCAAAAAAATATGTTTTCAGTCTATCAAAAGGAGAGTAAATGTAGGGTACCTGTGGGAAACAGGGGAGAATATTATTGGCGCTGACTAGTTACACTCTGTTTTTTTTAAACTAGGAGTGCCACTCAGTTTTTGAACCGGAAGCAAATCCGACCACAACTCTATCCTCCTGATTCCTGCTTACAAGGTAAAATTAAAGCAGGAAGCACCAGTGACTCGGTCTATAAAAAAATGGTCAGATGAAGCAGATGCTAAACTACAGGACTGCTTTGCTATCACAGACTGGAACATGTTCCGGGATTCTTCCAATGACATTGAGGAATACACCACGTCAGTCACTGGCTTTATCAATAAGTGCATTGAGGACATCGTCCCCACAGTGACTGTACATACATACCCCAACCAGAAGCCATGGATTACAGGCAACATTTGCACTGAGCTAAATGGTAGAGCTGCCGCTTTCAAGGTGCGGGACTCTAACCCGGAAGCTTACAAGAAATCCTGCGATGAAACATCAAACAGGCAAAGCGTCAATACAGGGCTAAGATTGAATCATACTACACCAGCTCTGACGCTCGTCAGATGTGGCAGGGCTTGCAAACTATTACAGACTACAATGGGAAGCACAGCCGCGAGCTGCCCAGTGACACGAGCCTCCCAGACGAGCTAAATCACGTCTATGCTTGCTTCGAGCCAAGCAACACTGAGGTATGCATGAGAACATCAGCTGTTTCGGACGACTGTGTGATCACGCTCTCCATAGCCAACGTGAGCAAGAACTTTAAACAGGTGAACATACACAGGGCAGCGGGGCCAGATGGATTACCAGGACGTGTGCTCAAACACCACCCAAACAGATCCACAGATGATGCAATCTCTATTGCACTCCTCACTGCCCTTTCCAACCTAGACTAAAGAAACACCTATGTGAGAATGCTGTTCATTGACTACAGCTCAGCGTTTAACACCATAGTACCCTCAAAGCTCATCACCAAGCTAAGGATCCTGGGACTAAACACCTCCCTCTGCAACTGGATCCTGGACTTCCTGATGGGCCGCTCCAAGGTGGTGAGGGTAGGTAGCAACACATCTGCCATGCTGATCCTCAACACTGGAGCTCCCCAAGGGTGCGTGCTCAGTCCCCTCCTGTACTCCCTGTTCACCCACGACTGCATGGCCAGGCACGACTCCAACACCATCATTAAGTTTGATGACGACACAACAGTGGTAGGCCTGATCACCGACAACGACAAGACAGCCTATAGGGAGGAGGTCAGAGACCTGTCCAGGTGGTGCCAGAATAACAACCTCTACCTCAACATAACCAAGGCTAAGGAGATGATTGTGGACTACGGGAAAAGGAGCACCAAGCACATCCCCATTCTCATTCTCATAGTGGAGCAGGTTGAGAGCTTCAAATTCCTTGGTGTCTACATCAACAACAAACTAGATTGGTCCAAACACACCAAGACAGCCGTGAAGAGGGCACGACAAAGCCTATTCCCCCTCAGGAAACTAAAAAGATTTGGCATGGATCCTGAGATCCTCAAAAGGTTCTATAGCTACAACATCTAGAGCATCCTGAACAGTTGCATCATTGCCTGGTACGGCAATTGCTCGGCCTCCTACTGCGAGGCACTACAGAGGGTAGTGCGAACGGCCCAGTACATCACTGGGGCAAAGCTGCCTGCCATCCAGGACCTCTACACCAGGCGGTGTCAGAGGAAGGCCCTAAAAATTGTCAAAGACCCTAGCCACCCCAGTCATAGTCTGTTCTCTCTTCTACCGCATGGCAAGCAGTACCGGAGTGCCAGGTCTAGATGTACATGTAAAAAAGGCTTCTCAACAGTTTTATCCCCAAGCCATAAGACTCCTGAACAGGTAACTAAATGGTTACCCGGAATATTTGCATTGTGTGCCTCCCCCAACCCCTCTTTTACTCTGCTGCTACTCTCTGTTTATCTTACAGTGGGGCAAAAAAGTATTTAGTCAGCCACCAAATACTTATTTTCCACCATAATTTGCAAATAAATTCATTAAAAATCCTGCAATGTGATTTTCTGGATTTTTTTTCTCATTTTGTCTGTCATAGTTGAAGTGTACCTATGATGAAAATTACAGGTCTCTCTCATCTTTTTAAGTGGGAGAACTTGCACAATTGGTGGCTGACTAATTATTTTTTTGCCCCACTGTATATGCATAGCCACTTTAACTATACATTCATGTACATACTACCTAAATTGGCCTGACCTACCAATGCTCCCGCACATTGGCTAACCGGGCTATCTGCATTGTGTCCCACCACCCGCCAACCCCTCTCTTCTGCTACTCTCTGTTCATCATATATGCGTAGTCAATTTAACGATACCTACATGTACATAGTACCTCAATAAGCCTTGTATAGCCCTGTATATAGCCTTGCTACTCTTTTTTCCAATGTCTTTTTACTGTTGTTTTATTTCTTTACCTATCTACACACACACACACACACACACACACACACACACACACACACACACACACACACACACACATACCTTTTTTTCACGCACCATTGGTTAGAGCCTGTAAGTAAGCATTTCACTGTAAGGTTGTACTCGGCGCATGTGACAAGTAAACTTTGATTTGATTTGAAATGCTTTCCTCTCTGCTCCTCATCAATTACTTCACCGAAACAATGGTAAAAACACAGCAAAAAAGCCAATTTAACCAATGGCTTAATTAGGATTATTCTGTGAGTTGGGTGTACTTCAGAAGCACAAGAAATTGAGCTACAGTAATGTGTGAATGTTTTTTCATTCAACAAACAACGTAAAAAAACTTGTTGAGTGGTTTAGCTATATGTCCAAACGTTGAGCAAGCTGACAATTCTATTGTAGCTTGTTGCCTTAGAATTGTACGTGGAATCAACAAACTCTGCTGGAAGTTAGCTGAATTTGAACAAGATTTTTGAGTAAAATTACAAATGTATGTTTGCTCAAAACCACTCAAAACCACACCACTTGTTAACATATCTCCCAGAATGCTCTATTCTATGATGATTTTCAGAATTGTTTATTTCAATACCTGTGTTCTTGCATGTACATTCATTGGGTTGATTAATCTTGTGCTACACAAACATAGATAACATACATTTTTCTAAACTAATCCAATCTACTAGTAGTTTGACTTTCTGTACCCGTTAATGAAATGACTGTTCCAGTTATATAATTTAGGTAGTCTCAAAAATGCATTCACCCTACCTTGGCAGTAATCAATGTAAGTTGCAGGTAATTTAAATGTTCCAATTGTTAGATGTTGTCACTCTGGATTCCAACAGGAATTACACATCCATTTGCAATCCAGCATAATGTGATTTGTAGACTTTGATGTGGCCTGAAAATCAGGAATTTCAGACCACTGAGTTAGGGTGTGACTAGGCCCTCAAAGAAAGGCGTAATGATATACAGTACCAGTCAAATGTTTGGACACACCTACTAATTTCAGGGTTTTTCTTTATTTTGACCATTTTCTACATTGCAGAATAATAGTGAAGACATCAAAACTGTGAAATAACGCATATGGAATCATGTAGTAACCAAAGCGTTAAACAAATCTAAATATATTTTATATTTTAGATCCTTCAAAGTAGCCACCCAAATAAATGTTATTTGTCACATGTGCCAAATACAACAGGTACTGTAAAATGCTTACTTACAAGCCCTTAACCAACAATGCAGTTCAAGAATAGAGTTAATCAAATATTTACTAAATAAAATAAAGTAAAAAAAATAAGAATCAAATCTATCAAATTGTAACACAAGAAATGTACATAACAACAACGAGGCTATATACAGGGTGTACCGGTATTGAGTCAATGTGAGGGGTACAGGTTAATCGAGGTAATTTGTAGTGACTCTGCACAGATAATAACCAGCGTGTAGCAGCATTGTAAAAACAAATGGGGGGGGGGGGGGCGGGTCAATGTAAATAGTCTGTGTGGCCGTTTGATTAGTTTAGTTGTTCAGCAGTCTTATGGCTTGGGGGTAGAAGATTTTGAGGAGCCTTTTGGTCCTGGACTTGGCGCTCTGGTACCTCTTGCCGTGCGGTAGTTTATAACATGGGTGACTGGGATATTTACATTTTTTGGGGGCCTTACTCTGATAACACCTAGTATATAGGTCCTGGATGTCAGGAAGCCCCAGTGACTGGGGATTCCTGACATCCTGTACACACTACCCTCTGTAGCGCCTTACGGTCAGATGCTGAGCAGTTGCCATACCAGGAGGTGAGGCAACTGATCAGGACGCTCTCGATGGTGCAGCTGTAGAACTTTTTGAGGATCTGGGGACCCATGCCAAATCTTTTCAGTCTCCTGAGGGGAAAAAGGTGTTGGTCGTGCCTTCTTCACAACTGTCTTGGTGTGTTTGGACCATGATAGTTTGTGGGTGATGTGGACACCAAAGAACTTGAAACTCTCAACCCGCTCCACTACAGCTCTGTCGATGTTAATGGGGGCCTGTTCGGCCCTCCTTTTCCCATAGTCCACGATCAGCTCCTTTGTCTTGCTCACATTGAGAGAGAGGTTGTTGTCCTGGCACCATACTGCCAGGTCTGACCTCCCTATAGGCTCTCTCATCGTTGTCGGTGATCAGGCCAATGTTGTGTCATCAGCAAACCTAATGATGGTGTTGGAGTTGTGCTTGGCCACGCAGTCTTGGGTGAACCGTGAGTACAGGAGGGGCTATGCACACACACCTGAGGGGCCCCCAGTGTTGAGGATCAGCATGGCAGATGTGTTGTTGCCTACCCTTACCACCTGGGGGCGGCCCGTCAGGAAGTCCAGGATCCAGTTGCAGAGGGAGATGTTTAGTCATAGACTCCTTAGCTTAGTGATGAGCTTTGTGGGCACTATGGTGTTGAGCGCTGAGCTATAGTCAATGAACAGCATTCTCACATAGGTGTTAATTTTGTGCAGGTGTGAAAGGGCAGTTTGAAGTGCGATTGAGATTGCGTTATCTGTTGGGGCGGTAGGTGAGTTGGAGTGGGTTTAGGGATTCTGGCATGATGGTGTTGATGTGAGCCATGGCCAGCCTTTCAAAGCACTTCATGGCTACCGAGGTGAATTCTACGGGGCGATAATCATTTAGGCAGGTTACCGTAGCTTTATTGGGCACAGGCACTATGGTGGTCTGTTTGAAACATGTAGGTATTACAGAATCGGCCAGGGAGAGGTTGAAAATGAGGTTGAAAATACACTTGCCAGTTGGTTCATTTGAGTACATGTCCTGGTAATCCATCTGGCCCCGCGGCTTTGTGAAAGTTGACCTGTGAGCAATACCTTTAAACATCTGCTACGGAGAGCATCATCACACAGTCATCTGGAACAGCTGGTGCTCTCATGCATTCAGTGTTGCTTGCCTCAAAGTGAGCATGAAAGGCATATTAGCTTTTCTGGTAGGCTCGTGCCACTGGGCAGCTTGTGGCTGGGTTTCCCTTTGCAGTCCGTAACAGTTTTCAAGCCCTGCCACATCCAAGAAGCGTCAGAGCCGGTGTAGTAGGATTCAATCTTAGTCCTGTATTGACGCTTTGCCTGTTTGATGGTTCATCTGAGGGCATAGCAGGATTTCTTATAAGCTTCCGGGTTAGTGTCCCGCTCCTTGATAGCTGAAGCTCTAGCCATTTGCTCGGTGTGGATGTTGCCTTTAATCCATGGCTTCTGGTTGGGATATGTACGTACGGTCACTGTGGGGATGACGTCGTCGATGCACTTATTGATGAAGCCAGTGACTGAGGTGATATTCTCCTTAATGCCCTTGGATGAATCCTGGAATATTTTCGTATCTGTGCTAGCAAAACAGTCTTGTAACGTAGCATCTGTGTCATCTGACCACTTCTGTATTGAGCAAGTTACTGGTACTTCCTGCTTTAGTTTTTGCTTGTAAGCAGGAATCAGGAGGATATAATTATGGTCAGATTTGCAAAATGGAGGGTGAGGGAGAGCTTTGTAAGCGTCTCTGTGTGTGGAGTAAAGGTGGTCTAGAATGTATTTTTCCCTCTGGTTGCACATGCTGCTAGAAATGAAATCAAACAGATTTAAGTTTGCCTGCATTAAAGTCCCCGGCCACTAGGAGCTCCACTTCTGGATGAGCAGTTTCTTGTTTGCTTATGGACTTTTACAGCTTGTTGAGTAAGGTCTTAGTGCCAGCATCGGTTTGTGTTGGTAAATGGACGACTACGAATAATATAGATATGAACTCTTTTGGTAGATTGTGTAGGGTACCGCTGATCATGAGCTATTCTACCTCAGGCGAGCAATACCTTGAGACTTTAATGTTAGACATCGTGCACCAGCAGTTAATGACAAATAGACACACACCCCTGCCCCTCGTCTTACCAGACGTAGCTGCTCTGTCCTGCCGAAACACAGAGAAGCCAGCCAGCACTATATTATCCGTGTCGTCGTTCAGCCAAGTCTCGGCGAAACACAAAATATGAAGTTTCTTAATTTCCCATTGGTAGGATAGTCTTAATCGTAGATCGTCCAGTTTGTTTTCCAATGATTCCGGGTTGCCAATAATACAGAGGGTAGTGGTGGTTTGTTCACTCGCCGGATAATTCTCAGAAGGCACGCGGATGATGGTGATTTGGGTCTGGTCAGTATATCCTTTGCGTCAGACTCATTAAAGAAAATATCTTCCTCCAGTTCGAGGTGAACAATCACTGTTCTGATGTCCAGAAGTTGTTTCGGTCATAAGAGACGGTAGCAGCAACATTATGTACAAAATTAGTTACAAACAATGCGAGAAAAAAAAACTAACAAAATAGCACAATTGGTTAGGAGCCCGTAAAACGGCAGCTATCACCTCCGTGTGCCATTTTTCCACCCTTTGCCCTGATGACAGCTTTGCACACTCTTGACATTCTCTCAACCAGCTTCACCTGGAATGCTTTTCCAACAGTCTTGAAGGAGTTCCCACGTATGCTGAGCACTTGTTGGCTGCTTTTCCTTCACTCTGCGGTCCAACTCATCCCAAACCATCTCAATTGGGTTGAGGTCGGGTGATTGTGGAGCCCAGGTCATCTGATGCAGCCATGCACCACTCTCCTTTTTGGTCAAATAGCCCTTACACAGCCTGGAGGTTTGTTGGGTCATTGTCCTGTTGAAAAACAAATGATAGTCCCACTAAGCACAAACCAGATGGGATGGCATATCGCTGCAGAATGCTGTGGTAGTCATGCTGGTTAAGTGTGCCTTGAATTCTAAATGAATCACAGACATTGTCACCAGCAAAGCACCACCACCCATCACACCTCTATGCTTCACGGTAGGAACCACACATGCGGAGATCACCTACCAAATTTGAACTCATCAAACCAAAGGACAGATTTCTTGGCCCAAGCAAGTCTCTTCTTCTTATTGGTGTCCTTTTAGTAGTGTTTTCTTTGCAGCAATTCAATAATGAAGGCCTGATTCACGCAGTCTCCTCTGAACAGTTGATGTTGAGATGTGTCTGTTACTTGAACTCTGTAAAGCATTTATTTAGGCTGCAATTTCTAAGGCTGGTAACTCTAATGAACTTATCCTCTGCAGTAAAGGTAACTCTGGGTCTTCCTTTCCTGTGGCGGTCCTCATGAGAGCCAGTTTTATCATAGCGCTTGATGTTTTTTTGCGACTGCACTTGAAGAAACTTTCAAAGTTCTTGAAGGTCAGTCAATCCGGAAAATGTTGTGTCTTAAAGTTGGACTGTCGTTTCTCTATGCTTATTTGAGCTGTTTTTGCCCCAATATGGACATGTTCCTTTACCAAACAGGGTTATCTTCTGTATACCACCCCTACCTTGTCACAACACAACTGCTCAAATGATTTAAGAAGGAAAGAAATTCCACAAATAAACTTTTAACAAGGCACACCTGTTAATTGAATGCATTCCAGGTGACTACCTCATGAAGCTGGTTAAGAGAATGCCAAGAGTGTGCAAGGCTGTCATCAAGGCAAAGGGTGGCTACTTTGAAGAATCTCAAATATAACATATATTTTGATTTGTTTAACACTTTTTAGTTACTTCATTATTCTATATGTGTTGTTTCATAGTTTGGATGTCTTCACTATTATTCTACAATGTAGAAAACAGTAAAAATAAAGAAAACACCTTTAATGGGTACTGGTATATATATATATTTTTTTACAGTGCACTCAAAACATTGATTTCCTGTTTGGCACGACCAACTATACTTTGGGGACAAACTGGGGGTGTGCCCCTGACCACAGTCACTCCTGACAACATGTCTAGCCAATGAAGTTGGGGTTTGGAAAAAACATAATAAGAGAGAGTAACGTTCTCCTCCCACACAAAGGAACACAACTTGTGTCACCACTGGAAAGTCTGTGACACATTCACTAATGTAGCCATCCAGACATTTAGTCAGAGAAAACATCATAAATCACTTACCCAGGGTTCACCGGGAGTCTCTGGGTCTTGTTTTAGGTTGTCTGACATTGACATGTATTTCAAATGATTCCACAAGACAGCCATGGTTAGTTTTTTACTTCAATAATGTTCTCAAAAGTAACACAAAGTTGACAACTGTTCTATATACATTTCTAGTCAATTCTGACTCGTTTCTAGAACACAATCGGTAGATTCTATTTACACAGCTTATTTCACAGAAAACAATATTCATATATATTGCACTGAATTAGAAGAAACAGCCCTCCTAAAAAACACATTACTGATAAATACATTCTAAACTTAAGCATGGCTTTTAAGTGAAAGCACATTGATTCTATTAAGGTTATTAGTATAAAATGCAGTCAACTGAGGGGGGGTGCTGAAGTGTCAAATTCTGTCATAGAGATAAAAGTAATATAACTAGTTCCCTTTTAGTTCCTCAAACTCAAGCCAGTGTTTTGAGCGTGGAAGACAGCTGTGACCGTTGTGACCCAGAGGCCATTTTCTTCCTCATAGACAACTGTTCGAACACCTCCATTACTTTCTTCCTGAAGTTCTTCCCCACAATCACGTAGAGGACTGGGTTGAGCACGCTGTTGAAGAAGGCCAGGTAGGTAAACACCTGGTTGCAGATATCCAGACTGTTGCTGAGGTTGCAGCCTGAGATGTCCGCTGCACTCAGGAGGACATCCAGAGCAGTGACCAGGTGGAATGGCACCCAGCAGAGTAGGAAGGCCAGGAGAACAGACAGCACCAGCAAAGTGGCCTTCCTCTCTGTGTGCTCCGTGTTGAATCTCTCCATGGCCTGGTTCTTCAGGGCTTGGATGATCTGACAGGTGCAGTAGGAGATCACCGACACAGGGATGGCAAACCCAAACACGATGAGCGTCACATTGAACACCAGCTCCATCTTGGGACTGGGGTAGTCCAGAAAGCAGGCGGTCACCTCGAAGTCTGGAACCCACTTCACCGCTCTGAAGAGCATGGTCGGGGTGCCCAGGAGCAGCCCGAAGCCCCACACTAACAAACAGCCCAGCTTGGCGTAGGAGGGCCTCCTCATTCTCCCGTGGCTCATCGTATGCACTAGCGCCACATAGCGGTCCACACTGACTAGAACCAGGAAGTAGATACTGCAGTAGGCATTCATCTTGATGCCCACATTGACCAGGCGACACAGCAGGGAGCCGAAGGGCCAGTTGAAGCCGTTGGCCACATTGACGGCCCAGAAGGGGAGGCAGGAGACCAGGAGCAGGTCAGCGGCAGCCAGGTTACTCAGGTAGATCTCTGCTACGGTGCAGGCCTTCTTATGCAGGCAGAAGACCAACAGGACAAAGACATTACCTAGAATCCCCAGGACACTGATGGCCAGGATGTAGCCCGGTTGCATGGTGTGGAGCCAGTCCCACTCCTCAGCGAATGGGCAGTGACTGGTATTGGTACTGTTCCTTCCTGTCATGTCTGTAGAGTTGGTGATCATGTCCATTTTGGAGCTGTAGAGAAATATGTTGTGTAAATGTAACTGGGGTTGTTCAAGGAGGGGGAGGGGGGTACATGGCAGATACCATTTCTGGACAGGTGACTCTCAGTAGGCATTAATTTATAAAGTTTACTGTATAATCTAGTACGTTAGTCACATGGTCATGCTGATTGTGTCATAACCAGTCCTCATGCACTTGTGGTGATGGGAGCTGCGACTCATGTGGTTTATAACTCAACAGAATACGGAACTTCCCTGCTCCACAATGTGACTTTTTTGTATTATTTCTTCAGAGACACTGTGTCTGCAAGTCATCATAAGGAAGTCGTCTTATTAAAGTACTGTACAAGTGGCTAAGTGGTTGTTTCAGTGTGCTATTCATTATGCATATCTTTATATGCATTTCTTGTAAATATCATATACTTAGACCGGAAATAAAAAACGCTCAGGTAGAGAAAGATAAAATATTCATGAAAGTTAAAGTGAGGATCAATATCTCCTGTCATGAAAATATTTGGGAGCCACATTGCCCCATAATTATTCTCAGCATTATGATTGCAATACTTATCTTTTTACTGTTGTACATCAGTATCATAATTGGCTGCGACTTATGACAAAAACAGCCCCAACATTCTTTGAAAAGGCGTGCAATAAAATCTTATACATTTGTGCTGCTGGAGGAGTGGTACACACATTATTTGCTCAAAAATAAACATAAATCTGTATCTGTGCACCGAATGCTAATATACTTTTTTTATAGAGAAGAAATCCATTCAATATGAGGTATTAAGAGATTATTGAAAAAACTGCCTCTCTCCCCATGTTGTCAACCACATATTATTGTTCACATCCCTCAATCTGTTTGAGGAGTTTTAGAGTTTAGCCACAGAAAGTGCTCTCCTTTTTGTCTGTTAAAAAGTCTGACAACACAAACAATCTTCTTGTTTCTAAGTTGGATTCGAAAATGAGAGGAGAGGCAGCAATTCAATCCAGTTTACCCTAAATATGATCTGAACAGCAAATCTACTGTGATATAACTCTCCATTCATTTATCATTTTCTTGCATTAGTGACAAATCTATGTTATACATGTTAACGATACAGTACTTCATTTTACAAACCTTGTTGACTGGAGCAGGAGTCCTCTGGTCTAAGTGTAAATCCAGATGTGCCGTGCGTCTGGTCAGCCCAGTCTACACGTTTCCCTGCAGTGTTCCAGGCTCCTCTACCCTGGGGTTGGCTCTGACTTATTCTCTTAAAGGAGGGAGTCCATCATGGAAGTGATGTCACTCAAAATCGGTGCATTTTTTAGTTCCATTTTCCCCCAATTAACTTAAATTGTGTTTGGTTTATCTTGTTTATAATTTCTGCCCTATCTCATACTCCAATTTTTATAGAACTTTGATGGAATTCCCCTCGATATAAGTGTGTTTGGATATCTACTGACATCCCAGCTGTTGTTTTGGTCATCCTACCACAACCTAGCATTACTGAGAAAGAAAACAAACTCTGAACTTGAGTTGCTTAAAACAATAAATCTTTACTAATTCATTACCAATGCCGAGAAGGACAAATTAAACATTTGCCACACACAATGACTTACACTAGAGTTAAGCCTACATACCAAGCTCTTATTTAGTGTCAATGTAGACCTAAACCACTTGATTGTTTTCTGTACATTCATGGCTGGATTGCGTTTTAGGCATGTTGTAAATCTAACATCCCTCTGTGAACAACCTTGAATACAAACAGGGTGGGGTATCATCAGAGGGGAACAGCAAGGCCGTGAAACAATAAGGCATCAAGTGTTTCTAATTAGTATCAGGAAGATCACAATCAAGGGTCAAGGTCAGAGCACAAAACAATGATCCATTACAAGTGTGTGTGTGTGTGTGTGTGTGTGTGTGTGTGTGTGTGTGTGTGTGTGTGTGTGTGTGTGTGTGTGTGTGTGTGTGTGTGTGGTCGGTCGGTCGGTCGGTTCACATACTCCAAGATAATCAGAGGTAACTGGAATAGCACTTTTCTAATTTATTGGGTGTTTGAACTTTAATGTTGTTGTTGAACGATATGCATATGAGATATGAGAAGAAGTGCATAATGCAGTGTTTACATTCAACATGATTTGTGATCCCAACACAGTAATGATGCCATCACTATTTTAAATACATTAGGCTGAACAGATGAAAAAGTACCTCTGTGGAAGAGGTCATGTTGGTAATCTGTTTTATAGTCATGTCACAGCACGAGGCAAGGTTCAAGGTGCAAAGTGAAGTGTAGGTTTATTCAAATTATAAGGTGATAGAGTCCAAATCCCAAGGCCTGAGCCTAAACAGGCATTCCTGCACAGAAAGTCAATTGGAGATGCACTGCTGTAAATGAAGTAAGTCACCGCTGTAAATAATTCTGTTTATGTCATTCGCATGCCTGGCCTCTTGTCCTGCATTGTCAAGTATTTGCATTTATCTTGGCATTTATCTAATACTAAGAGCTTTTCCACAGGTAGGATCCAACATGCACTGTTCTGTAATGGACAAACATAAAACAAATATATCAAGAGCAGCCTTTGTAACATTGAAAAAAATCTGAAACTTTTTGTCCCAAAATCATGCAAAAAAGCTAATCCGTGCTTTTGTCATTTCAAGATTAGACTACAGCAATGCTCTACTGTCTGGCTACTCGGATAAGGCACTAAATAAAATTCAGCTAAATATGGCTGCTAGAATCTTGACTAGAACCAAAAAAATGATCATATTACTCCAGTGCAAGCCTCTCTACACTGGCTTACTGTTAAGGATGAGGCTGATTTCAAGGTTTTACTGCTAACCTGCAAAGCATTACATGGACTTGCTCCTATCTATCTCTCTGATTTGGTCCTGCCGTACATACATACACGTACGCTACTGTCACAAGACGCAGGCCTCCTTATTGTCCTAGAATTGCTGAGCAAACAGCTGGAGGCAGTGCTTTCTCCTATAGAGCAACATTTTTATGTGGTCTGCAGATCCATGTGAGAGACGCAGACTTTGTCTCAACCTTTAACTCTTTACTGAAGACTCATCTCTTCAGTAGGTCCTATGATTGAGCGCAGTCTGGCCCAGGGGTGCGAAGGTGAATGGAGTGACGAACCAACCTTGCTGTCTCTGCCTGGCCGGCTCCCCTCTCTCCACAGGGATTCTCCGCCTCTGACCCTATTATGGGGGCTGAGCCACTGGCTGACTCGCACTCTCCCATCCTTCCTGTCCTCGGCCTAGGGCTATACGTAAGCAAGGCACGAGGGGGTCTGGTATATGGCCAATATACCACAACTAAGGGCTGTTCTTAGGCACGATGCATCGCAGAGCGCCTGGATACAGCCCTTAGCCATGGTATGTTGGCCATATACCACAAACCCCCAAGGTGCCTTATTGCTATTATAATCTGATTACCAACCTAATTAGAGCAGTAAAAATAAATATTTTGTTATACCCGTGATATACGGTCAGATATACCACGGCTGTCAGCCAATCAGCATTCAGGGCTCGAACTATCCAGTTTATAATCGGCCTTGTCTCAGGGTAGTAAGTTAGTGGTCTGTTAATATCCCTTTGGTGGTGTGGGAGCTGTGCTTTGGCAAAGTGGGTGGGGTAATATCCTGCCTGGTTGGCCCTTTACGCGGGTAACTTTGGACGGGGCCACAGTGTTATCCCCCCCTTCTCAGTCTCCACTGTCTGTGCTGCAGTAGTACAGTAACAGTCATAAGTTTGGACACACCTACTCATTCAAGGGTTTTTCTTAATTTTTACTATTTTCTACATTGTAGAATAATAGTGAGGAGATCAAAACTATGAAATAACATATATCGAATCATGTAGTAACCAAAAAGGTTTTAAACAAATAAAAATATATTTTATATTTTGATTCTTTAAAGTAGCTACCCTTTGACCTGATGACAGCTTTGCACACCCTTGGCATTCTCTCAACCAGCTTCACGAGGAATGCATTTTCCTACAGTCTTGAAGGAGTTCCCACATATGCTGAGCACTTGTTGGCTGCTTTTCCTTCACACTGCGGTCCAACTCATCCCAAACCATCTCAATTGGGTAGAGGTCAGGTGATTGTGGAGGCCAGGTCATCTAATGCAGCAGTCCATCATTCTGCTTCTTTGTCAAATAGCCCTTACACAGCCTTACACATTGTCCTGTTGAAAAACAAATGATAGTCCCACTATGCGCAAACCAGATGGGATGGCGTATTGCTGCAGAATGCTGTGGTAGCCATGCTTTTTAATTCTTGATCCTACTTGAGACGCAGACGTCTCAAGTAGGCACCTGGAAATGCAAATGCGCTACGCTAAATGCTAAATGTACTCGTTAAAACTCAAACGTTCATTAAAATACACATGCAGGGTATTGAATTAAAGCTACACTCGTTGTGAATCTAGCCAACAAGTCAGATTTTTAAAATGCTTTTCGGCGAAAGCATGAGAAGCTATTATCTGATAGCATGCAACACCCCAAAATGCCTGAAGGCGACGTAAACAAAAGAATTAGCGTAGCCGGCGCTACACAAAAACGCAGAAATAAAATATAAAACATTCATTACCTTTGATGATATTCTTTGTTGGCACTCCTATATGTCCCATAAACATCACAAATTGGTCTTTTTCCCGATTAAATCCGTCCATGAATGCCCAAAATATCCATTTGTATAGCCTGTCTGCTTCACGAAAAAAGCTCTCTTCCAACACGCAACGTCATTTTTAAAAATGATATAAGTTGCCTATATTCTTTGAAAAAACACTTCAACCTACTTTTGTAACCCAACTTTAGGTATTTGTAAACGTTAATAAGCGATCAAATTGATCACTGGGCGATCTGTATTCAATAGCAGCTACTCAAGAAAACAATGTCAATTTTTCAATCTTCCAAAATCGATTGAGGTAGGCTGGATGGAATGACGGATCTATTGGTAATGTCTCAAAGGATTTTTGTCAATGAAAATGACGTTTTTGGCGACATCGTGTGGAAGCTGGAGGAATTGCATCCGTGTCCATATTAAATTTGGTTTCCTTTAAACAATCCATGAAAGGGGAGCATGGATACTTTTTTCAGCTTTCAGTGACCAGTTTTTCTTGCGCTTTTCGATGAAACACACGCTCTGTTATAGTCACAGCCGTGATTTAACCAGTTTTAGAAACTTCAGAGTGTTTTCTATCCACACATACTAATCATATGCATATACTATATTCCTGGCATGAGTAGCAGGACGCTGAAATGTTGCGCGATTTTTAACAGAATGTTTTCGAAAAAGGAGGGGGTAGGATGAAGAGGTTAAGTGTGCCTTCAATTCTAAACAAATCACTGACAGTGTCACCAGCAAAGCACCAGCACATCATCAAACCTACTACTCCATGCTTCACGGTGGGAACCAAACGTGCCTAGATCATCTGTTCACCTACTCTGCATCTCACAAAGACACAGCGGTTGCAACCAAAAATCTCTAATTTGTACTCATCAGACCAAAGGACAGATTTCCACAGGTCTAATGTCAATTTCTCGTGTTTCTTGGCCCAAGCAAGTCTCTTATTCTTATTGGTGTCCTTTAGTAGTGGTTTCTTTGCAGCAATTCGACCATGAAGGCCTGATTCACACAGTCTCCTCTGAACAGTTGATGTTGAGATGTGTCTGTCACTTGAACTCTGTGAAGCATTTATTTAGGCTGCAATTTCTGAGGCTGGTAATTCTATTGAACGTATCATCTGCAGTAGAGGTAACTGGATCTTCCTTTCCTGTGGCTGTCCTCATGAGAGCCAGTTTCATCATAGCTCTTAATGGTTTTTGTGACTGCACTTGAAGAAACTTTCAAAGTTCTGGGGTGGATACTTTCAAAAATGTAACATATTTTGATTTGTTTAACACTTTTTTGGTTATTCATCTGCTAACCATGTGCATGTGACCAATACAATTTGATTTGATTTCATGTGTTATTTCATAGTTTTGATGCCTTCAAAATTATTCTACAATAATAGAAAATAGTAAAAATAAAGAAAAACCCTTCAATTAATAGGTGTGTCCAAACTTTTGACTGGTACTATATATGTGCCGGGGGGCTAGGGTCGGCCTGACCTATCTGGTGTAATTCTCCTGTCTTATCTGGTGTGATCTTATTCTGTGTGATCTTAGGTATGCTCCCTCTAATTCTCCCATCTCTCTCTCTCTCTCTCTCTCTCTCTCTCTCTCTCTCTCTCTCTCTCTCTCTCTCTCTCTGTCTCTCTCTCCCTCTCTACCTTTTCCCAGACTTGCTGTTTCGACTCCCTCTCTCTGTCTAAGCTCTTCTGTATAAGCATTTTCTGACATCTGCTGATGTAAAAAGACCATGCATTAGCATCAACTAAATAGGTTTTATATTGACCCAAAACAGAGTGCTCTTGGTGTTTCTCCATCTGAATGATGCTGCTGCACTTACTGCAAATATATCCAGCAATTAGCATTACCACACATTGTCTGGTAGTGGCTGTCCTCCTCATGTAGGGGTCGACTCAGAGGTCAATGACCACTCTCTTTTGGCAGTGACCATTACTCACACGGACTACCAGCTCAGACAAGGGCATTCTTGTTCACGGTCATGTTTGTTGTTTTATGCCAAATTTGTAGTGTGCAAGGGGTATTTTTCAACCCGTGTTCTTCAGCCGGTGATTTAATGGACTGTACAGTATGTGACTTGTATTGGGTCTCGTAAATGGAGTCCGCTGTAAAAAAAACTACATATTTTTTTCTTAGAGACCATGTGGCCAATGGTGCTAACACAATAACAGGCTCATCTGTCACACTACCAAAGGTCTTGGCGCCACCTTATTCCCCCCACTGTCTGTCTCATATGACAGGTCATACATGTGGTGGGGGCCCATAGTAGGCCTCAACACACCACCATACAATCTAATATTCCACTGGTGTCATACCAGACTTCCTGGTCTAGCAAAAATGGCCTCCACGTTTCTCTGCCCTTTCCTCTTAAAAAGAGTTAATCTCAAAAGTTGACGAAAACCTGGAAGTCAGATATCCTCTTAGATGGATTGTCTCATCAGATTTAATGGTTTAACAGTGCCATTCCCGTATTGCCCCATCTGGTGTTTATGCCTGATCTTTGTCTCTCCTCTAAGCCATGTCAACAGATATGGAGTTGAGAGGGATACTCTAAATTAAAAACGTATATGGCTTGCTATAGCAAGATATGATCATGCTTCATATTAGAAATCAATGGTTTATAAATAGAATATGGCTTGGGAATTGCTTACAAATGAACACTAACATTTTTATCCAGCAACTGAACTGAATTGATTGGAAATCCACTTAAGACACTGATCATAGTTTCAGATCTGGAAATTCTATTCATGAATGTAAATTGCCAATCATTATATAATGGGTTTCTCAAATTGTGAATTTCCATCAGTTCATTCATTGACTTTCAGAATGACCCCAATACCTAACACTCTTCATCATTGTCAGTCAACTCTGGTTAATGTATGCTCTCAGTGCATCAAATACATCCTATGGCGTACCGTTCTTTATGGGTCATCAATAAATGCTCAGCCTTGCAAGAGAATGGACACTCTCATTTCCCTACAACATTGGCCTGTCTATCTCTTCTGAGATTCTTACTACTCGAATGTAGCAAACAAATTGCACTTCCCTTAATTAGTCCCACTTAAAAAACTGATTATCAGTCTTTGTTGAGACCAACCGGCTACTTTTTTTCAGCCACCTTATGTTATGTTGTTTAAGAGCACCTCTTAAATTGGTTGACAACTGCTCCATGCGCAATATGATAAATGGATATTTGCAGTCCGCAGGTGACCATAACAAAGTAACACAACAGCACACATATGGTATGTGGTGAATAAAACACTTCAACACTGCATATTTCAACTGGGGAAAAAATTGTGTCTGAATAACAATGTCCTAGAAAATGCATGCCTCAAACATCACACTGCACTGTGGCACTAAAATGTCACACACCCTGTTCCTTTGAAGTGCTAGCCCTCTATTAAGGTAGTATTTGATACAGATGCCAGAAACAACTAGATAAATGGTGCACTTCCATTGTCAGTGTACTGTACTCTATGCACTGCCTGTGACGCTGCTATAGAGATGCTGTACTTTCACCCAGAATTTGCAAGCTGTTACACAAATAGAAACATTATCTAGTTAAGTCCCTCTCGATGACGATGGCTTCTATAAGTGGAACTTGGTTTGTCGTTATGTCTGTAAAATATCAGATGGTCCACCATGAACTCACTGCTTTAGCGGATAATGGGGGTAGCAGAGAATTGGAGATCTTTAGACGTGGCGCGGTTGAGAGTTTGAGTTGAGAGAAGTGTTTTCAGAGTTTATATGTCCAGACTTATTTTTTTCTGTGAGTCATTTCCCTCTAAACAGTGAATCACAAGATGTTGATGCACAGGATTATGGAAGTGTGACCATAGTTACACAGACATACTTGACTAGATCTAAACAAACAATTTGTCTAGATTTTTTAAATTAACATGGAAAGTCAGTTCAGAACAAATTCTTATTTACAATGACGGCTATAGGGACAGTGGGTTAACTGCCTTGTTCAAGGGCAGATGACAGATTTTTACCTTGTCAGCTCAGGGATTCAATTTAGCAACCTTTCGGGTTACTGGCCCAGTGCTCTAACCACTAGGCTACCTGCCACCCCAAATAATGGATGATGGTGGATTTTTGTCATTGGTGGATCTATTGTAATCTAAACCTGACTCTTGGTTTTATTCATTATCACTTGATATCGACTGTATTTCTGACAGTTTTATCATAGCAACATTGCAAGGTAAACTTTAAGACTAGACTAGAAGTTAGGTTAGTTACATTGGGAGGTATCTTACCGGAACTTCAAAGACAGTGTGACATTTAAACTTACTGTTGTCAGCAATGTCAAGTAGCTTTTAACTAGCATTGTGGGTAGACTGTTTGGGAAAACTGTGTGTAGCTGGGGGAACATGGGTAACATCATCTTGACGAGATGGCAAATTTCTCTGTCTGTTTCTCAAACATGCTAATTTCTGTCTCTTCCTGTCTCTTGCTCTGCCCCCGCATGACGTACCGCCGTCACCACCAGGGCTCCATGCAGTGTTTAACACCAGGAGGAACTGTGGGCCTTATAACCTCTGTGACCACTAATGTAGCTGGGATATTATGCCACTTCTCCCATAGGCAGAGAAGATTCTGTACTCCAGACTTATGCTGAGTAGATTGGCTGAACCCCAATGCTAAAAACCACATACTTTGCCCACCCATAATAATAAAAAACCTTGTAACAGCACCAAAGTCGGGTGGTTGCAATGATCAGTCTGTTTATGATTAAAAATGAGAAATGTTTTAGGGAAGTAGAGTTAAAGTTAGAGGAGGCGTTGAATCTCCTGGCATTGGAATGAGAGAATGATAGTGCACTTTCCTTTCTACTCAATTGGCCAAATAAATGACCTCAAAACTCAAAAAACATCACTGAATCAATGTACGTGTGTAACCTACTTATAAGTGGTCTCTCCCACATCTTATTGACTCATGCTGCTCTCTACTCAGTTTTAGATATCATTACCCGTCTCCTCCACCTCCGCTATCAAAACTGTTTTCTCAAAGCTGCATACCAGTAGCTGAAGAACTCTTATTTATTCCACTGGGTGGAGGAATTTATGTTTATGGTAACAGCTGCAGTATTGAGCAAGGCTTCTATATCTCTGGCAGCCAGCCATACATAGTGTTTACATTATCACGGTGGGAGCAGGGTAAACTATTGAAGAGAAGACACACAGAACACTTTGGAAGGTCTATTTCACCACTCAGGCATTTCCAGTTGCAGGTTCATCTTATCACTGGAACTTCCAGAACATAACGGAACATAATAATATAATTAAAAAAATAATAATTCTTACCATTGTTAAATAGATCTTAGAGAAATCTAAGCTTGAGTTAAGCTTGATTGTCCTTCCACCTAATATACAGACAGTGGATCAGCTCATTGAGTATGGCGGCAGTCTCCTGTGTGGTGGAAACCAGGCTAATTTGACACATTTCTGTAACCTTTTTACTGCATGTCTGACTGGCCATGCAAAGTAAAGTATATAGGCTATTGTGGGTCCATATAGAGCTATTCCAATATATACACATGCTCATTGATTACATTATTTGTCTTTTGAACCTAAATCATGTGTTAAATGTCCTCTCCTGGACAGACACTTGGCACTAAACAGCAAAGTCTGCATTTGGCCAGCATCATAGACCTAATAACATGGATTTCCATGTCAGTATTTTTTTTGCAACATTGTATTATGGGAGGAATTACAGAAAGAAATAGTTGGCTTTACCTGGACATTTTTCCTTCACATACAAGATATTTAGAGACCATCTCTATCTCCAGCCACCTGCCTGTTAAAGGATAAAGCATGGGCCTGTCTGACAGAGGTTTAGATCGGTTTACACGCTGAGCTACAGCATAGATGGCCTGTTATCATCATCATCATCACCATCATCATCATGGTCTTTCTGTACATTACTCAGGCAGACTAACAGCATTGGTTTCAAAGTCACAGCCTTTTGTTTTCACCATGGACACAGAGAATGATAGGAAAATAAGTAATGTGGAATTTTGACTTTTTGCAGAGATTATCAGCCTATAAACACCACACCCTCAAACACAAGAGCACTGACTGAAAATGTTTGTTAAAGCATCCAGAGTTGAAATGAGGAAATACAACCCAAACAGCCGAAAGAGAGACAGAAACAGAGACAGAGAGAGAAAGATAAATAGTTTTTATGAATGTCCTACAGATCTGCATCACCTCTGAGTTATGACAGACTGACAGACCTATGTAAGCAAAACAGGGACATCCAGTAAACAGTTTGTTTTGCAGGTCTTCCCTGTCAGAATGTTTTTTTTTAGGTCTGTGTTGGTCTATTCTGCTAGAATGGCTAAAGAAAATTCTTACAATATATCATGTAAATAGTCCTCTAAATGTTTTTCTCACTGTAAATTAGCCTACATTCCATATAATTCAGTGCCCTCTACTGGTCAAAATAGTCGCTTGCGTACAAATCCTCATATAAGTCCGTCTATACATATGTTTAAGCCAGACTGGTCTCATATACTAGACGTAACACGGTGAACTTAAATCCTGGACACTTAAATTAGTCTGATATTTTATGTTTGGTGTGGTTACATAAGACAAAAGGTTACTTATGGCAGGGTGGGTAGATGCATGGGTAGATGCATAACATGAATGTCTAGCAACCTAAAGGTTTCGTGTTCGAATCTCATCATTAGCAACTTTTCAACTATTTACTATTTTTTTAAACACTAACCCTAACTTGAACTCTTTTAGCTAACACTTGCCCTAACCCTAACTTTAACCCTTTTAGCTAACACTTGCCCTAACCCTAACTTTAACCCTTTTAGCTAACACTTGCCCTAACCCTAACTTTAACCCTTTTAGCTAACACTTGCCCTAACCCTAACTTGAACCCTTTTAGCTAACACTTGCCCTAACCCTGGCTTTAACCCTTTTAGCTAACACTTGCCCTAACCCTGGCTTTAACTCTTTTAGCTAACACTTCCCCTAACCCTGGCTTTAACCCTTTAGCTTACACTTCCCCTAACCCTGGCTTTAACCCTTTTAGCTAACACTTGCCCTAACCCTAACTTTAACCCTTTTAGCTAACACTTGCCCTAACCCTGGCTTTAACCCTTTTAGCTAACACTTCCCCTAACCTTGGCTTTAACCCTTTTTAGCTAACACTTCCCCTAACCCTGGCTTTAACCCTTTTAGCTAACACTTGCCCTAACCCTGGCTTTAACCCTTTTAGCTAACACTTGCCCTAACCCTAACTTTAACCCTTTTAGCTAACACTTCCCCTAACCCTGGCTTTAACCATTTTAGCTAACACTTCCCCTAACCCTGGCTTTAACCCTTTTAGCTAACACTTCCCCTAACCCTGGCTTTAACCCTTTTAGCTAACACTTCCCCTAACCCTGGCTTTAACCCTTTTAGCTAACACTTCCCCTAACCCTGGCTTTAACCCTTTTAGCTTACACTTCCCCTAACCCTGGCTTTAACCCTTTTAGCTAACACTTGCCCTAACCCTAACTTTAACCCTTTTAGCTAACACTTGCCCTAACCCTGGCTTTAACCCTTTTAGCTAACACTTCCCCTAACCCTGGCTTTAACCCTTTTTAGCTAACACTTCCCCTAACCCTGGCTTTAACCCTTTTAGCTAACACTTGCCCTAACCCTGGCTTTAACCCTTTTAGCTAACACTTGCCCTAACCCTAACTTTAACCCTTTTAGCTAACACTTCCCCTAACCCTGGCTTTAACCCTTTTAGCTAACACTTCCCCTAACCCTGGCTTTAACCCTTTTAGCTAACACTTCCCCTAACCCTGGCTTTAACCCTTTTAGCTAACACTTGCCCTAACCCTTCAGAAATGATTCACTCCACATTTCCACATTTTGCTATGATACAGCCTGAATTTAAAATGTATTAAATGTAGTTTTTCTTGTCACTGGCCTACACACAATACCCCATAATATCAAAATGGAGTTTTGCTTTTTGACATTTTTACAAAATAATAAAATATGAAAAGCAAAAAGAAATTGTCTTGAGTCTATAAGTATTCATTACCTTTGTTATGGCAATCTTAAATAAGTTCAGGAGTAAAAATGTGCTTAACAAGTCACATAATAATTTGCATGGACTCACTCTGTGTGCAATAAGTGTCTAACATGATTTTTGAATGATTACCTCATCTCTGTACCCAACACATACAATTAACTGTAATGTCCCTCAGTCGAGCAGTGAGTTTCAAACAGATTCAAACGCAAAAAAACAGGGAGGTTTTCCAATGCCTGGCAAAGGAGGGTAAAAATACAATTAAAAACAGAAATTGAATATCCCTTTGAGCATGGTGAAGTTATTAATCACACTTTGGTGTATTAATACACTCTGTCACTACAAAGATACAGGCCTCCTTACTAACTCAGTTGCTGTAGAGGAAGGAAACCGCACAGAGATTTCACAATGAGGCCAGTGTTAATTTAAACCAGTTACAGAGTTTAATGGCTGTGATAGGAGAAAACTGAGGATGGCACAACAACTTAGTTGTTGCTCCACAATACTAACCTAATTGACAGAGTAAAAAAAATATTCCAAAACATGCATCCTGTTTGCAACAAGGAATTAAACGTTTTGTCCTGAATACAAAGTGTTACATTTAGGGCAAATCCAATACAAAACATTACAGAGTACCACTCTCCATAATTTCAAACATAGTGGTGGCTATATCATGTTATGGGTATGTGTAAGGGAGCGCGTAACTGGCGGCAGGGAAGTCAGGCGCAGGAGAGCAAAACTGGGTAATCAACGGAGCAGTTTAATTCATAAAACCCACCGGAATCCAGAACAACAAACAAATTGGTACAAAACCCGTCGGGCACCAGAGAAAACGTGCACATGCACTTACAATAAACAATTACGCACAAAGACATGGGGGGAACAGAGGGTTAAATACACAACATGTAATGAGGGAAATTGAGACCAGGTGTGTGAGAAGACAAGACAAAACAAATGGAAAATGAAAAGTGGATCGATGATGGCTAGAAGACCAGCGACGCATACAGCTGAGCGCCGCCCGAACAAGGAGAGGAACCGACTTCGGCGGAAGTCGTGACAGTTTGCTTGTAATCCTTAAGGACTGGGTAGTTTTTCAGGATAAAAAAAAAAACGGAGTGGAGCTAATCACAGGCAAAACCCATGAGGAAAACTTATTTCAGTCTGCTTTCCACCAGATACTGGGAGATGAATTCACCTTTCAGCAGTACAATAATCTAAAACACAAGACCAATCTGGTTGCTTACCATGAAGACAGTGAATGTTCCTGAGTGGCCAAGTTACAGTTTGGACTTAAATCTACTTGAAAAACATATTGTATGTTTTGCAAATTCATAACATATTGTACAAATTGCAATTTGGAACATATTGTACAAATTGCAATATGTAACATATCATACGAAATGGATGATGGGCATGCACAAATTAATACATACCATACCAGACATAACATATTATTACGTAAAAAATTATTTGAAATGCTCTGAGACTACGCTGTTTAAACACACATCCACATGCACGTACAAAGCAGACACACACAATGCATGCATACACACACACACACACACAAATGACCTGGTCAACTGTCGGCAGTAATTTAAGTTATTTCAAGCCTAAGGTGGTCAACTAAGTGAACAGATTAGATTTGATCTGCGGTTTGTGTCAACCAACTGTGACAAACCTACCAACTTTAACGCTCCATTTAGAAATTTGATGCATTACATCCATGACACACGTGAGCTGTGCTTATTTTTTTATTTATTTATTGAACCTTAATTTAACTAGGCAAGTCAGTTAAGAACAAATTCTTATTTATAATGATGGCCTACCCCAGCAAAACCCTAATGTGAGCGACGCTGGGCCAATTGTGCACCTCCCTGTGGGACTCCCAATCACAGCTGGTTGTGATACAGCCTGGAATTGAACCAGGGTCTACTATAGTGATGCCTCTAGCACTGAGATGCAGTGCCTTAGACCGCTGCACCACTCGGGAGACCAAACCTGGTTCAGTCTGCTTATATTGCAAAACAAAAACTTCTTATGGCTTGGGGGCAGTATTGAGTAGCTTGGATGAATAAGGTGCCCAGAGTAAACTGCCTGCTACTCAGGCCCAGAAGCTAAGATATGCATATTAGTAGATTTGGATAGAAAACACTCTGAAGTTTCTAAAACAGTTTGAATGATGTCTGTGAGTATAACAGAACTCATACGGCAGGCAAAAACCTGAGAAAAAATCCAACCAGGAAGTGGGAAATCTTGAGGTTTGTAGTTTTTCAACTATTTGCCTATCCAAGATAAAGTGTAAATTTGGTCCGATTGCACTTCCTAAGGCTTCCACTAGATGTCAACAGTCTTTAGAACCTTGTTTGAGTCTTCTACTGTGAGAGGTAGCTGCATTTCTAAAGACAAAGGAATTCTCCGGTTGAAGAATTATTGAAGATTTATGTTAAAAACATCATAAAGATTGATTCTATACTTTGTTTGACATGTTTCTACGAACTGTAATGGAATTGTTTGACTTTTCGTCTGGCCTGCGCGTCGTGAGTTTGGATTTGTGAACTAAAGGCGCGGACATAAAGGAGGTATTTGGACATAAATGATGGACTTTATTGAACAATTTATTGTGGAACTGGGATTCCTGGGAGTGCATTCTGTTGAAGATCATCACATGCAAGTTAATATTTATAATGCTATTTCTGACTTCTGTTGACTCCACAACATGGCGGATATCTGTATGGCTTGTTGTTGTGTCTGAGTGCCGTACTCAGATTATTGCATGGTGTGCTTTCTTGGTAAAGCTTTTTTGAAATCTGACACAGTGGTTGTATTAAGGAGAAGTTTATCTGAAGTTCCATGCGTAACACTTGTATTTTAATCAACATTTATGATGAGTATTTCTGTAAATTGATGTGGCTCTCTGCAAAATCACCGGATGTTTTGGAAGCAAAACATTACTGAATGTAACGCGCCAATGTAAACTGAGATGTTTGGATATACAGTGCCTTGCGAAAGTATTCGGCCCCCTTGAACTTTGCGACCTTTTGCCACATTTCAGGCTTCACACATGAAGATATAAAACTGTATTTTTTTGTGAAGAATCAACAACAAGTGGGACACAATCATGAAGTGGAACGACATTTATTGGATATTTCATACTTTTTTAACAAATCAAAAACTGAAAAATTGGGCGTGCAAAATTATTCAGCCCCCTTAAGTTAATACTTTGTAGCGCCACCTTTTGCTGAGATTACAGCTGTAAGTCGCTTGCGGTATGTCTCTATCAGTTTTGCACATCGAGAGACTGACATTTTTTCCCATTCCTCCTTGCAAAACAGCTCGAGCTCAGTGAGGTTGGATGGAGAGCATTTGTGAACAGCAGTTTTCAGTTCTTTCCACAGATTCTCGATTGGATTCAGGTCTGGACTTTGACTTGGCCATTCTAACACCTGGATATGTTTATTTTTGAACCATTGCATTGTAGATTTTGCTTTATGTTTTGGATCATTGTCTTGTTGGAAGACAAATCTCTGTCCCAGTCTCAGGTCTTTTGCAGACTCCATCAGGTTTTCTTCCAGAATGGTCCTGTATTTGGCTCCATCCATCTTCCCATTAATTTTAACCATCTTCCCTGTCCCTGCTGAAGAAAAGCAGGCCCAAACCATGATGCTGCCACTACCATGTTTGACAGTGGGGATGGTGTGTTCAGGGTGATGAGCTGTGTTGCTTTTACGCCAAACATAACGTTTTGCATTGTTGCCAAAAAGTTCAATTTTGGTTTCATCTGACCAGAGCACCTTCTTCCACATGTTTGGTGTGTCTCCCAGGTGGCTTGTGGCAAACTTTAAACAACACCTTTTATGGATATCTTTAAGAAATGGCTTTCTTCTTGCCACTCTTCCATAAAGGCCAGATTTGTGCAATATACGAGTCTCCCACCTCAGCTGTAGATCTCTGCAGTTCATCCAGAGTGATCATGGGCCTCTTGGCTGCATCTCTGATCAGTCTTCTCCTTGTATGAGCTGAATGTTTAGAGGGACGGCCAGGTATTGGTAGATTTGCAGTGGTCTGATACTCCTTCCATTTCAATATTATCGCTTGCACAGTGCTCCTTGGGATGTTTAAAGCTTGGGAAATATTTTTGTATCCAAATCCGTCTTTAAACTTCTTCACAACAGTATCTCGGACCTGCCTGGTGTGTTCCTTGTTCTTCATGATGCTCTCTGCGCTTTTAACGGACCTCTGAGACTATCACAGTGCAGGTGCATTTATACGGAGACTTGATTACACACAGGTAGATTGTATTTATCATCATTAGTCATTTAGGTCAACATTGGATCATTCAGAGATCCTCACTGAACTTCTGGAGAGAGTTTGCTGCACTGAAAGTAAAGGGGCTGAATAATTTTGCACGCCCAATTTTTCAGTTTTTGATTTGTTTAAAAAGTTTGAAATATCCAATAAATGTCGTTCCACTTCATGATTGTGTCCCACTTGTTGTTGATTCTTCACAAAAAAATACAGTTTTATATCTTTATGTGTGAAGCCTGAAATGTGGCAAAAGGTCGCAAAGTTCAAGGGGGCCGAATACTTTCGCAAGGCACTGTAAATATGAACTTTATCGAACAAAACATGCATGTATTGTGTAACATGAAGTCCTATGAGTGTCATCTGATGAAGATCATCAAAGGTTAGTGATTAATTTTATCTCTATTTCTGCTTTTTGTGACTCCTATCTTTGGCTGGAAAAATGGCTGTGTTTTTCTGTGACTAGGTACTGACGTAACATAATCGTTTGGTGTGCTTTCGTCGTAAAGCCTTTTTGAAACCGGACACTGTGGTGGGATTAACAACAAGTTTATCTTTAAAATGGTGTAAAATACTTGTATGTTTGAGGAATTCTAATTATGAGATTTCTGTTATTTGAATTTGGCGCCCTGCACTTTCACTGGCTGTTGACATATCGATCCCTTTAGTGGGATCTAAGCAATAAGGCGTTTTTAACTTACACTCTAATACATCAAAAGTGTGAGATAGGAACGGAAAACTCCAGAAAACACAAAACAGCAGAAATTACTGATATCACAAACAATCAATCTCACCTGCTCTCTGTGTGAGTATAAAAATGGACAGAGCATTATTGTCATTCCGCCAATGTGTTGCCTTTTGAGAAGAGTATTTTGGGCAAAACAAACGTTTAATTTCACCTAATTGAAACATTCTGTCATAAAGAGCACATTTTCAACTTCATAAAAAATATTTTCCCATCTCAAGAGGTTAAATTAAAAAAAGACTATAGTAAGTGCCAAACAAAGTTACAGGGTTGACCGTAATAGGGTTGACGATTTAATCTTAAATCAGTCATTAATTCCCTTGTGACTGGGGGAATAGAAGCTTGTTATGTGCAACAGGGTGTGGTAATTATATGCAACCTTCACAAAAACATTTAATTGCTAAAACATGTCCAGCTTGTCTCATGTGCCGAATACAACAGTAGACCTTACAGTGAAATGCTTACTTTCAGGCTCTAACCATGTTATGTTCAACCTGCTCAGTGTTCCACCCCAAAACACCCGAAAATGTCCAAAATGAGTAGAATGATTTGACTATTAGATATTCAATGTCTCTTTTGATAAATATATTTAACTAGGCAAGTCAGTTAATTAAGAACAAATTCTTATTTCCAATGATGGCCCACAATGATGATGAAACTTAGAGACGTTTTGGATTAAGTGTGTTGAAATCTTCCTAGAAATGACACAGGATTGACAAGCCTTTATTCATAGAAACAAATCTGTGGTAGTTATTTTGTTTCCCGTCTGTGCTCTCTGTAGAGGTGCAGCTGCGGGCTGAGGTGCTGGAGAGGTCAGATGAATATTTTCTGAAAGGGCTGCCTCGTCATAAATCCACCTCTCTTTTGAAGGACATTTTCCATTTGGGTTGACTGACAGAGATAGATACTGTACCTTCTCAACCCTGAGAGCAGAGAGCTGCAGCCAGCGACTTTTACCAGGTGCATATTCACACTCACATTCTAAGAATATGGCCCAGGCTTTTTGAGTGACATACAGACATTGCTGAGCTCATACACTATATATACAAAAGTATGTGGACACCCATTCAAGTGAGTGGATTCGGCTATTTCAGCCACATCCCATTTCTGACAGGTGTATAAAATCGAGCACACAGCCAAGCAAACTCCATAGACAAACATTGGCAGTGGAATGGCCTTACTGAAGAGCTCAGTGACTTTCAACCTGACACCTTCATAGGATATCACCTTTCCATCAACTCAGTTTGTAAAATTTCTGCCTTGCTAGAGCTGCCCTGGTCAGCTGTAAGTCCTATTGTGAAGTGGAAAAATCTAGGAGCAACAATGGCTCAGCCACGAAGTGGTAGGCCAGACAAGCTCACAAAACGGGGCAGCCGAATGCCAAACTGCTTCTGGAAGTAACGTCAGCACACAAACTGTTCGTCGGGAGCTTCATGAAATGGGTTTTCATGGCCGAGCAGCTGTACACAAGTCTAAGATCACCATGTGCAATTCCAAGCGTAATGCTCGCCGGACTGGAGTGGCGTAAAGCTCGCCGGACTCTGGAGCAGTGTAAATGCGTTCTCTGGAGTGATGAATCACTCTTCACCATCTGACAGTCCAATGGACTAATCTGGGCTTGGCAGATGCCAGGATAATGCTAACTGTAAAGTTTGATGGATGAGGAATAATGGTCTGGGGCTGTTTTCGTGGTTTGGGCTAGGCCCCTTAGTTCCAGGCGAAATCTTAACTCTCCAGCATACAATGACATTTTGGACGATTCTGTGCTTCAAACTTTGTGTCAACAGTTTGGGGAAGGCCATTTCCTGTTTCAGCATGACAATTCCTCTGTGCAAAAAGTGAAGTCCATAAAGAAATGTTTTGTTGAGATTGATGTTGAAGAACTTGACTGGCCTGCACAGAGCCCTGGCCTCAACCCCATCGAACACCTTTGGGATGAAAAGGGTACGCCGACCGCGAGCCAGGCCTAATCACCCAACATCAGTGCCCAACCTCACTAATGCTCTTGTGGCTGAATGGAAGAAAGTCCCCGCAGCAATGTTCCAACATCTAGTGGAAAGCCTTCTCAGAAGAGTGGAGGCTGTTATAGCAGCAAAGGAGGGACCAACTCCATATTAATGGCCATGCTTTTGGAATGATATGTTTGATGAGCAGGTATCCACATACTTTTGATCATGTAGTGTATCAATGGCCAATTTAAATGATGCAGTCTCAATGGGCATGGGGGAAGTAAATGG
This sequence comes from Oncorhynchus mykiss, assembly GCF_013265735.2. Classification (NCBI taxonomy): domain Eukaryota; kingdom Metazoa; phylum Chordata; class Actinopteri; order Salmoniformes; family Salmonidae; genus Oncorhynchus; species Oncorhynchus mykiss. The sequence continues at coordinate 26,708,659 of NC_048589.1, forward strand.
CTAGAGTGGCAGTGGGATACACAAAAAAAGAATCCCATTCCATTCCCTCTTTCTCCCTCTCTCTGTTATAGCTGGCACATCATTTACCATTACTTGAGTTTGGGAGAAAATAAGCAGAGCTTAATGTAGAAATGGATTAGAACTCCCTCTTGTGTTTTTTTTACCCACCCCTTTTCTCCCCAATTTCGATCTTGTCTCAACTCCCCAATGGGCTCAGGAGAGGCGAAGATGGAGTCATGCATCCTCCGAAACATGACCCGCCTAACTGTGCTCCTTAACACCAGCCAGCTTAACCCAGAAGCCAATGTGTCGGAAACACAGTTCAACTGACGACCAGAGTAAGCCTGCAGGCACCTGGACAACCACAAGGAGTCGCTAGGGCGCGATGAGCCAAGTAAAGTCCCCCCGGCCAAACCCTCCCCTAACCCGGACGCTGGGCCAGTTGTATGCCGTCCTATGCGACTCCCGGCTATGGCTGTTTATGGCACAGCCCGGGAATGAATCCGGGTCTGTAGTGTTTTTAATGACAGTACAAAATCTGTCCCCAGACAAATTCATCATGAGAGAATATTTCAATTAATGTAGGCCAAATCTGTCTCAGAGGGATAAATGACCTAATTTGATCTATTTGAAAACACATCTTCAGTTGACTTCTCCATGTCCAACTTTGCAAAGCATGTAATTAATCATGAATAATTCTGTTTAGCACCATTATAATTCAACATTTTCAACGCGGCAGTGGAGGCTTCAGCTCTTTATCTATAACACGTTCATAAGATTTGACATGAGCCAGCAATCTGGTAATGACGAGGGCCATTTTTCTGGGTGAAAATATGGAGCCTCGGAAATGACAGCCAAGGGCTAAAGGTCTAACTCTAGTACTGTACCTCTCACTGTTGCTTTGCACCACACCTGAAAGTAATCCAGTTTTGCCATCCATCCATCCATCCACCCACTCACCCAAACCCCTCCTCTCAATTCCCTGACACACTTCATCATCAAGTATGGCTCCATTCCGGTCCAACTCTCGATTAAAAAACTGACAGGCAGCTGTCAGTAAAACACCAAGCCATCGTACCGAACAATGACTTTATCACTTCTGCCTATTCAAGCAGTTAACTGTAATAACATTTATCATACGCACGTCAAGGCGGATTATAGATTATGCAACTGCCAACACAATTACAACTCCTCTGGCACACTGTGAAACATTTCCTGTTGCTTTTAATCATTCTGACTATTCAACACCATGGCATTAAGATTCAAATTTCCAGTCAATGCAGCACAATGCTAGTTATAATTCTGGCTGGGCGAAAGGAGGGAGGGGTTGACAGGTGAAACCCATCTGTGGATGATGATGGTGACAGGTCCTGTGGGATCAGGATCCAGTAATGGGATTCAGTTGTTACCACAACTCAGGGAGGTTAAGGGTCAGAGAGAGAGAGAGAGAGAGAGAGAAAAGGCTGTGACCCAAATCATACTCTATTCCCTATTTAGTGCACTACTTTTGACCAGGGTCTTTAGGCTGGTAAAAAGTAGTGCACTATATAGGGAATAGGGTGTCATTTGGGACATAGACAAACTCAGGCCATTAATCCAGAGCCACTTACCTCATTCACTTGTCCCAGTGTTTTAATGGTGAAGGCATGAGGTGAACTCATGCCTTCCTCCACTCACCTGGGGCTGCCATTCAATCAGGAGCTCCGGTCAGAGCTCTCCACCAACACTGCCAGGTCAGGTCAATGTTGTACTACTGCCTGATTGCACGTAATGAGTCTGGGGAGCCCTGAATGGGAGTCAGTGTCAAGTGTTTGAATTCAGCCTCCTGATATTCAAATCAAAGTTTATTTGTCTCGTGCCGAAAACAACAGTAGACCTTACAGTGAAATGCTTACTTTCAGGCTCTAACCAATAGTGCAAAAAAAAATATTAGGTGAACAATAGGTAAGTAAAGAAATAAAACAACAGTAAAAAGACAGGCTATATACAGTAGAGAGGCTACATACAGACACGGGTTAGTCAGGCTGATTTGAGGTAGTATGTACATGTAGATATGGTTAAAGTGACTATGCATATATGATGAACAGAGAGTAGCAGTAGTGTAAAAGAAGGATGGTGGGTGGCGGGTGGTGGGACACAATGCAGATAGCCCGGTTAGCCAATGTGCGGGAGCACTGGGTGGTCGGCACAATTGAGGTAGTATGTACATGAATGTATAGTTAAAGTTACTATGCATGTATGATAAACAGAGAGTAGCAGCAGCGTTAAAAGAGGGGTTGGGGGGAGGGACACAATGCAAATAGTCCGGGTAGCCATTTGATTACCTGTTTAGGAGTCTTATGGCTTGGGGGTAAAAACTGTTGAGAAGCCTTTTTGTCCTAGACTTTGCACTTCGGTACAGCTTGACATGCGGTAGTAGAGAGAACAGTCTATGACTGGGGTGGCTGGGGTTTTTAATATTTTTTAGGGCCTTCCTCTGACACCGCCTGGTTTAGAGGTCATGGATGGCAGGCAGCTTAGCCCCAGTGATGTACTGGGCTGTACGCACTGCCCTCTGTAGTGCCTTGCGGTCAGATGCCGAGCAATTGCCGTACAGGGCAGTGATGCAACCAGTCAGGATGCTCGCAATGTTGCAGCTGTAGAACCTTTTGAGGATCTCAGAACCCATGCCAAATCTTTTTCGTTTCCTGAGGGGGAATAGGCTTTGTCATGCCCTCTTCATGACTGTCTTGGTGTGTTTGGACCAATCTAGTTTGTTGTTGATGTGGACACCAAGGAACTTAAAGCTCTCAACCTGCTCCACTACAGACCCATCGATGAGAATGGGGAAGTGCTCGGTCCTCCATTTCCTGTAGTCCACAATCATCTCTTTAGTCTTGGTTACTTTGAGGGATAGTTTGTTATTCTGGCACCACCCGGCCAGGTCTCTGACCCCCTCCCTATAGGCTGTCTCGTTGTTGCCGGTGATCAGGCCTACCACTGTTGTGTCATCTGCAAACTTAATGATGGTGTTGGAGTCGTGCATGGCCTTGCAGTCGTGGGTGAACAGGGAGTAAGTATCCTTCTTGTTTGGCCCTGTCCGGGGGTATCATCAGATGGGGCCACAGTGTCTCCTGACCCCTCCTGTCTCAGCCTACAGTATTTATGCTGCAGTAGTTTGTGTCGGGGGGCTAGGGTCAGTTTGTTATATCTGGAGTACTTCTCCTGTCTTATCCGGTGTCCTGTGTGAATTTAAGTATGCTCTCTCTAATTCTCTTTCTTTCTCTCTCTCGGAGGACCTGAGCCTCCTCAGGACTACCTGGCATGATGACTCCGTGCTATCCCCAGTCCACCTCGCCGTTCTGCTGCTCCAGTTTCAACTGTTTTGCCTGCGGCTATGGAATCCTGACCTGTTCACCGGACGTGCTACCTGTCCCAGACCTATTATTTGACCATGCTTGTCATTTATGAACATTTGAACATCTTGGCCATGTTTTGTTATAATCTCCACCCGGCACAGCCAGAAGAGGACTGGCCACCCCTCATAGCCTGGTTCCTCTCTAGGTTTCTTCCTAGGTTTTGGCCTTTCTAGGGAGTTTTTCCTAGCCAATGTGCTTCAACACCTGCATTGCTTGCTGTTTGGGGTTTTAGGCTGGGTTTCTGTACAGCACTTTGAGATATCAGCTGATGTACGTAGGGCTACATAAATACATTTGATTTGAGTACAGGAGGGGACTGAGCACACACTCTTGGGGAGCTCTAGTGTTGAGTATCAGATGTGTTGCAACCTACCTTCACCACCTGGGGGCGGCCCGTCAGGAAGTCCAGGATCCAGTTGCAGATGGAGGTGTTTAGTCCCAGGATCCTTAGCTTAGTGATGAGCTTTGAGGGTACTATGGTGTTGAACGCTGAGTTGTAGTCATTGATTAGCATTCTCACATAAGTGTTCCTTTTGTCCAGGTGGGAAAGGGCAGTGTGGAGTGCAATAGAGAATGCATCATCTGTGGATCTGGATAAATTAGTAGCAGATACTGTGCCTGTGTACAGTATGCTGTCTACTATACAGTATACTATACCTGTCTCTACATTTGAGATCTAGAATAGAGGGAGTGTATTGACTATGCTGTAAAAAAAAGTATGTGGAGACTGAGATTGATTTGCGGTGTGTCCGTGCCTTTTCCCCCAGTTTCCCTGACAGAGTGGGTTTGAGAAGGAGGCCTGGAAATGGGATCCAGAGACAACAAGGGTGAGTAACGCCTCATTATGATGGGAGCTAAATAATACTGTAAGCCTCCTCATGCCCACGTTACAACCCACTCACAACCTCAGCAACAAGAAACACATTGATGATAATGATCTGAAAATACATGAATCACTTCTTCCTGGGAGCAGAGTTGTATGGTAGGGCATATGTATGTAACATAGCATACACATGTTAATATATGATTATGTTATGTCACTTGTAGCTTCAGCAGTGCGGCTGTGGGGAGGAAAGGGAAAAGACCCCTGTGCTTCTGAACTATCTCTGAGCTGACACAGTTTGACAAGATGTGTCCGAGGCATTTGGCACACATTAGCATATTCAACACCTCACTGCTGAGCTGTCAGCCGGGATTGGACAGGAGAGAGCTGGAGTGGTGCACCCTGGGACAACAAGGGGGGTTTCCTGGCAGCATGCACTCAGACCTCCTCCACTACTATACCTTCAGACAGATTCATCTAACCCAAGGCTCAAATTAACCCACATTATTATCTACTATTAATTCACTATGGGAGCACTGTGGTGAGCAGCCTCATTAGCAACAAACACACTGTGGTGGATGAAGTAGAGTAGACAAAGCTGAATGCCATGCACGTACACCTGCAAGCACCATCATTATCATCTATTAACATAGATTAGCATTCGCCAGGTCAATGGTTATCGTCTTCATCTGACTGGTTCTAAAGGGGCTTTTGAGGGAATGGAACTGGCGAGTATGGCTAGCCTTCTGGGTGTTTCTCCACACTGTGTGGGTAGATTTATACAGTGCAGTGTGAGGACCAGCAACGGGTTAAAACGACTTTACTCCTCCACTTCCTTTCCTTATGATGTGGATTTTGAAAAGCCCGTGGCTGTGTGAGGCTGAAGCAGATGCAGATATTAAGTAGACTGACTGACTGACTGTAGCGGTCGGGGGAGGACATTCAGATTACCCAGGCATGGAGGGGTCTTAGGAATGAAGTTGCAGGGCATTGTGGGGGTGATCTCTTAATACTCTTCATCTGTGCTAATTTCTGACCTGGCATCAAATGGATTTTCTACAGCACCTTGAGCATAAAGGTCTCTCTACCAGAGACCTAGTCAGAGTCTAGTCAGAGGGACTCTAATCGTACAGCCTTATTACAATATGTAATGTACTTGAGTAGTATGTACTTGAATGGCAAATCTATTGTTTCAGATGTGCTGTTAATGTAACAGTACAAATTTAAACCGTCCCCTCGCCCATACCCGGGCGCGAACCAGGGACCTTCTGCACACATCAACAACTCACCCTCGAAGCATCGTTACCCATCGCTCCACAAAAGCCGCGGCCCTTGCAGAGCAAGGGGAACTACTACTTCAAGGTCTCAGAGCAAGTGACGTCACTGATTGAAACGCTATTTAGCGCCCACGCTAACTAAGCTAGCCGTTTCACATCCGTTACACTCACCCCCCTTTTGACCTTCCTCCTTTTTCCGCAGCAACCAGTAATCCGGGTCAACAGCATCAATGTAACAGTACAAATTTAGACCGTCCCCTCGCCCATACCCGGGCGCGAACTAGGGACCTTCTGCACACATCAACAGTCACCCTCGAAGCATCGTTACCCATCGCTCCACAAAAGCCGCGGCCCTTGCAGAGCAAGGGGAACTACTACTTCAAGGTCTCAGAGCAAGTGACGTCACTGATTGAAACGCTATTTAGCGCCCACGCTAACTAAGCTAGCCGTTTCACATCCGTTACACTCACCCCCCTTTTGACCTTCCTCCTTTTTCCGCAGCAACCAGTAATCCGGGTCAACAGCATCAATGTAACAGTACAAATTTAGACCGTCCCCTCGCCCATACCCGGGCGCGAACTAGGGACCTTCTGCACACATCAACAGTCACCCTCGAAGCATCGTTACCCATCGCTCCACAAAAGCCGCGGCCCTTGCAGAGCAAGGGGAACTACTACTTCAAGGTCTCAGAGCAAGTGACGTCACTGATTGAAACGCTATTTAGCGCCCACGCTAACTAAGCTAGCCGTTTCACATCCGTTACACTCACCCCCCTTTTGACCTTCCTCCTTTTCCGCAGCAACCAGTAATCCGGGTCACGGCACCAATGTAACAGTACAAATTTAAACCGTCCCCTCGCCCATACCCGGGCGCGAACCAGGGACCTTCTGCACACATCAACAACTCACCCTCGAAGCATCGTTACCCATCGCTCCACAAAAGCCGCGGCCCTTGCAGAGCAAGGGGAACTACTACTTCAAGGTCTCAGAGCAAGTGACGTCACTGATTGAAACGCTATTTAGCGCCCACGCTAACTAAGCTAACCGTTTCACATCCGTTACACTAACACATCTGAGTTAAAGGGTAATTAGTGATATGACAATGTTATTTTTGCATAGCTATAAACAATTTCATGTAAACACAATTTACAATTATGTTCCTATTCCTAATTATATGAATGACTACTACTCAGCCTAGCCAATATCCAGAGTCTACTATAAAGACATCTATTACAACAAAGTAAAACGAGGCAACTTCTCCAATTTTCAGTGAAGGAATGACAGTGGATCTCATCTAGACATAGATATATACAACCTGTGCCTGTGTAAGAGTGAGTGATGGTACAATGCTTGTCTTGCATCAATCTCACCTGGGGGCACAGTATCCACTAGTAATCAGTGCCAGTGCGTATACCTTCAGTAGGAAGCAGTTTAAGTGCATATACCTTCAGTAGGAAGCAGTTTCAGTGCATATACCTTCAGTAGGGAGCAGTTTCAGTGCATATACCTTCAGTAGGAAGCAGGGCCAGTGCATATACCTTCAGTAGGGAGCAGTTTCAGTGCATATACCTTCAGTAGGAAGCAGGGCCAGTGCATAGACCTTCAGTAGGGAGCAGTTTCAGTGCATATACCTTCAGTAGGGAGCAGTTTCAGTGCATATACCTTCAGTAGGAAGCAGTTTCAGTGCATAGACCTTCAGTAGGGAGCAGTACCAGTGCATATACCTTCAGTAGGAAGCAGTGCCAGTGCATATACCTTCAGTAGGAAGCAGTGCCAGTGCATATACCTTCAGTAGGGAGCAGTTTCAGTGCATAGACCTTCAGTAGGGAGCAGTTTCAGTGCATATACCTTCAGTAGGGAGCAGTTTCAGTGCATATACCTTCAGTAGGAAGCAGTTTCAGTGCATAGACCTTCAGTAGGGAGCAGTACCAGTGCATATACCTTCAGTAGGAAGCAGTGCCAGTGCATATACCTTCAGTAGGAAGCAGTGCCAGTGCATATACCTTCAGTAGGAAGCAGTGCCAGAAGTTTGTCTCTGAGAACAAATGCATCATCTGTCAGGCTTGTGTCCCACAAACACACTGAAAAGCCTATCTCTACTAATGTGATATATTGTGTTATGCATAGGGTATGGGTTTCATTCAATCCGTATCGCAGAAGTTCAGTGCAATAGTGCGCTTGACATTTTAAGGTAATTTCCAATTGAGCCGACATACCGTATGCAGCGATTACCGTGATTGCGGTCTCCGTGAACACAGGAACATTGCCTTTAAATGTCAATCGTGATTGCCACTGTACAGTGTTAAAGTAAAACTTCAGTTGATGCGTTTCCCTGTTAGATTGAATGGGACATTTTTCATGCAATAAAGAGTTATGTAGACATATACAGCAATCCTGAAACTTTAATAGTAATAGATGTTCTTACAAAAAATAAGATTGTGTAATTTATGTGAATTACAACATTGCTAAACACTCACACATTCACCTGTTATTAGAAAATAAAGTAACGGTCTTTGGAAGACCTTATCTCAACATTATATTATTACCTCCTAATTTGGGGATTTAAATATTACAATTTGTTGGAAGTTCTATCATAGTTGGGTAATGTAAGTAAGTTATTTGCGTAGGTTGTAGAAATACCAATATGTACAGTGTATACCATGACATGAGAAACCCTCTACAACCTTTTACAGTAGATAGTCTTACTACAAAGTCTTCTTTTATCAAGATCACATAAGAAATATAATTGAATACTAACGGCCCCTACCCAGATCCTTAAATAGGTTATCGATAACACTATGTGATGCCCTGTAGCTTAAAATAATATATCATGTTACATAAAGATGTCAAAAAGGTTGATGGAATACATTTTCCCACTGGGCACACACTGGTTGAATCAACGTTGTTTTAGTTTCAATGACGTCTGTGCACAGTGGGTTGACATTCTGCATCAGCTCAAGAGTGGAGGTTGTATACACAAGAAAATGGCTATTCACTTCAGCATCCGAATGTTATTCATAATTCCTTAGATAGTGTGGCTGATATAACTCACTGGCTATAACAGAGAACTTGGCTCAAATAGATGTTTATTACTCTCGCTCAGATAATTACACTTACAGCTTATGAGGCAAGCCAGACAACATTCAAGAACAACCGTCTCCTTGAAAGAAGACAAAAGAAAATCAAGAAAGGAGCGACTCTTTCCTGTATCAGCTCTACTCAGCGGAACAGAAAGCTTAGAGGCTGAGATTGAGCATGTTTTTATCAAACCATCACATTTACCAAGCAATCTCCATCATCATTTCGTGGGTATTGTTTGCTCTTTTCAGTTCCGTTCTAGACAGAAATCAGTCAATCATTTTGATACAAACTCATAGAACTGTCACTGTGATAACCTAAAGAAATGATCTCCCTGACATCCATGTACACTAGAATGTGTGTTGTGGTGACACCAGGGGCCTCGCTCGCGTCTTGAAAAGAGCCTGTTAATATTCTCAATTAAGGGACGTGGATTAATCGCCATTGTAACTGTCTTTGGACATACCGCAGCACAAAGCTATTTCACTGAACAGTTCAGAATGTAAATAACCCAGCTTGAAGGAAACAGATAGAAAAACGCCCAGCCTTTCTATTACCCCACTTATTTAGATCATACAGCATGTAAAGACTCCAAAGAAGGTAGCTAAATAACAATTAAGATTTGACAAAATAAAGCTGTACAGTATTTTTTCTGCTCATGTAAACTGTGCTTATATCTTTCAAGTCTGCCTCGGTTGTATATATAGGTTTGTTGTAAAAAAGTGAAATGGCATTGATAGATGTATTGTTTAGTGTAATAAATAATGTTTTCAGAAAAATAATTTTCTGTTGTGATCAGAGTAAATTAGACGGTGAGTGATTGTCTTTATTGGACCATAAACTGGTGTGGCATTGCTAAAGAAACTGAGAAGCAATAACAGTTGGTGGATCCAAAAGGATGATGCAGGAATGTTTCATTAAAGCCAGTGTCCGTTGGTCCATTTTCTGTCGATATTACAAAGGAAAGCTAATACTTTGAGCCTTCCTTTGGCAGAACAGATAACAGGCTGTAAGAAGCTGAGCACATGGCTAATGCAGAAGTAATCCCAGAGTCCCATAAATGTTTTAAGAGTCACGTCTCTGTTCATCCCAATAATTAAGCAGCACTCCTCTTAATTGCCTCTCTTCTATCTGGGGGACATTTTAAGATGGTCCAGTTCACCTTGTATGTATCTGTAAGCCCCTTCAGCCCCACAATGCAACACAACAACATTCAGGAGCATGATGTCCACTGAAAATTAGGCAACTAAAGTTGAAAATACCCTTCTGCCTCCAGTTGAACTTGCGTACTGTGTGTACTGTTCGTGTCCTGAAACTTTAGGATTTTTCTATTGAAAGTGAATGATGCTAAAGCTTCAACTATAGAACCCCCACACTATACCCAGCATCCGCATCCCAGAGCCCTTTGATAATTCAGTATGTGATATTTGTCCTTTGTCTTTTATCACGCTCCCCCATGGGGAGGCTCTCTAATTTTTGGCTAGGTAGGCATCAAGGAGAGATGGATCAGAAGGTGAATGCGTAGACCACTCCCACCACCACAATGTTGCCGATAGTAGCGATGATGGCAATCCAGAGCCAGATGGCATCACTGGACGAGGACTGGTCATCCTGCTGGGCCTGGGCTGAGGCAGCCGCAGAGGCAGCGTGGACGCTGGCCGAGGAGTTGAAGAGCGAGTGGTCGGCACTGTAGTTGTCATTGGGTGAGGAGTCCATGAAGGCCCCTGTCATGACTGGGATCTGGAGGAGAGGGAGGAAGCGAGGGAGAGAAGGAGAGAGATAGAGAATTAGAGAAGATTGAAAGGTGTTATTTTATTTCATATACAGTGTAGAGCTCTTTGCCAATAGGTACTGGTACATCGATCTAACATTACAATAAAGTCCCTTATCCTGTGAGTAGGATTTGTTCTTGGGCCCTACATTAGCAAGTTAAAGCAGAACAGTATATAAAAATAAATAGTGAACATGATATCACTGCATATTGTTGCAAATGGGAACAAGGTTTCTCACTTGTTCAGGTGGATCCCTCCTGAGCACACACAGGCGAGTTCCTACCCTGGGAAATAGGGCTTAATTAACATCAAATTAATATTTAATCTGTGGGAAGTGAGATTTTTTTATTTATTTAACCTTTATTTAACTAGGCAAGTCAGTTAAGAGCAAATTCTTACTTACAATGACAGCCAGTGGGTTAACTGCCTTGTTCAGGGGCAGAACGACAGATTTTTACCTTGTCAGCTCGGGGATTCGATCTAGCAACCTTTCGGTTACTGGCCCAACGCTCTAACCTCTAGGCTACCTGCCGCCACTGATTTATTGCTTGGGACAATTAGAAGCCCTAAGAAGGCTGCTGGTTGGCAGAAAGATGGAGAGTATCTGTACTGCATGTAGTGTAGGAAGCTGAGGTGTGCCTGAGAACATAATAGCTCTCAAACTAGAAAACAGACTCTTCATCTCCTCGGAGGGCTGTCAAAATAACCATGCTAAAAATACATTTGGATGAGATGATGTGGAGCAGTTGCACTATATACACCAAAACACTCTCACCCTCTCTCCGCTGGTGCTCAAACGAACACACACACACAATAATTAATTGAAACAAAAACACACACACGCTCCTTTGAGGTCTTTCCTCGCACACAGGGAAATGTCTTTTTGAAAAGCATTCCTCTGCTCACCAGCCATTGGCCTCGGTAGTGAATAATGACATGACACATCCAATTATGTGCCAGTTAGTCCTCATGAGCATGATGGGAGCGGACATCCATGTATGGGGGAAGTAGCCCGGGAGTCCCTAACCCCACTTAGTGATCACTCAGCCAGAAGTAAATACTGAGGTTGGCTGATGGATGGATGGAATACTGATCTACAGCGGTTTGATCCCATCAGAATGTGTGATGGGATGTCTGTTTGATGTGTATGCTATGTACACTACCGTTCAAAAGTTTGGGGTCACTTAGAAATGTCCTTGTATTTGAAAGAAAAGCACATTTTTTGTACATTAAAATAACATCAAATTGAACAGAAATACAGTGTAGACATTGTTAATGTTGTAAATGACTATTGTAGCTGGAAAAGACTGATTCTACATAGGTGTACAGAGGCCCATTATCAGCAACCATAAAAAGTCTCAATGTCAACAGTGAAGAGGCGACTCCGGGATGCTGGCCTTCTAGGTAGAGTTGCAAAGAAAAATAATGCTTTTTCTTTGCAACTCTGCCTAGAAGGCCAGCATCCCGGAGTCGCCTGTTCACTGACGTTGAGACTGGTGTTTTGCAGGTACTATTTAATGAAGCTGCCAGTTGAGGACTTGTGTGGCGTCTGTTTCTCAAACTAGACACTCTAATGTACTTGTCCTCTTGCTCAGTTGTGCACCGGGGCCTCCCACTCCTCTTTCCATTCTGGTTAGTGCCAGTTGCAATGGCACGTTGTGTTAGCTACCTTCTGTGAAGGGAGTAGTACACAGCGTTGTACAAGATCTTCAGTTTCTTGGCAATTTCTTTGCATGGAATAGCCTTCAGAACAATAATAGACTGACTTCTTTGTTTCTGTCCATTTTGAGTCTGTAATCAAACCCACAAATGCTGATGCTCCAGATACTCAACTAGTCTAAAGAAGGCCATTTTTATTGCTTCTTTAATCAGGACAACAGTTTTCAGCTGTGCTAACATAATTGCAAAAGAGTTTTCTAATGATCAATTAGCCTTTTAAAATGAAAAACTTGGATTAGCTAACACAATATGTAATTGGAACACAGGAGTGATGGTTGCTGATAATGGGCCTCTGTACGCCTATGTATATATTCCATAAAAAATCTGCCGTTTCCAGCTACAATAGTCATTTACAACATTGACAATGTCTATACTGTATTTCTGATCAATTTGATGTTATTATAATGGACAAAAAAAAAGTTTTTCTTTCAAAACAAGGGCATTTCTAAGTGACCCCAAACTTTTGAACGGTAGTGTATGTATTTTCCACATGCACCTAAGCGTTTCTCCGTAGTGGTAGTAGTAGGTTTCACTGAGCCTAACGAGGAGTGACAAAAATCTAATCGCATAGAGACACATCAAACCCAAACACCCCGATCATGTCTCATTTCAACATAGCCTTGCTTAACATGCAAGAATTGTCAAGGTTTGAAGTAAACACTGGTCCTCTCGTATCACTACTTACCCCAGCCTTATCCAAACCCGCTATTCCCCAATGCACAGGAACACGAGGCCAGCACAGAGAGTGGGAAGCATTAATGGAATGGAAAGAGAGAAACCCTGGTATGGGGCATCCCCAAGTGGGCAATGAGGGCCATATCCAATCCATTTAATGTCAGGAAACCGATACCAGTAAACCTGCATGGGCGTGAGGCTGCGTAATAGAGCTAGTCCTCTAGTCGCTGACCAGGGCCAGGCTCAGAGGAACCAAACACTGGGCAGAACTTTCCTGACCCTGCTTAAGGGTAACGGAACTGCTGGCTAAATGGCCATAGCTGGATCTATTTTAACATTACGAGCAGTTTATTAGTGCTATATCGGATAATACCAAACATAACCATTTTGCATGGTCAATGTAATATCTACAATACACTATAGAGTACAAACTATTGCTAGGTCTATAGCTAGGTAGTGTAGCGCTATAGGAAACCATACCAGTGCCGTACACCTGCTATCACACCCTGATAAATGCGGCCCATCTGTTCCTGGGATCATGCCATGATGAGGGCCCAATTAAAGTAAGCGTTATGTAGAATGTTCTGTAATTGCATCCCATTAGGATATAACCACCAGGAAGTGCTCTTTATAATGGCCGCCCCCCCCCCCCCCCCCCCCAAAAAAAAAAAAAAAAAAAACACTCAACTGTTGAGGAGCAATGAATACATCATTTCTGCTGTACTTTATCATCTGGTCATCTGGAATCGACTTCAGGTAGACAACAAATGGATAGCATGAGCAAATTATGTCACCTCAAATTATGTCACAGAACAATAGATTTGGCCTCTTCCATTGTGTATTGACTAAGACCAGGTGGCATTTTACCTCAGTCCACCACGGTTCTGTTCTGCCGTCCAGATTTACAACTTGAGTCTCTTTGATGTTATTTTTCTCTGCGGCCCAGCAGCATTTCATAGTAAATCTTTAACTCAATAGAATGCGTGTAGCACAGTGATCCAGCCCAGCCACCTACATCATGTTCACACTCAATCTTGCATTTCAATCAGTGGAGACTGCAGAGTGGAGGATATACATATATATATATATATAAAAAAGTAATAATATATATATATATATATATATACCATAATAATGGCCGGAATGGAGGACATGGAATGGCATGTGTTTGATGTATTTGATACCAATCCACCAATTCCGCTCCAGCCTTTACCAAGAGCATGTCCTCCCCAAGTAATGTGCCACTAACCTCCTGTGTCAATATATAGTGTTTCTGCAGCTTCGTACACATGGTTAGCTAACACTTTACTGCAGGGTACACAACTACTATTTGAGAATATGCGGTCACACAAATTTCCTAGATTGCAAAGGTCCGGATGAATATTGTCATTTATCGGCATAGTAACAAACCCCCACCTCGCAACCCATGCGACCCCAAATTGTTCAAACCCCTCTTGTTGGCAGAGATCAACTTTTGCCATTCTAAAGCTAATTTCCTGCAATTCTACAAATTCTGCCATGTGATCTGTGTTCATATGAAACCTGAGTGACTGAACAAAACAATGGGTGCCCCCTGAGGGTGAAGGCAACTGGGGATGTAATCTGACCATGATAACTAAAGATTTAGATAGCTGGTTAGCCTAATTGACCTATTTAGCTAACATCGGCAGTAGTTGATCAACTGGAAATTTCTGACTGGTTTTAAATAGCCCTAGTGAATGACTGCCAATGCACTACCACATTTTGAAATTGCACCTTGTGCATTCTACTATTACAACTCTCAACAGCAGTACGTTGAAAGCCCGACTGAGTTATTTTTTAGCCGACACTAATGGCGACAGCTAGTCTTCCTGGTGTCCGACATAATATATTAACCCTGTTCTGGGTCTGGATCCTCACCTGTTGAGTATGGCTGCTTTACTATGTAGTATTGTACTGTATTTTTTCTCTTGACCCATACGATTCGGCCAGACTGTGTAATTTAATTTTATGAAATTCAATGCCTCTAATCTTAGTGTGACATTTTAAACTATCTCTGCACTCTTCTTGTATAGCCCTTTGAGATTAGAATTAAATTCCCTTCACTTCTTTTAGAAGTATGTTTAATTTAAATCACATACAAATATAAAAGAAAAATAAATTCACGTAACACAGTTATCAGGAAACGCCGATCATCAATCAAGTTGAAAGTAATTTACTTTCACAGCTGGGATTCCAGTGATGGTGATGAGTGGAACCTTCCATTTACAAAATACCAGTCCCTCGTTGGTGATGAGCATTGGTAATTGTCAGTTGCATGATCAACTCAATGAAAAATGTAAATGCACAAACAACAAAAGGTGATTTCCCATTCTAGCCAGCTGAGAGGGAAGCCAATGCCTGACTCTTAGCACACACAGAAGATCATCTTTGATTAAGACTTCACTGTTATATGGGTGCAGTGTGTTTGGTGTGTGTGTGCGTGCGTGCGAGTGTGACATCTGGACAGTTATCCTTGTTCCAGTGTCTAACTCCTGACACGTGTTACTCTGTGTCTGATTTTGTGTCTGAAGTGCTCTGGTCCATGACTCCCTTGGCTGCACCACGCACTCTGTCAACAGGCAAACCAACTTAACACCCACATTTCTGACACCCGAGAAGGACACTGCTTTAAAGACAGGCTGAGGCAGAGGTACAAGAGAATTTGAGGTTTTAGAGCGTAAACATTTTTCATGAGTCAGAATTGAATCTTTAATCTCTCCCAAAAAATATTCCCTCACTTCAAAATGAGGATTTAGAGAGGAGCTCAGAAAGGCAGATGAGGAGAAAGTGTGTATATTGGCTTTTTATGGTGTCTTTTCTCAATCGTCTGAAGAAGTATTCATTGTCATGAATGTATAAGACCACCTACCAAAGATCTATTCTCATCAGCAGTATACTTGAGATTTACTACAACTTCGAAAAGATTTTTCTGAATTGTTTCTATCCCCTGAACACTGGTTTCACACGGCATCTCCGGACGTCTGTCTATAGTTGCCTGTTTGCCTTGAGGCATAACTTTGGATTTTAAATATATAATAAGCAGAGCATTCTGCGCCTGGAGGTCCTTCATAAGATCACTTGTAGTGGTATCTTACTCTCTTTCAGTGAGCTTCATGAATTTAAAAAGATGGCCCTGTCTCCAAACTGTTCTAATGGGAATAGCCCTGACTTGGCCTCTCACTGGAGCTATGTTGGTGGTTTGGACAGGGTATGAAAATGTGCTGACAAGTTATGGATAGTGATAGCTTTGTATTTTGACAGTGAACAGTAAAGCTGTTTATTTTTCATGGATACTCTCCTTTTCTCTCCTGTCTTTGTTTGGTTTGAGTGCTCTGGTTGTAACGATTTTCCCAAGCTGTAACGTGTTGTTTTTAGGTTCAGAAAAAACTCAGGGCACTGTAGAATAGGTCAACCAATTTATACAGTACCAGTCAAAGTTTGGACATACCTACTCATTCAAGGTTTTTAATGATTATTATTGTATTTTTTTTACTATTTTCTATATTGTAGAATAATAGTGAAGACATCAAAACTATGAAATAACACATATGGAATCATGTAGTATCCAAAGAAGTGTTAAACAAATCAAAATACATTTCTTCAAAGTAGCCACCCTTACTCTTGATGAACGCTTTGCACACTCTTGGCATTCTCTCAACCATCTTCATGAGGTAATCACCTGGAATGCATTTCAATTAACAGGTGTGCCTTATGAAAAGATAATTTGTGGAATTTCTTTCCTTCTTAATGTGTTTGAGCCAATCAGTTGTGTAGTGACAAGGTCGGTAGGGGTGGTATACAGAAGATAGCCCTATTTGGAAAAAGACCAAGTCCATATTATGGCAAGAACAGCTCAAATAAGCAAAGAGAAATGACAGTCCATCATTACTTTAAGACATGAAATACAGAAAATGTCAAGAACTTTGAAAGTTTCTTTAAGTGCATTCGCAAAAACTTCAGAGTTCAAGTAACAGACATATCTCAACATAAACTGTTCGAGAAGACCGAGTGAATCAGGGCTTCATGGTCTAATCGCTGCAAAAAAGCCACTACTAAAGGACACCAAGAAGAAGATACTTGCTTGGGACAAGAAACACAAGCAATGGACATTAGACCATTGGAAATGTGTCCTTTGGTCTGATGAGTACAAATTTGAGATTTTTGATTCCAAACACTGTGTCTTTGTGAGATGCAGAGTAGGTGAACGGATGATCTCCGCATGTGTGGTTCCCACCGTGAAGCATGGAGGAAGAGGTGTGATGGTGTGGAGGTGCTTTGCTGGTGACATTGTCAGTGATTAATTTAGAATTCAAGGCACATGGCTACCACAGAATTCTGCAGCGATACGCCATCCCATCTGGTTTGCGTTTAGTGGGACTATCATTTCTATTTCAACAGGACAATGACCCAACACACCTCCAGACTGTGTAAGGGCTATTTGACCAAGAACGAGAGTGATGGAGTGCTGCATCAGATGACATGGCCTCCACAATCACCCGACCTCAACCTAATTGAGATGGTTTGGGGTGAGTTGGACCACAGAGTGAAGGAAAAGTAGCCAACAAGTGCTCAGCATATGTGGGAACTCCTTCAAGACTGTTGGAAAAGCATTCCAGGTGAAGCTGGTTGAGAGAATGTCAAGAGTGTGCAAAGCTGTCATCAAGGCAAAGGGTGGATACTTTGAAGAACCTAAAATAAATATTTAGATTTGTTTAACACTCTTTTGGTTACTACATGATTCTGTATGTGTTATTTCCTAGTTTTGATCTCTTCACTAATATTCAATGTAGAAAATAATACAAATTAAAAAAATCCTTGAATGAGACGGTGTGTCTAAACATTTGACTGGTACTGTATGTATTTTGAGAGAGAATAGTAACTGGTTGTCACGTTCTGACCTTTATTTCTGTTTTGTATTTATTTAGTATGGTCAGGGCGTGAGTTGGGTGGGCAGTCTATGTTTGTTTTTCTATGTTTTGGGGCAGTTCTATGTTTTCGGCCTAGTATGGTTCTCAATCAGAGGCAGGTGTCATTAGTTGTCTCTGATTGAGAATCATACTTAGGTAGCCTGGGTTGCACTGTTTGTTTGTGGGTGATTGTCTATGTTGATGGCTTGTTTCAGCACAGGTCTCATTTTGTAGCTTCACGGTCGAATTTGGTTTATTGTTTTTGTTACTCGTTTGTATAGTGTTCAGTCTTTCTTGATTAAAGATTTGCCATGGACACTTACCACGCCGCGTATTGGTCCTCAGATCCATCTCGTCTCTCCTCTTCAGATGAAGAGGAGGACGGCCGTGACAGAATCACCCACCAACCAAGGACCAAGCGGCGTGGTAGAAAACAGCGACGACAGCAGCAGCAGCAGCAGCAACAACAGCGGCCGGTATCACAGGACTCCTGGACATGGGAGGAGATACTGAACGGAGAGGGACCCTGGGCACAGGCTGGGAAATATCGCCGCCCCAAAGCAGAGCTGGAGGCAGCGAAAGCTGAGCGGCGGCGATATGAGGAGGCAGCACGGCAGTGCGACAGGTACGAGAGACAGCCCCAATTTTTTTTTGGGGGGGGGCACACGAGGGGTGGAGCTAAGCCAGGTAGCAGACCTGCGCTCACTCCTCGTGCTTATTATAAGCAGCGAGATACTGGGCAGGCACCGTGTTATGCGGTTAAGCGCACGGTGTCGCCAGTACGTGCCCATAGCCCGGTGCGCTATGGGACAGCCCCCCGAGAGTGTCATGCGAGTGCGGGCATCGAGCCAGGGCGTATGGTGCCTGCTCAGCGGGTCTGGTCGCCGGTACGCAGTTTTGGCCCAGGGTCTCCTGCGCCGGCTCTGCGTGCTGTGTCTCCGGGGCGCTGGGAGGGTGCAGTGCGTCCTCTGCCCGCGCTCCGCTCGTGCCGGGCGAATGTGGGAATGAAGCCGAAGGGAGAGGTGCGTGTAGTAAGCACTAGATCTCCCGTGCTTACCCACAGCCCGGTTCAACCTGTGCCTGCACTCTGGACGGTCCGGGCTAGAGTGGTTATCCAGCCTGGGGAAGTGGTGCCAAGGTTGCGCACCAGAGCTCCAGTGCTCCCCCACAGCCCGGTCTTTCAGGTGCCTCCTCTTAACCCCAAGCCTCCTGAAGGTCTTCCCAGCCTGGTGGTTCCTGTGGCAGCCCCACGCACCAGGCTGTCTTTCTGTCTCCTCCCTGCAGGTGGTCCTGTCTGTCCGGCGCCTCTGCCGGAGTCTCCCGCCTGTCCGGCGCCTCTGCCGGAGCCTCCCGCCTGTCCGGCGCCTCTGCCGGAGCCTCCCGCCTGTCCGGAGCCTCCCGCCTGTCCGGCGCCTCTGCCGGAGCCTCCCGCCTGTCCGGCGCCTCTGCCTGAGCCTCCCGCCTGTCCGGCGCCTCTGCCGGAGCCTCCCGCCTGTCCGGCGCCTCTGCCGGAGCCTCCCGCCTGTCCGGCTCTTCTGCCGGAGCCTCCCGCCTGTCCGGCGCCTCTGCCGGAGCCTCCCGCCTGCCCGGCGCCTCTGCCGGAGCCTCCCGCCTGTCCGGCGCCTCTGCCGGAGCCGCCCGGCGCCTCTGCCGGAGCCTCCCGCCTGCCCGGCGCCTCTGCCGGAGCCGCCCGGCGCCGCTGCCGGAGCCCCCCGCCTGTCCGGCGCCGCTGCCGGAGCCCCTCTGTCCCGAGCAGCTGCCCCTCTGTCCCGAGCAGCTGCCCCTCTGTCCCGAGCAGCTGCCCCTCTGTCCCGAGCAGCTGCCCCTCTGTCCCGAGCAGCTGCCCCTCTGTCCCGAGCAGCTGCCCCTCTGTCCCGAGCAGCTGTCTCTCTGTCCCGAGCAGCTGTCTCTCTGTCCCGAGCAGCTGTCTCTCTGTCCCGAGCAGCTGTCTCTCTGTCCCGAGCAGCTGTCTCTCTGTCCCGAGCAGCTGTCCCTCTGTCCCGAGCAGCTGTCCCTCTGTCCAGTGGGGTCATTGAGAGGGGTGGTCATGCTGAGAAAGCCACGGAGGCGGACAATAAGGCGGACTAAGACAATGATGAGGTGGGGTCCGCGTCCCGCGCCAGAGCCGCCACCGCGGACAGACGCCCACCCAGACCCTCCCCTATAGGTCAAGGTTTTGCGGCCGGAGTCCGCACCTTTGGGGGGGGGTACTGTCACGTTCTGACCTTTATTTCTGTTTTGTATTTATTTAGTATGGTCAGGGCGTGAGTTGGGTGGGCAGTCTGTTTGTTTTTCTATGTTTTGGGGCAGTTCTATGTTTTCGGCCTAGTATGGTTCTCAATCAGAGGCAGGTGTCATTAGTTGTCTCTGATTGAGAATCATACTTAGGTAGCCTGGGTTGCACTGTTTGTTTGTGGGTGATTGTCTATGTTGATGGCTTGTTTCAGCACAGGTCTCATTTTGTAGCTTCACGGTCGAATTTGGTTTATTGTTTTTGTTACTCGTTTGTATAGTGTTCAGTCTTTCTTGATTAAAGATTTGCCATGGACACTTACCACGCCGCGTATTGGTCCTCAGATCCATCTCGTCTCTCCTCTTCAGATGAAGAGGAGGACGGCCGTGACACTGGTGGACAACTCTTTTCTGTTTGGTTTGAGTGCTCCAATTTGGACTATATGTGTTGTTGTTGGGTTCATATTAATATTCTAAAAGAAAAAAACAGGGCACTGTAGATTAGGTCATCCATAACAATGGCCACAGTACATGTCCAGAGTAATAGTGTTAAGTGCAAGTATAGAGTCATATTGCGTAATGCTGGTGTTTTTACAATGTTGATGTCATCTTTTGTCCTCCGACAAGAAACCTTTAACTCTTCACAGTGTCAAAGTCATTTGTTTCAGAAATCCTGTGCTTCTTTGTATAGCAAAATTGTTGTTTTACTCATGAATAACATTAAAATGAGCTTCCTCAGCCTTTCATTCCAATAATTAAAATTACAGCAATGCAGTTTAAGAACTGATTAAATGTTTAATTCTTCATTATGAGATAGCTTTCAAAAATGTAAGACAAATGTTCTTTCTGTCTACAACTGCAATCCATTAATCATTTACAGTATATAAGCATACATTTTAATTATGTATGTGCCGGATTAAATGTGCAGCATGTGTTTTAAAGTATAGTTTACACCCAAAAACACATGCACTTTTCTCCTACACACACACACACACAGTACTTGGCATTAATTGTAATGTAGCACACTATTCCCATGTTTCTATGTGTGGATGTTAGTCATGCATTTTTTATATGATTTTTTAAACTTAAAATACACTCACTGGAATCACTTCTCACCGGCCCTGATAAACACTACTGAGAATTTCCTATACATCTAACCATTTGGTGAAAGAGCGTTTGGTCATTTCAAGTTCTTTCATACATAATACACAAACGCAGGTGCATACGGAGGGCATTTATTTAAGTTAAAATAACCAGAATCTCCTTCCTTCTCTTGACCCTTCTTTGCCACACTCTTCGTGTACTCCTGTCTGAAAACTTCTGCTGAAAACTAAACTTCACACCAGTGAAAATCCATAATATACCAGGCCACTAGAGTACCAAGAACCTGTAGGCACAGATATTCCACTCCAGAGTGCATGCAAATTAAGTGTCCGTCTTAGAAAACTGAATCCCAGGGAGCTCTGTATCCATCTTCTGCGCTGATGTTACTACAGCAGTAAAAGTGCTCTCCTTGCACTCAATGAGCTTTGTGCTTGTTGCCGGGGGATGTGCTTAGCAACAAATAATTGCTTTTTCCTGACAACCGCTGGTAGCTGACAGAAAGGTGCAGCCCCATCTCTTTAATTTCATTTTATTTAACCTTTATTTAACTAGGCAAGTCAGTTAAGAACAAATTCTTATCTACAATGGACGATGCTGGGCCAATTGTGCGCCGCCCTATGGGACAACCAATCACGGCCGGTTGTGTCTGTAGTGACGCCTCTAGCACTGAGATGCAGTGCCTTAGACCACTCAGGAGCCCAATCTCTAAAGTGGAGAGTTTGCTCCTCTCTGGTTTGACACTGCGGGGCATTAGATCATATTGCCATCCTCCTCCGATACGTCTCTTTGACTGTCAGTCGCATACCCAGGATGATACCCCCATCTATATCTGTTATGGCATGCTATTTTAATAAGACCTAGGGTCAAAAGGCTTTACATTACAGGGGAAAAGGCAGTTACGACAGAAAAAAAACTAAAAGATGGGGGGGGCAATGCACAAAAACAGCCAAGCTAGTCGGTTATCTTGTGTGAAAGACACATTTCGGGTTGAAATCATTCAGTTGTCCAACTGACTAGGTATCCTCTTTCATTCAGGGTGCAATATTACACAAGTAAAACTTAGTTTCTGAGGGGGCAGCTGGGCTTTGAGCTCATTGGAAATACAAAGAGCAGCCAAAGAGCAGTCTTGCTGCTTTTTGTTTTATGTTGCTCTGTCTGTATGCTATGTGTTGCTTGTCCTATGTTGCTATGTCTTGCTTGTTCTATGCTGCTATTGTCTATATTGTAATTGTTTTTAATAACCTGCCCAGGGACTGCGGTTGAAAATTAGCCGGCTGGCTAAAACCGGCACTTTTACTGAAACGTTGATTAATGTGCACTGTCCCTGTAAAAATAAAAAATAAACTAAAACTAAAACTAACTAAAAACACCGTCATCCACAGTAAGTTGCATGGCAAATAGCTTCTCCTCAGGACATTACTGTGTAGCTCTGTGACTCACGTGTGTGTACATTATTTTCATGCATGTGATCTGTAATAGTTAAAGTGGTCAGTACTATGACAGATTGGGACATAAATTAAACCTTTCACATGATCAACTACTCATGAAGTTCCCCTTTCTAAAATGTGAGGGTTATACTTGTGCAGATGAAATTACTTTATTTTTCTACTACTATTGTGATCAGGCAATCATCCCTGAAACCATAATTATATGACAAGTGGCAGCGATGATCTTCATGTCAATGGAGAGTTGGACTGAAGAGCCACAACATGGTCATAGTCCAATTTACCCAATAAATTACTGGGAGTTTATATATAGAGTGTGCGACTCTCTTCATTTTTTATAGCTTTTAGTTTATTGCCGTTAGTCAGCACCTCTACATAAAATAATTTTCTCTGGGTGTGTCCCAGCTCATGTTTTTCATAGTCCAATGACAAATATTATAGTGTTGAGATTGCAATGTGGTGTGTACACAGTTCCTTTTCAGCCGGTCACTCGGTATAACATACTATGGGGAGTCAATGACCAAAACTGAAATCATGCCCAAGGGGCAAAATTATATCTTCCTGGAAATAATACCTGAGTTTTCATTCGTTTCCTGAATTCTTTGCTCTTCAGCTTACCTGAAGGAAGAAGGTGTCACGTAATTTAAAAACTTTTCAAGCATACAAAGACTACGAGATGGGGCTTCGACTTAGGTGTCTGTTATTGGGAGAAAGTACTCTTCCCCTTAGATGTTGCGATTTTTGGTCTTGGTATCGGTTTTTGTGTTTGCTAAAAACACACTACTTTCTGCCTTGCTTGCGTAGCCAGTACTTCCTTGCTTGAGTAAGATAAGAGTAAGTTCAAAAAGGCTAACCAGCCAAGTTTTAACCTCCGACCGTGCCCTAGGACATCTCACAATGAAAATTAAAGATAATCACGAGTGCTGTCTTGTTAGCCCGGGGTGGAAACACGCTCAGGAGGATTGGGGATGCTGGCTAAGGGACTTCCAGATTCCGGGGATGACATACAGTGCCTTGCGAAAGTATTCGGCCCCCTTGAACTTTGCGACCTTTTGCCACATTTCAGGCTTCAAACATAAAGATATAAAACTGTATTTTTTTGTGAAGAATCAACAACAAGTGAAGTGGAACGACATTTATTGGATATTTCAAACTTTTTTAACAAATCAAAAACTGAAAAATTGGGCGTGCAAAATTATTCAGCCCCTTTACTTTCAGTGCAGCAAACTCTCTCCAGAAGTTCAGTGAGGATCTCTGAATGATCCAATGTTGACCTAAATGACTAATGATGATAAATACAATCCACCTGTGTGTAATCAAGTCTCTGTATGAATGCACCTGCACTGTGATAGTCTCAGAGGTCCGTTAAAAGCGCAGAGAGCATCATGAAGAACAAGGAACACACCAGGCAGGTCCGAGATACTGTTGTGAAGAAGTTTAAAGCCGGATTTGGATACAAAAAGATTTCCCAAGCTTTAAACATCCCAAGGAGCACTGTGCAAGCGATAATATTGAAATGGAAGGAGTATCAGACCACTGCAAATCTACCAAGACCTGGCCGTCCCTCTAAACTTTCCGCTCATACAAGGAGAAGACTGATCAGAGATGCAGCCAAGAGGCCCATGATCACTCTGGATGAACTGCAGAGATTTACAGCTGAGGTGGGAGACTCTGTCCATAGGACAACAATCAGTCGTATATTGCACAAATCTGGCCTTTATGGAAGAGTGGCAAGAATAAAGCCATTTCTTAAAGATATCCATAAAAAGTGTCGTTTAAAGTTTGCCACAAGCCATCTGGGAGACACACCAAACATGTGTAAGAAGGTGCTCTGGTCAGATTAAACCAAAATTGAACTTTTTGGCAACAATGCAAAATGTTATGTTTGGCGTAAAAGCAACACAGCTGAACACACCATCCCCACTGTCAAACATGGTGGTGGCAGCATCATGGTTTGGTCCTGCTTTTCTTCAGCAGGGACAGGGAAGATGGTTAAAATTGATGGGAAGATGGATGGAGCCAAATACAGGACCATTCTGGAAGAAAACCTGATGGAGTCTGCAAAAGACCTGAGACTGGGACGGAGATTTGTCTTCCAACAAGACAATGATCCAAAACATAAAGCAAAATCTACAATGGAATGGTTCAAAAATAAACATATCCAGGTGTTAGAAGGCCAAGTCAAAGTCCAGACCTGAATCCAATCGAGAATCTGTGGAAAGAACTGAAAACTGCTGTTCACAAATGCTCTCCATCCAACATCACTGAGCTCGAGCTGTTTTGTAAGGAGGAATGGGAAAAAATTTCAGTCTCTCGATGTGCAAAACTGATAGAGACATACCCCAAGTGACTTACAGCTGTAATCGCAGCAAAAGGTGGCGCTACAAAGTATTAACTTAAGGGGGCTGAATAATTTTGCACGCCCAATTTTTCAGTTTTTGATTTGTTAAAAAAGTTTGAAATATCCAATAAATGTCGTTCCACTTCATGATTGTGTCCCACTTGTTGTTGATTCTTCACAAAAAAATACAGTTTTATATCTGTATGTTTGAAGCCTGAAATGTGGCAAAAGGTCGCAAAGTTCAAGGGGGCCGAATACTTTCGCAAGGCACTGTAGTATCCCTGGTTGGCTCTGGAGGATTTTCAGAGTGTGAATCGGATGATATCAGTCCGGGGCTTGATATGGATTCGGCGGGGGAGAGTGAACCATTGGTGGTTAATGCGCCTTTGATGGAGCTGCGTCGTAGGGTGGCAGATCATCTGGGAGTGGGTTGGCAGTCTTCTCCCAGCAGCAGAGCTCTTCCAGGTTTGGGGAAAGGTATTTACTTCCTGTCCCTTCAGCGGTGAAGAATTGCTTACCCGTTTCAATATTTTGTCGATGAGCTAAATAAAGGCAACCGGATTATTCAGCCATGCTGGTGCTACCAGGTTATGTTGAGTTCATGAATGTCAAGGGTATGGAGGAAGTGGAGCTCGTTTGCATAACACCGATGGATGGAAAGCTGGTGAGTTACTTAGCTCCAGAGGCTAACAAGGGAGCGAATCCTAGCACAGTTCTTCTGAATAAACAGTGCTGGTTCTCGGCCGATCAGCTAGACCAAGTGTACCAGACTGAGGGTGTGGTTAATGACAGGGACAGGCGGCTGTATCTGGATGATCCAGTTTCGCCAACAACGTTGTTGGGCTCAGCTATGGAGTCTTTACAGGCCCGTTTTGAGGAGAAACAAAAACAGGATGCAGCTCTACGGGTCCTTTTTTCCAATAAGATCCTTCGCGGTGGGCATATTGGGTCCAGGCGAGAAGAGGGTTGCCTCGGGACAGGGGGTGGCTTCAAGGTCGATTTGGGCAGCAGCATAGTCTTGGCACAGACACCGTGATGGATCGAAGGAGAGCGGAGTGAAAGCTGATTCTTCTGCGACGCATGGGAAGGAGCAGACCTCGCGACCCTAGCTGGAGGCCGGTGAGGGGGCGTGCTCTTGGGGCTCCCAAGAGTGGAAACAGTGATTCCAAGTGGCTCAGTCAATGGGGGCAAGTTACTAGTTGCAAACCCGCTGTGGGCCGGGTATCAGAACAGCGGTGCATTGTCGGAACTAGAAGCACAAGCATTTCACTACACTCACATTAACATCTGCTAACCATGTGTATGTGACAAATAACATTTGATTTGATTTGATTTGGATGATTGGCTGGTCGTTGTGGAGTTGAGGAACAGGTGGAGCTTCACACTGCCACGCTGGTTTCCCATATTCAGTCTCAGTTCAAAGTAAATCACAATAAAAGTTATTTGCCCATTTCTGGGTCTCGTTCTGGACTCGGTTCTGAATCATGTGCTTTATTCCCAACAGAGGAGGGTTGCATTCCGGCTCTGTCTGGCACGGTTCCTCTATGATAGCTATGGTGCCTCTGGAACTTCTGTTGATGCGTCTGTTTCAGCACTGGGGGATTGCTATGCTCTGGATGCAGCTTGCGACTGCCATCGGTTGCTCAAGGTGTCTCCTTTGTGCCTACGACTGCTGTTGCAGGTGGCTCTCATGGGCCGGGTAGTGTCCCGCAGAATGATCACGACAGACGCAGTTTTACTGGGATGTGGAGCGCTGTGTGTGTGCTTCTTGGAAAAAGGGATTTGGTCAACAGCGCAAAGGGCGCTGCATATCAGTTACCTAGAGCTACTGACTGTTTTGCTGGCGCTGAGGCGTTTCCGTCCGATGTTGGAGGCCCAGCATGTGTTGGTAACTTCTGACAACAGGAGGGTGGTGGCATTCGTCAACAGGCAGGGTAGGGCCCGGTCTCTCTCTCTCTCTCCTAAACCTGGCTTGTTATCTGATCGTAAGGAACATTTCCTGTTGCTCAGGGCGACTTATTTTCTTGGAGCCTGCACCCCTCTTTGGTTGCCTAGATACGGGACCGGTTCAGTAGGGCCAACGTAGATCTTTACTCATTGCAAGAAAACACACATTGTCGTCTGTTCTTCTCAATGAGAGATCTGGGCGCTCGGTTAGGAAGGATGCTTTGTCATATCAGTGGCCTTGGTCCCTTCTCTATGCATTTCCTCCGGTGGACCTGATTCAGGCCACCGTGGAGAAGGTCTGTCAGGACAGTCGGTTGTTTATTCTTGTGGTTCCTGGGGACCAGGGACCTGTGGAGGGTTCCGTGTCATCGGGATCTACTATCCCAGCCGCACAGGAGTGTTTGCCTCCCACAACCGCAGATATAGGATCTGTGGGTTTGGCCCATGAAAGGTTGAATTTGATGGCTAGGGATTTACCTTCGAACAAGATTGCGACTATACAGTCGGCGAATTCGCCCTCTACGAGAGGGTTGTATACATATAAGTTGCATGTGATTGAGGGTTCGTGTCAAGTTAAAGGAGTTTCTCCTTTTCAGTGCTCTTTGAGTGGACTTTTTTATGTTCTTGCAAAAGCTTTCCTTTACACATTGAAGGTTTATATGGCAGCCATTGCAGCGCGTCATGTAGGGATTGACGGCTCTATCCTGGGGTCTCATCCTCTGGTGTTGCGATTCATGAAAGGTGTGCTTCGGCACAGACCATTGTCTAAGCCTATGGCTCCGACCTGGGACCTGGCTTTGTTCCTGGACGCTCTGTGTGAGCCTCCGTTTGATCCATTGGGAGTATGTGGACCTTTCCTACAAGACTATCCTGCTCATGGTCTTGGAGCTATCAGTACACCCTTCCTGTTTGGAGTTCGCACCTGGCGACTACAAAGTGTGCGCTTTACGCATGTATATGGGTAGGACCAAAGATATCCGCATTTGTGACCAGCTTTTTGTCTGTTTCGCTAATCCAGCATGGGGTACAGCGCTTTCTAAGCAGCATTTATGAATGTATATAGCATGTAGAGCAACTAAGGGAGTTATGAATTGCTTATGGGATAGTATGTTATGTGGTGCTAGTTATCTGCTGAACAGACAGTGAGCAAGGGTGTGTGTGTGTGGGGGGGTGTGTAGGGGTGTGACGATAAAATGATTAAACACATTTGGGATGGTTAACGTTTAGAAAAAAATCCCTAACCGAAAACCTTTATTTTTATTTGTACAAAATTAAATCACAGTGCAGTTATCACAAAAATATCACTAACAGGTCCCAAACATCATCATAAAGGCACAAATAAATATTAAACAAACAACTAATGTAACAATGAAGGAAGTAGGAGATATGAATCTTTCTAATTATTTGCCATGGATATAAAGTGCACGTCATTGTCTTTAACAGCTGGAAAAATGGCAGTGAGACAGGGAATCGACAGTAACGAATGTCCTGTATAGTTTATACTTTGAAAATGAGGTGATTAGGTGATTAAAGGTGATTAAATGCAAACTTTGCGAGGTGGAATTGAGCTACAGTGGCAGTACAGGTGCAATGTTGAAAGGGAGGCACAATGAGACCCAACCCGTTGCTGGCACCAGTGTATAAAGGGACAGAGTGAGAAAATCACAGCGCTGATTACAGAAATGATTGCAGTTAATATGCAGCCATTGTCACTGGTAGAAGTCAATTTCGGCTTTAATACCCAAATGGCATATCTAGAACCAGACTACAAGATACCAATGTGGAAAAACCGTGATGACCCTGATGGAGAAATTGTACAATGATTGCTCTGCAAGTAAAAGCGCGAGCTCTTAAACACCATACGTGGCTTAACAACAAATTGTTGGACATCTATGAACACATCACTGCCATCACATTGATGAGAAGAAGGGAATAAAGTCGCATGTACTGACAGCTGAGAACATGGAGGAGAGGCAAACAACAGAGAACCTAAAACGGCATTAATACCATTGTCGCTGAGTGGGTGGGGGAGAGCAGTAAGGTGAGCGCCATCTGGTAGGTAGACAGAACTGCAATAGATTGAACTGCATTTCTCCGTAGCAGTCATGCAGACCATATTTGAGTTGTGAATTCAGGTCATTAAACAAAGTAATATAATTACGTTTAAACAAGAAAAAATGGCAGATTAAATGTTTTAGAAATTTTTTACATTTGTCACATCCCTAGTGTGTGTTAGAGATATAGAGCACTCATGCCTTGAAGGATCTTACTGTAAGCTGCCCTACCATGTCCCTGCACAGACATGACTAAAGCTCTTAGTGCTCTATTTTCGGCTGGCGTTAAGGTGGCGCTAGTGTCAAACGGAAGTTAGTTTTCAATTTTGTTGTGTAAAAACTGTCGCACTGGCATTTTCCAGCCCTAACGCCAGGTTCGGTAATTTACCTGTCTTACATCAGCTCGCTTGTGCTCAGATGGGATGGGTGGAAATATCCAAAGCGCTAATTTCAGCCAGTGCTGATAGGGATATTTAAGACCAACCAAAGGCTGGTTTTAGCAGTAACGCAGTTGATTATGGCATGAATTTTGACAGTGGAAATGCATCCTATCCAGCCGTGACATGGATGGAACAAGAGTAGCCTAATGTGCTTTTGGTGCCTGTATACTTTGTATTTAGAAACATACAAAACTAATGTTTTTTCCCATTTTGTTTTATTTGGTTAAAAACCAAGCATAGCCTCTCCTCCTCTCAACAAAGGCTTTTATCGTCCTGCCCAATGCAATCCCGAAGTAGTGAAGACTGCCGATAAAGGGTTTGGCTCCTGAGACCCTGAGATAAATTATTATTTGAGAGGAGTAAAACAGTGAGCTAACATTCCCTTTTTATCTATTCATTGTCAGCAAGCCCATATTCTTTTAGCCATGCAGGTCTCTTTTTAGAAGTGCGTAAATCCCCCTCCATAGTGTAGGGTGTCCATGCCCATCATGAAACGAGAGATGAGAACCTCAGTGAATACCGGTGAACCTTATCTGAATCATTACATTTTATATTTATTTGTTGGTGTTATATACAGTTGAAGTCGGATGTTTACATATTGGAGTCATTAAAACGTGTTTTTCAACCACTCCACAAATGTCTTGTTAACAAACTATAGTTTTGGCAAGTCTGTTACTTTGTGCATGACACAAGTCATTTTTCCAACAATTGTGTACAGACAGATTATTTCACTTATAATTAATTCACTGTATCACAATTCCAGTGGGTCAGAAGTTTACATGCACTAAATTGACTGTGCCTTTAAACAGCTTGGAAAATTCCAGAAAATGATGTCATGGCTTTAGAAGCTTCTGAAAGGCTAATTTTCATAATTTGAGTCAATCGGAGGTGTACCTGTGGATGTATTTCAAAACTCAGTGCCTCTTTGCTTGACATCATAGGAAAATCTAAAGAAATTAGCCAAGACCTCAGAACCTTCACAGGTCTGTTTCATCCTTGGGAGTAATTTGGGACCAAACGCCTAAAAGGTACCATGTTCATCGGTACAAACAGTACTACGCAAGTATAAACACCACGGGACCACACAGCCGTCATACCGCTCAGAAAGGAGAAGAGTTGTCTCCTAGAGATGAACGTACTTTGGGGTGAAAAGTGCAAATCAATCCCAGAACAACAGCAAAGGACCTTGTGAAGATGCTGGAGGAAACAGATACATAAGTATCTATATCCACAGTAAAACTAGTCCTATGTTGACATAACCTGAAAGGCTGCTCTGCAAGGAAGAAGCCACTGCTCCAAAACCGCCATAAAAAAGACAGACTACGGTTTGCAACTGCACATGGGGACAAAGATCATACTTTTTGGAGAAATGTCCTCTGGTCTGATGAAACAAAAATAGAACTGTTTGGCCATAATGACCATCGTTATGTTTGGAGGAAAAAGGTGGATGCTTGCAAGCCAAAGAAGACCCATCCCAACCATGAAGCACGGCGGTGGCAGCATCATGTTGTCGGGGTGTTTTGCTGGAACCAATCTAGGCAACCATAGACATACAGTATAAACACCTAGATATACAACAACCCCGAGACATACAAAACCCCTAGACAATACATAAACTACCCAAACCACCCTCGTCACACC